>NC_079495.1:106683695-107883695 GCF_030052815.1 Hevea brasiliensis | reverse complement strand
CCCCATACTTTTGTATCTTCTATGTTAATTAGTTTTTCTTTTTCTTCGCAAAAATTCTTCCTTGGGCTTAAATAAATAGGATTGATTGTGAAGGGTGGGGGATCTGAAACGGAGGTGACTTGGGAGGATCAGCAGAATATCAACAAATTCGGTCGATTAAACAACCGATTTCACGAGCTTGAGGATGAGATTAAGATCGCCAAGGTACTTTTCTCTCTCTATCCTGCGCAGCCACGGTATTTTATTAGTGTTTTAATGCTTGTTGACTTATTACCTAATTGAAATTCTGAATGGTATGTGCATAAAATGCATTTGGTTAATTGAAGTGGGCTGAAACTGGAAATCGAATTCGAAAGAAGAATAATTAACTGTTTTTAATTTTAATTATGCAGAGTCGGTCCTTACAGAAGATAAGGTATGGGATTAGTTTGAGCAGCTGAAGGGGTTAGGTAGTGTTGGGTCTCAAAATAACATGTGCTTGGGAGCTGTTTAAGCTCAATTTGAATTGTTAACAAGTATTGAGGTTACTTGCAAGTAAACTTGAAGAAACGTTCTTCATTGAACTACACAAGCATGGCGAAAGAAATGCTAGCTAATGGCAAAAACTATAAATGAGAACAGAATTAGGACAAGGTTTCTGAAAGATATGAAGTGTTTCATCTTCTTGATCCGGAGGCAAGCTTGAGTGGACTGATTTGTTTTATGGAACTATATTCGTTGGCTTATTCCTTAGACAATTTTGGGCCATTTATTGATCTTTACTTTTTTCCCCTTCTTGTCAATTGGCTGGGCAAAATAACCCCTAGTTTACTGATTTATATTTGGTTAAGCTGTACCCAGTTGTTTCCTCTCCACTAATTTAGTGGCTCTTTCATTTCAGGAAACAAATGAAAATCTGGAAGATGCCAGTAATGAATTGATTCTTGCTGATGAGGAGGTGGTTCGTTTTCAAATAGGAGAAGTCTTTGCTCATGTTCCAAAGGAAGAAGTTGAAACCAGAATAGAACAGATGAAGGAGGTGACCAGCAAAAACTTGGAAAAGCTCGAGGAAGAGAAGGATTCCGTCCTGGCACAGATGGCAGAGTTAAAGAAGATTCTGTATGGAAAATTTGGGGACTCCATCAACTTAGAGGAGGATTAATGGGGTTGTTCCTTTTGCTCTCTTTTTTTCCATGTTCTTCTTTGAGGAAACCATCCATTCATTTTTGAAATGTCAGGAAAAACGTCTCGTTCCAGTGGTTTTCTGGTGTATTCCAGTTTGTAGGATGTAAGCGTGTTGATTGTATGGTATATTTTAATGGATGTTTATCAGTCTCATATGTTTCTTTTGTGGGATGGTTTCTTCTGTAGTTTTTCCCATCTGATACTTTGACGCTTGGGGAGCGTTAAACTCATTAAGCTCTCTTATGTTGTGGCAGTAGTCTTTACTTTCGTCAAGACTTGTGAGGTAATATTCCTACATTAACATTGAATTGCAAGCTTAATACATTTGTATTTGAACCTCTAAGTAAACTATTACGTTGAATAATTTTACTTGCTCTACAAATAATCACACTATTTATTGCATGCGCAGATTACAAATGTGATTGAAAAGCTAGAAATGTTAACTGAGCAGATTATACTGTTTGATCATAAAAACGCGTGGTTTTCTTCCGATCCAAGTGATCCATTGAGAATCCCTTGAGACGACCCTGTAACCTGCTTTTGAATATAATCTCGGAGCACCCATATCATCTTCATATGCTCGGAGGACAAGATACCTGAAACCCCACAAAGTGGAAAGCACATCGCAAGCTTTTAGCAGTGCAATCCCTACTTTCTGCCTTCTGTTAGTTATTAAATCTCAATCCGTGTCAAATGAACAGGAATGTTAAACCTTAATAGAAAAGATACAGAATGTTTCTTGAAACCTGAAAGTTTTGGAAACAGCTATCCCTGAAACATAAGGTACTCCTCTGCTCCGCTGAGATGTTGCAGAACAGATTCATCTCTCGATGCTGTGACATCCACGATGCCCACAAGTTTTTTCATTTGAGACTTGGAAGAATCAGAATCAACTGCAGGCTCAGCTACCAAATATGCATATCTGTTGAGATAATCGTCATGTTCTCTGTTGAATCAGCCAAAGCACCAATCTGACCTAACAAAAGATTAAGAAAGCTTTTAAATTCCTTTATCACTTAGGAAGGCTTAAGTGGATATGTGAATTAATGCGACTAAAATGGATTTTTCAACAGAAAGCTGAAATTTTTCACAAAAGATAGAATTTCATTCATCAAGATTAAAGACTATATATATATATATGCATAACTGTCTGGAGGTGAGTTCCTAAGTTTTGTAAAGAAGCCCAGAGAGCACTTCAGCCTGTGGGAGAGAGGGAAAAAGAACAAGTAGACTAATTTAACCTTAATGGATTGAAAGAACAAATCATCCAAGCAAAAATCACATTAAGGTTTAAAAATTTCGATGTCAAGAAAAACCTTAAAAAGTTGGAAGAATAAATCATCAAAGAGAGCCACAGGGGTATGAAAAGCTTCAGCTTGAATTTGAGCTACTTACCTCGTCTCATATTCATCATTAACCAGCTTCCTAACTCTCCATCCAAACTCACTCACCAAATTCTCCAATTGCTCTTCTCTATCTTCAAAGGTTCTGTCCTCCACCAAAACTTGCTTAGCAGCTGATGAAGCTGACATTGAAGAAGCAATACAGCACTGCACCACCCATCCCATATTACTAAACACAGGTCCTCGCAGCCCAATAAATTTCCTTCCACTACCAAGTCTGGTTCCTTTACATGTATACTGAGATTCTGTGCTGATACCTTTAGAAATGTGCAGATAGCAGGATAGCATATGTGCCAATTTTTGCTCATTTGCAGAAGCAAAAAAGAAAAAACAAGAACCTGTAAAGACAAAAACGAAGGAAAGGAAAGCGGCAGAAACCATGATGTACATACAGCCCATGACTAGTTTCAACTGCTTGTTTGTTTCGAACCATACATGTCCGATGCCACGCGGAATTACGTCTGCCTAACACGGCCTTCGGGATAATTATTTTTTGAAGTTTGATGCAACTGCGTAATTTAAACTATTAATTGATATAAATTTTATCATATAAAACTATGAGAAATTCACTGCGCAATAGCCTTCTTTTTTTCCCAGTATTTTGTTGAATCAAGATTTGGAAATGGCCCCATCGGATCGTCGAGGGATATGTGTGGTGTGGACGCATTTACCAGAGAATAAGCATAATTATTACTTAAATAGGTGGAGATTTTCTTATTCGTGCACAATGCACGCATTTTAAACTGGACTGCTAGCGTGCTACACCATTACAGAGTGGAGCAACTCAGTATTCCCACGTGGAGAGATCTGCCAAAAATGATGGCATGATGGCAGCCAACTCCTTTGACATGGAATTCTAATATTAAGAAGGAGAAATCATTCATTTCATACGTCCATGGACGCTCACATTTATAATCATTGGACTCACCACCACCACAAAATTGAACATAAGACACTCAATATGATGTCCAAAATCTCATAACTGTTGAGAAAATAATCTTTAAATTACTGGAGAATAAAGAATGTGCATTACAAGACAGCTGAACACCATTCCATGATGAAAGACAAAAGAGTAGCTTAATACCATTCCGTGAAAGACAGTGTGGCAACTTGCCCAACCGAATTGATGTCAAAACTTCAACATTTAACCTTGTATATTAGGTTAAAGCTTTCAACAATTCAGAGTGCGCACAATTAAATGTATTTTACACCATTTATTTTACTGTTGTTCACAACTGACAATGATGCATCCTACACTGCTAGCCTGCAACTGAAATATCAACCTAATGATGCCAAATCTTCTGCACCTTGATGTGCAAGTTTATGCTTAAAAGACTACGAATACATGCCCAAAACCACCAATAACAGAGCAGCAGGCACAAATTTGTCGGTAAAAGCAAAATGGGATCGATCAGTCAAGGATACAGCAATACCAAAGCCATTGAATAACACCAAATGGATGGAAAGTTGATCTCTACTCCAGGATGCCGCTCTCCACTGTATGAAAAATTTCCAGACAAGCCAAGGCGTAAAAGTTGACACTTTTTTCTATGGCCACAAACATGAAGTTTCCGAATTCATAACGATAAAGTACAATGAAAAGTAACCCCCAGATCCTCCCAGGAGGGTAATGACTTACAAGGCCAGAAAGCATCAACACCATCGCAAACGGACTACTACTCTCTTCTTGGGTCCCATACTTTCACTAGACTAGCACCGCCACAGACACAGTTGGCCCTCAGTCCAAGCCTACCTTTGCTTTCTTGTTCTGAATGATATCAGCAATCCATGCAATGCAGGGACTATTAATAATTAGAAGGAACTGATTACTTAAAACACTAGGTGCTTGAGCAAATTAGAATTAGCATATGTTCTTTCCACCGTGTGTCAGATTGTGTAATAAGAATCGGAAATTTTTAACGAATAAACACAGCAAATTGACCTTCCTTTTAGCTAAAGGAAATTAATAAAAACATCAACTTGAGTATCTAAAATGCTACATCACAGAATATAGGTCATACATCCTTATGTAGTTATGAGAGTTCTTCCTTTGGCAGCCTAATGGCCAACATTCCATATCATGAATGCTGAAAAGTTCAATTATTACAATTCACTAATATGTTCATGTTCAAGAACATGTACATAAGAGGAGAGCAAAGAGATATTGCAGTGTTCATTTACCATGTTACATTTGCAGTCTTCATTCCATCATCAACCATCATAGTGTTTTAGTTTGTGCTAACAGATGATTAAACATAGATCATGACAATTTTGTAGGATAACCATCAACCAATAAAACAAACAAAGATCCAATATCATTTTGATTTCAAGCAAACAAGCTATCAACTGAAATAAACCAAGAATCTAATGCAACTGCCTGCAAACAAAAATATCAAGTCCATGTTAGACATGCATCAGAATACTAGCAAAAAAGAGAGAAGAGACAGAAGACAAGAATTTTTTTGGATTAATCATTTCAATGATCCAACTAGTGCTAAAATAAGAGATAATCAGATAACTATAACTTTTTCATTAATAGTCAACCGAAACTGACAAATTAGTAATCTCATTGAGTGACTAAAACAAAGTTAATTTTCCAAAGTAAGAATTTCGGGGAAGAAAAAGAAAACCAGAAATCACCTCCTTTTCAGATGCTACCGACATAACCCCAACTCGATCTTCAAAATGCATTCTTGTAGCTTTGCAGCATTGCATTTCCAATTCATCCTCATCAACACAACATAACAATCAACGAAAAACCGAAAGGCCCATAAGAAAGCACCAATCCAACTGTTAGCAACCAATTTTCTCATCATTTTGCATGTAAAACCTCAAGTTAAATGTCCAACAGAGCAGCATTTAAACACCAAACCAAAAAGAAAAGGCCAAAACCCATTACAAACAAACTCCAGATCACCAAAGCAACACCTAAAAACACTCAAATCCGAGTATAACTTGTGGGCCTCAAAGGCTGACTCCCAACAACCGAAAGCAACCCACCTTCAGCCGCGCTCTCCTCGTCAAGAAACAAATCCTCAGTTTTTCTAAACGCAGCATGAACACCAACAACCACAACCCCAACAATCAAAGCCACCAACACATTCAATCCGACATGGGTAAACGCCAACGCCACAACAGTAACCAATCCAAGAATAGGCGACACAACTCTATCATCAAAAGTTCTGTTAAACAACACAACCGGACCCTCCCGAGAGAAGTAGAGGAAAAACCAAGCGACGAAAATTATAATGAAGACAATCATGGAAATGGGGTGCCAAAGGAGGCTAAGAAACAGAATGAACAGGAATACCATGGCGTAATTTACTCGAAAGTAGTTGACGTTGTACTTGATCCGGGAGACGACTTCCCCATAGCTATATGGGCGAGAGAACGACGAACGGTTGAGAAGTTCCGCCCATGGACGTCGAGTGGCCATTACAGTTCGTGTTGCAGTGGTGCCGCGCGAGATAAACGTAACGGAGGTGGCAGTTTTTGGTGGGGGTTGTGTGGTGGTGGTGGTGGTGGTAGGGATAGTGCCATAACCGGAGGATGATTTTAGAGACATAGTTCAAATTTTGTTAAAAGGAAAAACTGACCAGATCTGGAAATTTTCAGAAAAAGCTAAACTTGGATTTCAATTTCGAGGGAAAAAGGAGAGAACTGAGACAAATATAGATAGAGAAACCCTAACCCCAGATTTAATTTTTAGGGTTTCTCTGGGTGATGGATGGGGAAGAAAGAGTTGCTCGGTTTTCCCCTTTCGGAATGAAGCGGCTTCTCGTTTACATTTCACAACCCAAATAAGGCTTTTTTTTTTAATTTTATTTAGGTAAAATTATTATTTCATTTTCATATTTTAATAAAATTAATTAATTAATTTATATATTTTAATATATGCTACTTAATTTTTATATTTTATTTTATCAATTTTTTTATTAACTTTTATTAAAAATTTAAATTCTAGTTAAATTATTATTTATTTTTTATTTTAATAAAATTAATTAATTAATTAACCCTTACATTTTAAAATAACAAATTAATTATTATAATTTAATTTTATTAACTTTTTAATTTCTTTTACTATTTATTTTTACCCAAATTATCTTCATCACTCTCATTATTTTTCTTTATAATTTTTTCTTCCATATCCACATTTTTTTTCCTTCATTCTTTCTCTAATTTTTATCTATTGATAAAAATCTATATAAAATTGTACGCATAAAAAAACTAATTTCTAGATATTCAAGTAATCAAGATGTTAGTTTAGGAAAATTATTTTCCAACAAAACAAACATAAAATTGATATCAAAGCTATTGAAAGAAAATAATTAAACAATATTAAAAAATTATAAAAATTTGTAGTTTGTTTTTATTTATCAAAATTTTCATTTTTATAAAAAATATGTTTTTCAAAATATTGAGTCTTTAAAATATAAAAATTAATTAGTTAATTAATTTCACTAAAATAAAAAGATTAAATAGTAATATTTTTAAAATAAAAAAATTAATTAATTAATTTCATTTAAATAAGAATAGTGTTGACTCCATTAACTCAAAGGAGTATAGATTTTGATAATAACAAAATTCAACTAGAATCAAACTAACCTTGTTTTAAATGTTGTGTTTTTCTAAGGATAAAAAAGATTCATAGAGTTAATGATGAACTTGTATTTTAAATAGGGGTGAGCATTCAAACCGAACCAAACTGAATTAAATTATGAAAACTGAATTACATATTTTAAAAACAGAATTGAAATGAATGAAAATCGAATCAAACCGAACCGCTCTCTTTTGATTTGGTTTGGTTCAAACTAATCGGTTTTGATTTTTGATTAATTGTTAATTTAGACTTAATTTTTAAGTTATTTGATTTAATTTTGACTTTTGTTTAAACCTAATAAACATTAATCAATGAAATTAAATAATTTATATATATATAATTAAATATAATTTATACATTTTTCATAAAAATAAATCAATTAAAAAATCGAGTCGGTTCGATTTAGTTTGATTTGAATATATAAAATTATTATTTGGTTCGGTTCAGTTTAATCGATTTTTTCTCTTCAAAACCGAAACGAACCCAAATAACCAAAATTTTTATAATATAAAATCGAACCTAACCGATTAAATTTTAAAATCGAACTGATTAAATTGAATTGATTCGATTCGATTCGATTTTTCAGTTTAAACCGAAATCTGTTCACCCCTAGTTTTAAAGAAAGAATGACATCCTAAGATAACACAAGATGAATCAAAGATAAAGAAGAAATGAAAGGTCACCTTCCAAGCTGCATTGAAAATCAAAATTGAAAGTACATATAATTTGAGAATAGTTTAAAAAATTTAGGAATATGTATAAAAATATTTGAGAAGTATAAGCCAATGTTACTTATTTTTAATCCCTCAAATTCTTATCCTAAATTTTCAAAAGTTGTTTTTGAATCACCAATTGCTTAAAAGTATTTTTATTATAATTTAGTGTAAAGTTTTAAAGTTTTCAAAGCTATGCAAAAAAGTTTTCCTAGTATGTTAATTGGTTTGCTACTGGTTCTGGTATGCTAACTGATTTGCTAACTATCTCAACTCTGCACAACATCGTAGAAAATAACAAAATAACGGCTATTTTCTTGAAATTTGAAATTGTAACGTTCAAATGAGTTCTCAAACTGCCAGAAATGATCTAAAACTATAAATACACTTACCGTTGGTTATTTTATACTTAATGAAAGTCTCTCTACTGTTCCTATCCTTTTAATATCATTAAAACTTTCATTCAAAGTGCTCAAATTGTTTTTATTATTCATCATTGGCTTACATACTCATCTCTTTTTTATAGATTTTGTTTTATTGAGTGATATTGAGTTTTAAACACCTTCTTAATATTTATAAGAGGTCATACAAGCATCTATTGAAACTTAATTGTGAAAAGTGTTTGGGATAACACTTGGTAGAAGTGTGAAGTTACTTGTAAAAACTTTGGTGTGAATATTTGTAAAAAACTATTGTCTCTTACCTTTAAAAGAGAAGATTAGTAGAGCGAATACTCAAAGTGAGATCTTTGAGAGAATGGATGTAGACTTGTTAGGCCGAACCACTATAAAATTTAGTGTTAAATTTATGCACTTTTAATTTGTAGTTGAAGTATTTTTGCCGAGTTGAAAAATTAATACTATTTACTGTTAACTCTGCTACAAACTGAGATAATTTATTTACTATTGAATATGCTGAGATCTGATGAAATTTACTCACTGTCATACTGCTGTCAACTGATATATTTTGTTTACTACTCTATTTGTTATGTTGTGATTTTATTTAGATTACTGAAATTTTTACTGAGTGTCAATATATCCTGTTAGATCAGTATACTGAATACTTATGAGCCAACTTTGTATCAATTAATTATTTGAGCAATATCATATACATTTCACAGTAGAAAAATTAGGTTGAACTAAGCTGTAATTTTTTAAAAATTTTGAGCAAGAATCAAAAAATTATTTTAAATCCAATTCACTCCCTGTTAGATATATTTTGGGACATCAAATAATAAGTAATAATTTAATAGGTATTAAAAAAATTTAATAAAAATATTAAATAATTTAATGAAAGTAAAATATACAGATGAAATAATATATTTTTTAAAATATATATGGAAAATAATTAATTTTTTAAAATATAAAAATTAAATAATAATTTTTTTAGTAACATTTTTTTTTCAGGAATTAATTACGTGATAACGGCCTAATAATGCCTTATGGATATTCGCATTGGGGTTAATCAAGCCTATACATTATTTTCTTTATATACATATATTAGCGAAATTAGCTAAATTATTCGGTACAGCTAAATTACCTATATATTAGTACCTGATCAAATTTTATCAGAACAAATCGGACTCTATATAAGCTTAATTTTAAAAAATAATATTTATATTGAGATTCGAGTTTTATATATTAAGTACTCATTATTAAAATTAAATAAATAAAATTTAAATATTTTATTAAATTATTAAATTTTAAAATATAAATTATTAATAAAAATTTAAATAAATTATTCATTAAAATATATAAAGTCAAAGGGATTCAAATATTATTTAATTAGCAATTAGATTTGGAATAAATTCAAGTAAATTAAGATAAATTTTAATTGGCTTTAGAATAAATTTATATATTAAAAATAATATTTATATAAATAATTATTTAAATATAAAAAATATATTTTTATAATAATATGTATAAGTTTTTATATATTATATTTTAAATAAATAAAATTTAAATATTTTATTAAATTATTAAATTTTTAAAAATATAAATTATTAATAAAAACATATTTTATATAAAATATTATTTAAAATATAATACTAAATGAATTTAAATATTATTTTATAATAATTGAATTTAGAATAAAATTAATTAATTTAAAATAAATTTTAATTGAATTTAATAAATTCAAAAATTAAGAATAATAATTAAATTAAGCTTGAGTGAACCTATAGGCTATGGCTATCCTTATGTACATCATCACACTCAAAATAATATTCACCCCACATTCATAATTCAAAACTATTTTCTACCAAAATTTGCCTGCTTATTAAAAATTATTATGTGAATAAACATAAATATTTTTTTAAAAAAATAGAAATATAAAATATCAATATAAAATTTTATTTATAAATTTATTTAAAAATAACAAAATTTATTAATAAAATCTTCTATCCGTTCATTTGGTTTTTAAATTATTAATTAAGCGTGAGAATATCATTAGAATCATTGTCAAGTTCAAGTTCGATTTCAATTAATACGGATTTCGATTTCAATTCTGAATTGGTTCAATTCAATTCCTATTCCGAATTAGATTATGACTAGGTCTTTTATAATATGTAATTAAATATTATAAAATAAAAAAATACATTAGAATAATAAATTATTAATATTTTGCATTATATTACATTTAAGGAAATTTTGCAGTCATTGTGCTAAAAGAACTTGATGATATTTGCAGGAAACATGAGGAGGAATAAGATTTGATTTATCAGTGACAAAATCACAGAAGCCTTCATTTACCGGTTAAAAGCAATGCCATGTGACAAACAAGGTTAGCTTCAAGGTTAGGAACTTGATTTGATTAAAACACAAAATGGGGAAATTAAGCAACCGAAATAAACAAACAAGAAGCATTTAAATGACAATGAACTAGCAGAGTCAAGTCCACAGCTTCACAAACTTATCATGACTAGCAGAAGCAACCAATCGAGTCGCATTTGATACAGCCAAGGAAGCAATTAATCCTTCATGAGCAGGAAGTGTCGCAGACTTGTTTTGGGTCATGTTCCAAAGTTCCAAAGACTGAAGTAAATGCCCAGAGTTGCATATCAGTCATAGAAACCATACCAGCAACATAATCAACAAAGATTATAGACAACATTTTTAGGGTTATCGCAAGAGTGGTCAACAAATGAAGATTCCTACTTGCCTGGTAACAGCCAATGATTAGCAATGAAGGGTTTGTAGGATGAAAAACACAGGAGTAGAATTTGTTGCCTTTAGAACTCAACTCATGAATGCATTCTCCCTTATCCCCTGATCCAACTGTCCAGATTCTGACAAAGTCCTCACTCACAGATGCTATATACTCGCCAGAAGGATCCCAGCACAGAAAATGAATTGGTTTAACATGTCCCTACAGTTAGCAGTTGATATCCACTAGAATGTCAGCCATACTGCAGTAAGCAAAGGCTGCTCATGTTTGCTTTGCTTTGAGCTTCAGTAAACTAAGCACACACACAGACTCACATATTCATCAGCTCATCAAGGTTATTATCAGTGTTTATAAGAAGACTATATGAATGCAAATCCACACTGTTGCTTTTTATCTCCTGTTAATTTATTACAAGTTCACATTCCCATACCAACATAAATTAGCAACTAAAAAAAAAAAAGAAAAAGTATACTAATATGTCACCACAAAATACTTGCCACGACACATATACGACATACAATGCAGATTTTCTTTGGAAAAAAGGACATGTATAAGTAAATTCTAACAGCATTCTTAACCATGATGATTTATGAATCATCACTTTTTAAGGGCTCAAGAAGGATAGAGCATCACTGCTCCACATGAATCCGATAAGGTATGACATACCAAAAGCTGGTGTCATATCCCAGGATTAACATGGATAAGATAAAACTTTAAACTAACCTGTAATAAATGCCGACGAGCTTGTGTCTCAACATCTAGTATAGACACAGCACAATCCTCAGCTGCAGCAAGATACCTCCCTAGACGGGGTTGAAATCTTATCTGGGCTGAACCTCCCTAATAAAAAAAAAAAAAAAAAAAAAGCATTGGGCAACTGAGACATAAAACCGAATGGCACTCCCTTGAAAATGGAAGCAAAGTCAAGAACTAAGTAAAGAAATAGAGAAATGCCTCCATTCAGTCCACAAGATTCTACCTTGAACACTCTTGCACAGTTGCTGTTAGTAATACTCCAGTATCGTATCTCACCATCTCCATCGCAAGAGCATATAAGGTCATCTCTGTTTGGGTGGAAGTCTACTGACATAACACAAGTAGAATGTCCCCTAAAAGTATGTAACGAGTTACGAGGCTGCAAAACCATTATAAAGCTACAACAACATAAATTTGATGAAGCAAATACCCAAAGGATACAAAAAGTCATATTCTCTATTGGGAAGTATGTTATAACCATTTCACAAGCAAACACACACATGCGAGCACAAACAAGCAAAAATGTCTCATTTTTTTAAAGGGGAAAAGATAAGGGGAAGCAACAATCGAAGAGAACTCTAATGGAGAAACTGAGAGATTATATCAACCAACATGCCAGCAAAAAATGTATCATTTTTTAAAGGGAAAAAGACAAAGGGAAGCAATAATCGAATGAGAGAACTATAATGGAGAAAATGAGAGATTATGTCAACTAACATTGCCAGCATCCCAGACCCTTATAGTTTTGTCGAATGAAGATGTTGCAAGATATGGCATGCTTGGACTGAAACAGACATCCGTAATCAAAGATGAATGCCCTTCAAATATAGATTTTCGCTTTAATCCATCTGTATACCACAATACAGCCTGCATCACAGACCACAAGGCAAGTATAATTACATTCTGTCTCTGGTTAGTATAAGACTTTGAACGTGTTCTTTCCTTTCTTTTTTTTTTTTTTCCAAATGTTTATACCAACAAAGTAAACCTGACAAACGATTCAAGCCTTCTGACAAGTAAAATAAGATTTTCAAGGAATTGAATGTTCCAGAAATTAAATTTTTTTGAGGAAGCGAAATTGATTTCTCCCATAAGTTAGGACTTGCCTTTTTATCATGGCCAGCAGTAGCAAGCCATTTTCCATCTGCCGAAAAGTGGCAAGAGATTACTTTCATAGAACTCGCTTTAACTGAATTTACTTCAGTAAATGTGAATCCTGAGAACAAATGCAAAATTCAACAATCAGAGGGTGAAATCATGGCAGATGAAACATGACCCCCGTTTTAAATTTCATTTAATTCTAAGCCTTCTTAGTTGACCTATTGAAATTGAAAGTAAGGAAGAGAAAACCAAGAAAGAATGAAGGACAAATCATCATCAATAATACTCAGAGAGAGTTCAAATATCAGCAAGCAAGCAGCTAACTACTGCATCAAAGTCAAAACCCCTAGATACTGGAAACAAAGTCCCCCCCAAAAAAAAAAAATTTTAATCACCATCGTTGGCATCCATAGTAGAAGCAACAGTATCCTCAGGGGCAGTTTCTGAGGTATTAGCAGATGACTCTTGATGTTTCCTCTTCTTCCCAATCTGGTTTCTTGACACCTTTATTTTTTTTTTTTTCCAAAGAAGCAAGAAATCATTAACATGTTATATGAGTAAAGGAACCCATATGATCATTTACCTAAAAGATCATCAATTTACCTTCATCCCAAATCAAACCCAGAAGAGAATCTTGAGAAAGTACAGTCCTTTGAACAAGACGACGATGAATTTATAGGTGGGTTATGGAATTTGATTCAGATTGTCCAAACAGTATCTACAAACGCAATCAGTACACGACAAACAAGAGTCAACGGCAGGTGACTAATTGAGAATTACTTACCAAAGAAAAATGCGATGAGAAGATTGGTAACGTGGGTTTAGCATGATCGGTAACGTGGATTTCGTTTCAGCCAATGGATCGCTTCAAACATACTGCCTTCACTTCCCTATCATCTGCCGACAGGAAAATTCTATTGTGCCTCAGGAAAACATGTAAATTGAATGCACTGAATAACATTAATAATAAAATTAATTATACTTTTCTTTACAAGTAAAATTAATTATACAACGTGTTTTACTAATAAAAGTTAAAAAAAAAAGTTAACTTATTTAATTAAAAATATTTTTCTTTTCATTGTTTTAAATGAATAGGAAAAAAGTGTATGTTATTAAAATAATAATTTAAAATTATTTATTTATTTTTAGATTTTATAGTTAAAATATATTAATATCCTATAATTACTTAATTTAAAACAAAATAAATATTACTTTATTATAAAGAATAAGATAATTTAACAAAATTTAACAATTAATTTCATTTAACTATTTACAAAATGATTTTTTTTTCATAAAATAGTCTATTATGAAAAATTTTACAAAATAAATTTTTCATTAATAAAATTTTTTATAATTAACTATTTAATAATATTATTTTTAAAAATTTAATAAGATAAATTTTAAAATTTCATTAAATTATCTTATTTTATATAATAAAATGATATTTACTTTATTTTAAATTAAATAATTATAAAATATATTTTTAATAAATATATTTAATAATTAATAAAATATTTTCCGATAATAATATTAAATAAATTTAAAATCGTGAGCCGACATAACCCAAATTCCAAAAGCACTGTGCGCTTTCTATCCCGACATTAAACTTCACGATTACCTGGGCCTGGGGGAATTAAGTTCAAAAATAGTGTGAATTACAACTTACATGATTGTAGTTTCAAAACGTTTTAATAAATTTATAAATTAATATTTGTCATTAAAATTAATTAAATTATCATTTTTAATTTAAAAATAATTTATTATCTAAAACTTTATTTAAATCTATAAGTAATTATAAAATCAAACAATTTAATTCTTAACATTTTAATAAATTTATAAATAAATTTTTATAAAAAAATCACCATTAATTTCTCATTAAATTTACTAAATATATCAAATTTTTTAACTCTATTTTTAATTAAAAACAATTTAATATCTATTGTTTTATTTTATTAATTATTTGTGTGTGTATATATATATATGACATAGAATCTTATTTATAAATATTTATAATAATTTAAGATCAATTTATAAAACATATAAATAATTTTATAATTTATTAAATTTTTTAAAAACTTTAAAATAATTAATTTATGTTTTTAATAATTATAATTTAAATTAAAAAAATTTAATTTATTGAGATTCATATTTTATAAATATAGAGATTTAATTATTTTTAATAAAAAATAAAAATAAAAATATTTTAATATTTTTATTAAAATTAATAATAACTTAATTAAAATTATTAACTTATAAGTGTATTAAAATATCAGGATTAAATTATAATTTAATTTAAAAAATACTGACTTCGCACTAGTAAACCAAAAATTTTCTTAAGAAAAAAACCTACATATTTTTCTTAATATAAACATGAATGATATGTGAATATTTTATTTAATCTAATAATATTAAAATATTTAAAAAGCCTTAACATACTTTTACAAAAATACCATTTCTGTGTATATGCATCTTTCCTTAATAATAATAATAATAATTATAATTATAATTGTTAACCGCATACGGTACAGTGAGAGTATCTTTTCACATGAAGCTTAGCTGGTGGTGGGACTGTTCTTTGGGAACGCTTTGACAGAATACAACTTTGTCAAAAACAGTTTTGTCAAAAGGTGTGTGCTTTCTTTGTTTAGTGTGCAAGTCTTTCCTTAGTAATTATAAAACAAAAAAAAAAGTTAATAAAAGAATATGCGAATACTGTTATAAGAGAATCCACAAATTTATTCAAATCAAAGAAAACCCACACCAAAAATGCATCGATTTATTACAAAAATTGAGAGAACACAGCCAACATGTTAATTAACTGTTAAATATTGTTAGCTCATTTGTACACAATCTCTCTTATTCTCTTTTCCATGAAGCTTTCTCACAAAACAAAGATATACTTACAGTTGCTCACTAAGTATAAAGAAGGGTAAAGGGGAATGGGGAAAAAGGGGATGATGCATAGCAGTCGTTCACAACTTTTTGTCTATGTTTTTGGTGTTCATTTGCCAATGAAGATGTTATGATCTTTCTTGATCTGTACCATAAAACCTTCTCCCATCTTCAACAGCTTCCCTATAAAGGTGGCCAAAGTTGAAAAATTAAAACTACATAACATTGATGCAGAAAGGACACTAGCTAGCCCCAATGCATGGAAGTCACCAATTAAGCAGTGTTTCAAAAGACCTAGGGCTTTACAAGGTATCCAGACGAGAAAATCTGATGTGCCCATGTAGCAGTAAGAAATTCATTCATTGTTCTTTTATAGTGCCCAAAATTCTCCCGAGTACAAAAATGTAATGCAACTCAAGCAAACACAACTTTAATATTATTGTGGAACAACCACGGAACTGTGGCTATAATTTTGAGTTCCTCAATAATCTTATTTCTTCCTTCCATCCTCACCAATCATTTTCAATTGGCTTTCCAGCCTTTTAATATCGCTAGTGAAGTTTTTTTCTGATTAACTTGCAAACAGATAATATAGTGCATCCTGACTTGCTTAGGATGAGAAGAGGATATTAAAAGCAATTATTGATGGTGTAGCCATGTCGTGATGACAATTAATGAAGGCGAAGAAAGGAGGAAGAGAAAACAAAATAGGGAAAAAAAAAATGAGGAGCATCTAATCACAAACCTAAATGCTGAAACGAGTTCCTTATTGTCATGATCAAGCTTCACACCCTGATAAAATGAATTTGCTGCTTCACTGAACCTCTGCAATTAAAACACAACCAAGACATGTTAGACAATATAGGTCTTGAATGTTAAACTTACAGGTCTTGAAATAATTCTCATGGACTCGAAGAAAGGAAGAAAAAGCATGCCTGCAATACACGCAAAGCTTCGCCTTCCCGATAGCAAGCTTTTGACCAATCTGGTCTTAATGCTCTGCAAGCCTTTGCATCAGTTAATGCTTGCTCTGGTTGTCCCAAGCGCATCCAACAAAGGCTTCTATTTGAAGCAAAATGGCACCAGTAGGGTCTAGATCAATCGCCTGCAAATGCAACACTGAATCATTATTAAGTCAACATCAAGAAACTCACCAAGTACTGTCACAGGTTGACAATGGTGTCTTTGATTGGCGGTTATAGTTAGCTTTTAGCAATTGGCTGCTACCTTCCACATACATACACTAACAACTAGAAATTCTAACTTTTAGCATTTTGAAATGCTACTACAACCAGTAAGGTAACTAAATGCTCAAATCCAACACTTGGTGAGGGGCCTAAATGCCAAATGCTAGCTCTCAAGCACTAATTCAAACAGCACCTAATGCCTGTTTGGCATTGCAGTGCACAAGTTGTGAACAAAATCCAGGACATCAAAATGGCAGCTGAGCACAAAAGCTAAAGAAACAAGCTTTGTTGCCCTTGGAGTTTTTGCACCTCAATGCCAAGCTGGGCTCTAATATTCTCTATAAAGGGGCATCAAGAAGTGACAAAAAAACACCTAGAAAGGGGCATTTCTTCATCTATTTCTGGATCCTTTAGTCCTTTCCACTAGAGAGCAGCCTCTTTCGATAATGTTTGCTCAACCGAACTCTCCGTCCTGAGTATAACCTTGTGCATACAGTTAATCACCAACTGCCACTCTTGCTACAGAAAAATGCAAGTTTTCACTTCTAATGTTCAGTTCTTTATCTAGAGAGATCACACATAGTTATTTAGGGATGGGTGGCTGCAGTTGTTTTCAATTGGGCGAGAAAATAAACAAATTTCAGAATGTCATAATAGCATGTTCCCAAAAAAAAAAAAAAGAATAATCTAGTTTCTTTGTCCTCCAACGAACAGAAAAGACCAAAAATCTGATTAAAGAACTATGAAGAGACTAAAATTTGTAAAGTGGATGTGATATAACAGCATACTTGTGTATAAGCATCCACAGCCATACAATAATCCTTTCTTATGAAAGCATCATCTCCTCTTGATTTTGCTTCAGCAGCTCTCCTCTTTGCTTCAGGTGACACCTGAACAAGTTGGGAATGTTGAACATCCAAGGCTGAAGCTCAAGGAAAATATACTTTTAACCAAATTAAATTATTATTATTATTATTATTATTATTATTATTATTATTATTATTATTATTATTATTATAAATTGTGCATCACTTTTGACCTGACACCGAAGACAATGCATAGGAATCTTCTGCCAAGCGCAAAAAATATCCATGTTGTAATAAAACCTTAAATAAACTAACAACAAATCCAACTCACATCATCACCATATTTTGGTAAATAGCAAATATTATTACTTTCTCTAAATAGAACCTTAAATACAAAATTTGTGTTATTTTTTTAACTTCCCATAAGCACTCAACATTTCTACCTTAGTCTGCTTCAGGAAATTTCCAAATTAAACAATTCTTTTTTTTTTTTTAAAGTTTAAATACCTTAAAAGTCCTCCCACTTATAATGATTCTCAATCAAGTTTTTGAACTATTAAAAAAACTCCATAACAGCTCAAAAAGTGACAGATGTGGATACATGTCATCAGTAGAAGGATACACGTGGTAGTAGAGGTGGAGAAAGAAGATGGAAAAAACTGAAAAACCAAAATGATCAGTTCAGTTAACTGGCCTAGCTTGGCATGGTATCTGTACAAGCTTCAGGAATTTTTCTGTTTTTGGTTCAGGACCAGTTTTTTAAAACTGCCGGTTAATTGACCTAACCGTAGAGGCATATAATTCATATGTTTTAATATATATTTACTTTTTGTTTGTTTAAAAACCTTAAAAAAGGAATTGATATTAGGAAGATGAAGGAAATTTGAATACATCTATATCTACTAATGTAAAACTAACTTTATTTTTATTCATTTAATTAATTTTCAACGGTGTTTATATTTGATTTGTTGGATTAATATTTGATGTTGGCTATTAATTAATAAAAAATTATCTTCACTTCTAAATATTCCAATGGTATGTCAACCGTTTTAAGGGTTTATGCATTGATTTACTCTTTATTTTTCTAAAATGAAAAAAAAAATGAATCAATTGGTTAACCGATTTGACTGGTATGGTTTTGGTTCATAAATATTATGAATTGAAGCCTTGGGTTTGGGACAAGAATATGAGGATTGGAACCATGTCCACCCTTACGTGGCACATGCACATTAATTTTGGAATCACATTGAGTATTTTCAATCGTTCAAGAACTTGAGTGAAACAGGAAAAAAAAACATATTCTTGGGCACAATTGAGGTTTTGTTGTTGAAGGACTTTAGGATTACTTATCTCTTTTCGGATATAAATTAACAACAACCACATATTTATAAGCATATAAACATTGGTTATTTCTACCAATGGAAAGAAAGCCATCTTTTACAACGTCTAGAAAGTAATTAACCAAGGAAATTTATGTTAAGAAAAACTTTTTCATGAAATAAAAGATTTTGATGGTAAATCAGAAAAACAATACAAAAGCAACAAAATAATTTACATGGTAGAAGTGCTACCTCAGGGAGAGCATTTGTTGGTACAGCAGAGCCCTCTGCAGCAATTACTTCCCTCAGATTCCTCATTTCTTCCTACAAACAAATATAAGAATTTCCAGCAGTTTGATCAGTTGCTGCAGAAATAGACAAATTAACCACAGGCAAGTGCCAAGCAGAAAACTGAAATGCCTCGGTGAAGCAATAATAATATCTGGTGAAATTAGTAATTTTTAAGAATCTCTCTCTCATTTATAAATATAACCTCCACCTCTTATATTAAACAATTTTGTCCCTTGTAATAAACACCAAAAGCACAATCACTAAGTCCAAGGATGCAAAAGAACCTTAGTATTAACGAATTATAAATGGACTACAGTCATTCATTCTCCTTAAATAGTGAAATCCAAAACAAAATTTTAAGGATCTTAGTACCAGTTGTTTGTTAGTTTCAGACTGCATATATCCAAGAATTCCATCAACAGTCCACTCTGGGATAGTGTGAACTTTTGCCGTCAAGGGAAAAAGGATCTCAACAGCTGCATGATTGCCTCTTGTTGCTGCAACCTGTATTGGTTTCTGGCCATCCTGTGGAGCAAATATAACTTATTATCAACTCGGAATAGCAATGAGGTTATCAATTCAACTAGTAAAAGCATATAGAGAACTGAGAGAAAATATTAAGTAAATGAATGCAGTGATGGCTTCACCTCATCAATGACATTAGGATCAGCCCCAGCTTTTAGTAACAGTTCAAGATTTCTGAGCTCCCATTATCAGCAGCAATATGCAATGGGGTAGCTCCACCAGCAATAACATTCACATCAGCACCTGCCTGCACTTAAGAAATCAAAAGTTAATGCCATAAAATAGCAGAAAACCTCATCTTAATCAATAAAAATAAGGACAGCGCAGCACCAAAAGATAGCACCTTTGACATCATCCTAAAGCTCTAATCTCCAAAAAAGTATCAGAATTTTCACTTCACAATTTGCAAGATCGACAAGCTACAGAAGTGCAAGATATGCATGGAATTTGACAACCATGCACAAAATAGTCAAATTACTTCACTAAGATAGTACTAATAGAAACAAAAATGGATGAAATGTAAAGCGTTACCAAAAGATCAAAGTCAAAAAGGCCTCTGCCCTCAAACTCAATAAAAGGATTTGACAGTTTAGCACCATAAAAAAGATGTATATATAGTACTTAACTAACCAAAACACCAACCAAAAATAGTTTTCTTCTAGAAGAGAGGGAAAGAAGGGAGGAGGAAATTAAGTAAACCCTTCAGTGTAGAGGCCCAGTTTCTCTTTGCTATGATGCAATCCCGAACTTTATTTTTTAAACTCTTACGTTTTGCACCTTTAAATTAAAACCCCAAAAACCTAATAAATGATTTTGATTAAGGAAAAAGACTTTTATAAATGCCAAAAGGTGTAATTGAACTCTTTATTATTCAATTGCCTTCACTTTAGGTTATTTAATAAAAAGCCAAGTTTTCTTTTACTATTTTGAGTATCTGTTTGAGGGGTTCATGCATCATGTTCAAAGCCAAACAGTGACACAAATGTTTCATTAACTCCCTTCCCAAATGAAAATCCAACCCAGAAGGAGAGACAGAGACTAAGAGAGCACATCACCAACCCATAACTACAAGAAGTTCTAAGCATCAACGAACACCCTATTTTAAACTTCTCTTCTTAACAATGCAAACAAACATGATCCCTCCTTTTCAGTTTCAATCAGATGCACCACTGTCAAACTCAAAAACATTATCCAACAAATCAAAGGACCAAAGAGGATACCTGAACTAATGATTCTAAGCAAGCTAATGAATCAGCAGCAACAGCTGACAATAATGGAGTTATATTATCTTCAGTTTCAGCATTAGGCTGCAAGAAAATTTCAAATAATATAAGAAGCACAATAAAACAGTCTCATGCATGCCTTTGAGGAACATAAATGCCTTTTTTTGTGAATTTTATGTGGAAAACCATGAAAATGAAACAATAAACACTCCTGTTACTCCCAGCAACAAAGTTTTTTTTTTTTCTTTTTAACTTCCCAGAAAATCAAAAGGATCCATATTCATGTTGACATTGTTGTTCTTCACAGAAAATGAAGATAAAAAAGGCTTGCAATTCATAAGTGAAACATCATAAGACATTTACAGATGATTGGCCTTAGAGAAGTAACTCCCCCTCCCAATAAGAGCAAGAAGCTCCTATAATAAGAAAATTCAAATAATTCTTTCCTCAGAAGCACAAGACAAGGCACTCTGTGTGTGTGTGTGTGTGTGTGTCTCACATATTTTAATCAAAAACCAATATAACACAAAGAAGATACAATTTGACCTTTTATCATAATGACACTAATTAACATAGAAAGAACCACAAAAAGAGCAAATGCTGCGTTAGCATGGTGCTCTAACAAAACTTTCAAAGCATCAGGCTGAGCATGACCGGCAGCCCAAATTAAAGGAGTGCCGGCATCACTTCCTGAATCAACCTCAACACCCTTGGAGCGCAAATAACTCAGCAACTCAATATTTCCTGCAACCAAGAGCGAAAACATTGAAGTAAAAATCTGATCAGATGGCCAAATGAATCTAGGGAAGAAAACTGGGATATGCTTTAATTCTAATTGCAAGTTCGCCATATGCAAATCATCACAGAGATTAAGCAAGCAGCAAAGCCACGCTGCAGATTGTCTAGACTTGTAGCCTACAACCACAAAGAAAGAGGAAAGGATAAAATTAAAAAATACCTATCCCTGCAGAATGATGCAAAGCTGTGGCCCCTAAATCACTTGGAATGGAAGGATCGGCACCATGCTCAATAAGGTATTTAGCAGTAACAGTATGTCCTTGCCGCGCAGCATGAAGAAGAGGAGTCTCGCAGTCTCGCCAGTATAAGCATCAAGTCCCACAAATAAGACTCTTAATTTCATTTAAAAGAAAATTGAAAAGGTCAAACAAAAACGATTGCTGATGTTAATCATCCTAATGCATGTTTGTTAATTTTCATTTACCCAAAAAAAAAAAAAAAACAGGGCACCACATTTTTTATTTTGTGGAGGAAGAAAATAATCAAGAATTTCACACAAATGAAGAGGCATGAAACAATTACGAGAATGGATAATGCAAACATTAAATGCGTACCATCTTCATCCTTCATATCCACATCAAGCTTCAAGTCCTCCACTAAGAACTTGCATACTTCAGTCTGTCCCTCCCTCGCTGCAAAATGAAGTGCCCCTTGTTTATTTGCATCCTTTATATCCGCCACAGTTTTTGCCATTCCTTTCCCATCATCGAGCTGCGCTGCTACATCCATTCAAGCAAATGCCAAACAACAAAATTACTGGGAAAAAAAAAAGGTAAAAACACAAGAAATAGAACTAAACGTAATAAACCCATAAGCCCTTTTTGACTGGACAAAAAAAAAACAGAAGTTACTCTTCAGAAGATCGAGATTCCCAGTTCTTGCAGCAGTGAGGAACTGCTGAACTTTCTGCCTCACTGCAACCACAACCAAAACATAAGGAAATAAATTTGAATTGAGCAAGCGAAAACACGACAATGTGAGAGAGAGAGTAGTGACCTGCAAGAGCATCAGAAGCATCGGGAGCCATGTATCTACAGAGAAACTAGCGACTGAAACCCTAATAACAAAAAAACTTTGTGCAGGTTTTAGCATCAAAGGCCAGATTAACGTCACCCAGACGCACCAGGCAACAAATGGAAGTTTCTGGCCCTGGGGTTTAACAGAAGACAGACGCAGGGTTTTCCTTTTTGTTAACCCAGTTTTTTAACAATTAAGACTTAATATTAAAGTAATTAATCAGCTATATTAGTTTTTTTTTTTTACTTAAACATTATGTCTTAATTAATATTTAAAAATTATAAATAATTTTACTTCATTCAAATCTCTTCGTTTTCTTTTAATTTATTGGACATTTCCTATCATTATAATATAAAAATATAAAATAAAATTATATAATTATGTGATATATAAAATAAAATATTTTTTAATTGTGCACTTTTCTTATTTATAATTTTCCTTTTTTTCACGTATTATAATATATTTTAATTTATATTCAATATAATTTAATAATTTATAATACATAAGAACGAATATAATTTATAAATGCACAATGAAATTTATTGTTGACTTTTAATTATAGTTAATTCAGCTATTGGTAATTTAGTTTTTGTTAAATTAAATCGATAATAATGTAGTTAAAAATTAATAAAATAAATTATTAATAAATAAAATATTACATTTTTTATTTTAAATAATTAAAAAAATACTTGAAGTCAATTTAAAAAGTTTTAAATGTATAATCAATGGGTTTGTTTTTGTGATAATATTTTTAATACTACAAAACCTTAATCAAAATTGAATTAAAAAAATATATTAAAAGAAAAGAATGTTAGTAAGCTAATACAGATAATGATCTAAATTTTACATTCGATATAGAGTTGAACATTCAATTCAAATTGAATCAAACTGAATTAAGTTATTAAAATTAAATTAAACCAAACTCAATAAAAATAATCAAAATTTTTAAAACATAAAATTAAATTTAATCAAATTATTTTAAAAATTAAATTAAATTATCAAATTAAAATAATTTAATTCAATTTAAATTAAATAATACTCGCCCTTAATTATATTTCTTATATTCTGACGGTAATGCATAAAATAGCACATCTCATTAATTTGATTTTTATTCCAAGAAAAAAAAGAGAAAATTACAGTGCAATGCTGTTACATTGTTGCTCTGCTCCCAAAGAAACTTGGATAGGAAAGGGATAAAGAAGAAGAAGAAGAAGAAAATGATGATGATGACGACGACGACGCCTAATTCTCAGTCGTCATCGAAAGCCAAGAACCTATTCAACTGTCCTTGGCAATAGAAAAGGACCGTCAAAACGGCGCCGCACCAAATTTTTTTTTTCTTTTGTAATTCTTTTGTTGGCCTACGGTAGATCTAACGGAGACTAATATTTTTTTTTCGGTTTTCCTTCCCCTTCCTGGGGCAAATAAACCGTGAGTCTCGCTCTCTGCCTCTGTGTCTTTTGGACAAAAGCCATCCCACACTGATCAATAAGACTGCAACACTGAACATGCCACGGCTTGTGCCCAATGCCTCAACTTGGTCTTCACCTGCTGAGGATCATCCCCTGCACCATCCCACCATATATCATACTTATATACACCCATTTACATACACTACACTGATTAGAAATTCAAATCCTTTCAATTTTATGGGATGTAATTTGTTACCTGGGCTGCATATTTTCCAATCTGATTCACTAGTTGGGCTCCCAAACGACGAGGATCGCCTGCCTAGGGATGACGATGATGTGGACTCCCGGCTCTGTGGCGTGGATACTGGACTAGGTGAAAGCTGTCGGTTTACAGCAAAATAAAGATCAAGAGCCGGCAACGTGTTGCACAGTCCCTGCCCTTCTTCCTCATTGAACCCAAACCCAAGTTCTATACACCCTTTAAGCTCGTTCAAGTCCTCATCGGTCAAGTCGTCAGAGTCAATAGTTCCGTTCTTTCTTCGTTCTTGCATAAGAATCTGGCGACGCCGCTTCTCCCAAGCGATGTCCCGTCGAGTCTCGCACATGGACAGCTGTTTCGACAGTCGCTTCTTGTTCTTCCACATCGGAGGTGCCAATGGCATACCCTGCAACTCCTCCGACGTATCTGAATCGTGCAATGATGGTGATGATGATGAGGATGATAAAGATAAATTCTTGGCCATTGGCTCGTAATCCGTCATCCTAATATTAAACTATGATCAATGACTAATGTTGAAGGAAAGTAGAAACAACAAGGAGGAGGAGTATAGCCTCGTGGGGGAACCGAGGAACGCCGTGGCGTCGATATATAACTATTTGGTTGCAACTATATATAAAATTGATGAAAATGCATTGAACAGAAGGCGGCGTCGGCGGCGAAGAGGGAAAGCAGCCGTCGCGCCGCCAGCTGAGTGGTGGGAGTGTGGGATGGGGGCGGGGTAGGTATGGAGAGATCCTTAGAATGCTATGAAAATTATGAGAGATACGTATAAACTATTTTTTTTTTAAGTTTATTCGATGAGGAACACACACCACCCGACCTGGTCAAGCTAGAAGAACTCCGAGGGCTTTAATGGGTCTGTGGTGATGGTGATGAGCAAGAGGAAGAGAGTAGTTGCGGCAGTCGCGCACATCCGTTGGGTGGTCTGTTTACTCTTACACCATTCATTTGTAACTTCCCCATGTTAATTTTGGAAGGTTAGTTTTGGAGATTTTTGCTTATTTTGAGTTGGGTATATTCCTCCAATAAATGCCCTTTTTTTTTTTGTTCAAGCGCATGCTATGGTGTCTACCTTCCCAACATTAGGTTTTATTTAAACAGGAAAAAAATCTGTTATTTTGTCCTATTTTGTATGTATATGTAGATGATGAGCAATGCACACAGCCTTTTGCCAATTAGGATCCACTGTATGAATTTTCCTCCCTTCGGGTGGAAAGGATTTGAGAGCTTCTGGGGGCAGAAAAGATTTTGGTGTTTCATCCGGCAAATTTTTATTTAGAATCAATTTATTATGGACTTAAATAAAAATATTTGAGATTTATATATTTAATAAATAAATTTCATTATTTATAATAAATCAGATTTAAATAAAAAAATTCATTTCATTTACATTAAGTATTTGAAAATGAGAAACTCCAATTAATTATATTACTGGATTAGTAGATTTTGAGACAAATAGAATAATTAGTTATATATATATTCTCCATTCTTGCAGCAATTAATATATAATTTCGTTAAAAAAATAAAAAATTATATATAGAACTTTAATTAAGTGAAGAAAATTAAAGAAAATTGATGCACTCTATATAATTAATATATAATCCCAACAAAAATAAAGCTCATTTACATGACACTAAACACTCTTTAATCTCTATTTATGCAATAATACAAAGAAAGTACCCACTAGAGTAGCATGAATTATCTCGCTTGGATATAATTCCATGAGGGTCACTAAGTCCATTAAAAAATGTAAAATTTAGGGAGAAAACAAAACCATGCATGGATTATTCCAAAGTAAATGCAGGATATATACTTGATTATCTCAAGCACGAGTTCTTATTATATAAAGGCAAAGTTGGCTAAGCCATATATATAAGCTATCTTCTCTATATATATGTTCAATTTGAGTTGCCCAATCTTTAATTATATTGTTCAGTAATAACAGTTTGTTTGCATGGAAAACCTATATTATGTCTAGTTGTGTTTTATTTATTGATTTTTTAATATATGGTATGATATTAAAATTACATATCATTTTATTTAAAAAATTAATATATATATATATATATATATATATATATATGTATATGTATATGTATATGAAAGTCCTCCATAATGACTATATATTAATACGTTTCATCGTAAAGGTGATAAATAAAAATACTAAAGTATCTATTAAAGAAAATTAGTGAAAGTATCTTTGTTTTGGCTATTTTTTTCTGGGTTGTTATACATATTACTGAAATGAAACTGTATTTGACGACCATTTATTACTAACTTCACAAGCTAGTCAACTTGCATAATTGAAATTGCAGGCACAATATCCACTTAAAATAAAGAAGAATTCTTTTTTTTTTTGTTATATATATATAAACTAACGCGAAAATATTAGCTAAACATTGTTTCACTTAATTTTTTTAAGGATGATTTTGATTAGTTTAGTGTATAGAATAGGATAATACGCTTTAGTAATTAGTCTCTGATCCAGGCATTTCCAACTAGCAAAAAAAGAAAAAAAAAATACAAAAGAGCATAAAACTTTTCTCCATCTTTAATTTCTTGCCTGGATTGGTCCTCTCTGATCCAAGCATGAGTCTCCATGGATGATTAAAGTTGGCTTCGTCAGCTGTGAACACAAAAGAGACAAAATTAAAGCAACTTCAATTTTGTAAAGTTTCAGGCATACAAGAAAACTTTCTTTCCCCTTTTCCTGTGTGAAACGCTTCTTGGTTTTCCTGTAGGCCATGCTCTCCTTGTTCTTTATTCAACCATGAAAACTAATACCCACGTATTGCTTTTTCTATCTTGTGTTTCCATTCTTTTCAATGCCGTTTATGTGTCTAGTTCAAACGCGACAAATTCTTCGTTGTTGAACTGTGGATCTGAAAATGGAGGCACAGATGCTGATGGTCGAAAATGGAAGTGAGATGCCCAGTACCTTGTTGGGAATCATCCGCAAGCCAGAGCTAAATTCCAGGACTCTTAAATTCTTTCTGATGTTCCACTTATGGGTGCTAGAATTTTCGGATCTGAAGCAACATATAATCTCCCTATAAAGCCACAAACTCGACATTTTCTCAGGCTCTACTTTTATCCATCTGATTATGCTGGCCTCAATATCTCCAACTCCTACTTCTCAGTGATGGCAGCAGGGGTTACCCTCCTGAACAATTTCAGTGCTCCAATCACAGCCCAAGCCCTTACATTTGCTTACCTTGTTAAAGAGTATTCTTTGGCGGCTATAGATTCTGATACTCTCAACATCACCTTCAAGCCATCAGATAAAGCTGTAGATGGTTTTGCTTTTGTAAATGGTATTGAGGTAATACTGATCCCTGGTGATCTCCTTGGTTCAGGTTCAACGACAGGTTTTCCTGACAGCACTATTGATGCCAAGACGCTAATTTGGAGACCATGTATAGATTAAACGTCGCAGGCCAGTATATAGCTCCAAATAAAGACTCTGGTGGTCTTGTAAGAACCTGGTATAATGATGCCCCTTATTTATATGGTGCTGCAGTTGGGGTTAATATGGTGGCAAACAAAAGTGTTCCGATTAAGTATGCAGATTTGCCAGAGAATGCAGCTCCTGTAGATGTATACAAAACAGCAAGAGGCATGGGACCTGATTCGGCTATGAACTTGAAACTTAATTTGATATGGATGTTTCAGGTTGATGCCAATTTCCCATACATTTTTAGGTTCCATTTTTGCGAGTTTGAATTGACAAGAAGCAATCAGAAGGGCTTCAACATTTACATCATTAATCAAACTGCTCAGGGTGGCATGCAAGCAGCTGATATAATTGCTTGCACAGGACAAATTGGAAAACCAACATGCAAAGATTATATGATTTTAGTTAATGACAGGCAAGGCGATGAAAATAATCAGGTGGATTTTAACCCGTCAAACTTGCATAAGCCTGAATTTTATCATGCTACACTCAATGGATTAGAGATATTCCAGATAAGTGATCAAAGCAATAACTTGGCAGGCCCCAATCCTGAATTATCAGCAATGCTTACTAAGGATCTGGCTGAGGATAAACCAAAAACTTTTCAAAGTTCAGGCGTTGGGATTGAAGGAGCAGCTGGAGGAGCCGCAGGCTTTTGTGTGGTGGCTGCAGTATGCATTGCTGTCTACCAAAAGAAGAGGAGAGTCCCTAACGATAACGTTGAATCGCACACATCTAGCTGGTTGCCTCTCTATACCAACTCCCATAGTAGTGCCAGCAAATCAACAATCTCAGGGATGAGTACTACTAGTGGCCACCTTTCCACGTTGGCTCAGGGAAAAGCGACTAAAAATTTCAACCAATCTGATGTTATTGGCATTGGGAGTTTTGGAAAAGAGTACGTATAGAGGTATTATCAATAAAAAATGTGAAAGTGGCCATTAAAAATGTTAGTAATATGTCCTAGAGCATATCATTTAGTATGTATCTTGTACTTATTTTTTTATTAATAATAGGCATTTCCACTTTTTTATTTACATAATATATTTATGTGCAATAGAAAAGGTCCATTAATATTTTGTTAGAAATTCTATTCTTAAGTTGTTAAGAATATGAGTGACAGTATCTCTAACACAAAGTATCATAAATAGGTTCACAATCGAGAATACTTCATAATAAGGACATGACTTATCCAGAAAGATTGTATTCATGTTTGTTCCCAAGTTATTTATATGAGATATAAATAAGATGGAATGGTGAATCTCATGCCATATAACAAACATGATAGGCACTTATACATGATAAGTAGGCCGAACCAGTGACGCTTATGACAAACACATGGAGTTTACTATTGTCAATATATTGTCATAAATCATATTAGTGCATATAAATTTTAAACCTGAGATAGCACAGTTATCTTGTATATAGGTGGTTTGAGTTTGATACTGCTTTCATACTTGTATTGTGTATGGGTATATGGGCATGTGTTGGCTTCTACTAGTTATATATAAAGGTAGGTGTTGATCAAGATGTAATCTGTTCCTCTAAGTAAATAGGGATAAAATCCTATATTTATTTAATTGTTCTTGATGTTTCAAGTTTCTGGCCAGGACAGATAGATTTATTCAGAAAAGAATTTCTGATGAGAAAATCTTTTTAATCAAGAACTGGAATTAAAAGAGAACATAATATTCATAGTAAATGGGGTTTGACATAAACCATGACTCCAGCTTGAGTTAGAATTTTGTAACAGAGAGATTCTAGTACATGGTAACATATAATAATAGGTTCATTTAAGGTAAACCTTATTACTAATTGGGTGGCCATGGCATGCTATGCTAAGTGTTAATCATGGTCTATGAGATGCATAAAATGATTTAGAGTAATCATTTATGGTAAGAAAGAGTTCTGATGATATTAAGAGTTGATATCATCTCTCATTGCCAATTAATGATGAGCCTAGTAAGTCACACACATGCACAAGTTATCACCTAATTAAATATGATTTAATTAATTAATTAAAGAGTTTAATTGATTAATTAAATAGGTTTGGTTTGCAATTAAATTGCAAAGTCCCTAGCATGACTTGAAACCAAATCTAAATTATTGGATGTACAGTATAAGTTAAATTTATATTTAAAGTGTTTAAATATGAATTTAATTAATGAGAAATTAATTAATAAAAATTAATTAATTGATTTATATTTGATATAAATTGATTAGAAGAAGAGAAATAATTATTTTGGGTTGAGAACTCAAAATTAAGACATAGGGGCATTTTGGTTATTTTACAGGGTGACATGTAGCACCATGAGATGGTGATACATGGCACTACACATAAGCTTGCCAAATATTTTTTAATCATGTAAGATGATTAAAATTAAGATTAAATATAGGTTTAACACTTAGCACAATTTGATTGGGTCAATTAAACCTAGAACCAATCAGAGGATGACATGTGGTAAGGATTTTATGTATTGGCCTACCTATATAAGTGTTGTTATGAAAAGAAAACAATATAACTAGCAACTGATATCCTTGGTGCCGCCACCCAAGAGGCTCTCCCTTCTCTTCATCTTCTTCTCTCATCTATTCCAAGAGATTAGCAAATAATCTCTTGAATTGAAAATGCTAGAAATTGTTTCTAGTGTCCTGTTTACATCTTTAATCTCTTAAAAGGCAAAACTTGATTTTCTAATTAATAGAAAAAGCTTTAGAAGCTGTTCAAGAGCTGTCATAGGTGAACTTAGTATGGACAAGCTAGAGGGACAACATCTGATATCCTGAAGACGCATCCGAAAGGCACAAATACACTGCAGTGCATCAAGAGGTTAGTGTATTTATTCTTGATTTAATCTAGGGTTCTAAAATTAATCTGATTAATTTTAAAATCTTAAACGGCAAATGCAGATCCAAAAACATATTAAAAGTATTTTAATATGTTGTTTATCATTGAAATCAAATAGATAAATATAAATCTTGCATGATGCACGTGACCCTAGGTGAAAATTTTTTTAATTCAATGGTATAAACTTGTGTTTTTTATGCTTCTGCTCCTTCAATTGGTATCAGAGCCACTATATTTGCTATTTAGATTGTTGATTATATGATTTAATTGTGTATTTAAGATCATAAGATGATTTATCCATTGCTGGTTGCAATGGATATGTGGCGGCATGCTTGATGAACTCTAACATGGTGTGCATGGTTTGGGCTTCATGGGTGGTGCAAGGTTTGGCTTTTTAATTCTGCAGTTGTTGTATGATCTAAGGCCTATCCTATGACTAATTAAAGTGTTTAATTAGTAGTTTTAATCACACAATTAAATTTTGATTCAAATCAAAATTTTAAAAAATTATTTGAATGTGATTCAAATCTGAATTTTAAAAGTTATTTGAATATGATTCAAATCTAAATTTTTAAAGTTGTTTGTATCATATTTAAATCTGATTTTTTAAGTTATTTGAATAATATTCAAATTTGAATTTTTAAAAATTGTTTGAATGTGATTCAAATCTGATTTTTAAAAATTGTTTGAATGTGATTCAAATCTGATTTTTAAAAATTGTTTGAATGTGATTCAAATCTGAATTTTTAAGGTTGTTTGAATGTAATTCAAATCTGAATTTTTAAATTTGTTTGAATCATATTCAAATCTGGATTTTTAAGTTGAATATGAGATATTTAATTTAATTTAAGTATGTATATTTTATTTAATTGTTAAATAGTGATATGCATGATGGATGATCATGGACTATAAAAGACCAATATGATTGGATTTATTCTTTTATGTTTCTTTGGGATTGTAATTTAAATTAATTTATTTTGGGGCATCTATTATTAAGGTTGTAATAATTTTTGGGTTGTAATTTCATTTATTTAAGTTCTTGTAAACTCGCCTTGGTATGCCAAGGATTACTATGTAATTGGATTGCAAGAAGTTCAAGGAGGTCAAGAGCATTGGTGGGACCAGTGGGAGAAATTCAAGATCAAGTGTTGATTATGTACTCTTTCAGCAACTCTTGTAAAATGAATGAATGAAATACACCTAGGAATGCCTTGATTCAATTCTTGGTGGCTCAGAATTGAATCCCTTAGAAAGTCCATGATCATACCATATTTACTGCGTATCCATGAATGCATGAGATGTATGGGAATATATGCAATTATATGATATATGCATGCTAAATGGATAATATGCAAAGTGAGACCTTAATAGTAATTAGGATGACTATAAAATCTTTCAAACAAATGATTAAGTTTGAAATGCTATAATTAAATTAATTATAACATGGGCCTTCCATTGGGGCAATTATTTTAAGAAATTTTAAATAGTTGCATAAGATGCAATTAATTTAAGAGATTTTCTTAAGAATAATTGTTAAGCATGAGATGTTGTAAATATGTAAATGGTTTGGTGGCCAATATTGGATGTACTTGAGGACATTAAAATTATTTGCATAATTACTGGCTCAATGGGATCAACTTAACTAATGCAAGATAAGTCAATAATGGATGTACCTGAGATTTTGAGCATTAGGGGCTAGGTAAAGGATTGAACCTCACATGAGATGTGATGGGCAAGGAGTTGCTCACTTATAGTTTATTGTAATTCCAATAATGGATGTACCTGAAGATGATCAATAGAATTATAAGAATTCAATCACCCACTAAAAATCCATCCAACTAGGATTTCCGTTTTCTACTTTAAAAGTGTAGGATTCGCTAAGTTAGTGGGAGGACCAATTTGATTAAAAGACCATAATCATTTTGGTTAATTACATGATACATTTACTAATTAATCTGGTTATTTTCTGCAGTTAATTTTCTTATAATAATGAGCACAGAACAACCACCACCATCCAATATTCTTGCAAGTATACTTGATCGCAATAGGTTGATAGGACCTAATCTGTTTGATTAGCTAAGAAATTTGAAATTTGTCCTAAACCTTGAATATATAGGATATGTTCTAGATTCAAATGTTCCTGGTCCCTTACCTCCAAAGGCCACTCAAGAGGATCATGAAACTTTGGACAAGTAGAAGGAGCATGATATGAGAGCTAAGTGTTACATGCTTGTTTCCATGAGTAATGAGTTACAAAAGCAGTATGAGAACATGCAGGGTGTGAGTGAGATCCTCCTTCACCTACAAGAGTTGTATGGTGAGCATAGCAGGAATGCTAGGTATGAGATATCTAGACAGCTATTCTGCATGAGGATGTCTGAGGGATAGAATGTTGGGGATCATGTCCACAAGATGATTCGACTAATTGAGCAGCTGGAACATTTTGATTTCAACATGGATTTTCAACTACAGACGAATTTGATCCTTTAGTCTCTTCCTGAGTCTTTTGGGAATTTTGTGACAAATTTTCATATAACTAAACAGGAATACACCTTAGCTGGTTTACTCAACATGCTGGTTATTGCCTAAAAGAACATGCCGGGCAATAAAGGAAAAAAGGTAGCTTTGATTGCATCTTTTTCTACTAGAAAATCCAACAAGAAGAGGGGCAATAAGAAAAAGAAACCTCAGATTCCTAGTCTTTCCAAGAAAATAGCTAAATAGAAAGAGAAGACTAAAGCTGATGGAGGCAAAGAAAAGTGTTTCCACTGCCAGAAGGATGGGCACTGGAAAAGAAACTGCCCAAAGCATCTTGCTTCTCTGAAGGACAAGCAGGATACACCTTCGGAAGGTATGTCCATATCTTGTTATTTTGATTCTGATGATACTCATAGTTCATCTACAGCCTGGATTTTAGATACTGGTGTCAATTCTCACATTTCTAATGATATGCAGGAACTAGCAAATAGTAGCAGCTTGCATTCTCGAAATGTTAGACTTCGGATTGGCAATGGCTCAACTGTTGAAGCTTTAACCATAGGATCTAAATCTTTTTATATGTCTGGATATATTTTGTGTTTGGATAATATTTTATATATATCTGATGCTTTTAAGAACATCATTTCTATATCTAGTTTGACTAGAAATGGCTATGAATTTCAGTTCACAGATGATGTTTGTAATATTTATTTTGGAAATAAATATGTTGGTTCGGGTTATATGAATGATGGTCTTTATTATTTGGATAATAATGACAAACACAAAATGAATGCAAGTGATTTAAATAAATGCAATACCATGGTGAAAACCAACTCTAGTTCAAAATATATTTGGCACTTAAGGTTATGTCATGTTGCAGAAGATAGGATTGCAAAACTGGAGAAAATGGGGATTCTATCCTCATTGGGCTCTGAGCCTACTCCAACTTGTGAATCTTACCTTCAGGGCAAAATGACTAGATCACTCTTTGTTGGACAAGGGCTGAGGACTGAAAATATTTTGGAGCTAATACATAGTGATGTATGTGGTCCATTTAAGAAAATGGCTAGAGGTGATTTTCATTACTTTATTACCTTTACTGATGATAAATCAAGGTTTGGGTATTTGTATTTGATGAAATACAAACATGAATCCTTTGAAAAGTTCAAAGAATTTAAATCTGAAGTAGAAAATCAAACAGGAAAGAGTATTAAAGCTCTTCGATCAGATCATGAAGGTGAATATTTGAGTACTGAATTTGATGAATACTTAAGAGAACACGGCATTGTTTCCCAGCTGACTCCTCCAGGAATACCACAGCTGAATGATGTATCTAAAAGGAGAAATTATACCCTATTGGATATGGTATGTAGTATGATGAGCTATACTGATATGCCAATCTCCTTTTGGGGATTTGCATTAGAATCAGCTTTGTATATTCTGAATAGTATTCCATCAAAATTAGTTTCTTCTACACCTTATGAGATATGGCATGGAAGAAAACCAAGTCTTAAGCATGTTAAGATTTGGGGTTGTCCAGCTTATATCAAAAAGCTGAACACTGATAAATTGGAAACCAAATCAGAAAAGGGTCGATTTGTTGGATATCCAAAAGATAGTTTTGGATATTATTTTTATTTGCCTACATCACAAAAGGTTATGGTAAGTAGAGATGCCACATTTCTTGAACAATAGTTTGTTTAAGAAGGAGGCAAAGGAAGGCAAATAGAGTTAGAATTGAAGAATTCTGACCAACCAACAGATCAGATGGATATAGATCCATCTAGTCAACCTACAACCGTTGATGAAATATCTACAACTATTCCTCATAGAACAACCAGGGTATCTCACCCACCAGTGAGATATGGTTTCCTTTATGAAGAAGAACAAGAGTTGTCTACTCATGAAGAAGTAGATCATGGAGATGATCCACTTACCTATGAAGAAGCTATATCAGATATAGACTTTTCAAAATAGATTGATGCTATGAAATCCGAAATTGATTCCATGTATAAGAATTAAGTTTGGGATCTTGTTGACTCACCTGAAGGTATTGTACCTATAGGGAACAAATGGGTTTTCAAGAAGAAAATTGGTTCTGATGGAAAGGTAGAGACCTATAAGGCAAGGCTAGTAGTGAAAGGGTTTCGCCAAAGGTAAGGAATCGACAATGAGGAGACTTTCTCTCCTGTTGTCATGTTTAAATCAATTAGAATTCTATTAGCAATAGCTGCATACTATGATTATGAGATTTGGCAAATAGATATCAAAATAGCTTTTCTCAATGAATACATTGAAGAAAACATTTTTATGGAATAACCTAGGGGTTTTGAATCCTAAGATGGTTCCAAGGTATGCAAGCTAAAGCGATCCATTTATGGGTTGAAGCAAGTTTCGAGGAGTTGGAACATTCATTTGGATGAAGCCATTAAATCATTTGGTTTTATCAAAAATGAGAATGAGCCATGTGTATAAAAGAAGGTTAGTGACAATGCTATCACTTTCCTTGTCTTATATGTGGATGATATACTGTTGATGGGTAATGACACAGGTATGTTGATAACTGTAAAGGTATGGTTGTCAAATATATTCTCCATGAAAGACTTAGGAGAGGTAACCTATATTCTTGGGATTCACATCTATAGAGATAGAGCGAAAAGAATAATTGATTTATCCCAAAGTCTATACTTGAAAAAGGTGTTAAAGAGGTTCAACATGCTTGATTCCAAGAGAGAATTGTTACCAGTGAGATATGGTATCCACCTTTCTAAAGAGATGTCTCTAAAGACACCTAAAGAAAGAGATAAGATGGCCAGGATTCCATATACTTCGGCTATTGGAAGTTTAATGTATGCAATGTTGTGTACTAAGCCGGATATCGCATATGCTGTTAGTTTGACTAGCAGGTATCAATCCAATCTAGGTTTGGAACACTGGATAGCTGTCAAGAATATCCTTAAGTACTTGAGAAGAACTAAGAATTTATTCTTGATCTATGGAGGTGGAGACTTGCAATTGGATGGTTATACTAATTCTGATTTTCAATCAGATATCGATGATAGAAAGTCTATCTCTGGATATGTGTTCATTTGTAATGGAGGTGCAGTCAGTTGGAAGAGTTCCAAATAGAGCACGACTGCAGATTCCACTACAGAGGCTGAGTATATTGCTGCATCAGATGCTGCAAAGGAAGCTGTTTGAATAAAGAAGTTCGTGACAGAACTTGCAGTAGTTCCTTCCATTGAGTCAGCAGTTCCAGTACACTGTGACAATAATGGAGCAGTCATATAGGCTAAGGAACCAAGGTCTCACTAGAAATCCAAACACATAGAAATGTGCTACCACATTATCAGAGAAATAGTTGGACGAGGTGATGTAGCCATGCAGAAAATAGCATCAGCTGAAAATTCAACTGATCCATTCACTAAGTCTATGTCACAGACTCAGCTAGACCGACATCTTAAGAAGATGGGTCTAAGATATTGTAATGAATGGCTCTAGTGTTAGTGGGAGATTGTTAGTAGTATGCCCTAGAGCATATCATTTAGTATGTATCTTGTACATATTTTTTTTTATTAATAATAGGCATTTTCACTTTTCCATTTACATAATATATTTATGTATAATAGAAAAGATCCATTGATATTTTGTTAGAAATTCTATTCTTAAGTTGTTAAGAATATGAGTGACAGTATCTCTAGCACAAAGTATCATAAATAGGTTCACAATCGAGGATACTTCATAATAAGGACATAACTTATCCAGAAATATTGTATTCATGTTTGTTCCCAAGTTATTTATATGAGATACAAATAAGATGGAATGGTGAGTCTCATGCCATATAACAAACATGATAGGCACTTATACATGATAAGTAGGCCGAACCAGTGACGCTTATGACAAGCACATGTAGTTTACTCTTGTCAATGTATTGTCATAAATCATATTAGTGTATATAATCTTTAGACCTGAGATAGCATAGTTATCTTGTATATAGGTGGTTTGAGTTTGATACTGCTTTCATACTTGTACTGTGTATGGGTATATGGGCATGTGTTGGCTCCTACTAGTTATATATGGAGGTAAGTGTTGATCAAGATGGAATCTATTCCTCTAAGTAAATAGGGATAAAATCCTATGTTCATTTAATTATTCTTGATGTTTTAAGTTCCTGGCCAAGACAGATAGATTTATTCAGAAAAGAATTTCTGATGAGAAAATCTTTTTAATCAAGAACTGGAATTAAAAGAGAACATAATATTCATAGCAAATGGGGTTTGACATAAATCATGACTCCAGCTTGAGTTGGGATTTTGTAACAGAGAGATTCTAGTGCATGGTAACATATGATAATAGGTTCATTTAAGGTAAATCTTATTACTAATTGGGTGGCCATGGCATGCTATGCTAGGTGTTAACCATGGTCTATGAGGTGCATAAAATGATTTAGAGTAATCATTTATGGTAAGAAAGAGTTCTGATGATATTAAGAGTTGATATCATATCTCATTGCCAATTAGTGATGAGCCTAGTAAGTCACACATATGCACAAGTTATCACCTAATTAAATATAATTTAATTAATTAATTAAAGAGTTTAATTGATTAATTAAATAGGTTTAGTTTGCAATTAGATTGTAAAGTCCCTAGCATGACTTGAAACTAAATCTAGGTTATTGGATGTACAGTATAAGTTAAATTTATATTTAAAGTGTTTAAATATGAATTTAATTAATGAGAAATTAATTAATAAAGATTAATTAATTGATTTATATTTGATACAAATTGATTAGAAGAAGAGAAATAATTATTTTGGGTTGAAAACTCAAAATTAAGACACAGGAGTATTTTGATCATTTCACAGGGTGACATGTGCCACTATGAGATGGTGACACATGGTCTCATGGTGCCACATGTCACCACATATAAGCTTGCCAAATATTTTTTAATCATGTAAGATGATTAAAATTAAGATTCAATATAAGTTTGACACTTGGCACAATGTGATTGGGTCAATTAAATCTAGAACCAATCAGAGGGTGACATGTGGCAAGGGCTTTATGTGTTGACCTACTTATATAAGTGTTGTTATGAAAAGAAAACAATATAACGAGCTGCTGATATCCTTGGTACCTCCACCGAAGAGGCTCTCCCATCTCTTCATCTTCTTCTCTCATCTATTCCAAAAGATTAGCAAACAATCTCTTGAATTGAAAATACTAGAAATTGTTTCTAGTATCCTGTTTACATCTTTAATCTCTTAAAAGGCAAAACTTAATTTTCTAATTAATAGAAAAAACTTTAGAAGCTAGTCAAGGGCTGCTATAGGTGAACTTGGTGTGGACAAGTTAGAGAGACAACATCTGGTATCCTAAAGACACATCCGAAAGGCACAAATACAATGTAGTGCATCAAGAGGTTAGTGTATTTATTCTTGATCTAATCTAGTGTTCTAAAATTAATCTGATTAATTTTAAAATCTTAAATGGCAAATACAGATCCAAAAACATATTAAAAGTGTTTTAATATATTGTTTATCATTGATATCAAATAGATAAAAATAAATCTTGCATTATGCATGTGAGTCTAGATGAAAATTTTTTGAATTTAATGGTATAAACTTATATTTTTCATGCTTTCGCTCTTTCAAAAAGGTCAAACCCAGAATCTGAACAAGGAGTTAATGAGTTCCGAACTGATATCGAGATGCATTCAAAGTCGAGACACAAGCATCTGGTCTCATCAATTGGTTTCTGCGAGGAAAACAAGGAGATGTGCTTAGTTTATGACTATATGGCACTTGGAACTCTGAGAGAGCATCTATACAATACCAAGAGACCAAAGCTTTCATTGAAGCAAAGACTAGAGATACGCATTGGAGCAGCTAGAGGACTTCATTATCTTCACACAGAAGCTCATTACACAATCATTCACAGATATGTTAAGACCACAAACATTCTTTTAAAAGAAAATTGTGTTGCCAAGGTTTCTGATTTTGGGCTCTCGAAAACCGGTCCTAATCTAGACAAGGGCCATGTTAGCACTGTGGTTAAGGGTAGCTTTGGTTACTTGGATCCTGAGTATTTCAAGAGACAACAACTGACTGAAAAATCTGATGTTTACTCATTTGGAGTTGTCCTTTTTGAAGTACTGTGTGCAAGGCCTGCTCTAAATCCAAACCTTCCGAAGGAACAAGTTTGTCTTGCTGATTGGGCTCTCCATTGCCAACGGAAAGGCTTTCTTGAGGACATTATTGATCCTCACATCAAGGGAAAAATCAATCCTGAATGCCTGAAGAAGTTTGCGGAAACAGCTGAGAAATGCTTGGATGATTCAGGAACAGAACGACCCACCATGGGTGATGTTTTATGGAATCTGGAATTTGCTCTCCAATTACAAGAAAATTCTGAGGGTTCAAGGCACAGTGCACAAGTTGAGGGTGGTGACACTTCAGGAGAGGGTCCTGGAAACAATTATGAAACGGGCCTGGATTCTAATGACTCCGGTGAAATCTTCTTTCAAATTGTCAAATCCAAAAGGGAGATGAAGATTAACTTTCCAGGTAATTGCTGTGAGATTGGAATGGAAACTATGAAACTCAAGAATATAAAAACCAATTTTTCTTGGTTACTCAAGAAGGTGATTGCTTGTTCCTTGTATTGAATGTTTATTGGATTTTAGTGCTGTTTAATTCATACAAACTTGTATACTGCATAGGCAGAGTCAAATTCATCAAGCTTGGTGAACTAGAACCATTTTGTTCAGATTCTTTGCTTCAATTTACATGAATAAATAGCTCACTTTTTTAATGTGATTTTTCTATCCTATTCTGATTCATATATGAACAAAGAAGATAAGGGAAGAAAAAATGGCATTTCTGAGAGTACGCAAAGATTAGTTTACAATATCAGTCAATTAGTGCCATTCAATCAAACTGTGATAATCATGAGAACCCACTTTTCAATATTATGATTAATCTTATCCCTTGATTTTCTATTCAAATTTTATTATTAAATAGACAAGTATGACAGAACTAAAAAGAAAGTCATTAGTTGCGTATTGGGTATTTGTAGAATTGATTGCTCAATTTCTAGAAGCTGAATAATTGGATTAGCACACACAAAAATTGCAGAATTTTCCAATATATCCTACAGGTTTAGTGGACGATTAGTCATCAAATTGCATAATCTCTAAGGCAGGCAAACATTTCATGTTGAATTATTGGTAAAAACATGCTACTTTTCTTTGTCCAATATGTCATTTCACTTGCTAAAAACTAATTAACTGATGAAAAATTTAACATCTCAGATGCTCTTGTTATGGGACACTGTCTATCATTTGAAATGACTCCAGGATTTTCTTGATTAATTTAATAATTTGAAGATTTCCACTAAAGTCAATAATAATAATAACAAATAAGAATACAATGTATTAACAACAAGAAATTCTTTTAAATAATTTAATTATTTTTATTTATTTATTAAATTATACTTATGATCATGAGTATTTTCAAGTCTCAACAGAACTGAAAGATAAGAAAGGGAAATTTCCATCCTTATCAATTGAACTAAATTAAACTAAAAAAAATAATTTTTCAATAATTAATTTAATTTAATTATTATAAATGTAGATATTTTTAACTAATTTTATTGTTGCGAATAATTTTAAAATTAAAAAGGGTAAACACATATATCATCTACTAATTAATTTATAGTGATTGTTTAGTGGAAAGTATCATTAAAGGCTGCATAGATTTCCAAATTATCAGCATACAATTGGACAAATATAATACTAATGAAGACTCCATTTAAGAACAAATCAACATTTGAGGGCTAATGGGGTCAGTAGTGACAATGATGGGTTAAGAGCTGAGCCTTTAACAAGCCAACTATCAAATTGCAACTTCACAAGTGCTGCCAAAGTCTTAAAAAAATGAATCCAATCCTAATATTTTTATATTTTCTATTAATTTAAGTTAAGAAAAGAAGTGTGTGTTTACTCCACATGTGACATCAGAATCCAGTTCAATATGCCAAGTGCCCACTAAAATAGGTTTCAATACCAACTTGATTTTAATGATTTTAATAATTAAAATATTTGTGTTAATTTAATTAATATATTTTAATTAAGATTTATTTAATACTCATTAATATTTATTTAATATACTTTACTAACATAAAAAAATTATATTTTTAATGACATTTTAGAGTAAAAATTATTTTAAAAAATATTTTTTTAATAATAGCGAGAAAAAAATTATAAAATAATGATAAGGGAAGGTATAAGAAGGAGCAGGCAATAATAATGTGACATTAGTGTATTAGGGATTTTAGGTATAAATTTTATGAGCAACAAAATTGGGAGAAACAGAGAGAATCTCTGTTGAGGTCAACTGTATGCTGACACTGTCCCCACCACAAACCCTAATTTTCACTGGTAATTGGTAAACACTAACAGACAACCAAAGCTCTGCATTTTCCTCGGGACAAGTGTCTAATACCTTATCGACGTGGCACTTATCTTTGCCGTCAATTTCCACAAAGGGTTTCTTGGGATGTCCCCTATCCAGAGTGGAATTTTGGGCCCACCTTTCCCTAACACTTTTGACAAAGTATCAACCGTTCCTATGGATTAAATATAGAAAAAAAATAAAATTTATTTTTATCATTAAATAAAAATGAAAGTATAAAGTTGAAAAAGAGCAAAAATAAAGGAAGTATAACTGTGTCTTTTGGTAGGACCCATCTTAGGATCTTTGACAGAGACGTCTGTTTCATTTTTTCTCTCTGCCACTGAACAGAGCTCTCTCTCTCTCTCTCTCTCTCTCTCTCTCTCTGTTGGATTCTTTTGCTTTTTTTTTTTTATTTTTTTTTATTTTGATGTGTTTATGATGTTTTTGAGTTAAAGAGAGACTTTGTTTTCTTTTGAGCCATTTTAACAAATCCCAGAACGAGAGCTCGAGTCTTCTCTTTCACACTATGGTATAGTCTTTATAGGATATCATTTATAAAAATTTAACAAAATTTTGTCTTTGTTATGTGTTTTTCTCTTTGCCTTCTTTGTTTTAGTTCCTTTGAAAATTGGCTAATTATGTTATCTGGGTAATCTTTTGATTTCAGTATGAAGCCTTGCAGTCTCACTCTGCTTCTGTTTTGACAACATTTTGATGGTGCAAATATATTGAGTTTTGACCAATACCGATTTGGGTATATGCCATTTATGGAAATGGTTTTCTGGATATTTTGTTCTTGTGCTGGTACTCTGAGTCTTTGAGCTGTCTTCGTGATGCACTTGGTTTTAGGGGTTTATAAGGGTTTTAACCATTGAAGATAAATTCTTTTGAGTTTTGGGTGAGTATGGAGGAGATTGAGGAAGCAAACAAGGCAGCTGTTGAGAGCTGCCACAAAGTTGTGGACCTCCTTTGCAAACCCAGAGATCAAGTTCTGTCTAGGAACTTGATGATGGAAACTGGAGAGGCTGTGTCTAAGTTTAAGAGAGTGTTGTCTCTTCTGAGCACTAGTTTTGGTCATGGAAGAGTGAGAAAGCTGAAGAAGTTTAGATCATCTTTGCCTCAAAGCATCTTCCTAGATAGCCCCAATTGCAGAACAATTTTGGCACCAAAGCCCCTCCAAATGGTGCCTGCTAATTTTCTTGAAACCCCACTTACTGAAATGGATTCCAAGTCTAAATCTTGTATGCAACCTACCCAGATATCTTTTCTTGAGAACCCAGTGCTTGAAATGAACTCAAATGCTAGGCCTCCTCTCCAAAATGCCCAAATAAAACCATCACAACACTACCAGTTCCTTCAACAACAGCAGCAAATACAGAGGATGCAGTTTCAGCAGCAGCAACAATTGAAATATCAAGCCGATATGATGTACTCCAGGAGTAACAGTGGGATTAACCTTAAATTTGATGGGTCTGCTTGTACACAAGCCATGTCATCAACAAGATCATTCATATCATCTCTGAGCATGGATGGTACTGTGGCTAACTTTAATGGAGATTCATTCCATTTGATCGGTGTGCCTCAGTCATCAGATCATATCTCACAACGGACAAAGAGAAGGTGTTCTGGTAGAGGGGAAGATGGCAGTGTGAAATGTGGGAGTACTGGTAAATGTCATTGTTCAAAGAGAAGGTCAGACTCAAATCTCTATCTCATTTTCTAATTCTCGTATTTTATGCTTATGCTGATATAAATTACCTTTATTTTCTGTTTCTAGGAAACTGAGGGTGAAGAGATCCATAAAGGTGCCTGCTATTAGTAACAAAGTTGCAGATATTCCTCCTGACGAGTATTCATGGAGGAAATATGGCCAAAAGCCAATTAAGGGCTCTCCACATCCTAGGTATTTACATAATTAAAGCTTTACTATTAACATGCTCCTATGGTTTAATTTTTCATGTTCTTGGATTGCTCTTATGCGTGTCAATGATGAGTTTACCTACCTTAAGTAGTTGCTTAGTTGCATAAATATAAATGTGCAATTCATATTAACAGAGACGTGTTGTAATTTTGATGATGTTGACCTGGACATGAGCTTTCTGCAAATCTTTATTTTGCTGAGAATAGTGCATGCTACAAGTCTTAATTGGTTAGGTAACCAAGTTTTTGTGGTTCTCTTGAAATAATTTTATTGGTGGTTTATTTGCCTCGAAATAGGGCTCGAACTTGAGATCTCACAGTAGTAGTGTAGTATTATTGAGCTAAAACTCATTGATTGAAACAAATTTTTTAATGCAGGGGATATTACAAATGTAGCAGTCTGAGAGGTTGCCCAGCCAGGAAGCATGTTGAGAGATGCCTGGAAGATCCTTCGATGCTAATTGTCACTTATGAAGGTGAGCACAATCATACCAGATTACTCTCATCACAATCTGCTTACACATGAAACTTAGAAGATATCTTCATCTGAACTTACCCCAAGAACTCAAATTTCCAAATGTTTCAAATCCAACAGAAACTGGTTGCTCTTTATTTGTGAATTACTACTGTATATAGTATGTGATTCGAATCTGAGACTAGAATGATGGGGCAGATACATGGTTAATTGAGAGGGGTTAGTCTGGTTTGAGCTGCTCTTATATAGAATAGGGTTTAAAAATTGTAAACTTGTGCTTCCTTAAATATCCAAGTTATATTTCTTCTTCCTTGTGCAAGTATCTTTCTTTTTCATGGGTTTCCATTTGAAGGAAACACCTATTGAATGAAATTTGAATCTCACTTGTATAATTGGATATATAATCCTTGTATGATAGTTAAGCTTCTTGGGCTGGCCAACGCTTAAAGTCATGCAATCGATGGATATTTTGTATTTTATGCATGTTTGATAGCTTTCTTTTCTGGAAAAGTAGGTAAAGATGTTTGTCAATGCTTTAACCATTGCAAGCATGCCTCCCTTCCGTTCAAGGAAGCATTGTTGCAGTGTACTCATCCATGACTGCACAAGTGGGTAGAAAATCAACTATACTATCCATTTTCATATGTGCATAATCTTCCCATGTTCCTGAGGACTGAAAGTATTTGCTTAGTTTATCCTTCACTGTCTTTGCATGATCTTCTGATAATAACTCTCCTGCTTTTTCAAAATCTGAACACTCAGGATCAGTTGATACCAGAAGTCCTAAATCAATTTTAATTCATTTCTGGGCTAAATACAGTTGATACCAATAAAATCCCTGCTTCTGTAAATAAAGAATAATTTGATTTTTTTTTTTAGAAGTTTAAGTAAAGAAGAGTTCTGGAGTTTTGAGTCTCTGCATCTATCAATAGTGAGTTACTTGTTAAAGGAAAATAACTATTTTCCATTGTGTAGTTCACTGTTAGTTAATCAACCATTAAATTTTATTTGAATAATAATAATAATAATAATAATAATAAAATTATGCTGCTTCTCCAATTTATCTAACATATATCAAAATGCTTTTCTAAACATTACAATATTGGTATAGATCTCTAATTAATTAATTAATGCAAACTATTAATTTTACAGTGCATTATGTGAATTATTTATTATTTATTTTAATAATATTTTATATTTTATATTTTATATTTATAGTATAAAATTTTATTAATGATAAAATTCTTAATTAGCTATAATTTAATATCAAGTATTAATAAATAAATGAGTTGATTAATAAATTATTTTTTAAATTATTTGACATGTATCAATAAAAGTATAAATAAAATAGGAAAAAAAAGACATACATGCGGCATTTTTAAAATATCATTATTAGAATTTTTAAATTTTAAATATAAAAAATATTTTTTAAAAAATATAATTTATAATTAAGCCTCTGAAATATAGCAAAACTTACAAATTAATCTCTAGTATGTTTTAGTAACAATTTAATCCTCAAAAATTAATTATATTAACAAATTAATATTGGCCACTAAATGCTTTTCCATTTGAAACATTTAGTCCATAAAATTTTATTTTATTAGTAAGTCCTTACATCTAAATTTTATATTTAACTAATTATTTAAATATAAAATTTAGATGTAAAGACTATTTTGTTAATAAAATAAAACTTCAATTACTATTTTGTTAATAAAATAAAATTTCAAACACTAAATTGTTTTAAATTGAAATGCAACTAATAGAGTTAATAGTCAATTTTGATGGTAGGGACTAATTTGTAATAGAATTAAACTTTGATGATCAAATTATTATTTAAAAACATATCAGTGACTAATATATGGGTTTTCTATATCTCAGGGACTTAATTGTAAATTACTCTTTTAAAAATAAATATTTAAATTTTACAAATAATTTTTTATGAACATATATATAGTTTCTAATTTAACCAAAAAATTTGATTAAAAAAATGATTGATTTTTAGATATATAAAATATGATGCGTAAAGTTCTATAATGCATGAAATTATAAATATAAGAATTTTAAAATTCTTAAAAGATATAATAAAAAAAATTTTAGATAAGTATTATTTTTGTTATGAGATATGATTTTAGTAGTTGAAAATTAAGAATATATAGATAAAAGTTGATATTTAATATGATAGGATATTCTTTTATATTAAAAATATATATAAAAAAAAAGACTATGTTGCATGTTAATTTGTAAATACTCTTAGGACATGTTTTATAGTGAGGGAAAATAGTAGAATAAAGTTAATTTGTAAATATGCTTAGGGACATGTTAATTTGTAAATAAAGTTTTTTTTTCTCTTAAATAATTATTTTTTAATATAATTTTATTTATTTAATATGAACATAATAATAAAAATATAATAAATTTTCTTTCCATTTTTTTATCAAAACATAGAAAATAAATAAATCACTTTATTTTTTTAATAATTTTATTCACTTTTCTTTCTATAGAATAAGCTCTTAGTAAATTAGGTGGCACTCTCTTATAATATATTTTTTATATAAATTGAGCATATTGATTTTAATTTTAAGATATAGTAAACCAATTAAAACCAAATCAAATCAAGAATGCACTAATAACACTACATTATTTTCAATTATATATAAATATTTTTTTATTAATTTACTTTTCTATTACTAAATATAAAATTTTCATTCATATAAAATGAAATTTAATATCTTTTTGGCCTTTCATACATTGCATCAATATATATGTGTCGATGTTATTTTTTTTAAATATCATATTATTTAAATGTCTTTAATTTTTCATACATTTTACTTTATTAACTGACCAAACGTAGCGTTTAAGCCAAATCTAAATGGGCTGCTTTACGTATTCTTAATCTTATTTAACTTAGTTATTATTTTAATTATTTATTAATTTGATTTGAAATATTTATCATAAAAAGATGAAACTGAATCATGAACGTAGTCCTAATTTATTTTTTTTATCTGAGTTATAATTTTTGAGGAGACTCAAACTTAAAACATTATTTAAGATAAACAATGTTTTAACCACTAAGCTAAGCCTGAGTCGACAAACTTAGTCCTAATTGAGTATGTTTTCAATTAATGATGAAAGCTAGAAGATAACAAGTTATATATGGGTGGTATCTAGATGAATGAAAGATGTAAGTCCTGGTCGAGAAAAGTGTGAGTACGTGGGTTTTAGTAAGACTTCTCTTGGTACACGTACGACTAGTTGGATCACCCCTGACTACTTTTCTGCAAAAAAAATATGGGATTAGAGGGCTAAGGGCTTTTCCAACTTGGGATTCCAAACCTTAAGTTAGAACAGGGAGAAGGCAATACGTGAAAAAACAAAAACAATAATGATATTCCACTGAGCTCACTCAAATGAGTTAAAAAAAATAATTTTAATAAAAAATATATTAATTGTTTTAAATTTTTTTACACTTTTAACTTTATTAATTATTTAAATGGCTTACATTTAAGTTATTTTTTAGCCTTATAAATTATTTAACAATTTACTTTTTGAAATTTAAATTTTATTATATTTTTTCACTTAATTTTAATAAATAATTAATTTTATTATTTTAAAATTAAATTGAATCAGTCAATCAAATTAGTTTAATCGGAAATCAAAATTTAATTCAGTTTAATTTTAATAAGCAATTAATTCTATTATTTTAATATTGAATTGAACTAACCGATTAGATCGGTTTAATCAAAAATTAAAATTCAATCCGCTTCAATTTAATTAATAACTGAAAACCCTTTGCAAAATGGGAGGGATTTGTTGGATTTGATCCTGCAACCTCTAAGGTGGAGAAGAAACCACTTAAACTACTACAACATTTAGTTAATATTTTACATATACATATATACATATATCATTCTGACTTACAAAATTAATAAATTATTTTTTAATTGTATTTAATTTTTTATGATTTGGACTTTTTACCTTTTCTTTTTTTATTTTATTTATTCTCTAATATTAATATTAATGTTGTTCTCTAAAAATGTCTATATTACCGACCAATTACTAATATATAGTTAATGCATTTTATGCTTATCTTTAATATTTTACTTTCATTTTATTTATAAGATAAAAAAATTTTCATTTTTTAAATTATTTATATTAATTTAAAATAATTAAAAATTATTAACCTATAATTATTACAAATAAAATTGAAAATTCTTAATTTTATCCATTTATAATTTAAATATTTAATGATGTTAATAATATGATATATTAATACATTAACTTGAATTATTAATTTTTTTATATTATTATTAATTTTATAATATTTATTTAATGGTATACTAGTTAAACTCTTATTCAACTTCGATTGATTTTTAAATCTTTTTTCATCGATTTAATGACCATGTTGAATTTGAAAACCTTGATTAATTTCAATATTCACCAAATTAACCAATTGAGTTAGATTAACCGAAATCCGGACCACTAGTCAATATGTGTCTTTTAACATTTATGGTATAGATAATTTATTTTAATGCTATTTTAAATTATTTAATTAGTTTTTTATTTAATTTTTTAATGTATAAATTTAATATATTAAAATTTATATTCATTGATATTAAAATGATTATTTTAATTTTTACTCTAAATATTTCTTTTTATTATAAGATAATAATTATTTGTAAAATATACCAACCTATTAATTATAATAATATATTATTATTGTTTTTAAAATATTATTAATTTATATATTAATATTTATCTAATAGTATAATGATTAAATTTCAATTTGACCCTAGTTGAATTTTGGACCATTAACTATCTTTTTTATCAATTTAATGACTGAATCAGGTTTGAAAATCTTAATATTAACTCATATTGAACTCATTTGACCATAACATTCATTTCATTTTTTGCATAACCCTATTTATCTTACTCTTCCTCCATCAATAACACTAAGCATATTGAGTGTTCGAATCAATTTCAAAATTTATATGTTAAATATACGTTACTCAAATCAGTTTACATAAATAATTAATTAAATATAAGATATATTTTTTATAATAATATTTATAAATTTTCAAATATTATATTTTAAATAAATAGAATTTAATTTGAAATCTATATGATAAAGTTTAAGAGGAGGGAGATAAGATACTTTATGTCACGATCCAACCTATGGGCCGGACCGGCACTAGGACCTGGGCCAGCCTAAAGCCCCCGAGGCCCGTAGTAAGCCTTAACTATTCATTAACCCAACTCTAAGGCCCATTTGGGCCCAATATCAAGAAAACAAACGGACAGAGTCCGGCCATAAAATGGACTTTCCAACGGGGAGTTTTTGACTCACCCGACCTGTAAACACAATAAACAATCCATTGGGGAGCTCAGCTCACCCTCCACATACTCATCAACATAATAATAAATGGGAGCTCAGCTCCCTCATCCAATCCATCAAACATACTTAAAATATTAAGTTTACAGGTCCAACATGAATATAATATTACAGACCAATTTCAAATAATTACTGCTAACACATGCGGAAATTCTAGGAGTAATTAAAATTACACAATATTGATAAACAACCTGCGAAGTAAAAAGGCGAGTTAACCTGAACAAAATATCCTCCTGTGGCTGTAAAAATTTTTGAACAGGAGTGTGCTTTAGACTCCGAGAGTAAACTATCAATCTTTACTATAATCTCGATAACTATCTCAAACTAATGCAACTTTGTAGAGTGAAATGCAACATACACAACATTTTCACATCATAACATCAAAAGGTAATTTGGAGCACTCACACACCTGTAGTATCAATCATAACATATGGAGCCGATCCCCATACAACTCTCTTAAATCCAACCTGGTGCCAGCGAATTACTCAAGCTCGGACTTCCACTTAATAACCAAATCGAGGGTCCCAGCGAATTACTCAAGCCGTGACTACCCCTCGAAGGATCGGGTCCCAGCGAATTACTCAAGCCGTGACTACCCGTCCTATCTATAGTCCACACCATCACATCACGCACGCCAACGCACGCTGCTGCTCCAAATTACCACAACAACATCCATGGCACATCAACAGTTATGAATGCAACATAAATCGTGCCTAGAGTTTAACTACATAAATATATGCATATAAGTGATGCATGGGCATGCTTGAACATATAATAATATCGAAATTACAATTAAAATTAATATTTTACTCACAGACTTGACGGTGGTCACTTGTAGTGGGCGAAGGAAGAAAGGCATCCTGCTCACTGACAATTTTTATTATAATCATTTAATAAATTTGACTCAATACAAATAAAGAAAAAGATCAAATACGTCATAAGTCGTGCCGAAAATCCGGCAGAGTCTCTCCTATACCTAGGACCTACCCAACCTGCAAAAGGGCTCAAAACACACTTCTATATCCACAATCCATATATCCACAACTCAATCACATCACACAGCTCCTCTGGGCCCATCAAATCAATCATTCATCACAATATGTAAAATTTCAATTTAGTCCTTATAATTGATCATTTTTGCAAAAAGCTGCTCAAATAAGCTCTAAAAATTATAAAACTACTTGCATGGTCCTTAGAAATATTACTAAGCTATTGCAAAAAGAATCGTAATTTTCTAAGCTACCACGAATATTTTATGGATTTTCAATCCTATTTAAGCACTAGAAAATTATGAAAAAGAAATGTTCGGGTTTACCTTTGCCGATTCCGACTTCGGGAACGCTCGGGATGCTGACAATGGTGGGGTAGCCAAAACCTCGATCCAATTCGGAGACTTTTCCAGTGGTCTGTGCATGCGGAAATTCACAGTCCGGACAACCGTCAATTTCCATGAATTGAGGATACCTACACGAAGCCCAATAATAATATATAAAAATCAGGGGTGTTACATTCTTCCCCCCTTACAGAAAATTCGTCCTCGAATTTTACACAAGGCAGAATAAAGCACATGATTATACATTGAAGAGATAAGGGTACTTGCTACGCATGTCCCGTTCTAACTCCCAGGTGCACTCTTCCACTTACTGACTCCTCCACAAAACCTTAAGCATAGGGAACTGTTTTGATCTCAGCTGTCTCACTTGGTAGTCCACTATGGCTCTGAGTGCTCCTCAAATGTCAAGTTCTCTTTTAGCTCTATCACATCCGGTTGCGAAGACATGAGAAGGATCGGGAATGTATTTCTGAGCATAGAGATGTGAAACACGGATGAGCGTGAGAGAGGTTGGGTGGTAGCTCCAACCGGTAGGCAACTGCTCCAACTCTATCAGTAACCTCAAAAGGTCCAATATACCGAGGTGCCAACTTGCCCTTCTTTCAAAATCTCATGACTCCCTTCATTGGAGAAACCTTCAAGAATACATAGTCGCCATCGCAAACTCCACATCCCTCCGTCTGGGTGCATAACTTTTACGCCTCAAAAGTTGTTTGATCGTTCCACGATTAAAGGAACTATCTCAAGTGTCTTGCACTAAGTTTACATCATGCACCTTCGCTTCCCCATTTCTCCAACACAGAGGAGACCTACACTTTCTTCCATATAGTGCCTCATAGGCGCCATTCCTATCTTTGGAGTGATAAGCTGTTGTTGTAGGCAAACTCCACCAAAGCTAGTGATCATCCCATTGACCTCCAAAATCCAAAACACTCATGCGAAGCATGTTTTCCGATGTTTGGATTGTCCTTCAACTGTCAGTCTGCATGCGAGGTGGAAAGCCGTACTAAAGTTTAACTGTGTGCCAAGTTCCTACTGCAACTTTCTCCAAAACCGAGAAGTGAACTGGGGCCCTCAGACAGATATTATGGAAGTCGGAACTCCCTGCCATCTGACTATTACACGAATGTAGAGCCGGACATCTTGTGCCCGCAGTATGTAGTCTTCTGAGTAAGAAGTGAGCTGATTTGGTCAAGCGGTCTACAATTACCCATATCGAATCATATCCTCGCGTGGTACGAGGCAACCCAGTCACAAAATCCATAGTGATCATTTCCCACTTCCATTCTGGGATAGAGAGCTCTTGCAACTTCCCTGACGGTCTCTAGTGTTCAAACTTCACCTTCTGACAAGTCAAGCACTTGGACACAAAGTCTGCTATGTCTCTCTTCATGCCATTCCACCAATAGCTATTTTTCACATCATGGTACATCTTGGTGGAACCTGGGTGGACACTGTACAGTGTGTAGTGTGCCTCTCGCATGATTTCATTCCTGAGGTTGTCCACATTGGGCACATATATCCTAGAACCTTGCACTAGGACGCCATCATTGGCAAATCCGAACTCACCACCTTCACCTTGCTGTACTCTTTCTATAATCTTCATCAATTGTTGGTCTCTGTGCTGGGAAACTCTAACTCTGTCCCTCAAGTCCGCCTCACCGAAAAGTGAGCCAACAATACCCTCTAATCTGAAAGATCTAGGATTACACCTTGATCCATCAACTCATGTACCTCCTGAATCAACAGTCTCTTCTCTGCTGAAATGTGCGCCAAACTGTCAGAAGATTTTCTGCTTAAAGCATCTGCTACTACATTGGCCTTCCCAGGGTGGTACTGGATGGGGCAATCATAGTCTTCCAGAAGCTCCATCCATCTCCTCTGTCTCAAGTTTAAATCCCTCTGTTGGAAGATGTACTTCAAACTCTTATGGTCGGTGTATATCTCGCACACTTCACCATACAGGTAGTGTCTCCAGTTTTTAGTGCAAAGACTGCGCCATTTCCAAATCATGGGTGGGATAGTTCTGCTCATGCCTCTTCAGCTGCCTTGAAGCATAAGCCACTACTTTTCTATTCCGCATCAAAACACACCCTAGGCCAACTCTAGAGGCATCACAGTACACGGTGTATCCTTCACCGCTCATAGGTAGTGTTAACACAGGGGCAGTGGTTAGACACTCCTTATCCTCATCATTATAACTGACTCTATCGAGATCTCTTGATTTCCTTTGCATCTTATCAACTTCCCTTTTCCTATTTTTGGTATTTTTGGTATCATTTCAACCTGCTGTACTTATTCCTTAATTTTAGTCCTATCTCATCCTTACACCTTTTCCTTCAAAGATGTCTATCCCATCATCAACTTTAACTTTCTTTTTATTTCTTAGTCTTATCTTGAATACTATTTTCATTACTTCAAGAAATCTAACCCTATTATTTACTCCTACCAAACATTCTTCACCTTATGTAACACTTATAATTACCCATAGAAAATTTTTTTTCTTGTATCCCCTTTTTCCAACTTAACTATCGAACATTATCATTCCCTATCACCTTAGTAGGAAATTGCTTATCTGGATGAATATGACCCCATAAACTATAAGTTCCATCTGAACTAACACTAATTTGTAGGAAATATGTGTAATGCCTTAATTCCAAACAAGATACTTCACGTGTTCATTCTCCTTAATATAATCATATATACTGCCCATAGCTTTCTAAACTTCAACCTCAAATTACCCATCAACAACAATTTCATCTATTGAATCTCAACCATAAATAGTACTTCCTCCAGCTCATAGTTAAAAACAGTTGCAAGCCTTAGTAGCTAACTCAATTTAACTCCTGTCATTACTCTGTTCGTCCTTTCATACTTAATACTAGGTATGCACTTACTGTCATTCTCATATCAGGAAATTATGTATGAATTTGTGCCTACTAAACTCTCAATAACTAGGTCTCCTTGACTCAGTTTTTGTTCCTTATATAACCTTCTAGAACCAAAAGCACAAGCTAAACTTGAAAAGAAAGAAAATATCCTCTTATATTCAACTACACCCGATTGTCATATTATAACGTTTCACCTAAGTTTCTTGGTCTTTATCTCCAAATTTCATCATCTCCTAGCACAATTATGCTCTACCTATAAGTTATCATCTGCATAAACCCTTTACCGTACCATTTTTCTTCTTGACATAATATTTTATAATTTATTAACTTTACTTATACTCGACCTATAATTCATATCTATCATCGTTTTTATTGTGCCCTTAACTTTTGTTGATTCCTGAAAGATTTCTCTCACTAATAAATTCTTCCAACACTAATTCCACCCTTATCTAGGGTCATTAATTTGATCCCTTAGTCTGACTTTTATTCAACTTCGCTTACTAACTTCTCTTTCTCTACCTATTTAGGTAGTCCCAATACCATCGCACACCTTCTAACATTTACTCATTATTATTGTATTCCATACCTCCATCACTTTTCTCACTAATGTGATCCCATTTTGGGTTTTCCATCCTTGTCATTCTCCTTGCCAAGAATAACACTTAGCCTATCCTATATCTTAACTTTGTTCCTTTTATTATGCGCTCTTTAGGTTGTCCTTTCATTTATTTCCTTTGTCTTACCCAAAATAGAACTTGACTATTCTATCCCTGGTTCCATTCTTCTTCCTAACATAATAGCTGTACTTGCTAACTATATCTTTCAGAGTCTCTATCGCGTTATCATATGTCTGTGCTACTCAGATTTGGTCCTTTGACCACTCTAGCTAGTACTTCCACTACCATTTAGATTATATTGCATCTGCAATCAATTGCCCAAACTTTCATTCTGCACTTTCTTTATCCATTGGCCTTCTGTGATTTATCTTCGCTAATTTATTACTCTTAACACTATTATAATTAGATTATACTATTGTTTTGAATAATTTGAAATTAGAAAGGAACTCAACAAATTACAGTCATACTTTTATTGTATGATCTCTATTCTTATCCTTTAACTTACATAATACGCTTACTACCTCGAGAACTGATTCTGCAGTAATTTTATTTATTTATTATTATTATTATTATTATTATTATTATTATTATTATTATTATTATTATTATTATTATTTTCCATGTTTACTCAATTCCAAAACTTAAGATTTCGGGCACCCAAACCCGTCATCCAATTCAAAGGATTTACATCCATCGTGATCTGATTATATATGATTCCTATAATGGAACTTGTATCCTCTCCAGGATACCCGAGCCAACTACTCTCTACCACACTCTACAGTCCCATCTGGGACACTATTCCATAAGTCATCATTATCAGTAATAACCTTCGATCCATTCTGAAAAGATAGGACTATATCCTAACTTGCTGCAACAAAGGTACTACATCTACCACCTTGCCAGAACCATGTCAAGTTAATGACTCTTTTATCATATCATAGCTCTATAAATCATCAATTCATAGTTTCGACCTTCTCTAGGTAGTAGAGTTGTACTTTATTCCATACTGATACACACAAGGTATACTATTCTCACTCTATAAGTGTCACCTTTACTTTGCAACTAGTCCGAAACCTCTGGTCTGATGGCAACTCTTGATGAAACTCTAGCTCATGCTGGGGTAACTGAGTCACTGACTCTAGTTATCACCCAACTGTGACCTTTCAATATTCTAACTCTAAACTCTTAGCCAGGAGTTCCCAACTCCTCTGCAAATATAGAACTCTGTTCTGGCATAACTGTACCAAAACAGAAGCCATCTCAAACACCCTCATTATGGAGCACCACGGGGATGCACGCAGCTCTACACAATAATCTCATGTCGATCAGAATGTCTGACTTACAGGCAGACATCGAGAATATTGTATAGTTACTACGATACATCCTGACAGACTAGGTCTCCTAATTTCTTATCTCTCCTGAATCTTCTATTATCACAAACTTATTCTGAGTGGGTCATCTACTGATGACTGCCAGTAGTGGTATCCTCATCCTTATCTAGGGCAATTGTACTTTTAAGACTCACTTTTATGTACTCGTGTCTTACACGAAATGGGCACACCATTTAAACCCATACTGACAAAAATATAACATTTCTTGGAGTACGTATCCTCATGATAGATCTCACATGTCTACTAACTCTATTTCACATTTCTGTGTACTCCACGAAAATCAAGACACTAACTGAGGTAATCTTATATTTCCCGAGGTATAACGTAGAATCTAGAAACAAAGAATTACAGGAAAAGACGAAACAGAATCCTATACTCCGCATGTGACTCCTAGTAGACTCTTCCCAACACTTAGATAATTTTTCCCTATGAATCTGGAGCCTAAGCTCTGATACCACATTTGTCACGACCCAACCTATGGGCCGGACCGGCACTAGGACCTGGGCCAGCCTAAAGCCCCCGAGGCCCGTAGTAAGCCTTAACTATTCATTAACCCAACTCTAAGGCCCATTTGGGCCCAATATCAAGAAAACAAACGGACAGAGTCCGGCCATAAAATGGACTTTCCAACGGGGAGTTTTCGACTCACACGACCTGTATAAACAATAAACAATCCATTGGGGAGCTCAGCTCACCCTCCACATACTCATCAACATAATAATAAATGGGAGCTCAGCTCCCTCATCCAATCCATCAAACAGACTTAAAATATTAAGTTTACAGGTCCAACATGAATATAATATTACAGACCAATTTCAAATAATTACTGCTAACACATGCGAAAATTCTAGGAGTAATTAAAATTACACAATATTGATAAACAACCTGCGAAGTAAAAAGCGAGTTAACCTGAACAAAATATCCTCCTGTGGCTGTAAAAATTTTTGAGCAGAGTGGCGTTCGACTTCGAGAGTAAAATATCAATCTTAACTATAATCTCTATAACTATCTGAAACTAATGCAACCTGTAGAGTGAAATGCAACATACACAATATTTTCACATCATAACATCAAAAAGGTAATTTGGAGCACTCACACACCCTGTAGTATCAATCATAACATATGGGAGCTGATCCCTATCTGACTCTCTTAAATCCAACTTTGGTGCTAATTACTCAAGCTCGGACTTCCACTTAATAACCAAATCGAGGGTCCCAGCGAATTACTCAAGCCGTAACTACCCCTCGAAGGATCGGGTCCCAGCGAATTACTCAAGCCGTGACTACCCCGTCCTATCCATAGTCCACACCACATCACACGCACGCCAACGCACGCACACTGCTCCAAATTACCACAACAACATCCATGGCACATCAACAGTTATGAATGCAACATAAATCGTGCCTAGAGTTTAACTACATAAATATATGCATATAAGTGATGCATGGGCATGCTTGAACATATAATAATATCGAAATTACAATTAAAATTAATATTCTACTCACAGACTTGACGGTGGTCACTGAGGCGGCTGGGCGAAGGAAGAAGGCTGTCCCTGCTCACCTGACAATTTTTATTACAATCATTTAATAAATTTGACTCAATACAAATAAAGAAAAAGACCAATACGTCCTAAGTCGTGCCGAAAATCCGGCAGAGTCTCCCCTATACCTAGGACCTACCCAACCTGCAAAAGGGCTCAAAACACACTTCTATATCCACAATCCATATATCCACAACTCAATCACATCACACAGCCCCTCCTGGGCCCATCAAATCAATCATTCATCACAATATGTAAAATTTCAATTTAGTCCTTATAATTGATCATTTTTGCAAAAACTGCTCAAATAAGCTCTAAAAATTATAAAACTCTGCCCCGCGGTCCTTAGAAATATTACTAAGCTATTGCAAAAAGAATCGTAATTTTCTAAGCTACCACGAATATTTTATGGATTTTCAATCCTATTTAAGCACTAGAAAATTACGAAAAAGAAATGTTCGGGTTTACCTTTGCCGATTCCGACTTGAGGCAGCGCTCGATGCCCGACAATGGTGGGGTAGCCAAAACCTCGATCCAATTCAAGACTTTTCCAGAATGGTCTGTTCGCCGGAAATTCACAGATCCGGACAACTGTCGAATTTCCGCGAATTGAGGATACCTACACGAAGCCCAATAATAATATATAAAAATCAGGGGTGTTACACTTTAATTGATATATAAGGATTATAAATGAAAAAATGGATTAAGAGCAATAGCAATGCAATTACTTATGGTGTAGCTTTAAGCATAATCTAATTATGTTTGCGAATAAGATTTACAATTTCAAAGTTTTATATTAAAATTATACTTAAATAACAAATAATATTATATCCTTATATATTAATATTATATATATTTAAATAGTATATATTGTAAAAGTGATATGGTCTATAAACCAGTTTGTAGCATGTGTTGAACAAGGTTTTCAAACTCAATTCGGTCATTAAACTAATAAAGATAGAGAGTTAAGGGTTTAAAATTCAATCGAGTTATATTAATAAATAAATATTATATGATTAATAATAATATTTATATTATAATTAATAATTTTACACATTTTATAAATAATTATTAAAATAAATTTAGTTAAGTTTTAAATATTTTGTAGAAAATAAATAAAATTTAAAATGATATTATTTAATTATTTGTAAAAAATTTTATAATAATAAAATTTATTCGTAATAATGAAATATAAATATTAATATATTAAAATTATATAACACAATAATTATTAAAATTTTATCTATTTTTTAGTATTTAAAAGATAGCAAAATAGAAAAATAATTTAATAATTTAATTTAACATATTAGTAAAATAAATTATTGATATTATTAATTATTTAAATTATAAGTGGGTGAAGTTAACTTTTTTTTTTTAAGGTTCATAATTATTAATTATTATATATTAATATAATTTAATAAAAAAAATAATTTATAAAATAAATAACTTTTATATATATATATATATATTGTATTGAATCTATAATTAGTTACAAAATATCTTTTGAGGTGCCAGGATCGAATCTTGGCGCCTCCTCTCTACATTTTTTTTTTCATTAAAATGTACTAATTCGATTGCAATGCTTATTTTAAATTAATCAGATTTTTAGTTAGTTAGTTATTTGATTGGTTCATACTGATTTAATCCGATTATGCAATATTCAAATTTAACACTTAAATCGAATCAATTATTGGTCTGACTTTCAAGTAAATCGATTTGACCAATCAGACCGATTCAATAATCAAGACATGCATGAGGTATGACACCAAAAATTACCTTCAAGCCATTAAACTTTTCTATAAGGATATATTAGTCATAAAAATATTTCTTCTCATTACTCCTCATTAATTAAGGGTATAATTAATGCATTTGAATTGGCTCAATTTGAGCCATTTAGCACTAATGAAGGTGGGGAATGCATGCACTTACCTCGATTAAGTTTACATACTAACTCCTATTTAATAGAGTATCACCATGTATGAAAGTTTAGATAGAGTTAGAGGGCAAAATGGCCCTGTAATATTTAGAGTAGGTTTCAGAGATGTCATAAAATGTCTCCCATAAAAGGTCATAATTGCTCTAATTTTTCTTAAAATTGTAGTTATTGAGAGTCTAATTTGTGTAAACTTAAAATAGTTACATTGTCATAGACTTATGACACGTTTATGGTGGGTAGCTAACCTGTGCCTGATTAACCAGTCAAGCACTTTATTGCCAAGTGGAAGTGGAGTCTCCATGAGAGTGATGAGACTTTCCTATAGCATTAAATAATTAAGGTCCATTAAGTATAAACCATACTTATTTACGACTAATAAGAGACCTAGTAATTGTACATTCGTGTCTTTAAGTTTCCGTTAATGCTTATATGGATTATTCCACTATAAAATATCTACTTTTATATGTGGTGTCCATCTGAAATATCGATTATTTTTATATTGTATTCCTCAAAAAGTTAAAAGAGAGAATCTTCAAAAATAAAATAACTAGTACAAGTGTTTGATCAAAATGTTCCCTAATTATCCATGATTTTGTAATTAAATTTGCTGAGTAACGTGCTCATGAGAGTTCAATTATATATGCCTATATTCATTTATTGTAAGATCACACCAACTAAATATCAATATCTAGATCAATTACACAATGAAGCTCTTGCCCAGAATTGTGCGCTACAACCTGGCTATGCAAAGAGGAATTAGTTGAAGTTAAGGTTCTCAGTGGAGTTTGAGGGTTAGGAGGACAATAGAAGACTAAGAAGGAATGAAGTGAAGAGAGGGAGTGAACAAAGTTGCTTATGGTTTTGGGGGGAAAAACGAAAAAGAAATGAAGGCACCACACAAAGGCTTAACGTTTATCAACCCATATTAACGGTCTCTCATCCTAATAACTTGAAATTTTTACCCCATGGGAGGCAAAGAAAATAATTTTATTTTTTGACAAATTAGTGAAAAAAAATATGTTATGGGTCCATAAATTTAGAGGCAAGTGAATTTTATATTGATATAATTTTATTTATTACGTTCATGTTCAGTTTACTATTGATGACAAGCAACTAGTTCAACTGCTTCACAATTAGTATCATGGTGATATGTAATGCAAGATAAATTGAGTACATATCTGTTTAATCAGCGAAATTGGGTTGTTCTAGACATGGAAAAACTGCAGCTAAAACCTAAAATTGAAGAACATACATGCAGTTCTTTGTAATTAAATCTTATGCACAAAGGGAACATAAAAATAAGAAAGTGTTCACAGGAACCCTATCAATTACATCCTCATAAACAAAATGGGTGAAAATTGTGAAGCTACAACCTCAGCAACCTCGAAATCAAACCATGTCAAAATAAACTCTTTAAAAGATCAGCTACTCATCATGGTTTCAAAGAACTAAGACAGCAAACACCTACACCAGGTGAAACAACAAATTTGGTCCAAAATAGAATCATCAACTCTTTTTATATATAACATGATATGCGATTATATAACTTACAAAACATATACAATTCACATTGACACAAATCACTTAAAAAAGTCGTTGCAGCTGAAAAAGAAGCAGGCTACTCCTCTCAAAACATCCAATATAGTAACTAAGGAAATTCAAAATATTTCCCCCACTTTAGAGTTAGTAAAAACCAGCTGTTTATGACTCAACTGAGATGTCTTCGTTTGTCTCCTCAATGATCATGTCAGGAACCGCTCTTGCTGTAACATGTTCCTGTTTAGATCTGTCTTTGGACTTGTGAATGCCATTCGTGTTCTGTTTACCATTCTGAACCTTTGTTTTGGCTATGACGGCGATATTCAAATCTTCTTTGTGATAACCCAAGCTGTGTCGATGCCGAGCACAATGTTTCCCCACCTCATCTTTAGATGACTGGATTGCATCACTGCAGCTCTTTCTCCGGTTTAGTTTTGGTGACACTGGCCGAGTCAGTGGCAGCTGGCAACAAATAAATATACACAAATATATCATTATCCAACAAATGCTGCCAGCAGAATTTATACCATAAACAACCATGCATTCATATTAGCTCTAAAATAAAGAGTATGGTCAAATTTTTAACAGTTCTAAATTAGGAGGCTGGAGACACTGCAGCTGACAGCTTTTATTCATTATTTTATTAATCTATCTACTATTTTGAAGAGGAAAGTCAGGGTTGATTTTATCAAAAGAACTGTTCAACCTAAAAGCCTGAGCTTCTACTTGTAGGTAAGGACACCAAAATACACTTTTTGAAATCTGACAGATTTTGGCTTCAAAAATTTGTCCCTAACCTTGAAACAAGTTATATGCCACTATTCCTAGCCTTTTTGACATAGCCACTAAGACTAACAACTGCCAGCTCAAACAATGTCCAAAATTCAGTATAGAGGAAAATATTCTATTCCATTTCCATTCCAAATAAATCCTACTTCAAAATATACAAGTTTCATTAACTTCTCAGGAATCCTATATGTCCAGTCCTTGCTGTTCTTCTGTGAAAAGTGATGGCTTAACCAGCTTCACATGCATCTTCAATCTTTAAAACTCATGCAATACTGAGAATAATCCTGATCTGAATACCTTTTTGAGTTCAACCTTAGGTGGAGGTGGTTCATAGTAGAAACTAGGAACGGGTTTTGCTTTGACCACCATGCTCTTTCTAAGCTGTTTGATGGCTGCTTGTTGCTCTTCCTAAAATAAAGAAGAAAAGTTTAAGACACACAAACACACATCATATAAAAGATGCTAAAGGAAGCAAATCTACCTTGGACCTTGCCTCAGCCTGATTCCGCTCTGCTTCCAAAGCTAGGTGCTTTTCTTCGAGTTTTGAGTAAAACTGGTGAACAATAATAAAGGTAACTAGCTTGTGAGATCAATATGAATGTGTTGATAAAGAAAAATGTTTGAACATGCTTCACATAATCATTTGACCAATAAAATACCTCCTTTCGTCTCTCTGCACGTTCAGCAGATCTAAAGGTAGGAGCTGTTCCAATGGTTACAGATTTAACAGTTCTCACTGATGCAGCAGTACTGGACATAGCTAAGGACTACTGATCCAGAAATGAAAAGGCCAGAGTTTACATGCAACACAAGTTTAAATAAAGCCTTTCTTTTTCCTTTTAACCCTCCTTTTGGCTAATAAATTGCCGTAAAAATATGCTCAAAATGTAAATTGCTTAAACCAGAAAAGGATACGAGGATGCGACAGACCAATTATCTTCTTCATCAGGAAGCTTCTTATTATCAGGGTGCAATGGTTTCCTTGCTGTAGAAGGTGAATTCAGCTGAAGGAAATGGCATAATTTTAAGATCAGTGCCATACCAAATACAAATACAAATGCAAATACATCACATCACTAATTCAGGGGGGAAAGAAATTGATTAATCTTTCTGAATTCAATCTATGCTTCAGCCCAAACAAATAACAAACTTCAAAGGCCAATGCAAAATTGCAAATTATGTTCTATGGCTATAGTTACTATTAAGGCACACCAGGGCAGTATAGTCACACTTGTAAATAAAGCTGAGTATCTAGGTTTAATTATATCCAACATCAAACAATTGTGTGAAGTTTCAAACATATTATTACCCAAATGAGCAGTCCCCTGTGTCATAAAAGTTCTAAACAAGGTTCTCCAAGTCAAGTACTAGCCCAAAACAATTTAACAGCCACTCAAATGCATACACATATAAGTAATAAATTAAAACCACCAGAGAAAATGGGGGAGAAAAATGTCAAAAATGGCAGGTGCATTGGTAAGAAAACAGTGAATCTCACTTGTACCTCTAAAAATTATGTTCCAAATATTTGAAAAGAAAATTTCATCCGAAAAAGGTTCTAGATTAAATATAAGAACTTTGCAGAAAATCATAACAGGAAACAGCATGTCATTTCCAGTTGAGAAAACATCATGTGCTGACTAAAGTTCATTTCAGAAAACTTTCAATTTTCCCATTCTTGATCTCTGCCACACAATTAAGTTGGAAACCTCTAAATTCATTGTCATGCATGGCACGTACAATCTATCTCCCAATCCCAAAGTCCACTTATATATTTATAGCAATCTTAATCAAATCTCAAACAGATCAATTGAGATCTGGTGAAGGCTCTCCTTGAGTGAATAATATAAGATCAGCAACCCTTGTGCAAATAATGGAAAGCACAGCGAGTTGGTGACAGCATTTACAACAAAGCTGTTAAGAACTTCAATTACCTGTGAATTCTTCGTAGCGATAGGGGAGCTCAAATTATTCACGTTCGTTGAAGTGTTCACACCAGCGCGTTTTTCAGTTGCCAAAGCAAATGGCTGTGGGACAGTATGATGCCCCCATGCATTTCTGGTTCCACCAGATTTCGAAGCAGGGAAGCTGAAATTTTTATCCTCGCTTGACTTCTCAGCACCAGGTTTTTCATTTTTAGCCTCAGATTGGTCAGTATCAAAATTTGTGCTTTTGACACCAAGAACGTCTTGTTTCTCGTTATGGTTCTTAACAACTGAATCTTCAGCACCGCATTCCTTCTCCTTATAGTCCTTTGCTTCAACACTATGTCCTGAAGTTTTAGGAAGAGCATGGACTTTATCATAAGAGACACCATTTGAGTTCACTACAACACCGTTCGGCTTCCTATCCATTTCTTAATCTGTAAGTTCCCGTCCCATCAAATTGCAAAAATTGCAATATTCTCAGAATCCAAATGCTTCACAAAAGCAACATGTTTAGCTCATAAATTGATAATAAACTACTTTTTTTTGCGGCAAACAAATAAAATAAAATAAACAGCCTATAAAACAAAAGTTTACGATTTCCATGAAATGTCAAGAGGTCAAAAATTGCTCTAGTGGCTATAGTTTAAAACAAATAGAAACTGCCAAGTCACCTTTAACACTTTTATCCATAATTAGAAGCCAAATAAATCTCTTTATTTAATTAAGTAAAAGATAAACTAAATGCAATTTTAAGAATGAAATTAGAAAATATTTATTGAAAGCCAACCGGATGAGACTTGAAAAGACCAACAAGCGGTCAATTCAAGTTGAAAACAGAAATCGTTAACAAAAATCTACCGAGTACAGGAGCGCAAGTAGAACTGCTAGATCATGACAATAAATTAAATTATAACTTAAAGAACATCAAAAACTTGTTTGAAATGCACAAAGCCACAGCTAAACATAAAGAAAAAGATGAAATCTTGCTGGCTACGCTTAATATACATAAAAGATAATAGCCGGAAAGGATCAATTACTCCAAAGGATGCATAAATAGTTTGTACAATACCACTAAGGTGATCTTATTTTTTTATCTACTTTCACAATTTCATGTCAACAGAAGTGTTTTATCACATGCACATAAAATGATCTTAATGTCAAGTGATATTTTCTTTATACCATATTATTTTCACTATGTTCCCATGAAAAATTCCAGAAGAGAATTAAAATATGCAAAGATGGTACAGATCAAACCAAAGAAATTATGATTAAATAAATTAAGAAACAAAAAGAAGAAGATTAGATTCGTAGAAGGTAAAAAAATAATAATAATTGAAGGATGAAAAGGCGAAGTTCAATTACTGGCTAGCACCCAAAAATAACTTAGTTAAACACCCAAAAACCCAAAATCCTTCCAAACTCAAGAAATGAATGAAAAAACCATGAACGCAGACCGAATACACCATTAAAAAAAAGGGCCAGAGAAAGTAAGGGGAAAAAAAAACACAAGAAGAAAAACCAAAACAGCAACAAACAAAGGACCTAACTTCACATCCAAACAGATAATTCCTCAGCACCCAGAATAATATAGAGTGAGAGAGTACTTAAACCACCAAAAGAAAATCATTTCCAATGAAGAAATAGAACACCTCAAAAATTACCCAAAAAGGAGGGCAAAGCTCATTTATAAGCCAACAGTAAGCTCAAATGGGAAAAGGAAAAGCTAGCCAGAAAGCAGAAACCCAAAGGAAGGCAATTCAAGACGCAGCACCTCAGAAACAGACAATCAAAGATTAAATAAACAACCTTACAGATCGAACCACATTGCTTTTGTTCAAGAAAATAGAGCCATCGCCAAGAAGAAACAAACCAAAAATAGTAAGAATGTGATAAGATTTCTTACAATTCCGGTCCGATCTGAGAGGATCCTGAGCTTCTCTCTTCCTCTCTCTCTCCCTGTTTCTCTCTCTCTCTCTCTCTCTCTAAAAATGAAAAAAGAAGCAAATATGTTTTCTGTGATTTTGCACTTTAATAGCGAGAGGCTTGAGAAAATTTTATGGTGCGCTGGTGGGTTTATTAACATGATAGAGCGGTTTTTTCAGTTTTGACGGCGTTATATAACTGGAGGTGGATTATTTGCTTATTTTTGTTTAAATAATGTTACTTTATTTTATTTAAAATTTTATAATTTTTTTAGAATTTTTTATTTTATTTTATATATTTAAATAAAGTAATTTTACTGGATGACAAAATTAAAAGAATATTTAGACTCTAATTAGATAGGATATCTTTTTTAATTCAATTGGTATCAGAGACTCGTTGATTTTAGATTTGCTCTTGAGTTCTCGGATTCAAACGCCTGCCATATGAATGTTAAGCTCTGCGCTCAAGTATAGCGTAGTGGATCAGTATTAAATTTATCGAGTTAAGAGAATATTTAAACCCTAATTGTACAGATATCCTTTTCAGTTCAATAATAATTATTTCACAAAAACATATTTTAGTATTTTAAATTTTTTCCATTTCATTCTATTATTTTGTGCTAATATTATTCTTAAATTTTTTAAATCAAATTTCCTCAATCTTAATTTAATGAACAATAAATTATTTATCATTTATTCTTTTAAAAACTTATTATAATAATAGGTGTTAAAGGTTTATGTTTCCAAAATTAAAATTGAGTAAGTTTTATATTACAAATTAAATGTTTAAATATAATCTCATTACATTGTGTTGAACTTAAAGATAATCATTAAAATTTATCTTTTATTTTATTTATTTATTTTGAATTTATCACAAGTAAATTTGATTTTTTATTAGATTTTATTTAAATTCAAACTCAATGATTTTATTATCTTAATTGAGTTAAATTAATTAATTAAAATTGATAAAAATACTTTTAGAATTATTTAAAAATTTAGAGAAAATAACATTGACTTAAATTTAAATCATGGCCTTTGTGTTAAAAGTTTGTATATGTTGAATATTAAAAAATAATTTAATGGTAAAATTAGTCAAAATATGAATTATTTTTTCTCTCATTTTATTTTTTTAATAAGACACAAATATAAAATTTATAAAAATATTATTTATATTTAAAAAAAGAAAAACAAAAACAAAAAAACAAAGAAAGCTTTACATGACAAGACTATACACTAGAAGCAACTAATACTACGACAGTAGATGAAAACTATATATTCGACACAAAGATATTACACTTTGATTTGATGTCTACCAAAATAAATAAATAACAATAATATAAAATTTTATAATTAAATTCATTTATAAATGCATCAAAAATTGATAACAATCATAATTATACAAAAATATATAAATTTAAGAGTTACTAAAAGAATTGAAGGCTAGAATAATTTCATGGTAGGCAGTTCGGTTAAAGAAAAACTATGAAAGCATTCAATTTGTTAGAATTTGAGTCTTAATTGGTGAACCAAATGGCATTCAAATCTCGCAACCACAATGTTTAAGTGGGTTGGGGGATTGTGATGACAAGATAATTAATTATTTAATGAATCTCCAGTAACTTGCAATGATCAATTTACACCAAGAACTTGAAGGATGATTCAAATTTCCTGACAGGATATTTGCTGCTTTCAATTTTAAGCTGGTAAATGCTAGCCACCATAGTCAAAAGCATTGGTCAAGTGTCAAATCCATTTGAAATGAATCTGTGCGAATTGTTTCTTAGATTCTGAGAAGACATTTTCTGATACCATTTGCTTGGATGCCGGAAAAAAGAAAGAAAATAAAGCATTCTCTCATTCCTCAAAGTAATAGCCAACACTTGTGGATACTGCTCACACAGGCCACAGCACTATAAAGACACCTCTATTATTTTGAAAAAAAAAAAAATTATAATCTATCTACATGAAAAAATAAATTTCTTTTTCATATATAATTATTAGGGTGGGGTTAGATATATTTTTTTTAATTTAAAATTTTTAAAAAAATTGGGAATTGATGATTATAATATTTTAATATGTAAATAATTTTTTATTTTAAATAAGGATATTGTTTAAAAGAAGTTTTGGAGCGGAGGTGATTGATGAGAAAGACTCCAAACTCCATAACCCAAACGAAACGGCATTTGAAATGGGTTGAAGTTTTGCCCAATCTTTTGAATATTCCCACTTCCCCACCTGCATAAAAGTCAAAAAGCATTCAACCGATTCTTTGGAAAATTTTTCCATCTCTTTCTCCTTCCTCTCTGGTATTCGTTCTATTCAATTCAATTCTACCTTCTTTTTTAATCCAAAAACTTGTCCTATCACCATTTATGGTAACATTGACAATTTTTTCATTAATTATTATGATATCCTTAAATTTTATTAAAATTAATTATTAAAATTTCATTTACTTTATTAAAAATAATTAAAATATAAAAAAATTTTAAAAATTATTTTTTAAAAAAATATTTTCATAAAAATTAAATTTGAAAAATATTTTTTGAAGAATTATTTTTTAACAAAATATTTTTTTACTATTTAATTATAATATTAAATTAATATTATATATTTATAAATATTTTTATAATTTAATAAAATTATCAGAGTTAAAAAATAATTTTTACGTTGATTAATTTTTGAGTATCTTAAAAACTAAAAAAATAGAAAATATATTATGAGAAAATATTTTTTATAAAATCAATAGAGTATTAGTATATATTTTTTTAAATCTAATTAAAATATTTTTATATTTTATAAAATCTTGCTCTTTAGTCATTTTATTAAAAAAAATTAATAAACCTTAAATTTTATACTACGTAGATCACATATTTTTAACTATTTATACTATTTAATTTCTATAATAATTAAACCAAAAACAAATTTAGTGCTTTTGTTATATTTCTATTAAAGAAAACGCTAATAAACTTATTTTAGCTCAAATAAACTAAATAGTAGAGGCTAAATAATATAAATGGTTTAAATGATAGGAATTAATTAATATAAATATTTAAAACTAAAATAATTTAATTAATATATTTTTTAATAAGAAATTAAAATTTTAATGTTATAAAATATAAAGAGGTTATTGAATTTTAAAAAAATTAAATAATTAATTTTTACAAACCACAAGAAAAGAAAAGAAAAAGGAAGCAGACTGTATTTTTCAGCAAATTGTATGAAAGGAATGGAGTACAACATTTGAATTGTGGAAGCATCTCCCAAAGGAGATTACAAATGGACCCATTTGGTTTCATTTTCAGATAGAAAATAGAAATCAGGGGACCATTTCATCATGCTCCAACATTGGCAAATATGAGTGTTCATGGCGGTGACCCTGTGTGAGGTATGAGGAGGAATGAGTGAAGGAGTGATTGGCGGCAACTTTTTTGTATGAAGAAAAGTGAAAATTTCCAATCTTTTTATATTTAATTATTATGCAAATTCTTCCATGGAAGTGAAAGTGGACCTCTTCAGGACCTCACCATTCACAATAGATGACTACACGTTGCTTCTATTTAATTATATATTTTATGAATTTCTTCTTATATAGGTGTTGTAATTTATCCCTAATAATTTAATTGACTTTTTATTCTTAAAAATATAAAATTATAAAACCTTTAAATCAAATTTATTTATTTATTTTGAGATTTTACCTTTTTTTGTGAGAATTGTTAAAAATGATTAAAGTTTTATATTTATAATTATTAATTAATATAATTAAGGTTTTTTTTTATGAAAATGAAAAGAAGGATTATGTTTGCAAGTGGGAATAGAGGACAACTTTTGTGGGGTAATGGGACAAGCACTTGAAAACATGGAAAAATAGAACAAGTATATGGCATTAAGTGGCTGAGTGACATGAACCTAACCCTTTGTTGACTTATTTGGGATCTTTTTGGCCTAGACTGTCACACTTTATTTGAAGCAATCAATTACCTTACTAAAACCATTTAGGGTTAGACTAATTGTCCAGAGTTACAATGAAATTAATAGTATGTATTGATTTAAACTGAGAAATCTCTCTTATTCATTTATATTTTATAAAAAATATAAAAATTATTATAATATTTTAGGATCACATAAAACTAGCATTAATTTATAAGAATGTGAGTCATTCTTATAATATTAAAATAAACAATATATAATTATTGAAAGAGACTAAATGATCTCTCTATAGCAGAAATTTGACTTTGTTTTGTTACAAAGAAACTTAGGATATAAGCAATTTATTTGTTCTGCCCAATTTTTGGTTTAGACTAATTGTAAACAGTCAAAACTCTCTTTCTTTCAACTATTAGATGTCCTATCTCTATTAAATGAGCTCACAATAACTTGAAAAACATAACAACAAGATTAGACCTTTTCTATTATATATTATTAGTTCCACCTTCTTATTGGGTTGTCATTTATCCTTCATCATTCAATGGGTGTGAAAAATGTCAATTATGTGATTTTAATTATTGACTTTTTTGCTTTTTTTTATTTAATTATTTATCTAATTGTGATAAAAATAATTAATGTCAATAATTAATTTGTAATTTTTTTATGAAATTTTATTTTTTTGTGTGTAGTTTTCTTGTGATTAATTTAAATTTTTTTTTTTAAATAGAGAGATGTTTTAATCGGAAAAATTAATGATGGGCCATTTTCTGATTATCCAATCTTAATCATTTAATAAGTAGAAACCAGATAAATTTGCCTATAGTCATCCTAATTAATTATTGTCTTTGTCGAAGACTAAGATGTGATTAAGAAACGCAAGCATTATATATAATAAGGTTACGCAACATGTCATCAATCATTTCATATTTGCTAAAACAGCCAAATTAATGGTGGTTAATTACCAACCATAACCTAATTAAATTCCTCATAAAATGATGATTTCCCAATAATTTTTCATAAATTACTAATAAATATGATTATCAAACGTATTTAGTATGTAATTGTACAATCTGAACAACTAATTAATTCATATTAATGATATGTCAAACTCATTAAACTTAAAGCTTAACTAGCCAATTAAAAGATAATCTTATTGATTTTTATTTACCTTTAAAATATAAAAAATAAAGAAGTCTGAAATTCAAATTTATTGAACCTTAATTACTGTTAAGGTAATCATTCATAGACTTTGCCTTTTCAATTATAGCACTCTTTTTTTTTTGTCCAAAGAATTATAGCACTCATTATCTGAATATTCAAAGCAAATAGCATGGCGGGTGACAGTCTATACAGTAATGTATTGGATTTAAGCTAACAATTTCATGCATAAAAGCATGAAAAGTTTAATTAGAGGATAAGCTATTAACTAGCCATAATAGATTCTTAAGTAATCATTATAATATAGCTTATGGGTTTTGGTTGTTAAGTTGTTATGTTCATCAAGGTCAACAACAACCTGGTGATGCAGTTCAATTTTTAGGTTTTTAGATTAAGTTCAATTGGCTTAAGCCGATTAAGCTTAACTCCCCTTATTTATATTTTCTTTTAACTTATACTCAACTTGGTCTTAATAACCAAATAAGGATGGACCATGAACGTATAACTCAATTATTGTCTTCAACCAAAGCTAAGATGTCTCAGAAGAACCAAAAAGACTAGTCAAAATCAAGCATTCCATGACCATCCATGGGATGGAAAGGAATAATTTGTGATTATTCTTGGATGGGTTTTTTTTAATAATTAATTTAAAGAAAAAAAAAAAAGAGAATTTATATAAGGGGATAGCAGTCTCATTCCATAGGAAACTTCATGACATGTTGTTCCACCTAACTCCATTATATATATGCTTCAAAATTGAGCCGTATCTGTTGCATCATGCACCTCGTGGTGGAGCCTTTATCAAAGATACTTTATATTTTCTATTATTTACCTTGTTTTTTTTTTTTTCGATTATTATCTAATCATGCGGTCCACACGCTTATGTATATAATTTTTCTTGAAAATATACTTTATAATTTAAAAAAAAATTATTAATAAATTTTAACTCTGCATTCATCTCTGTAAAATCCCTTAGATCAGAACTTGTTGAGCTTTTCTTGCCAATAAGGAATATAAAATTTTGTATTAAATATAAGATTTTGATAAATTTTAATTTATTGATATAGTTTTTAGGTGGAATTAAATTTAATTTATTTTTTTATATAATATCAGAATTTATCCCATTTTAATATTTGGTCACTCGTAAATATATTTATCCATAAATTTTATATTTTAAATGCTTATATTTGGACATCGACATGTGAAGTAATATTTATTTTTAAGAAAAAAAAAATAATTAAACTTAGTCATTGTATTAATTATCCAATTTGTCACAAAATTATAGTAATTAATTGAAGTTAATTATAAATCTGATGTTCAACAATAATCATATAATATTGTTGTATTATTTTTCCTCTCTGCATCACATTCATGACGAAGCTTAGCATGATTTGACTTAACTTTTTTTTTTGTAAGTTTCATCAATATCTCTTTTGGAGATGACGTGAAGAGAAGAAGGGTTACCATAGCTTTGATGAATCTGAACTGATTTGGTAAAGTATATCTGTTATATATTCAATTAATTAATTAGAAGTGCTTATTAAAGCTTATTCATTTCAAATCTGGCTTGTTAATTACTTTCAATCTTGAATTTTTTTAAGAAAGAAAACTTTTCAACTTAATATTCGTAATAAACAAGGAAAAAGTGATTACAACCTACACGCACTTGAAAAAATACACAAAGGACTTAAAGTCACTTTCTCTACTAAACTAGTATATAAGGCTTAATTTCAGTATTGTATTTATTGAAAACGTGCAATTTAACTTTTTATCTAAATTGATTCATAAATTTTAGTTAGTTCAATTTAACACAAATCTTTATTGTTGGACTAAATAAAAAAATTTAAGCATAAAATTCAATCAATTGAACTTGTTGATTTAGTCTAAATTAAAATTTAAGTTTAGTTTAGTATGACGTTATTAAAATTATCATGTAATTATAATTATATTACATATTTGATTATATTATTTATTAAAAAAATTGATATAATAGAATAATAATTATATAATGTAATAAATTATCCTTAAAAATAATATAATGACCATTATATAAATAAATGGATATAATTATAATTATTTTTTTATTTATTGTCAATATTATTAGTATTATCACTATCTCACTACTACTGTAATTATCACTACTAATCTACTTTGTCACTGTCTCCACTACCGCTTGATTACCGCTATCATCATTTAGCTATTGTCATTACTATTACTAGCTGGTCACTACTACAATCACTACTTTTACATTGCCATTACCACTTAACCATCACTAACACTCAATCATCAATTACTTATTATTAACGGTATAAATAAATAAATTGCTAAAAAAAGTATAAATAAATTAAATATTAAAAAATTATACATTACTTATATTTTTATTTTTAAAAGTATAATAATATAATGACAGTTATATTACACTATAATTTTAATCTAATTACATAATTAATTATATTACATTATATTATACTTTATTAAATGTTACATTTACTCAAAAATTTTAATTTTGAGCTGAATTAAGTTTAAATTAAATCTTTTGGGTTAATTTATAATAAAAAATAATTAAACTTTATAATAAAAAATAATTAAACTAAGTGAATTATTTTTTTTTCTTCAATAATATTCGAATTATGATATTTCATACTTACCCACAAGGTTGTATCCCTTGAGAAAGAGCTGAAAAAGAATGGGAGTGAGCCAGCCAGCCACCCATTAATTAAGGTTCAAAGAACTCCCCGGCAACTTTGTGTTGATAGATCTTGGTCTAAAGAATTTATATGTTGTGTGACCTCTCCGCATAAGATGGGGCTTAACGCTATGTTTGGGAAGGAAAAAAAGTGAGAGGGGAAAGAAAATGTGAGGAAAAAATAAGTCTATTTTTTATTGTTTTGTTTGAATTAGATAGAAAATAAAGGAAAAGAGAAAATATTAAAAAAAAATAAAAATATTTTATCTTTTTTTTATTTTTCTCTCCAAGATGAAGAGAATGTGAGGAAAATATTTAAAAGTATAAATATAATTTTATATTTAATATATATTTTTTTAAATTTAAAAATAAAATTATAATTTTATTATTCATAAAATAAATTTTTTTTAATATATTTTTTCTTTCAATCCAAGCAAAGAGGAGGAAAATAATTATTTTTTATTTTCCTTCCCCCTTGAAATGTTTCCAAACATAATGTAAGGGCGGGGATGTTCCTCCAACACTTGCATTTCTTTTACCTTTTTTCTAGGTGTCACTTTGAAAATGACCATCCAATAGATAGGATTGTCCCCATTTGATTTGCACTTGAACCTCCACCTTACTAGTCGTGCCATGGCTTACTTGCCAGCTACCTCATTCACCGACATTTTTTTTCACACGTGTGTGAAACATCCCTTGAGCAATCCAATTTGTTCTCAAAAAGCCAAGCCAATGCCAATTCCATTCCAACTTTCCCTATTTGAATATGGTATCCTGTCTGTCTTCTTCAATAATTGAGAACCAATTTTTAGAATTTAATCAGTAAATATAATTTTTAGATAAATTGTAGTTATATTATTAAAAATACATCCCATTAATTAAAAAAAAATATAAATATGAAATATAAATGACGTTTAAATATGAATATTCTATTAAAGATCCATTCACATAATTGAGATATCATTTCAATGTTGTTTCTTTATATAAATATTAAATAAAGCGGGTGAGATTCAATAATGGAACTCATGGAGGGAGATAGACAGACACTTGGCAGTGAACAATTGGCTTCACATTCGCAGGGAGACAAGAAAAGGAAAGCTTGGGCCCAAAACTCCAGAAATGTTGAAGTCTATGGCATCTAAAGCCCATTTTGGTTCAGGCTTGAGCCTTGGAACACTAACAATGGTTATTCTTCAAATCGTCAGGGGCATATTCGTCATTTGAGTTAAAGAAAAAGAAAAACCAAGCCCGTCTAATTCTCTTACCACGTCAACAGCCATTGAGAAATCAACACGTGTTGCTGTCTTATTAACCACCGAGTCACCACTCGCGCCCCTTTATGAAACCACCACCATTTATAACGGTCTCACCCAACAATCGCTTCTCTTCGATAAAACGTTCCCGCTCTATAAACAAGAACTAGAAAAGGAAAAACTATTTTCAGATTACGAACAAGAAATTCAGAGAAGGAGAAAGCTATAGAGAAAAGATGGCGGTGGAGACTGTAGCTCCTGCACCCTTGCCAACACCGGCAACCGCACCCACTGGAACTCCCACAGAGATATCTGTCGCTGCTCAGGCACAGCAGAAGAAGAATAGGATTCAAGTGTCCAACACCAAGAAGCCACTCTTCTTTTATGTCAATCTCGCTAAGGTTTAACCTTTTTCTCAATTGGGTACATTGCCTTTTTGCTAGTTTTTGTAGCCTTATAGTTGAGGCGCCTGCGTTTTTGACGGGGTTCCTTCGTTTTCTTTGATTTTGATTAGATAACTGACAAGAATTAAGTACTACACCTCAAAGTTCTTTCTTTAATTTGTGTTTGTGCCATCCCATCCAGTTATTTTTTTATTCTGCAATGTGGAATCAGATATCATGTTTAAATATTATGTAATCTAATTGGAGACAATTTTGATCATTTGCTGGCACAGTGATTGTTATAATATTTCTTACATAGTTATGCTTCTTTAGATTGCACATTCCTTGGATTTTCTCTTTTACTTTGAAATATTTTATATATATATATATATGTGATCTGTTTTCACAGAGGTATATACAGCAACATAACGAGGTTGAGCTTTCTGCCTTGGGCATGGGTACGTATGTTGTTCAAAGTCATCTCTCGTTTTTTTTAGGTTGTTATCCATTATGTTGTCTGTGAAATCCGTTTTTCTGAAAGAAAAATAAAAGAAAGTTTGTCATTATGGTTACTAAATTTTAATTCTATTTTTATTTCCTGACAGCGATCACCACCGTTGTCACAATTGCTGAGATATTGAAGAACACTGGATTAGCCACCGAGAAGAGTATGATTCCCCGGCTTAATTCTAACTTTGACAATCGTACCAAGATAGAGATTGCTATCATTAATTGATATTTTTTCCTTTTGTTGGGCGGGTCTCATGGTAATTAAACTTATTAAATGAACCTCGTGGCCAAACCATAAAATATAATTAGGCCTATGCTCTATCAGGAAGCCGGAGTTACTGAATGAAATATATATATATTACCGAGCAACAACTTTGTACTCGCGATATTATTAAGCTGCTGATTTTTTTTTTCTTGAATGAACAGAAGTTTTGACATCCACAGTAGGCATGAAAGATGAAAACAAAGGAAGACTGGTTCAGAAGGCAAAGGTATATGTATGTTTGATATCTTTGCAGGGGTGTTAATATGGTTTAGTTTGCTTGTTATTTGATTTCTGGTTTTATTTATTTATTTATTAATTTTCCCTTGATTTCTAGATCGAAATAGTGTTGGGGAAGTCTGAGAAATTTGACAGTCTGATGCTTGCTGCAAATACAACCCCAGAGGAGGACTCCAAAGACAAGGACGAGGAGACACTAAGGAGCAGCAATGCCTGATATCAATCCCTGTAGTTATAAATCCACAACCCCCCTCCCCCTTCCCCTTTGTTCTGCCTAACAGTGATAAGTAGGAAGGATATACAGATTGGTGTTTTTTTTTTCCCTCAAAATGGTTATGGCATAATGGAGCCAGTTGCACTTTATATGCACCTCTCTACAACTCTCAGAGTTGTTAAACTGTTTCTTTCTGCATATATATCGTTTATGCTTACTGCACTTAAGTGCCTAATTATAAGGAAATTTTACCTTATTTTTTACAAAGATCATCTTGTTTACTGCTTTAAGCTCTCTTGTTAACCAGATTTTTTGGGTTTAATCATAAAACAATGTCATATATGTTTATATGAATAAGAGGGTTGCGTTTGTGCTGTGAAGCCACACCAATTGAGAGGTTGGGCAATAGTATATTAGCAGAAATGTGGAGAACACGAGAGTTTAACATTTTTCTAATAATGGCATTAACTCGGTAAAAGGTTATGAGGTGGCAGTAGAGCAAGGGAGATTATATATTAAAACTGTGATTCCATATCAACATTTGACATAGAATGACAAATCAATTATAAAGTAACAATTAAGCATAAAATGGTAGCCATTTGAAAAAAAAATATATATATATTTTTAACATATGGATAAAACTGAATTTTATGAGATCCATTATAACTTAATTGTTGCTCTATGATAGGTTTGTCATTCCATGTAGTCTAACGACCAGAGGAATTGTCCGCTTTGGCTCACCCCATCTTGAGTTATAATGGGATAACTCAGGATGTTGATATGGAATTGAGAACTTCACAGGAGGTTAACAATTCTAGTATTTCTCTTAAGCGAGCACGTTTAACCTCGGAGTTCTTCCAACTCTTGAGGCTATTCCACCAAAAAAGCATCTCTAGTGATTAGTTTCCCCCATTTCAATGTATGATTCAGTTTATTTCTGCCCCCATTTGGTCAAGGTCTCAAGCGAGGCTCCGCCTTCAGCCGTAAATTATTTCCCCTTGTCGCACGGGATGTTACAGGCTTACCAGCTTTCGCCTGGTTTGTCCTCGAACCACACATCTACTAGAGGAGGTCCGGCTCTGATACCATCTGTAATGTCCCGACTCCAACCACTACATCAAAAGACTGATCAGACAACATAGCCAGGTTTGCATACTTCCTATTTAGCCCCTTTAGGAACCTTTTTACCTTTATACTTTCTATAGCAACTGCTGTAGGGGCGTATTTATTTAGTTCTAAAAATTCTGAAGTATTTTCATCTACGGATCTGCCATTCTGCCTTAAGGCCTCAAAGGCTCACTGCTTTTAGTCTTTGAAGCTTTCTAGTACAAATATGTTGATGAACAATTCCACAAACTGGGTCCAAGATAATCCCTCAATTCGAGGTAGTACGAAGTCTGTCATCCACTGCCTTGGCACTGGCCCCAATATATGTTATACACACTCTACCAATCTCCTGTCTATTAACTGCAGTTCGACCCCTGCCTATTTGCAGGAGTCCAAAAATCAATAAACATCATCAGTTACATTATAAATACAAGGCATCAATTTCTTAAAATTAATTATTTGTTTGTAAGGTTCCGCTCTCGGTGCGGTGGGTGAACCATATATTGTGCTATTATATCGATGGTTCTTTGTAATCTGGTTAAGGTAGCTGCCATTGGATCTATAGGACCCTAGGCCATAAAAGATTATTCTTGAGCTGGTAGCTGCTGCTCTTCTACTTGAGCAGCTCTAAGTCTCTTGCCCCACCTCCTCAGGGCAAGCACCGCATAAACTAGAAGCAAGGATGATAATGCAAGGATGAATGTGGACCCTATTCTCCACATGTGACTCATAACTAGACTCTTCTCAAAACCTTATTCCCCATGAATCTGAAGCCTAAGCTTTGATATCATTTGTAACGCCCCTACTCAAACTACTAGAAGAATTATCCGCTTTGGCTCACTCCATCGTAAGTCGGTTTTGTCTCATAGGTGGAATGGAGAACTTCCCAGGAAGTCACCCATCCTAGGATTTCTCTCAAATGAGCACGCTTAACCCCGAAATTCTTCCAATTCTCTAGGCCATTCCACCAAAATGCGCCTCTAGTGATTAGTTTCTCCCATTTCAATGTATGATTCGGTTCATTCCTGCTTCCCATTTGGTCAAGGTCTCAAGCGAGGCCCCGCCTCCAGTCGTAAATTATTTCCCCTTGCCGCACGGGAAGTTACATATAATATAATTTTTTAGTGCAAACAAGGTCCTGTAAGGACATTGTGCATGTCTTATTTTCTTGTTCACGGGCCAAGGCTTGTTGGGATTCGCTGGGTATGAATGTTCTCCATTTGCAGGACATCCCGAAACATTCTAGCTTGGCAAGGAAATTTCTTTTCAACCAATGAAAATTTTCTTTTGCCATTCATGCTTTTCAGGATTGAAAAGCAGCCTTGGGTGCTAGTGAGGAGCATACCTTGTCCAGAGAAGCTTGCTTGAGCTGGTGTTAAGTCGATAAAGGGTTGTAATATTTGTTGGAAATATAATTTTAGTCACCTGTGTGGGTTAATCCAGATCAATTAGATTTAAAATCAGTATCAAGAACAATCACATGAAAAGTTATGTATATTGTCAAAATGTGTCAAAATTCAAAAGTCATGTATATTATTAAAAGATGCAACTATTGGCCAAAATGTGTCATGACTTTTAATTAAAAGTTTTTATCTTCATTAGTGAAATAGCAAAAAACACATATATGTGTCAAGTGTGTGTAGGTAATTGTACATTGGCTTTTGTTCATCCTTACAAGACTCCCCATAATTCATTTGTGGGTTATTGATTATTTTATGAATAAAGTACACATTTAGACTGTGGATAAATCAATATAATTCATGATTATATTCATGTGATTATATAATTGTATAATGAAATAAAATATAGTAGAGATCCTAAAATATTTTGCATGAATATGGGTTAGAACCTATATATAATTGAATTCATAAGTTAGGCTTTTGTGACTTCTAAGCTGTAGTTTTCAGAATGTTATTATCAAGTGTGATGCTCACTACTCAGGAAGTTGTGTGTGCTGTCAACTCCCCTGAAGACAATGCCTCCGAATGGAGATTGCTCATCCAAGATTGCTGAATTTTGTTTCAACAAGGACAGAACAATACTTTGTGCTGGATTAGAAGACAAGCTAATGAGGTTGGTCATACTCTTGCATGGGAGTTCACATGCTAGTAACACTCTCAAATGGCAGTCAACTTCTATTAGTCGCAGATGCTTCTTTTTAATAAAAGCTTCTCTCTCTATGTAAAAGGCTCATGTTGGTAAGAATACATGCTTCATTTTAATAAAAGCTTCTCTCTCTATATAAAAGGCTCATGTTGGTAAGAATGAAAACTCCTTTCCTATGTCAATTGGATTTGACTTGATTGAAAAATATTTAAGATTATTTATCCTAAATATATGATATTAATACGGGGCGAGATATCATTAATTCATGAACATTAAAGCATTTCATATGTAACATCAGCTAATGAAAACAAATACAAATACAAAGCACCAAGCATTTTTAACCCTGAATTTATATATATTTTTAGCAACTTTGTTTATTTATATTTATATATATTATCTATATAATATATAAATGTGTAAATGTATAGGAGAAAATATTAGTTTTGTCTAAATTACCCTTCATTATTTATAATATTCATAATAATATTCTTTATTATTTAATTTAATTTTACGATTTATATAAATTTAAAATTTTTAAGGCTTAAAATTTAATTGTCTATATAATTTATTTATATAAATCTAAAATTTTTAAGTATTTTAATACAATTACATTTAAATTTTACATAAATGAATAAGAAAATAAATTAGTTTTAGACCGCCAAACATATGAATTATTGTATTAATGTTTATGAAGTTTTTTTTTTTTAATTTAATTTCTTATAAGTTGATTTCAAAAACATTTCACATAAAATAAATTTATATTTTTTAATTATAGATATATTTCAAAAATATGTAAGTTAGTTCTCATTAAAATTGATTTTATAAATCCTATATAAATACTACTACATTTATCGATCAGCTTTATACAAATATAATAATAAAAAAATATTATTAAAAAAATTTATATTCATTAATTTATAAAAAAATATTTAATTAGTATGTAATATATAATAAAAATAGATGAATATAAAATTTTTAAATAATATTTAATTACATTAAAAACACATAAAATAAATTATATATATAAAAAAAAATTAAATAGATAAATGTATTATTTAAAAAATTAATAATTAACATAATATGTTAGGTTTGAGTTTAATTGTAAAATTAAATATAATTAATAGAATAATTGAAATTTAGAATTTTTTTATTTTAAAATAAGACATTATTAAAAGTTTAAAAAATGTGAAAGTTTATACATATAAAAAATATAATATTTTTTAATTTATTAATACTATAATCTTATTACAGCATGATAAATAGTGAATGTATATAAAAAAATTAGAATTATATTTTGAATATAGAATTATTATTTTAATTAAATAATTTATATTTAAATATATACTTAAATTGATATTTTAATTGGAAAATAGTCTAATTTTTATATAAACACAAGCTTTACGTCATTTATTATATTTTTTATTTATTTGGATTTAATAATTTTATTTATTGAAATTTAAAGTTTACTTTTAGAAAAATAATTGTAAAAAATTTAATTAAAAAACATATCATAACTTAGTTTGATAAAGTGTTTTATTGTAAATCAAAAAATTATATATATACATTTTTTAATATAATCATTCCGATTAAAAATTATAATATACCAATATCAGTGGTTTTTTTTATTTTATTAGCATTGATTTTTATTTTTTATATGAAAAGAAAATTTTAGTTATTAATTTATTATTAATAAATAATTTATTAGTATTAATATATTTATCAATCTTATTTTTAAAGTCTTTCTCTATATCATAGGAAAATATCAAATTTATGTAAAATATTATATATCAAATAAAAATTAATGATATTGATACTTATTGATATGAGCGTCCATAAATAATTTTATTTAATTTTATTAAATAAAATTAAAAATCAAATATAAAATAATTAGAAATTCAACATTATATAAAATTATACTAAATTAAATTTATTTTACTATTATATATATAAACTTTAAAAAATTTAAATTTTTTACGTTAATTATATATATTTTATAAAAAATTATATAATGCTAAAAACTAATTAGTCTTGATAAACTCATGTATTTTATTATTGAAGAAATTTAATATAAAAATATATAAATCAATAAAATAATAAATAATTAAATTTATATATTTATAAAATACTTACAAATATAAAATTATAATTTTTTATTTTTATTGATATACTTTCATTAACTTTATTTAAAAATAATAAATGCATAGTCATAAAAAAAATTATTATATTATCACAATAATAATTAATATATTATAATAATAATATATTATATAAATTAATAAAATAATTATATAAACTAATATTAAATTACAATATATACAACGAGTAAAAAAAATTTCGATGCATATTAAAAAAATAACTAATAAATTTTAAATAGATGTTTTTTTTTTAATTTTTAATTTTTTATTTATGTTTATTGTAGGGTTAAGCCCATCTAATTAACAAACCCAGCCCATCCCAGCCACAACAAGCCCGTTCGCTACCAATGGCCTAGCATAAAATTTAGGGCTTGTTTCTCCATTTAACAAGAAACAGGGACCGCAGTGCAAATTGAAGATTTTATTAGGTCGACATAACAAAATGAACAACCACCCCAGAATCTTCATCGCTTAATCGCCTGCACGCACGCGCACCTCCCCATCGAGGCTATAAACCCTCGAAACCCATATTCCAGCAATTCTCTTTAGTACGCACTCTGTACGACCGTCATATTAGCACGCACTCTGTACGACCCTCAAATCATTTTATTTCCTTTTTACGTAAGTATTTTCTTCTATTATTCTTCCCATGCACTGATGCTCTTGTAATTTCGTTAGCTGTTTTCATCTTTTCGTTTTATGGTTCTGTGGATTGGTTTTCCTCTTATATTGTTTGCAATTGTTGGGTTGTTCTTTATGCTTTCCTGGTAAGTTATTTAGGGTTCTTAACTTCTATACATCAATGGGTCTTTCTCAAATGGGTCCTTTTTTCTTGTTTTCTTTTTCTATTTTTTGATGCGGAAGATATGCCATATGAGGGTTTTTGGGTATTTTTACGTTGTGGTTCATTTTGCTTTCGTGCTGCTGTAGTTACATGTGCTTTTCATGTATGGGATTTGTGTTATCTTTTTTTCTTTTTAGTTGGCATATTGTACAACTCATTAGATGTTCGTGGTGCCCACAACCCCTCTCTTCTTCCTGAACCTTGTTTTTAGCGTATTAGTCATGGCTGAAGTTGTTGAGCTTCAAGTGTGACGGAGAGTTTATTGGGTTAAGGGTTTTTCTCAATGACATATTGATGCAGTTAGGGGTGTGCATTATTCGGTTATATCCGGATAGTAGAACCAAACAGATGAAATTTGGTTATTTTGATAATGTTGGTTGGGTTTTCTGTTAGTAATTTTAAAAATTTTTGGTTTTAAAAATGTATTTTTAATAATTAATTAATAATATAAAATATATATTATATTTACCAAATATTTTCAGTTTTGGTGTTAGGTTAGGTTCCATTAATATAATTAGAATCAATTAAAATTTTAGTTAGCTCAAAATTTGGTTGGATTCTGTTCATTTAATGGAATGCTTTCCCATAGATGCAGTATTCTTGCCCAATTTCTTATTCTGTAACTAAGAAAAGCATGTTCTTGTTAATTATTAGTATGGCCATGTATTAGAGGATTATACCATGTATGAACATCACATGGTCCAAAAATCCACACTCAAGGTCAATGATTGAGGCTTAGGTAATTACATACTGATGATAGAGGCCTCAGGCTTCCATTACACATTTGCTTCTCACCTCTTAAGTAATGTGAAGGATTTCAAGTGAAGAAGCTTGGTTTTAAATGCCTTCTAGTTTGATTCACACTTAACTTCCCAGATTCCCACTCGAATGATATAAATTTGTAAAAGTTTTATGATTTTAGCATGTGGTGTTTCAATGTGAAGTTTGATGGTTACATTTGTGCTTATTGTGAGGGTTCCTCATTCCTGTTCTAATTTCAAAGTAAAATCACATGGCTGAGAATTAGTTGATATTACGATTCTATTTCTTTTTTTTTTTTTTGAATAATGTAATTGAAAGAATTTGTGATTTGTGTGCAGTTTGTTTTGTCCAGAGCAATAATTATGGCAGAAGTTGATCAAAGTATTGTCGAGCATGATGTGGATCCAGCAGCAGTTCCTGGATTGGATGTTGCTGTAGATCATGGCTTGGATCATGCTGTGGATCATGATGTAGATCATCCTGTGGATTATGGTCTGGATCATGCTGTTGATGATGTTGTGAATCATCCTGTTGATCAGGGGTTGGAACATGGTGTTGATCACAGCTTGGATCAAGCTACAGATAGCTTTGCTGTAGAGCATAATGTCGATCATGCTGTAGATCAGAATGTGGATCATGCTATAGAACATGATATAGACCATGCAGAAGATCATGTGCCTGAGAATTTTCAGGCTCAAGAAAAACAAGGACATGATGAGGATACAGTTGCTGGAGGCAGTGAAAAGAAGTGGCCTGGGTGGCCTGGGGAGAGTGTGTTCCGGATGTTAGTTCCTGCACAAAAAGTTGGTAGTATAATTGGACGCAAAGGAGAGTTCATTAAAAAAATAGTTGAGGAGACAAGAGCTCGCATTAAGATACTAGATGGTCCTCCAGGGACAACAGAAAGAGCTGTAAGTTATTTTGTGTTTTCTTTTATTTTTGCAGTTTAGTTTACTGGTTAGTGTAGAAAATTCATGTTTGTTATTTGATGTGGCATCATATTTGATTCATATATCAATGAATTGTACTATAAGAAGCATTCATTTGAATTTTCCCCCTTTTTTTCCTCCTTTTTTGCTTCAAATTTGAGGTAGACTTGGCAATTTCTACTCCTTAGAAATATATTTTTTTTTGGGTTAGCTCTGTTGCAATCATGATTGTGTGATTTTCATGCCCCTATATTATTTGTGTGTGTCTGTGTGCAGTTACTGTTTACATGAGTTTGGTTGTTCATCTATGTTTAATTTTTGTTGAGAATATGGATCGCGTGCTGTTTCTTGGTGTAACCTGCCTTGTGATTGGAATGAATAAGTTTTGTTATGGAGGTAAATGATAGAGAAAGACTCTTAAGTTAATTATAAAGGAAATCTAAGCATAAAGCTAAGTATTGAATAAAGGATTGTTGTAAGAAAAACTGATTAGTTAATTCCCACTGACTATAAAAAATATGGAAGTGATTGTCAAACATATGTCATGTAATTAAAGTTATAACTATTAATAAAATTAATTTCTAATTCAAATTAAAATCTATACAGTGTGATATGTAGCAATATGAAAATCGAGAAGAAGGTAATGTGTATCTTAGTGGATATAATATTCAAGTTTTATTCATTCAATGCTTGGGATTCTTGTTGATTAATAAAAAAAGTTTATTCTTGAAAGCCATTTCACATAGTGCGGATATAAAATTGTGTATTTAATATGCATTGATGTGATAATATTGAGATGGGGAACTCTTTCCAGCAAATATATTGCTGCAGTCCCTCGCCCTTTAGGTATGCTGTATTAGCAAGTGAAAGCAATCTTGGAGAGAACATATGATTGGAAATGCTAAATATATCATAAAAAAATAGCCTTATTTTAGAAGCTTGTGCAATTGAAAGAAGACAAAGAGGAAGGCTCATCAGAAGAAATCCAGAAATATGACTGGATTCCTTTTATTGCAATAACAAAAATGAATCTGTGCAGGTTCTGTCCGCAAATTTTAAAGGAATCAGTCATCATTAGGACCCCAAAATTGAAGAACCAAAGATCCAGATTGCAGGGTTCAGCTTTGAGCATTACAAAGTGCGGAAAAGTGATTTGAATTAACAGATACCTTGTATGCACAACTGAATCAAGAAGCTCTGCATTTGCTCTGGTAACTTCAGAAACTGGATGGTTGATTTCTTACCACAGATTATAAACACAATATGAGGAACCTGTAACAATGAAGACTAAGAAGGATGCTGAAATTGCTGTTAACACCTAACTGCTACCATAATATTCATGAATATGCTTACAACAACTAAGCATTAAAGCATCTGAAGTGAATTAATCGACTTTACACACTAATATACTGAAGCTTATCGAATGCATTTTGTGGTTTACTTAGCAGTAAGATCCAAATCTTATATCTTGGTTGAGATGATGATGAGGATTTAAAAATTAAAACTGCAAACCTATGTTTATGTTCAGAAGTTTAATGGGCTGTTGCTAAGTCATCAACTATAGTCTATAATCAATATATTAGAGGACAAATTAAACAAAAATTTGAATAATGTGGTTAATGTTACTGAAACAGTTATTTTAAGACTTCTATTGCTCTGATTGAGTAGGTTGTTAACAAATTATTGTTCCCAAGGATCATGGATTTGGAAATTAAATTAAATACCCTTTGCCAGTTGCCACACTGAGAACAAGAAAGTTGAATGGCAGATTCCCAGTTTGCACATTCAAAAATTTCATTGGTGTTTTGTGTTGCTGTCATCCATATTTGTTTAATCAAGTGCGTGTTCCATGTTGACCTTGTTCTGTAGTTGAGAAGGTTTAGATTTTTTTTTTTGAAATTTTATTTTTATCTTTGACCTTATCCAGTTTTTTATTTTTATCTTTGACCAAAAAAAAAAAGAAAGAAAAAAAATCTCCGAGTCCAACTTATTTATGCTTTCTCAATTCTTGTTGCTGAATTTTGTTTTTATGTAGGTAATGGTATCTGCCAAGGAGGAACCCGATTCTTCTCTACCTCCTGCCATGGATGGCCTTTTGAGGGTTCATAAACGGATTGTTGATGGGTTGGAAGGTGATTCTTCTCATGTTCCCTCAGGCACAGGAATCAAGGTTTCAACAAGGATGCTGGTACCAGCCTCACAAGCAGGAAGTTTAATTGGAAAACAAGGAGGAACTGTTAAATCTATTCAGGAAGCATCTGGTTGTATAGTTAGAGTTCTTGGAGCAGGTTTTGCCAGTAAAACTTTGTTTTTTATGATTTTCATCTAATCTTGTTGCTAACTTCTAAGTTAGATCTACTTCAAAATGCTATAATCCGAAATGTCACTGCCAACTCCATCTTTACCATTGGTGCAAGTTCTCTTTGTCATTGTCTATCATTCTGATCTTTACTTTATGTGCCCTGTCTTTAATTTGTGACCCCAATAATTATAAGACTGCTGCTTCTTCCCTGACTTGTACCTCCACTAATCTTCTACCACTGTCATTGATTTGTAACTATTGTTGCGAACAACTGGCACCAAGATGGTGTTAGTTTTTCCCCTGATAGGTTCAAATTTCAGGAGCTGATTGTTGGTTATATGAGGGAAATGGAAATATCCAATCTATGGGAATTTTGTATTCTTATCTTTTTAAAAACTTATTTTAGCCAAGTGGGAGGGAAAGGGTTAAGGGCATCAAACTTGTACCATGCTCAGTGTATGATTCTTCATTGTCGCTGCCAACTCAACCACCACCACCATCTTTATGTTCTTACTTCTTATTATCATTATCTATTTTCTGATCATTACTTTGTCTGCCCTTTAACTCACCACCAGAGTTTGCTACTGCTGCCTCCACCCCCTATTTTTTAAATTTCAAGTTGCTGAATTATGTGTCTGTAAATTTTACTCTCTATTTGTTGGGAAATTGCTGCAGAAGACCTTCCTGTTTTTGCTCTTCAAGATGATAGAGTTGTTGAAGTATTGGGGGATCCAGCTGGTGTGCATAAAGCAGTGGAGTTAATTGCTTCTCATCTAAGGAAGTTTCTAGTTGATCGTAGTATAATTCCATTATTTGAAATGCATGTAAGCAGCTCTTATAAATGCTGTACTTTTTATACTTTTTGAATATGTCCAATTAGATGGAATACTAATTGATACAATATGCTTTAGCAGATGCAAATGTCAAATCATCAGATGGAGCACATGCCGCCTCATCAATCATGGGGTCCACCTCAAGGTCTTCCTCCAACTGCTGGTGGAGGTCCTGGTTTTGGACCTAATCCTCAATATATGCCGCCTCCACGGCAAATTGAAAATTACTATCCTCCTACTGACTTGCTACCTCCAATGGAAAAACAACCTCATCAGGGTATATCTGCCTATGGAAGAGAAGCTCCCATGGGTGTTCATGCATCGTCGAATTCCCAAGCAGCACCATCTATGATCACACAGGTTATACATTAATAAGCTTTGTTTTAGTTGGCCCCTACCGCGGCAGCCACCCCCCCCCTCTCTTAAAAAAAAAAAAAAAAAGAAAGAAAGAAGAAAACCAGTTTGTTGGGATGCATTGTTGATAAAAATGATATAGAACTTGATGCTGTGTTGGTGTTGCTGACAAAGCAAACATGGGGAGCTGCCTAATGCTCTATAACAAAACTCATAGAATAATTGTTTGGGTTGAAGGATTAATATGTTTATGTGTGCATGTAGTGTGATGATTTTGCATACTCGTTTATCTTTTCAATCTGATTTTTGTTATCAAAGTCAGGTTTCCTTCTGGAACCAGATTGGAAAACCTAAATATAGCTTATTCTGCAAACTTTACATGGTTAACAGCTCCAAATGATAATTTTATATTATCTCAAAGATGAAAATTTTCTTATTTTCTCTACTCAACAAGTAGTTTTATAAATTACGGATCCCAATATGAGGGGTTTCATGGTTTTTGCAGATTACACAGCAAATGCAAATTCCATTATCTTATGCTGATGCTGTTATTGGGACAGCTGGTGCAAGTATAAGCTACATTCGGCGTGCTAGTGGAGCAACTGTTACCATACAAGAAACTAGAGGTGTTCCTGGGGAAATGACAGTTGAAATCAGTGGAACTGCATCCCAAGTCCAAACAGCTCAGCAGTTGATACAGGCAATATAGCTTACCATTCTCTTTACTAGATGTCCCTGTGGCATATCTTGTTTCTCATACTGCTATTTTGTAAAGAAGTGTTTGATAACTGGCATGTGCATATGCTTGTGATAAACCTCAATTTCACTATTCTGTGTTTTCCTACAAGTTCAAAAGTTACATTAGGTTAATACTAGGATTCTAACTATCAACCACAGATGCTACAATAGGTTGGATAGCTGCAGCAGTTGTGCAGTAGGACCTTTAAATTATAGGTTGGATGGCTGTGGGGTGTGCTAGGCATGTTGGAAACATATGAAGTCCATACAAGTTATATGCATACTTCCAATGAAGAAAGAAAATAACTTTTTAGACTTAAGAGCATAAATGAAGATATACCAACTAATTTTACTCTTGACTAGGAAGTTGCATTGGGCACAAAAAAAGGGACCATTAGACTATTTATTTTTGTTCTTGGGCACATGGATGATGGATGTGTAATTGTGACTCGGTCTAGATGATTTGAGCAGATGCAGAGATTTCAAAGCTCACTGATTGTACTTGTTGTGTGAAGCTGCAGATGAAACATTGTGATGTGTACTGATGTTTGAATTTCTAGCATAATGTGCAAGCACATTTGAAAAAGGGTATCCTATTGCAGAAGGTTTTCCACATTTTGGGTGGAGAGGTTAGATATTCGTAGCCTTACTTGTATAGTACGCCCCAAAATAACCCGCGAACAGCATCACTTACCCTTGAATTGTAAGGAGGTTGTTTTTGTGTTTTTGATTTGTGATCTCCTGTCACCATTGAGCAATCAACCAACGCACAAATGTTTGGCTGTGTGAACATAGAGTTTAGCAATTATTTAATATTTTAATGTGCTTGTTTGAAGTCTGACAATCAAAGCCATTAGTACATAGAAAGTGATATGGCCCGCTGTTATTCTCAACTAGATCTATCTGTGAATAAAATACAGGGGCCCCGGTGCCTGGATTGCAGATTTTTTTTCAATATTCTCACGTACATGCAGTTGGTTGTGTTACATGCATTCTGATGATATGTGTTGCAGAATTTCATGGCCGAAGCTGCAGCACCAACGCAAACGCAAACAGGTGGGTCCACAGACCAAGGATATAATCCTTATGCAGCTCATGGTTCTGTGTATGCATCCCCCCCAACCAATCCAGGACATGCTGGGCATACCGGAAGCTATGGCTCAGTGTATGGCACAAATTATGGGTACTAGGCATAACACCTCCAAGTTAGTTTGGTGATCATTGAGGGTGTAATGATTTCTAACTTTGTTGGTAAAATCATCAAATAATTTTATAAGACATCTATAATGTTGTATTTTTCTTTCTACTAGATTCTTGCTTAGATTAGAACTAGTCACATATGCTAGATGTGTTGTGTGCATTAGGCTAACCGTAGGGTTGCCAACACAATATTTTGAATTTGCATCTGACTTTGCTGGACGTGTTTCTATATAAATGGTATCATATTTGTTTTGCTCTCTCAACCTGAACTGTTTATTAAATTTTTAGATTTCGCACATGGTTCTCTACTGAATGTTTTTATAAACTTGTTTTGCTGGACAAATGTCTTGCTCTGTTTTCAAATTACGTTCGCAAGGCTACAATTTATTCTATTGACAAAAATCAGCATAGAACTTTTAATTGAGTTTTGAGCTAAAATAGATTATTCAACAAAAAAATAAATTAAAATATTATTATTTTGTATTTTTTTAATAATAAAATATTAAAAATGATAATTTTAATATTAAATAATTTTTGTTTGTTCATCAATTTTTTAAATTTTATTTTAATTAAAAATTAAAAAATAATATTTTGTTGAGTGAATACTTGTTTAATTTTAATTGTAAAATATAGTGATTTATTTGATTCAAAATTTAATTTTGGATTTATTTTTTAAATTTTTTATTATTAAAAAATTGATATCAGAGCCTTGTTGGCTTTGGGTTTGCCCTTGAAGTCCCGGGTTTGAATGCCTGCCCTGTGAATGTTAAGCATTGTGTGCAAGCGTAGCGTGGTAGGTCAGTACTGGGGGACTGAGTTAAGAGGATATTTTGCCTTATCTAGACAGGATATCATTTTCAGTTTAAGTGGTATTAGAGCCTTAGACATACATATATAATACATTATTCAAAGGAGAGTAAGGGAAAAATCTTTTCAAATATGTCTTGTCAAACACTTACTCTAGCCATACAAACTGAAGTTTAACAACCAACCATTGCAGAAATTATAAATTTAACCTCTTCTCTTTCATTCTCATCTCCTCTATAAAGAACCTTATCCTCCCGTATAAACAACCTTGTAGAGATAGCTACTCTACCTGAGGATGCTCAGGTTGGAGAGTCTCTTCTCCCACTTCTTAGTCCATACAATATATACAGACGTTTTGGTTCTCTTATCAGAAGTATTAGATCTCTTATCTCTACTATGAGATCTTTTCCCAAAGAATATGTCCAAGCTTATGAGATGGACCAATGTTCACTCCAGAGCTCCACTGCTGAACATTATGTCACCTTAGAGATTCCTCATCTACTAATCCCTAAATGGAGACAAGAAGGATACTCTCATCTTCATTTTGGAGCCATCAGACTCATCCTTAGCCTTCACGGCAGAAGAGGACTTCCGGTAATTGCCAGAGTCTCACTACTGGATACTCATTCTTACAGTATGAACACGCTGTAATAGGGACATGTTTGACTACACTACATGTTGGGAGTGTAGTACTTATATTTTTTTCCTAACTTCAACCTCTCTATGAGAGATCCACATCTCTGTATTGCTTTGAAAGTGCATGTACAACTTATTGGAGCAGAGCAAGTGACGTCATCCAAAGATCATGCTATAGATCTTTCACAAGCCTCTGTATCCAATGATGCTTTGTTAGTACTGGCTGACACTGAGATGACTCCTACGATCGTCCAGATTCCCAAACAACTCCCAAGAAATGAGCTTGAGCAACTCATTCCAAAGGTTTGGTTAACCAACTATGAGAAGCTGCATGCCACCTCGCAGCCCATCCAGATCACTGAATCTTCTTTTAGAAGAAATGCAAATGGAACGGTGCAAACCACCTTCCAACTTCCAAGACACTCTGCGGGTTCACTACCTGTATTTCAGGCCATGATGATCTAGCCATTAGCAAAGGAATAGAAACATTTTCCCATCTGAGCAGTGACTCCTGACAATCACTATGTCTATCCCATGCGGATAGATGGTCACTATCCCTGGGATCTCCCAGGATCAGGAATGTGTGATCCTGACTGTGATTGCTGTGACAATTTCTGGGAAAATGAGTATGATCATCCTCTTTTTGAGAAAAATTAGAGAAAATTGAAGAAACACAGCAGAGTCTCTTGCAAACCCATGCAACTTGTCAGACAAGACCATCCAGATGGTGGTCCCTGGATAGGAATTCATAAAGAAACTAAACAAAAGAAACCCCTTCCTATCTATGAGCTTGCGCTGGAGATACTCAGAAAGGAAGGACTTCTTTGTCCTCCTCCTCCTGATTTGAAACCTAGTCCACCTCCTGCACTACCAGTTGTGCAGCCTTGTATGATGTTCTCTCCTGCTTCATATGAGGCAGACTTTCCTACTTTGGCACAACAAACATATCAGCAGATAAAGATTTCTACAAGACCTTTTGTGCAGTCCACCAAGATTGATGCCGAAGGCCAACCAGTCCTAATAACCAAAGCAGAAGAAGTACTAAACCGGCAAATAAAGAACGTAGCAGTTTAAAACAAAACTCTGCAGCGTATTGATTCTAAGATTGATCAAGTCCTCACCAGGACCCACACTCTTGATCAACAGGTGGATTCTTTCACCTTGTTTGCTCAGAACATGTACAGGGACTTACAAGCCAAAATTGCCCAATTAGATAAGGATTTTCGATCCTTAATTCAACAAAGAAAATTTGGCATTGAGTTCAATAAGAAAGAAGCAGAAATCAAAAGGCTGAAAAAGCAGTTAGCCCAGGTTGAAGCTGATCTTCATAGACCAGTTGAGACACCTGCTGCTTACAGTCCATTTTCTCCACAAAAGAAACAAAATCCCTTCATAGCGACTCCTGCCCCAGCATACTCCCCATTCAGTTATGCTTTTGAACCAACTCCGGTACCATACAATCCATCACCTCTATTCCACAAACCTGTACCTCCTCCTGTACCCACAAGACTTGAATCCAATAGCCTATCTTCTTCTGATGAGTCTCTTCAGACCACCAGAAAAAGAATTGATAAAGGAAAGGAGAAGATGCATTCTGAACCTCTTCCTCAGCACATGATTTTTTTACCTCATGAATCTGATGTTAGCTATTCATCTAATGAAGGTGATGTTTCCAGTGGAGATAGTGATATTGGAAACATGGACATTACAGCCTTACTTATGGCTGATCCTCCTAGACAACAGCCGACTTCTTCCCAGAAGGGTCCAGCTCCTACTACAGATTCCACCAGTGGTACAACTACAGGTCTAGCTCCTGCTCGGGAACCCCAAGTGGAAATTCTGGATGATGAACCAGTGGAGTTAAATTTTAAGCTCCCTAATACCCAGCAATAGTTTAAACCTAGCTCTGGTCCGTGGTTCACTTTGGATGACATTCCTCCATCAAAATGGAGAGATCGCCTTGCTGAGTTCAAAGCATGGTTATACGTCCAAATGCTTAGAGAAGGAGCTGATTCACATGCTGTTTTAAAAGAATTCATTTCTAGAACAATTGGCTCTCTCCAAGATTGGTTTGCATCTCTAGGAGATTATCAACAAGCCCAGTTTTGCCACTTAACTGTTCTGCAACCAGTAAATGCCATTTTCTCTGAGTTCCTGGGAGATGCCTACTTGTATAATAAACAATTAAGCCAGGAGTTTTTTGATATGCGTTGTTGCTCTCTTAAAAGAACTGATATTGAAAGGCATTACCAGAGAATCGTCCAACGTTATTATCTCCTTAATGGATTTAATGACATTAATTTCCGTCACACATACATTGCCTCTCTTCCAGAAGAATTACAGCCAGAATTATACCGGTCTCTTGCAGCAACCAGAAGAGACATGAATACTATTTCAATTGGTGAAATCCATTAAATGACATTGGCTTACCTGGAAAAGATGTGTGAATAGCAGAAGCTGTTCAGGGACATTATTGATAACAGCAAGACTTTGAAGCATGTATGTCAAAAGTCTCATTTAGCTATCAAATGCAAGGAAAAGAATTATGTGTGCAAAAAAAGAAGAAGAAGCATCGACAGAAGTATCCCAGCCAAAAATACTCCTCTAAGCATCCAAGAGGAAAAAGATCAGTTCGGTATTTCAGGAGAAAATGCCAGGGTACTCGCAAGTCTGATCGATGTTATATCTGTGGCAACAGAGGCCACTATGCAAAGAATTGTCCAAAAAATCCAAATAAGGCAGTAAAGCTCATACAACATATCCAACAAGCCTCCCATGTGTCTCTGGATGATGATGATGTTAAGTCACTATTCTTGGAACAGCAAGGACCAGATGAAGAGACCGTGTTTGCTCTTGGAGCAGATGATGATGACTTTGACCAATTCCAATCTCCATCCACAGAAGACTCAGAGTCTGATTCTGGGGCCCACTACCCTTTCTATTTGGCCTAAAACATCCAGTCCAACTATGGCCCAAACACTGTTCCCATACCTTTGGTCCCTTTACATATCCTGCCCAACAAATATGAGAGACCCATTAATGTTATTGGGTTTCTAGACACAGGAGCTCACAAGAGCATAATGAACCCTGCCATTCTCCCTCTAGAAAGTTGGGTTCCATATACGGAATACTTCAAGGCCGCAGATGGAAAAATTTTCAAAACAAACATGATTACCAAACACCCTATTGGTATTTAGTTCTTCCCGACCTGCATCATTTGGACCAAAATCATTGGTTTTGACCTTCCAGACAAGGATCTTCTGATTGGTTTTGATTTATACCAACAGGCGAAACATTTGAAGATCCTACCCAGAGGATTAAAGTATAAAAGGTAGTTTCAGCCTTTTACAACCATTCCTAAATTGTACTCCTTGACGGATGCCTCTTTAGAGTTTTACGAACACAAAGAACTCCTCCTCAAGTCTTGTGCTGATTTTCACTCACACTTCCATCATTCTCTACTGCTATGGAAAAACTTAGAGTTCTTTGTTCATTTGTCATTCAAGTTAAATGAGGATGTAAATCCTACTAAAGCCTCTCACTCAGTAATGAATCCCGCAGACTTGATATTAGCCCAAGAAGAGTGAAAACAACTTCTCTAACAAGGCTTAATTAAGCTTACTACTTCACCATGGGCTTGCCAAGCCTTCTATGTGGAAAAGAGGTCCAAAAAATTAAGAGGCAAGAAGAGACTTGTAATTGATTATAAGCCTCTCAATCACTTTTTACAAGACAATAAGTTCCCTCTATGAAAGCCTGAGGCCTTATTCACTCAATTTCATGAGGCCCATGTATTCTCGAAGTTTAACCTCAAAGCGTGTTTTTGGCAGTTAGGCATTTAGCCAGCAGATAGGCCAAAAACTGCATTCTGCATACCCATAGCTCAATATTAGTGGACTGTCCTTCTTTTTGGTCTTAAAACGGCCCCATCTGTTTAAGGCCCCATTTATTTTTTAAAAGGCCATGACCAGCATATTCGAGTCCATCATCCACAGTGCCCTGATATACATTGATGACATCCTTCTTTTCTCCAAGGATGTGCCAACCCATAAAAAGCTCTTATCCACTTTTCAGTCCATAGTGGAATCCTATGGGATAATGTTGTCTAAAAAGAAGAATTCACTAGCCCAGAAAGATATTGACTTTCTTGGAATGCACTTCAAAAAAGGAAAATATCAACCAGGCCTATATATAGCGGAGGAATTATTGAAATTTCCTGACAAAGACTTAACGACAAAACAGCTGCAATAGTTTTTAGGAATTGTCAATTATATCATAAAGTTTATTCCTCATGTCGCCACTCACATCAGCCATCTTTCCAATATGCTAAAGAAGACTGCACCACCTTGGGGTCTAGATCAAACAAAAGCAGTTAAGGCTTTGAAAGAAGTGGCCCAGAATTCCCCACCTCTCAAGATTCCTAGCACCGGAGAGTGCATTACTCAGACGGACGCTAGTGATACCCACTGGGGTGCTATTCTGATTGAAAATATCCAAGGAGGAAAAAATATCTGTGGACATACCAGTGGAGAATTTCCTGATGCTCAAAAGCATTATCATTATGTTTACAAAGAGATCTTAGCCATAAAAAATGGGATCAAACGGTTTGAGTTTCAGCTCATCGGGCATCATTTTACTGTTCTTATGGATAGTTCATCATTTCCAAGAATTTTGGACTTTAAGAATAAAGCTCTTCTCGAACCACAGTTGTTAAGGCTCAAAGACTGGTTCGCAAAATATAAATTTACAGTTCAACACATTAAAGGGAAACACAACCTAATCCCAGATATGCTCTCTAGACCTAAAAATCTCCACCTTGTAGATTCTCATTCCACCTTTCCTTTAATATTGATGGCTTCTTCTTCTTCTTCAGCCAACACTCCTGGGTTTCTTATTCCAACTCCAGGCAGTTTTTCACTAGGCTGTTCTGCAAACATGCTAATTCTAGAGATCATAAAGTTTGCCAGGACCCACCTGTTTCATTACCAGAGTCTTATGAACATCCTCAGAGGATTAATTCCTACCACCTCCCACTTTCGTCCAGACAGTCCTTTCCTCACATGTTTCATTCTCCACTCTAAAAAGGATCTTCCCCTTGAAGAGCTATGGTTTCTCTGGTGCATGACAGTCCTGTATTCTACAGCCATAGAATTCCCTCTACTGGAGCTGTATCAATACACCCTCAATACAAATCACAGGACTTTCCTTTCAAGGTTTCTTGAATGGTTGAAGCCCATGATCGCATGGCAATACAGTCTCAGAAGAATCATAGACACTCATGGTATTGATGAAAGGCCCATAAGGACTCAACCCACAATCAGGTCCATGTTCATTACACAATCAGGTCCATGTTCATTATGCATAGGCCCTTCTTCAGAAGGCCTGATGGACTCCTATGGTCTCAGAACTCAGAATATGAATGGAGGACTTATGATGGTACTATAACCAACAAAGATGCTATGGGACCACTCAGAAGGCAGCTGGGAAATTATATCTGCGAAATAAATAATTACTAGCCTCCTGTTCCTGTACATGTGAATTGTGCCTCTCTTGGCCCTATCCATTCCTTGGATAATGAACCAATTGATTGGACCAATCCTCTTTGGCAAGATTCCCAGGACCCCATGGATATCGAAGCATGTGAAGCTATTGAGAGTGCTGACCCACCTTCTCCTGTGGAATATGGTCTATGGCCTAAAGACTTTTTTGGATACATTGACTCAGATGATTCTGACTACAGGAATTACAACCTGTCAACATCTTCGTGATAAAAGAAGTGTCAACCACAATAATAACTGTATCTTTTACTTTAGTTAGTATGATATCTCTTTTAATTATTATGTTTGTGTCGGTCGCCAGTTGCCTACCCGGTTGCCTGTAGAAGGTGATAGTCTCCCACTCTATATAAGGAGACTCATTTTTAGTTTGTAATCAGAACTTGCCTTCCAGAAATAAAATCTTGTTTCTCTCACTTATGACTTTCTAAGTTTCTTTCTCTTTCTCCTGAAACCCTGAGAAAGTGTATTATATATGTATAGCCAGTGACACGTATGCTTTACACTTGCTTCTGTTGAGGATCCTGTGTATTAGAAATGTCTTTGTTATGATATTAATTGCGACGGTCCCTCTGTTATACATACATGCTTAGTACAAAAGGTCTAGCCTGAAAGTACCTATGGATAGGGAAGTGGCATTGAGTATGAGTACGATGTATGTATGTATGATATAGGGCTCCCAGCCTCACTTGGTATCAAACATTTCAATAGTTAAGCTAATTATTAAGGAGGGATGTTAAATTTTAGAACCTAATTAGAGGATGAACATTGACCCAAAATTTTGAGTCAATTTGGTAATACTTATAACAGCGGATGGGGTTGGGTTTTTCAGCAGAAATTATTGTCGATGGAATAATGTGGGGTGAACGGCATGAAAAAATTTTAAAATACAACGGTGGTCTTTTGAGTGGTTGATAAACTAACTGCCATTGCAGTTTTCTTTAGGAACTCCCATAGTTGTGAGCCTTAACACTATGTTCGGAACATTTTAAGGGGGGAAGCAAAATAAAAGAGGGAAAGTAATGAATGAAAATAAAAATTATTTTCCTTCCTCTTGTTTCTTGTTTGGATTGGGAGAGGAAAATATTAGAGGAAAATTTGTTTTATGAATAGTAAAATTACAAATTTGCTCTTAAATTAAAAAAAAAAACTATTAAATGTAAGGTCATATTTGTACTTCTAAATATTTTCCTCCCACTTTCCCTCTATTTTGGAGAGAAAGAAGAAAAAGATAAAAAATTTTTATTTTCCTTCTAATATTTTTCCTCTTCCTTTATTTTCTATTCAATCCAAACAAAACAATGAAAAATAAATTTATTTTTTCCTCGCATTTTCTTTCCCCTCTTACTTTCCGCCCTTCCCAAACATAGTGTAACAGACAAAGAAAACAATGGATATTTTGGTGTATTTTTCTTTCTTTTCTTGTCTTTCGTTCCATCGTATTCCTAATAGTTTATCCAATTACAACGTATAAACCGCCAATGCAGCTTTCTTTTACCGAATCTCAGGGACAAGGTCTAATCATGAGGGTAGTATTTACGTATTGTATCATGACATTCATCATAGTTGGTCTTGTTATAATCAACGTGCACGGAATAAATTCTTGAAGCGCAAGGTTCTTTTCAACTCCATCGTTTCTTTCTCTAACAGCCCATAGGCTGTCGATGGGATAAGGGCCTCCTAGTGTGGTGTGGAGGATCCATTAGTTGTTGATAGGCTCTCCTTGATTACTAAAACTGAAGTTGAATTCTTTTACCCAAGTTAGTAGATTTCTCATTCAGCATCTTTCGTTTTAAATTTGATTTTCCTTGATCATCAGGCTTAAGGGCAGTTTCAACCTTAAAAGTAATTGCAAATTTTCAGTAATTGAAATAGTTAACCTAAAATCATTAGAATTTTATGTTTGTTTATGATAGCCTTACCTATCTCTCAAATTTACCGTTTCTTCACCTATTTCCAAAACTTTCTACTAATTCAACCGTTGCCAAATATGAAGCAGCAACGCTGGTGCTTTTCAAAACCAGCGTTTTCGAAAAAGCGGATAGCAGCTTCTAAATTTCATGAGTTCAAAATGTCAACCTTTCCTTACCATCAATGCCTTCAAGAACGCTCTCGATTGGGTTTCCCCTACTGGGTTTTGCGGTGAATTGTCTGTTAATGAAGTGGTTAAGCGTCTCTGCCTTTGTGGGTGTCTTGCCCTCCATAGTTTCCGCTGTAGTCTCGACCTAGCGTGTTTGTTAATAAGAAAATGAAAACTGGCTGCGCAATTTTGGTGCACGGTTTCTCCAGAGTTGTGTTGGAAATCGAGTCCTGAAGACAGCAGCTCAGAATAAGAAACTCTTTCGAGTTTTCTGCACAGGTCTTGTTAAGCATGCACGAGCCACAGGCCACGTGGTTTGTATCAAAGAAAGACAAATTGATGCTTCTATTACTGATTGAAGCTAGAAACAATTCATGAGTTTAATACTGTGTGTATCCTTTCAATAGGTTTATCCAAGTGCAGCTGCGCTTGTTTAGACATGCATAACACGAGTTTATCGCTAAACATTTGTCCGTGATTCAAATTTGTACTAGTTTTTGACCTCATGAGAAGAATTTTAGGTAATGATGATTTCATATTCGCTTTCTTCATGGAGACCTTTATCAAAAATGTAAAAGTCTGAACTTATGCAAAATACTAAATTTATCCCAAATTTAATTTTCAGCTTCATGGAGAGCTTTCGCAGTTCCTGGAGGGTACAAAAACGAGGGACCTGATCAGGGCATGCCATTGCTGGGGGAAGGAAGCATCATCTTTCAGAGCATATATGGTGGTAATACTGTATCTTTTTGTTTGCTCCAATGCGTCCTTGACTTTTCACAGCCTGGTTATTGAAACTAAACACCATTGATTTCTTTCTTTACCAGCTTCAACCAGAGAGTAAACTTTTCTGTCATTCATTAAGCCAATGTTGAATTTGACCAAATTATACCATTTTTTTTTTAATTTTTAGTCAAATGATCTCAATCAATGTTAAATTATTATAATTATGATTTTTAAATGTTTTTATTTATAAATTTTTGAAAAAACAAAACTAAAATAAGTAATCCAATCCCTTGAACATCCAGAAACCCATAAGAATCATAAAAGTAGACTTCCTTTCGAAAGTCCACTAAGCTAAACCCTTTACCCTTTGTTTGGGAAGGTGCATTTTTAAACTAATTGAAAGTTAGGTTTGAAAACCTTGAATTTTTTCTTTTTGAAAAGATAGAAAGTTTTTTAAAATATAATTTTTAAAGTATTTTAAAATTTTTTATTCTTTTTATTAATGAGATTTTCTTTAAAACCTTTAAAAATTTAAAAATTTTTTTTTCTTTTCTTTCAAATACTCAAAAATTATAAATTTTTAAAATTTTATTTTAAAAAATTTTACTTTATAAAATTCTATTTCACTCTGCCTCATCCAAAAGAGGGTTACTATCATTAATGACTGGCGAAACCATTACAACTTTTAGCGGCCTAGTTAGAATGCTGTAGTAGCATTTTATTTCGCGATCTCACGATCTCTCAACGTGTAGTTTTCTTCTCCTTTTTGTGACTCCAAATAGCTGTTCTGGCTCTTGTTGATGATTCCTTCTCTCTCTCTCTCTCTCTCTCTCTCTCTTCGCCGTGCCTTCTGGGTTTGTCTTGGTTATAGGAGATGGAGTCAAATCTCGATGGTGATTGGTTTGACGTGGTTTGTCCATGAGATGGTGGACGTGGACTTAGATGGTGGACCTGGACTTTCTTCTTGAAAAATTTTCCGAGAAAGATTTCAAATTTTAGAACCTAATTAGAGGACGGACATTGACCCAAAATTTATTTTTTTACCCAGGTTAGTAGATTTCTGATTCAGTGTCTTCCTTTTTAAATTTGCTTTTCCTTGATCATTAGGCTTTGGGGTAGTTTCAACCTTAAAGTAATTGCAAATTTTCAGTAACTGAAATCGTTAATCTGAAATTGTTAGAATTTTATCTTAGTATATGAACAGATGGCAGGGTTTAAGCTTATAAACTAGTTAGCAATTCAAGGAGATATTTATTGAGATCCAGTGCTTAATTAGAAGTCCCACAAATATGGAGCCTGGAGTCTATCGTGCAGCTATCTCAGATGATCGGGATTTCTTCAGGAGACTCACCTCCTCTGATGCAAATATCCTGCTCCAGGTTACATCCCTGCAACAAGACACCATTCTCCATGTTGCAGCAAAATTCAAACGGAAGGAGATAGCGGCAATGATCACGAATTTGATACCATCACTTGTGTACAAAAAAAATTCAAACGGTGACACCCCACTTCATATTACAGCGAGGTTAGGGAGTTTAGAGGTTGTACAGGTCCTATTAAGTTATGCCTGTTGTGAAAGGATGGAACTTGAAGCCAACGAAAATCTATTGAGGATGGTGAATATGGACAGTAACACAGCACTTCATGAAGCTGCGAGGAAAGGTCACTTTGAGGTTGTGGTTTCATTGATTCAGAAGGATCCAGGATTGGCAATGTTGACAAATAATGCAGAGGAATCTCCACTATTCCTCGCTGTGGATAAAATGCATTTCAGAATTGCTAGCTACATCTTAGAAACTGTCCCAGGTTGCTCTTTCCAGGGAAGGAACAATATGAATGCCTTGCATGCAGCAGTCATTCGCTCATATTTCAATGGTAGTTTCTGTCTCCTATTCTAGTTAAGAATCACAAGTAAAAGAAGAAAGAAAAATCTCTATGGGTTGCCTTCTGTTATTCTGTTTAAATTTTCAAAGGAGAAAGAAAGAAAATAGATACCACATATGAGTGCTTGAAGCCTATAACTTAGGGCTTTTTATAAATGAAAATCTTAATAGAATTTTAGCTCTTGGCATTGTTTGAGCTTCCTGTGCTAGTTGCAAGGAAGCTAGAATGGTTTGGGCATATTGTCAGGTAGTGTAGCTATTGACTAAGAAAAGTTCTCTCCATGTAATAGGGAAGCTGCTGTAATCTGATGTATAGAGAGACGTCCATAAGAATTTATGTGTTGAAAAGCAAGAATTTTTTCTTCTGTCGTTTGTTGAGAGTTGAGTTAGTTCTTGTCTCTACTAAAAATAGTTGCCCTTTCTTTGTTTCTTTCTGCCTTGATCCAACGCATATACTACCTCATACTTGCTATATGAACACGTTACACTTTTATTTGGTAGCCTTATTGTTATGTGTTGCCTGTAGGTGAAAAATTGAACCTGGATGTCACACAGTTGAGGAATCCTCTCTTTTTTGTTGTCCACCTTTCAGTCAGGGACTGTATCAGGTTCATTCGCTTTGGAGTAACAAAATTGCTCAGAAGGGACATCCACCAGGACCATGTTAATCTTTCAGGTCATTTTCTTCCTTACCTTTGTATATTAGCTTACAAATTCTTAATATTTGTGTTCCTATATGTGCCTACCAAAAAAAAAAATCTTTGTTATCTTTTTTTCAATCATTAATATGGTTCCTTGATTTCAATGTTTAGATTTCATTAAACAGTTGATTAAAAAGCATCCGTCTACTATATTAGAAGCCAACAACATTGGATGGACTCCTTTTCACTATGCAGCATACGCTGGCCAGGAAGCCATTGTGAAAGAGTTGCTGTTAGCTGACAATTCCATAGCTTTCACTAAAAATGGGGAGGGCATGGCTGGCCTTCATGTCGCTGCAAGAGAAGGGCACGTGCCTGTTCTGAAAAAGATTGCAGAAACTTGTCCAGACATTTGGGATTTGAAAGACAACAATGGCCGGACAGCTTTTCATGTTGCTGCTGAAAGTGGAAAGGCAAATGCTGTCAAGTTTATTTTGAAACAGGTCGCTGAGGATAATATAAATGACCAAGATAATGAAGGAAACACAGCATTGCATCTAGCGACTTTGCAGGGACATGGGAAGATCTTTCTATTGCTGACAAATGATAGAAGGGCAGACAAGACAATCATGAACAAGGATTGTCTTGCTGTCGTGGACATCATTGATTCAAGAAGGGTATTCAACTTTTTCAGACAGGTAATAGTTGCCTTCTTTCTTTTAGCCAAATGGAAAATTATATTAGTAGAAACTTGCAATAAAGGCTGATCAGGAGGACTGGAACACTGCTGTATTAGCAGATATTTGTTGACACAATTAGTTTTTAAAATTTACAGGGTTGGATGATATTCCAATTGTCAATTGCTGGTGGTCTAGCAAGTTTAGAGCAAGGTCGCAACAAGAAAATTGAAGCAAGAACAGAGCGTGAAAAGGGCGTTGTCGAAAATCATGGGGATGAAGAGGTTGAAGATAAAAGATTAAAACCAGAGGGACCAGAAGTTTTATCCTTTAACCATCTTAGGAATATGGCCAGCACCAATATATTGGTATCAACTCTCATAGCCACTGTCTCATTTGCAGCAGCTTTCACTGTTCCTGGAGGATACAAAAATGAGGGACCTGATGAAGGCATGCCAGTTTTTATCAAGAAAGCATCCTTCAGAGCATTTGTGGTGGGTAATACCATAGCCTTTTCTTGCTCGATTGCATCGGTGATTTTTCATAATTTCACTGCCTTGTTGGTGAAACGAAACACCATTGCATTCTGGACATATTTTGCAATGGTATTCTCCAGCTTTGCCATCTGTGGGATGTTTATTGCTTTTATTGCAGGCTCCTTTGCAGTGTTAGGTGATGGTAGTGCATTAGTTATGGCGGTTCTCTTAATTTGTTGTTTCTTGTTTGCTCTGCAGTTCCCTCCCCTAATTTCAGTAGATTTACTAACTATATGACCTTTCATCACTTGTCGTCTTGTAATACTCAATAGTACTTCATTATTGCATGTGAAGTATGGGTGCAGGATAGGTTTAATTATATGATTTTCATAATCATGATATATCAAGTTAGAGATTGTAAGCTCCAATTTGTATCATAAAAGTTTCAGAGTGACTTGACCATGGCAGGAGTATCCATCTGCAGCCCAGTAACCATAGATATGATCATCCTCTTGGAGTTGATGGTGTTTTTCAATCACATGTAAGCGGAGTTCTTCTCTTGTTTGAATTGCTGCTGATGGACGGAGACATTTCTCTCTTCTATTTCCAACTAATTGATGATTGTCGCTGTCCCATTTTTCAACTGCTGTTAAAATTTTACATAGACCAAGAATCATCCGCAATGAAGTTCTGGTTCTGAGCTTGGACCAAGAATCTGATCCAAATTAATGACTGGTCAATAGAGTGGAGAACAGATTCTTGAAGCATATGCTACTATTGCTTCATGCTACAAGTTTCAGCAATTTAGATTATTTATTTTAATATTTAGTTTGAATTCAACAATCTTGAAATGTATCTGATTTTGTTTAATTTGCAACAGTATTTGCTAAAAAAGATGCACCATTTCTCCCTAGAAATCATGTGAGATTTTTCTCTAAAAATAGCTTTGCACCACTGAAAGCCGAGCATAAAACACAAATCTCTCTAATTTTTAGTTTTTCTCAACAGTTCTATTTATATAAGGCTGATAAGAAAGCATGCAATGATAATGTTATGCTCTTTTACGGATTTCTTTTCTCGTACACAGAGATTTTCACTTACTAAAATCTTATCAATTTTAGCACTCCATTTATTTTTGTAAAGAAGGGCTTGAAAGATTTAAACGTAAGGCATCTTCACTCCCACGTGGTATAGTTTGAGAGATTCGAACTTAAAATAAATTTATCTATGGTTTCCCTGTTTTCGAAACGAAAGGTAAAGGTCAAACAGCCGGAAAGGAAGAGATCCCGTAGGAAGTAAATTAATCATCATGCTAGCATTTTCAACTTGTCCGCTATAGGGCTCTCCTTTCTTACAAAAGGTGGCAAAGTGCTCGCAATTGTTTATAGCAATATTATATTCGCCGAACCCACGTTCCAGTAGGTTATAGGCCATCTTCACAACTTCATTACTTGGTTTTGAGTTTCCAATATAACACTGCAACTGCAATTCGTCCTTTTTCAGGAAACAATCAAGACAGGTTTTCACCACTCCAAGATTCACATTCTCTACATGCCCACATACTTGGCAAGCCTTGTTTTTAGACCACCTACTAGCAGTGAAGACTGAGCCCACAACGCCGCCTCCATTTGTTGTGGAGTTGAAGTGAATCACGAAACTGACGCCATTGACCTCACCCACATATATTCCTACCATAGTTAATAATTAATCAAGCATTAAACTGTCTGCATACAATTAAATGTGAATTTAGTTTTATACGGAAAATCATGGATCAATGTTCAATGAAATTTAGTTATGTAGTATTAGAGTCATTTCTGAAACACTGAATTCTCGGAGTTAAATTAATAAAAAAAAAATACAAGAAATTCATTGAGTTTTAGTTTGGCGGGACTTGAATTAAAAAAAAAAAAAACCTTAATTTCCAATATTTATAAAATGGTAGACTAACCATGGTGGGCGTATCCAGCAGCCCTGCAAGCATAGATGTGATCACCCACTTTGAGATCGTCAGGATCAACCACTACCATTTCCCTCAAATTATCAATTCTCTCAATATGTAGCTGAATGGTGATTGATTGCTGTCTCTCATTTTGTAATTGCAGTTGCGTACACTTATATTGTCCTCCTACAGGCTTGAGTAATTTACTTCTTAGAATCTGATCCTAATGACTTTAGTCAGGAATTTTTATTATTGACAACCACGCAAGCATTTAATTATTCTGACGCTCAAAATGAATTGAAATACAGAATTTATTCCTCAACCACCGAAGAACACGAGAGATGGTGTAATTTACTTTGAATTGGAATCTAGCTTTTTCCGTTTTGCTTTCTTCATGGAGGGTTTTATCAAAAATCTAAAATTTTGAACTGATGCAATATTTCTTCCGGTTCAGGACACAGCCTGCAGTTGAGGTTACATACCAGCAGCAAGACATCATGTGTTGCAGTAAAATTCAGGAGGAAATCAAGAGCGCGCTGAAATGATCATGGATTTGCTACGCACTTGTGTAATAAAAGAAATAAAAATAAAAATAAAAATAGAAAACCCACTCCAGATATTGTTGATAGAAATCCTAATTAATAAATTATGAAGGCTGTCAACGTGTGGAAGTTGAAACCAATGAAAGCTAATGAGGATGGTGAATAATGAGGATACATCACTAAATGAAGCCGTGTGAAAACCTGTCTTCAGGTTGCGGAGTTAATGATTCCTAATTACTGTTGTTCACAAATAACAAGATAATTAAACCTAAAGGACAAGAAATTTTGTCATGTGACCATATCAAGAACATAGGCAGCACCAATTGTTGGCTTCACTGCATCAATGAATCTCCATAATTTTAATTCTATGTTGGTGAACCATGGCGCCCTTAAGCTTCCGTGCATTCGAGACATATTCTGCCATTGAACTCACCAATCAGCTCCTGCTTTGTTCTCCTGGACCCCGCAGGTTGCAGCTACTAAACAAATGTCCTAAGAGAACTTATGAAACTCGGTGAGAGTTCTTTTTCTTGTGTTCCTGCTTCTAAGTCGGTGTTTCTTGGTTGTTTTGATATGGCTGAAGTAAATAAAATTCATACATAAGGGGGAAAAAAAAACTCTCCATGCACTTTGTTTTAAGGAAAGCAAATCCCAATACAGTATTTAGTAGAGCCGGAGAACAGAGCAGCGGTAACTTCCGATGAGTGAACTAAAAAGAAAGGGAGGGGAAGGGGATTACGAGTGCCAATCAAAATTCCCAAACACTTGAGAATCACCATCTTGATAATGCAACTACAATTATGAATGCAATCCTTCCATAACATTGTATTATTGATGCCATCAGTCATACAGGATAATAGACAACAACCTTAGTTTGCGTGACTTTGACTTTCACATAATAAATAACTTCTACTTGCAAACCTAACAACTACTAGAGACTACAAGAATACTAAAAAGCTAAAATACTTTTGCACAGAGAGGACATACCCAAATATAATAACAGATCAAATTTCAGAAGTCACAAATTAGATGGGTGCTGCACATGTTGTTCTAAAGTGACCTGTCTGATTGCAACGGCTACAATGCACAACACGCTTCACACGGCCACGGTCTTCTGCTCGGACTCGCTTTTTTCTTGGCCGACCAGGTGGACGAAGTGATTTGGGTGGATTAATAACAACCTCAACAGCCTTGTTAGCATTTGGATCTCCCTCAGACAACTCCTTCCAGAGACTTTTATCTGGAATTGGATGAATAGTTTGTGAATATGTTTTTCGATAGGTTGCTACAGTGAAACAACTCTCAGTAAACCGATGCACATTCTGCCTGCAAGATAGAAGTGCTGCCACAGCGTGTGCACAGGGCAAACCATATAGCTGCCAGCCGCGGCAAAGGCAACAGCGGTTCCTAATGTCCACAATATTAGTTCCTTCATGGGATATAACTTCAAACTCAGCTTCATTAGCTCGAAGCACCTGATAAGTGCGTGCTCGCTCAAGAGCCTCCGCAACGCGCCTCTCAGCAGAAGGCACAAGTATTGATGTCCACTGCATACTGGTCTCTCTGCGTTCGTTGAACCAAGTCATTAGCTGCCTCCTAATGCATTCCATCATCTGAATTATTGGAAGCCCAGAGGCTTCCAAAATCCAACAGTTCAATGATTCAATTATATTAGCTGTCAAATGCCCAAACCGAGTCCCTTCAAAATAAGCTGTAGCCCACAACCGAGGGGGGATTCTTCGTATCCAATATGCAGCATCTTGTGATATCTCCTCAATCTCTAGAATTTTTGCCTCAAATTCAATGACGGTCAGAGCATGAGCAGCTTCCCATAGAAGGTTGACAAGCATGGTGTTGTTAAACTCTTTTCGGAAGCTTTCACTCAAGTGACGCATGCAAAATCCATGAAAAGCAGTTGGAAAATTTGCTTCCACTCCATCAACAATGCCCTTCTGCCGGTCAGACAATATTGTAAGCCTTGGCATGTTTTCTGTATTGATCTCCAGGAGGTTATGAAGTTCAGACAGAAACCACATCCAATTTTCATCATTCTCCTCATCAACAACACCAAATGCCAAAGGAAACAGAGCACCATCCCCATCAAAGCCAGTAGCAAGAAGCAAAGTACCAAGGTACTTGCTTTTCAAAAATGTCCTATCTAACCCAAGGAGAGGCCGACAAGCATTCAGAAAACCATAAATTGATGCCTGAAATGAGATGAAGAGGCGCTGGAAGCAGTTATCTGTTGGGTTGCCATACACAGATGCAATACTCCCAGGATTTGTCCGTTTAACCTGTTCACAATACTGTGGAAGCAATCGATAGCCTTCTTCAAAGGATCCACGCATGGCAGCCATGATTCGCTCCTTGCCTCTCCAAGCTTGCTTGTATGACAAAGTTATACCATGTACTCGATGAATCTCTTCCAATATTTCCTTTGGCTTGTAATTAGGGTTTTCCTTAAGTCTTTGCTCTACTGAGTTTGCAACCCACTGAACTGAGGCTTGCTGATGGCCAAGATGAGCAATTCCACCACATGTATGGGTCTCATGGATGGTCCTGATGGTGAAAGTTGGAACTCCTGGCAGCTTCGCTGCATGTATTCGCCAGGGGCACCCCTCACTGGCACATTTAGCTGTGAATCGAGTCTTGTCAGATTTTATCGTCTGCATTTCAAAGTGAAGACCAATGGCTGTATCCCTCAATGCCCTACGACAGCTGATGACATCTGGGAATTCCTGCCCTACTGACAGCTCATAATTAGGAGCTATAGCAAGTGTACGAGCCTGAATGACAGGAGTGTGGACAACAAGCTGGGAGTCCTCAATGGACAAATCCTGAATAGGCTCCATGCCCATTTCCTGGTTCTGGTCCACAGCTAGTTCCAGGTTCTGATCAAGTTCTTGGTTTTCCGAAACAACCAATTCATTGTTCTCCGATAAGGCTAACTCATGGTTATGTGGAGGAAGAGCCAACTCATGATCTCCCTCTTCAGGTTTGCGATCCATACCTAACTCATTCTCATGGCCATAACTATGACCAGCATCTCCATCGTGGTCATCACTCTGTCCCAAACCCAATTCATGGTCATGAGGATGTCCTAAACCCAGTTCATGATCATGTGTCTGTCCTAAACCCAAATGATGCTCATGTGCTTGTCCCAATTCCAAATCATGATTCTGGCCTAGACCCAAATTGTGATTATGCCCTAAGACCAATTGTTGATTCTGCCTAAGCCCTAAATTGTGACTTTGCCCCAGTATCAAGTCATGGTTTGCCATCGAATAAAATCAATCCCAATATGTCAAAAATAATTGTGATAACTCAGCCCCCAGATGAAACCACCAATTTGCAAAATGATACCCACAAAACCTATCTGTTTACAGTATCAACATATGCCTGCCAAGAAAAATACACTTGTAAATGCACAGAGAAAATAATGGAAAAGAGGAAGAACAAGCACGATGGAAAATCCAGACTTAGCAGTTCTTGATCACTTTACTTTTCGAATTTGTTCCATCTAGCAAAGTTGCGAGTTAAAAATATATTCTTTCATTACTATTCTCCTCTATAATGACCAGAGAACAAAAAGTTTAGTAGCATGCACATTTGCACCAAAATGAACAACGCAAATCACACTTTCAATTCTTAAACCAGCACCGTCATCAGAACGACAAGACCTGGACTCATCCAAAATGGAAACAGAAACATTAATGTCCACAATCTAACTAAAACCAACACGGGTAAGAAACAACAAAGCAAAGTCCCTAATCAACAAATTATCACAGCATCACTTTTTGATACCTAAAATACCACAAACCAAAGGAGCTTAAACCAAACTCAACTTAGTTTGAGTTTGCTTCACACCATCTAAACAACAAAACAAAGAAATGAAATTGAAGTAGAGGGCGCACAAAAACAATGAATAGCCAAAATAAAATTCAAAACCCTAAGTTTAGGTGCAAATTATGTACAAATGGCAACAAGTTCTTCCACCGAAGCATTCACTTCCGCAGCAACTATTGGGCACAACCAACCACGATAATGAATTCATGCAGTAACCAAAACATACCAACAGTCAACCAATAACAACAAAATTGAGAAACAAAAAGAAAAGATCTAAAAATCGCGTTCTAAAGAAAAATGCCTAAAATTACAGCACAGTGATAGGGAAAACAAAAATCATAACCCTAACTCAAAATATCACAGCCCAAAAACCCACATTGAAATAGATAAACAAACGACAAGAAGAAAAGGAATTAATCGAACCAACAAGAAACATAATTGAAAAGAGTCAATGCAAAAAAGAAAAGTACCTGACATTAAAATGCCCAAAACAGCAAATAAAAACTCTAGGCATAAACCCAGAAAGCGGCCTTATACAAAGTAAAAGCAGAAAACAAGAACTGAGTGTTGAAGAAAACTCAGACAAGAGAAGTGCAGAGACGGGAATAAGAGGACATAGTACGGATCGAAGCAAAGAATTAGGGATTATTGAAGTAGATTGGCAAAGAAGAAGCCAGAAATTGAAAACGAGAATTTGAAAACTGGCGGGTAAATCAGGGAGAAGATCGGAAAAACAGAAAAGGGAAGAAGGGCAAGAAGAAGCGAAGGGTGGGATTGGGAAATTAGAGAGAAGGGCAGAAGAGGCAGAGTGGGGTGGCGAGGGTTGAGAAGGGAAATACAGAGCTTGAGGATTAGGGGTGGCCACGGTTCGGTTTCGAACCGGAACCGAACCGGAACCGGTTCGGTCAAAACCGGACCGAAACCGGTCAAAACCGGAACCGGCTTCAAACCGGACCGAAACCGTCCTTCTACGGTTTGGTTCAGGTTCATAATTTTTAGAAACCGTGAACCGGCGGTTCCGAACCGGATTGAACCGACGATTTCGAACCGGACCAAACCGACGATTTAAATACAAAAAATTCAATAAATAATTCATTCTACTCCTAATTCATTTATATATATATATATATATATATATATATATATATATATATATATATATGTATCATTAATTCATTAATTCTCTACACTCTCTTTAATTCTTAATACTCTTTCAATTTCTCTCAAATTTTCTAAATAATTATTTTCTACACTCCTTTTAATTCTCAGTACTTTCACAATTCCCCTACTTTATTATTTTTATACTCACTGAAATTTTTAATACAATCTCAATTACTCTGTTATTATTTTATATCTTCAATAAAATTTTCAATACCCTCTATTTTTATTTTTATTTTTTATATTTTTTTAATTATTAATTATCATATAATTTTTTTAAAAATGGCAAATAATATTCAATTCAACTAAGCTTTTATCCCAAAAATTTATTGGGGTCGGCTATATGGATTCTTTCTCCACTCTAAACGATTTTGGGTTAAATCCTCGGAAATGTATAATGCTTCTAGGTCATGTTGTACTATTCTCCTCTAAGTCGATTTAGGTCTACCTATTATTTTCATTCTATCCTCAACCCAATATGCTCTACTTGTCTAATTGGAGCTTTCCTATGTCTATGCTTCATATGACCAAATCACTTCAATTTCCCTTCTCTCAACTTATAACTGAAAATTTTGATTCCTCTAAATCCTAAAGGGATACATAGGTAAAATTAAGTTTATGCACCTTTTTCTATTTTTTTTTAAATTAGTTTTATCTCTAGTTTTTTAATAAGTTCAAGTCTTTGCTTATTAAATTTTTCTTAAAAATAAGTTATTTTTATTCTTATTTTTCTTATTTTATTTTGATTGAAAGATTTCTAAGAAAAATTAAAATATTTTTACAAATATAACTTAAATTCTAAATTAATAAAATTTTTCTATAATTTTTTCCTTTAAGTTGTTCTTAAACCGCCCCTAAGAAGCCAAACCGTCTTGAATTATCATTTTGAAAACTGGCGGGTAAATCAGGGAGAAGATCGGAAAAACAGAAAAGGGAAGAAGGGCAAGAAGAAGCGAAGGGTGGGATTGGGAAATTAGAGAGAAGGGCAGAAGAGGGAGAGTGGGGTGGCGAGGGTTGAGAAGGGAAATACAGAGCTTGAGGATTGGAGAGACAACGGGGTATTTAGGTCAATCAAAAATTTCAAGGGTGTTTTTTTTCTTTGGGTTTTTTTGGAATTACTGTTTTTATTTCCGACTTTATATGAGTTTTAGGATTTCTGTTTCTCTTTCTTCTGTTTCTTGATAATACTGTTGTGTTGAGCCATTAAGGGAAAAAAAATTATTAAATATATTATTTCAATAATATTAAAATTAATGTATAATTAAATTTAATATTTTTAATTATAAAAATTTTAAATAATATTTTTTTTTTAAATTAGATGGTGATGATCCTGATGGAATCTCTCTGAATTGTTTATTCTTTTCTTATGCTTTTTATTAAAAAAAAATTCTTTTTCTAAAATCAATTTGAATAAGTAAATAAATAATATTTTTATTTTTTTAATAAAATGCTAAAAAAATTATCAGCAAACCGGAGCTATTTCAGTAATTAAGTTTTTCTTTATCAAATAGTATCATAAGTTATTTTTTCATATGTTTTCTAAATAAATATTTTATGTGAAAATATTTTTATTATTTAATTATAATATTAATTATAATATTAAATTAATAATATATATTTATATTATATAATATAAATATTTTTTATATTTTAATAAAATTATTAAAATTTAAAAAATAAAAATAAAAAATGAAAGTTTTATCTTTTCGTCAGAAAAATATTTTTCATTGATTTATTTTTTTAAATATTTTAAATATTAAAAAAATATTAAAAAAATATAAAAAATATTTTCACAAAATTATTTTTCAATAAATAAACGGTAAGAGTTTATACTTCTTCTTTGATAAAATATATAGAACTCACTTTTTTAAATTTAAAATAAATATTTTTTTTAATTAAAAAAAATATTTTTTAATACTTGATATATTTTGAAATTATCCGAAGCTTCTTGCTCAGACTTGTGGTCTTTTTTAGAGTAAATTATAATTTGACTTTTGATAAAAAAAATAATGATTAGTTTTTTTATTTTTAATTTTAAATAAATTGATCTTTTAGTTTTGATTTTATTAATAATGTTACTAATCCCATTAGATAGTCAAAATAAAAAATAATAAAAATATAGAATAAATTGCAACTCTCTTTAAAAATTTGTCAAAAATTATAAGTTAATTTATTTATTTATTTTTATTAGTTAATTTATTTATTTATTTTTATTTACAACAGTTATATATCTCTAGTTTTATTATGATAACAAAATAATCTTCTTGTTTAAATTAAGAATTAAATTTATTTTGATTATTTAACTTTTAACTTTTTAATAATAATAATAATAATAATAATAATATTGTTTGTTGAATATTTATAAATTTTAGAATTTAATTCCTTCATTTCATGTACAATTGTTAATGTTGTCATCAATAAAATAATAATAGCCTATGCATATAAAGACGTCAAAGGCTGATTTTTATATGCCACACAATAATTCCTCATAAAATCTATCAATAATAGGTAAATAAATCTGTACAAAGGAAACATGTTTTTCTTTAGTGTACCCAAGTAACACTTCTTATAAAGAAAATGAACTTGTTAATCAATGGTTATTTCTTATTAAGGGTATTGCCACATATCAATGTTTCTAAGTTTGTTAATCAATGTTTCTAAGTTTTTCCCTAAAAAGTATTCTAAAAAGAGTTTTGATTTGCTTGAGAATAAGCAAAAGTTTGAGTTTGGGGGTATTTAATACACTTGTATTATATAGATGTTTTTAAGTACATTTTTATAATATTTCATAGCATTTAGAATAGTAATCTCTTGCATAACCATTAATCTCTTTAACTTCTATAAATTCCATTGCCAAACTCTAAATTTCATATTTTCTGCATCATTTCAGGTGTTTGGGTGAAGTCCCAGAGCATAGGAGTGCGGAAGGAAACTTGGAAAGGCCAAAGGATTGAGAAAAGCTGTTGATACACATTACACGGGTCGTGTAAGCAAAGCCACAGACTCGTGTAACCTACTGCCAGAAGAAAGCCAGAGAACCAAAGAAGAAACGAAAGTACACAGGTTGTGTAATCAGACCCGTGTAAGCTATGGAGACCCGTGTAAATCTCTGTTGGGCACAGGCTTGAAGAATTTTCTAAGAACAGAAGAACACGGGTCATGTAACCAGACCCGTGTAACTAGCGCAGACCTGTGTAAACTCTTGTGCCAATGCAAGACGCAACCATTCAGCTCCAGTAAGTTACAAGGCCTAGTGACACTGACTGTGTGCCATGCGGCAGCTAGTTTCCTAATCCGAATTCTAGCTCTTGTTTACACACTCCAAATAGACTCCTAATGCTTTTGGAATTCTAAAGACCTAACCCTAGACCAGCTATTATAAATAGAAGTAGAAAATGACATCAGAGGGGGCTCTTTTTAGTTCAACCCTTTTGCAGAGCTTTTTGGAGAGTTTCAGAAAGGTTTTTACTTTTTCATACTTGCATTCTCCGCAGCCGTCTTGAAAAGTAGAACATCAGCGCAGAAGGGAAGTGCTCAGCCGAAGTTCCATAAAGATCAAGATTGCAGTAATTCCTCTTCGGTTCTTTTGTTCTATTTTTCTAAGCGGACTCTTTATGTTCTTTTATTTTATTTTCTCTATGTTTGTTAAACTCACCATGAGTGTGTAATTCCTTTATTCTGGAGTTAGGAGAGTAGCACTTGTAATTGTTATTATGAATTAATATTGAGTTTTATTTATTGGATTTGAACTTAGTTCTTTGATTCAATTTCTTGTGATCTTAATGCATGCTATGTGTTGGTACCCATTTAGTATTGATTGTAGATATTAATTGAAGGACTGAAAGGTGAAGATTAATATTAGAAAATCGAGATCTTGAACCTAGGAAATCTGACTTAGAGATAGGCTGATGACCTTTGTGGAGTCTCAAAATTAATCATAGATCTTAAAGGATTTTAATTAATTTCATCACCACGAAAGTAGGGTTTAAGTTAATTAAAATATACTTTGAGTGCCTTGAGAGAGGACTCAAGATATCTGATGATTAATTTCCATCAAGGCAACTATCCTCAATCCGATGAATAGACAAGATTAAAATTCATAGTAAGATTGTAGTGTGAAATCTTAATTCTAAAATTGCTTTTATAAATAGTTTAATTCAAAATTTACTTTCAGCATCCAAAATAGGTTTAACTAATTCTCCATCTATATTTGGTAGCCTAAACAGTCAAAATTGCTGTGTAGCTTGATACTTGCTAATTAAATTTCTCGTGGGAACGATACTCTACTCACTACTTTATTACTTGTTCACGATCTGTGCACTTGCGGGATTGTAAAACTAGCAAACAAGTTTTTGGCGCCATTGCTGGGGAATTTTAATTTTAGTAATATTAGGTGATAAGTAATTTAGCTGGTTTAGGCATTTTTATTTATTGTTTAATTTTGTTTAAATTGTTTTATTCTCTTATTCTTTCTCTACATGACCAGAACAAAACCAGAGGAAGAAGTCTTTGATTTGGATCCAGAGATAGACAGAACTCTAAGAACTATCAGGAGGGAGAGGAAACGTAAAGGACAAAATCAAAGAAATCCAGAAATTCCAAATAAGGCCAATAATAACAATAACAGGCCGAGACTCTTGAAGGACTACGGAGCTCCCTCCATACAAGGATTCCAACCTAGTGTTACAAGACCCACAGTGGATGCCAACAATTTTGAACTAAAACCGGCATGGCTCCAAATGATCCAACAGACCCAGTTTGGGGGTTCACCAATAGAAGATCCGCACTACCACCTCCAGTGCTTTCTTACCCTTTGTGACACATTCAAGATGAATGGGGTCTCTGATCAAGCCATAAGACTCATAGCATTTCCATTTTCCCTTCGAGATAGAGTAAGGAAGTGGTTACTTTCTCAACCAGCTGGAACATTCACCACTTGAGAGGACCTCTCACAAGCCTTTCTAGCAAGATACTTCCCACCTACAAAGACTACAAAGTTGAGAGTTCAACTCAACACCTTTAGGCAAAGGGAAGATGAATGACTCTATGATGCGTGGGAGAGATATAAGGACCTACAAAGAGAATGCCCGCACCATGGCATAGAAGATTGGCTCCTAGTTCAAAACTTCTATAATGGATTACTATCCTCTACAAGAAGCATTGTAAATTCAGCAGCAGAAGGTGACCTAATGGAGAAAACAGTGGATCAAGCACTTAAACTTCTAGAGAGGGTCGCATATCACAACTACGAGTGATCAAATGAAAGAGAAAATACAAGGAGAACAGCAGGAATCCTAGAAGTGGATGCCCTAAGCATGATAAATGCTCAATTTGACCAGCTCACAAAGAGGCTTGATAAAATGCAGGCCAATGCTATAGGGACAAATAGTCAACATGATGACAGCTATGGAGGAGGATACATGGGTTCAGAGTATAACAGCTTCAATGAATTACCCATGGAACAGATGAACTATGTGAATAATGGAGGGAATATAACACCCCCGTTGTATAGCCTGGTATATTTCACTGTTTCGGTGACAGGTGTCGGTCCGGACAATTAATGGGATTAGGGCCACACCTAAGACAACTTGAGAAGTCATAAACATAAATAATTAGTAATGTTTAATTAGTTAACTATAAATAAGAAAAACAGAATATAAGAGGTTAAACGAGCCGAGAGTCACAGCGATGAGTGACCTCCTCAGAACGATCACAAGTCATTTTAAACTCAAATTTCAACCGTAAAAGTGACGCCATGGTCCTTAGGACCCTTATGAACACAAAGTGGAAAAGAGAAAATCACGAAAAAGAGTGTTAAGTCACCAAATAATTAGGTCGTGAGCCTAAGAAATATTGGATTATTTACAAACCAGATGAACCTGAGGGGCAATTTGGTCAATTGACCCCGAGAGCTGACTCCTGACCTAACTGTCAAATAAAATCGGAGAAAAGAAAATTTCGGAATCGAGAATTAAATTAAAGAACTAATAGAAAAAAATAAATAGAAAAAAAAAAAAAGAAAAAGAGATGAAAATGAAAAAGTCAAAAGTTATGACATCATGGATGATGTCATAACTAAATTAATAAATTGAATATTTTTAAATGGGATTTTGTGGTCTTCCATCAACTAAAATAAATTAAGAAAAGAAAAAAATTAACAACAAAAAGTCATCTTCATCTTCTCAAAAACGTCACTCTCTTCTCTCCCTCACAAAACCACCATGAAAGCTTATTTTTGAGCTTGAAAAACTAAAATCCAACCATACAAAATTGTCCTACCATAACTAGACCTTGTTTGGGCAACTAAGAAAGAAGAAAAATTTGAAGAAAAGGAGGAAGAAAATTCTGCTCAAGGTTAGTACTACAAACTTCAATTTTTTTTTGTTTAATTAGTGTTAGTGTGGCATCAAGAGCTTGTAAATAAACTTGAAATGAAATAAAAATATGGGGAAGAACCATTGCTGAAATTTTGGCCTGGTTGAAGGGAGTATGAATTGCATGAATTAAATGAGTTTAAATGAGTTAGGAAACCTTACTTAGTTGAATGATTAACATTAAAACTATTAAATGTAGTTAAATGCATGAAATTGATGAATTAGGGTTTCAATGCTAGGGTTTATGAACCAAAATTGGAGAAATGCATAAATGACATGTTGGACCTATTGTGAAGTGAAATAATGGTCAATTATGACCAAATAACTTGTGTGGGAATGATAGGAATGAAAACTAAATTCGGAGGTAAATGGTCATGCTGCTGGCAGCATGACCAAACCCACTTTGAAGGACCAAAACTCAAATTTTACAAGCCTAATTGATATGCCACCAATTGGAGATGAAAATAGACATAAAAGAGCACAATTTTCATTAAGGAACCATGGCCAAAAACTGACCAAAACTTGGTGAAACAATTGACCAAAGTGAGTTGATAGCAGGCTGCCACTGCACTAAACTGACCAAATGAATAGTAACTGTTCATTTGGTCATAACTCGAGTTAGACAGGTCAAATTGACCTGAAATTTGGCCAGGGGTTAGAGGGCATATAGATCTAAAACTTTCATGAAGAACATCACCCCAGATTATGCCATTAACCCTTTCAAAATCATTGAGCAAAATTAAATTACTGTACCTGCAACTCTGCAGATTTTCAGTTGGGCAGCAATGTTTGGATGACAATAACTCTCTCTAGAAAACTCGGATTTAGGCGATTCTTGAACCGATGGAAACCTAAGACATAGTACAACATTTCATATGAAGAAAGTGAGACCAAATTATGAACTTAACTTGATCAAATTATTGACCAAAGTTGGATCAAAAATCTGCCAGCACCTAAATTGCAAGATGAATAATTGCGTGAATAAAGAAACTTATTTTGGCCATAACTTGAGCTACAAAACTCCGATTGAGGTGATCCAAAAATGAGAATACACTTAAGACAATAAGGAACATTTTCTATGAAGGAAGTTTTGTTAAATTCCAACAGTAGATCGACCAATGGAATAGTGCAACTTCGGAGAACCAAAACCGAAAATTGGCAATTTTGCCAAAATGACCTAAGCTTTAAACAAATGACCAAAACCAACAAGTTTGATGACCAAAATGTGGTATGTGGGTGAAGTTGGAGTTCCCATACCTATTAAGCCTTAGAAAGTCAATAATTTGACTTGAATAGTGCAGTGAATAGTAACCCGAAACACAAAATTTCGAGAACGTCGAATTTAACACGTTAGAGCTAGGTAAATGTGAAGTTAAGTTTATTTTGGATTTATTTTAAGTTTTAGTACTGAAACATTGGAAAATTTCGTGTTTCAGTGGAAAAGAATACCGGGACCGAACCCGAGGAACCGAGTTGAGGCTAAAGGACGACTCGTTTGAGGTTTGTGCACAACATATACTTTTATAATCATCTTTTGCATATCGTTTTGAATAATGTGAAATATTGGATTATGGCATTCTTATGATGTTTGATCTAAATTGTTAAAAGTTATTATGTATATTTGAAAAGAAAATGTTTAGCAAATTGTTAAGATAAGTTTTGAAACCACAGTGTCATGACCACATATTTGAACACCTCACTAGCACGACTAGTGGGGGTAATTAGTTTCAATTTTGATTCCTTCTCCGAGAAGTGTTGAGGTGTGCCAGTAGAAGAGGATGTGAATGGATATCCATATATTTGAGCTAGCTAGCCTTGTGATATGATTTCTCTTTAGCCTCTGGCTATTGAGATTCATGTGATTTCTCTTAGCCCCTGGCTATTGAGATTCTATTTGTTTCGAATGGCATGATCTAACTGTGGGTTTTATGAAATGTGTTTTGATACTTTGAAATGAACTTGGTTTACATGTAAAATCTCACAATGCATGATTGTATTTAATTTTCATGTTTAGCCAAATTTTTTAATGAATGTGCTTTAAGTTTTGCATAAAGATTATTTTAGTATATTGTGCACCACTGAGTCCTAGTACTCAGCGATAGCTTTTATTGCTGTCGCAGATACAGAGACTAGAGGAGCAGCAGACTGAGCTTCTGAGGTGTGAGAAGCTACCAGCCTAAAGTTTTCGGGTATAATTTATACCCTAACTGTAAATATTTCTTTTGATGTATATATTGCATATAAATGTATGGACATGTACATGGGTCTTGAGCAGCTTGTACAAAGTTTGTATAAAAGTTGTAATAAATTTTAATTTGGACTTTTTGAATGTAAATTTTAGTATGATGAATATATAAATTGTTTATCTTGAATGGAATATGAATAAATGATATTGATGGACAGTATTTTGAGAATTTTTGAACTTGTGAATTTTGAGAAATTGGTTGAGATTGAGTATGAATTTGAAGCAGTGGTTAGATAATTATTGGAAGTGCTTTTATTTCAGGTATTTGAAGAACGGTTTTCTCAAAATACAAAGGAAACTCTGTCAAAATTTTTATAAGATTTGCGGAAAATTAAAATGGCCAAAAATATTAATTAGTTTTAATTTCAACTAAATGTTTTAAATACTTATTAGAAATGCTCACCACTTGTCAAAGATAAGAAAATTGTTTTAAAATCCCTTGTAGGGTACTTAATGAGTTATCGGTAGGTGAAGTTCGGTAGTTCATTAGGTATTCTACGGGATCATGTTATGCCTTACAGAGGGGTAAGGTGTGACAGGGAACTTCAACTAGAGACAGCCCCATAATCCATATTCAAATACATACAACCCTGGATGGAGGAACCACCCAAATTTTTCATGGTCAAATTAATAGTAAGGGTACAGACCACCAGCACCCCCGGGATTTCAAAATAAGGGACAAAACCCCACACAGCCACCGCTACTCCCTCAGAGCCAACAGTCTGAATCAAGGCCAACTATGGAATCCATGATAGAAAGCTTTCTAGCAGCCCAGCAACAACAAAATGAAATGATCAAACAACTAGCTTTTAAATGGACCAACTTGCCATCCATAACAAGATGCTTGAAAATCAAATTGCTTAGTGAGCAATCTCTTTAAGCAAAGCTGCTGGTAAACTGCCTAGTCAACCAGAGATGAACCCAAAGAAATATTGTAAAGCAGTTACATTGAGAAGTGGAAGAATTTTAAAACAGTCAGAGGAAGAGCCAACAGAGGAAACCCTTGAAAAATCTAAAATCCAAGCAGAGAAAAAAGAGGAAGAAGCCAAGAAGGATCAGGAGGAGGAAACAAGGAAGAAAAAAAAGCTACCAGAGCCATATCAGCCTCCCCTACCTTTTTCTCAGAGATTCCAGAAAGCCAAATTGGACAAGCAGTTTGGGAAGTTCTTAGAAGTTTTACAGAAACTCTATATTAACATTCCCTTCACTGAAGCACTCTCTCAGATGCCATCCTACACCAAATTCCTTAAGGAAATTCTGTCACAAAAAAGAAAGCTGGAAGACTATGAGACTATTGCTCTAACAGAGGAAACTGCCTCCAAAGCTAAAAGATCCAGGAAGCTTCTCCATACCTTGTCTCATTGGCGATAAGAAAATAGACAAGGTCCTCTGCGATCTTGAGGCAAGTGTGAGTTTAATGCCTTTATCAATATGCCAAAAGCTGAAAGTCGGAGAACTGAAACCCACAACAATTTCATTGTAATTGGCTAACCGGTCTGTTAAATATCCTGTGGGAATACTTGAGAACATTCCTATTAAAGTGGGTAAATTCTTCATTCTAGTTGATTTTGTTGTCCTTAAGATCGAAGAGGATGTTCAAATCCCTATCATCTTGGGAAGACCTTTCTTGGCAACCGCCGAAGCAATCATAGACGTCAAAAATGGGCGGCTGACTCTCAAAGTAGGAGATAAAGAAGTGGAATTCAACTTGTTCAACATAATGAAGCACAAATTCAAACCTGATGAATGCCTTAAGGTTGACACAGTTGACAAGCAAGTTGGGGAGGAATTTTATAAGGCCCATCTTGAAGATCCTCTTGAATCATGCATTGTGCATAGTCACACAGCGAATAATGAGAACACAGAAATAGCAGCCTATGCACAACATTTAGCAGCTCATCCACTCCTACCCTTGGCTCAAGCTTTTAAGGTAGAGGAGCTAAAGGAGGAACAAACCAAAAGCAAGCCAGAGAAAAAAGTTGAACAGGTAAAACTCAAACCTCTTTCCTCTACGCTAAGGTATGCATTCCTAGACTCAAATTCTGAATATCCTGTTATTATTAATGCCAGTCTATCTGAAATAGAAGAGGAAAAATTGCTAAGGGTGCTTAGGACCCATAGCAAGAGCATAGGATATAAAATAGAAGACCTGAAAGAGATTCATCCTTCCATTTGCATGCATATGATACCTATGGAAGAAAACAGTAATCCCACTATTGAACATCAAAGAAGACTTAACCCAAACATGAAAGAAGTAGTGAAAAAGGAAATTTTGAAACTATTAGATGCAGGTATTATATACCTTATCTCTGATAGCAAATGTGTTAGTCCAGTACATGTAGTGCCTAAGAAAGGTGGGACAACTGTCATTCAAAATGCAAATGATGAACTAATCCCTACTAGGGTAGTTACTGGTTGGCGCATGTGCATAGATTATAGGAAATTGAATAGTGCCACCAGAAAGGACAATTTTTCTCTTCCTTTCATAGACCAAATGTTGGAAAGATTAGTAAAACATTCCTACTTCTGCTATCTAGATGGGTATTCGGGATTTTTTCAAATTCCTATTCATCCAGAAGACCAAGAAAAGACCACATTCACATGCTCTTATGGAACCTTTGCATATAGAAGAATGCCCTTTGGTCTTTGTAATGCCCCTGCTACCTTTCAAAGATGTATGATGGCTATTTTTTTTTTATTATATTGAAAATATCATGGAAGTATTTATGGATGATTTTTCTGTTTATGGCATCACATTTGATGATTGCTTAGCTAACTTATCCAAAGTGTTGCAAAGATGTGAAGAATCAAACCTAGTCCTGAATTGAGAAAAATGCCACTTCATGATAAGAGAAGGCATAGTTCTTGGTCATTTGATATCAGAAAAGAGGGATTGAAGTTGACAAGGAAAAAATTGAAATCATTGAAAAGATGCCACCACTAACATCAATCAAAGGAGTACAAAGCTTTTTGAGACATGGAGGCTTCTACAGAAGATTCATCAAAGATTTTTACAAAATAGCTAAACTATTGACAATTTTATTAAGTCAAAATATTCCCTTTGATTTTGATGAAAATTGCCTTATTTCTGTCAACAGGATAAAAGAAGCCTTGATCTCAGCACCCATTATGCAACCACTTGATTGGGAGCTACCATTTGAAATCATGTGCGATGCAAGTGATTATGCTATGGGAGCAGTACTTGGACAAAGGAAAGATAAAAATCTCAATGCCATTTATTACACCAGTAATACACTCAATGACGCACAAATCAAGTATGCTACCACATAAAAGGAACTCCTAGTAGTAGTGTTTGCAATTGACAAATTTAGATCCTACTTAATTTGGTCAAAATTCATTGTATTCACAGATCATGCTGCCATTCGGTACCTTTTGAACAAGAAGGAGGTGAAACCAAGGCTGATTCGATAGATTTTACTCCTGCAACAATTTGACCTTAAAATCAAGGACAAAAAGAGATCCAAAAATATAGTGGCTGACCATCTCTCCAGGCTGAAAATGGAATACACAGGGGACATCGAGGATTTGCCAATTGATGATTCATTTCCTGATGAGCAATTATTAGCCTTATCCTTAGTTTCTTGGTATGCTGATTTTGTGAATTTTCTTATGTGCAGGGTTTTACTACCTAACATGTCTCACCAGCAAAGAAAAAAATTCTACACGATGTGTGATACTATACATGGGAGGAATCTTTACTATACAAGAGATGCGATGATGGGCTGATAAGACGATTCATACCGAAAGAGGATATAGAGAGTATTCTTTAGCACTACCATTCATCACCATATGGGGGACACTTTGGCATCACAAAAACAGTAGCTAAAATTTTGCAAGCAGGATTTTACTAGCCCAACCTGTTTAAGGATGTGAGATCCTTCGTGCTAGCTTGTGATCAATGCCAAAGAACAGATAACATTTCCAGAAGGAATGAAATGCCACTACACGGTATACTTAAGGTAGAACTATTTGATGTGTGAGGGATAGACTTTATGGGTCCATTTCTCTCTTCTTTTGGAAACAAGTATATTTTGATTGGTGTTGATTATGTGTCAAAATGGGTAGAAGTAATAGCCACGCCAGCCAACGATACCAAAGTGGTCATAAAGTTACTTATGAAGAATATCTTCACAAGATTTGGTACACCACAAGCAATAATCAGTGATGGAGAAAGTTACTTCTGCAACCAACAATTCAAAACACTATTGAAAAAGTATGGAGTAACTCATAAAGTGGCCACACCTTATAATCCTCAAACCAGTGGTCAAGTAGAAATTTCAAACAGGAAGCTGAAATGAATCCTTAAGAAAACAATAAACCGCTCAAGGAAGGATTGGTCTGTAAAGTTAGATGATGCATTGTGGGCATAGCGCACTGCATATAAAACTCAAATTGGAACAACACCCTTTCGGCTAATTTATGGGAAATCATGCCACCTCCCTGTAGAACTTGAACACAAAGCCTACTGGACGATTCAAACCCTGAATTTTGACCTCAAGGCTGCTGGTGAAAAAAGACTGCTACAGCTCAATGAGTTGGAAGAAATTCGACAGGATGCGTATGAGAATGCCAAAATCTTCAAAGGCAAGATCAAAAGATGGCATGACAGGTGCATAGCAAGAAAAGAAATAAGAGAAGAAGACCTTATCCTACTCTTCAACTCCAGACTAAAACTTTTTCCAGGGAAGCTAAAATCAAGATGGTCAGGTCCATTTAAGGTTATGCAAATCTTCCCGCATGGAGCTGTGGAAATCTGGAGTAAAACCTCATGAGCATTCAAGGCTAAAACCATATTTTCAAGGAGAACTCATAGAGGAGGGAACCAACTGTACCTTCAGTAACCCTCCGGATAGATTGTGATAGAACGAAGGCAGAGTCGAGCTAATGACTATAAACAAGCACTCTTTGGGAGGCAACCCAAAATTTCTATTTTTATTTCTATTTTTACTTTATTTTATATAAATTCTTTTATTTTAACTCTTATTTTTATTTTATGTCTGTTCATGCTTTATTTCATAGGCACCCCAAGTTTTAATTCTGCAAAAAGCAGGAATTGAGGGCAATAAAGGAGAGGAGACGTCAAGTCTAAACTACACAAGAGGAGACCATACAAAATCGGGGAAGTAGCTCTGTTGCTAACTTTTTCATTCATTTTATGCATAGTGGTAAGCATTAATTTTTCATACGGGGAGAATTGGAGAGTCATAAAATTACACGGGTCGTGTATTGGTTTTACACGCCCAGTGTAACCTTCTGGGATTTCCCCTGCACAAGCCTCAGAAACTTACATGGGTTGACCTCGTGTAACATTACACGGGTCATGCTTTGATAATGGAGAGAGAAACTTTAAATTTGTAGGAGATAGAGGGTTACACGGGTCCAAAATCAAATTTACACGGGCCATGTAATTCATCTAGCATTGCCGTTCTTGGACAGGAAGTTACATGGGTTCCTGAATAAATTTACATCGGCCGTGTAACTTGACAGAAAAAGGAAAATCTCGGACAGAAGATTACACGGGTCTCCAGGTCGGGACCCATGTAGTGATACACGACCTGTGTATCATGTCACTGACAAGACTCCTTAAAATGCGTGAAAAATGACCCTTTAAAATCACCCCACTCCCTTAAACTCCCTCACAATCAAAAACTCTTCCTCTCCAAGCCTCCTTCCCTATAAAAACCCCTCAAATCTCCTTCTTCTCTCACAAACCCTAGCCTCTCCTTCTCCAAAACCATCAATGGCACCTGCAAAGAGACCAGCCCAATGAATGGGCTCTTCCTCAAGGCAAGGAGGTGACTCCACACCCTCTCCTCCCCAGCGCCTAAGAACCAGGCAAATCCAGCTACAAGCCGCACCACAACCACCCCAACCGCAATAATAACAACCCTAACCCCAACCACAAGTCGAACCACAACCACCACAACCCGAGTTTTCCATTGCCTGGCCATTCCGAGACAACACCTATCGAGACTTGTGTGCCCGACTAAACAACAGGAGGATTATCTCCACTAAGTACATAGACTTTGGGCTATTGGAGCAAATCGGCCTATGAGAGGAGATTGACAGGCTGCTAGATAGCATTGGACGGACTAGATTCGCCCAACTACAATTCCCAGCCTACCATGACACCACCCTGGAGTTTCTAGGGAGTTTCAAGGCCACCCTATGGCCCACAGATCAGGGAGACAGGGGAAGGATCGAATTCAGGCTTCTTGGCATTGACCGCATTATGAACATGGATGAGTTCAACGCGGTGTTTGGCTTTGACAGCGTCGAATTCCAAGAAATTTTGCAAAATCGAATGATCTACAATAGTGTGGACTTCTGGCGCTCCATTGCACCAAACACCGAAGTTTACAAACTCCAGCAAATCTAAATCCACTGGCATCACTAGTCCCGGTCTGAGATACATGCACCGACTCTCCGCACACACTATAATGGGCTGAGGGGACAGCCTGGGTGTAGTCAATGCCAATGAACTCTTTTTCCTGTGGTGTATGGTCGCTGGGCAGTGCTGCAGCACTGGCTTCTTCTTCTGCAGCCACCTTCACCACCTATGTCACCCGCCTATAGGGCAAATAGTGCTTGGTAGCCTCATCACAGCCCTCACACTCCACTTTGACTTAGTCCTGGGGTATCACAGGCTGCGCTCCATTACTGGTATAACCAGAATCGATAAAACCATCTGCATATCCATGGGGATATGCAAGAAGGTTAGGAAAACCTGCTTCCTGGTCGATGCCGAAGGAAATGTCATTCTCAGAAGAGAAGAAGCACAACTAGAGCCGAATGAACCATCAGAGCCACAGGAGGAAGCCCAAGAGCCACTCCACCATGATTACCTAGCCCGAGTGCCTCCCTACACTCCACACCCGATAGACCCCATCCTTCCATACCTTCAGCGAATGGAGACCACCTTAAACAACAGGATGCAAGCGCTCGAGGATAGTCTCCAAGAGGCCCACAACAAGCTTGACATGATCATGGAGAGACTCGATGGAGAGGGACCATCGTCTCCATTAGAGACTTTTTAGAGCTAGGACTTTAGGATAAGATTTTTCATGTAAAAATTTATATGCCATAATCCTACTCAGTGCTCATAGGTCTCTATTGCTTGCTTTTTGTCCAAACTTTAAATTTCTTAATACATAATATGCTTTTTGATAGTTCAGTGTGCTATCCTTTAATTTTGCATATTGTGTTGACATTGAGGACAATGCCAGATTTGAGTTTAAGGATACGGATGTATTTTATGCATTGCATCTCATTGCTTAATTATATCCATATCATACTTGTGCATCAAAAATCCAGAAAATTTTGTAAATTTTGAATTTTTGAACTGGTTTTTAAGTTAGAAATATAACCTTAAAAATCAATGAGCTAATAATTAGACTCCACGAGATGAGGAATGAATGTATCTGGATAGGCAAAAAGGCTTTAATCTGTTGTCTGTAAAACAACTTAACAACTTAGTGGAGCTAAACTAGTTAAACCCCTTCATAGTTATTAATTTGTCACATTGAACTTGCAAAGTTAGGAGAAAATTTTTGAAATACAAACAAACCTAAAAATGTCTCACCAGCTCTAGAACATGTCTCTTAGACCTATCGAGGCAAAATCCTAGCATATGCTTGATAAATAGATGATTAAGGCATTCTTTGATATACCCTCACTAAGCCTTAGCCACCCTTAATTAAAATATATATCTCTTATAGCCAATTTGAAACCTATATCTATCCCTTAGAGTTTATTGCTTACCCATATTATTTACCTAGCCCCTAGCCTAAACACTTATCCTACCCTTTTGAGGAAGCTAAATGCATAAGTAAAAAGTATATTAAGTACCAAAAAAAAAATGGAGAGAGTATGTAGAACTCAAGAAAGAGTGCAAGTGTGCAATTGAAATCAAAGAAAAAAAGTGCCTTTCCAACCCAGCAAAAGCAATGAGTTTGGAGGAGAGGACAAAAGGAAAAAAAAAAAAAAAAAAAAAAAAGAGAAGAAGTCCTAAGATAAGTATCATGGAAGCATGCTTGGCACTATAAAAACCCAAAAGCCCCTCCTCTCCATACAAAATCAGTGAATAAACTTAGTATACTTGATATTTTATGCATACATGCTATCCTTACATTTGCATTCCCTTAAAACCTTTCATTGGCAACTAAGTCATTATCCTTTAACATTACAACCCTTTTAAAGACCTTTTGATCTTTTGAAAAGTGTATGCTACATTAGTAGAGATAGAAAATTGAGATATGCCTATGGAGTTGGAATTGAGTCATTCCATCACAATCATCCATAATAGAGGCAAATTTGGGGGAGTAAGTGTTTCTCAAGTCGATCCTGACAAAACAGGTTATTTGTAACTCATTAATAACCTTGCATAGAGGAATAACTAGTTAAAACTCCATGAAAGGTGTGAAGCTTTAAGCAGGTAGCTATCGAAGCCCCTATGCTGTAACACCCCTATGCTGTAGTGCGTTATACTATTCCGGTGACAGTGTCTATCCGGACAGCTAGAATGCTTGGAATTATATTTAAATATTAGTCTAGAGATATAAGGTAGTGAAATACAATAGAGGAAAATACAAGAAAAACAAAGGAAAAATAATAACAATGAAATGTAACCAAGTTAAACGAACCAAAGACCGCAAATGATGGGTGAACATGACGGAAAGTTACTACGCAGTGCAATAGCGACCCTAGGATCATAGGAACCCTCGAAATTTAGTTTCGAGACATAATTAAAGACTTATTGAAGTATAAATGTCATTAGAAATATCAAAGAAAAATTAATTAATTAGTACAAAGAAAAACGAGAAATCGAGAAAATGACAAAACTCGGTGTTACCGAAAAATCGGGAATACAACTCGAATAGGGGCATTGTGGTCATTTGACACCTAGATTTGACTTTTGACCTCAATGTCCATTAAAAATAAGTGGTATTACACTTTGAAAATGTCATGAAAAATAAAAATGTGGTACATTATTTAAATAATGAAAGAAATGAGGCAAATGTGCAAATTATGAAACTTTAACTAATTAAATCATTAATTTATGGTTAGTGCTCCACTAAGTGGAATTAGTGGACATATAAAACCAAGTGGACAGCATGAAAATTCACTTTCTTCCTCATTTTTTTCACTTTGCAGAATTGCTTTCTAAAGTTCTTCCATGGCCAAATGTTCTTCCAAGCTTCCTCCATGGCCATTCATGCATAAGCTCAAATCTACCATGATTCAAGCCATATTTCTTCAAACTTCCTTCATTAAAAGTGGTCTTCACACCATGGGCAGTATGTGAGCAGCAAAAAAGACAGGAAATTCCATGGATTTGTGAAGCTCAAGTTGAGGTTAGTGCTTAATCTTTCCATTTACCTTCACTAATCCTTGTGTTGAGTTTTGGGTAAGTTGAATTGCTAAGAAAAATTGAGGAAATGATGAGTATTGATGAACCTTAGTTTTGGCAGCCATGAAAATGCATGGTTAGTGACTTATTCTTATATGTATTTGATGGGAATTAAGATTGATTAACTCAAATAGAAGTGGTAGTAGGTTAATGTCCAAGTATGTGCATGTTAGTGCTTGAATTAAGGGTTTGAAATGGGACCTTGATGCTTTGGCAAACTACCATGTTTGGCAGCCTATAATATCATGAATTTGTGTGTGTGAATATGAAGTTTATTAATGAAATATGAGGGTTTTGAATTGTGGGCAGTTTGTATAATTACCTTGAAAGTGTATGTGTAAAATAAGTGTTGATGTACATTGAATTTGGGTGGATGTGAATGTTGGACTTTAATGGTGAATTGTGTGCATTGAGCACTTGAGTGTTCTGCCCAATATGCTTGCTGGAATTGTGTTTAGTATTTGTAGAAGTGCTATGAATAAATAATGAAGTCATGAGGAGGAGGAGGAATGTCAAATTGGAAGTATAATTGTCTTATGCAGGTTGTGTATGTTGGCAGCGCGTAAATTAGGTCATAAGTGTAAAACTGTGAACCCAATTGGTATGAGGCCAATGGGGGGTGAAACTAGACACCAAATAGGCCAACCTTCATGTAGAAATGTTGTCAAAATTCTGCCTAGAAACTGACCTTAAAAATAACCAAATCTGGATTAGTGACTTGAAAGCCTGAAAATTGACCATTTGGATAGCAGTTAGTGTTTTGGCTATAACTCACTCAAAACAGGTCCAATGACCTGAAATTTTTACCATGAATATTTTAGACATAGATCTACAATTCTTATGAAGACACCAAAGCCCAAAAATGGCCAGAACCAAGCCAAATAGCTTGCACAAGTTCATGTACCAAAACTGGCCGAACCAAAAGTGACCTAAAAATGACCTAAGCCTACCATTTTAGTGCATTCTGTCCAGCATTGGTAAATTGACCATATCTTAGTCTATACAACTCAGAATGACCTGAAATTTTGCCCCACGTGTAATAAGACATAGACTTACAAGTTTGTAGTTTGGACCGAAACCCGAAAACCGAGGGAACTAGGTCGTCCGGCTAGGTCAAAATAGTATACCGAAGGTCTGTGCATAATACTTTTTATATTCACTGCTTTTACCAGAAAATTTATTTGGAGAAATGAGTAATGAATAATTTTTTATTGTTTTGGCTTCGGGAATATTATTTGGAAATTATTGTGTTGCCTACTTTGCAAATGAAAATTTTGAGATAAAATGTGATTTGTGGTTTGTATGAAATATTGTGATTTGGAATTATTTTGATTCACACTTGGCATGACAATGTTACTATATTCCTCCTCCATTTATGGGGTGAGTGTGATTATATTCCCCCCTCTTTGACTTGCCAGTCTGAGGTGAGTGTGGATGAGTACTCATTATCTAGCTAGCTTCCTCCCTCATTGATTTCTATTAGTGGGGTGAGTGTGCCTTGTCGTGATGTACACACGGCATGTTCGGAAAAATTTGTGTCATGGCCTAAATTGTGTTATTGATTGGAAAAACTGTATTATTTAGTTATTTGATCAAATTATGTTATTGATTGGCAAAACTGTATTATTAAGTTATTTGATCAAATTGTATTATTGATTGGCAAAACTGTGTTATTCAGTTATTTGATCAAATTGTGTTATTGATTGGCAAAACCGTGTTATTCAGTTATTTGATCAAATTGTGTTATTGATTGGCAATACTATGTTATTCAATTGTTTGATCAAATTTGTGTTATATGAGCTTTGAAAAATTGTGAATTGTCTGGATTGTAAATTGTCAATAAAAGTTTTATATACCGCATTTTAAATTATTATTGTACACCACTGAGTAAATTTTACTCAGCGATAGCTTTTCATTAATGTCGCAGGTAGACTGACTGACAAGGCAGCAAAGTAGGCTGCTTGTGATACATTTTGAGATTTCACCGGGTATATTGAGTATACCATATTGTGTAGTTTTTGTTGTAATGTATGTGCACTGTATGTATATATTGTACTTGGTCTTGAGCAATTATAAACTAAAATTGTAAATTATTTTGGCTTGTAAAAATATTGTGGAATATTTATCTTATCTCAGCTTTTGGAAACACTGAAAAATTGGTTGTTGAACTGAATTAATAATGTTAAGAAATTTATTGTGTTGAACAAATTTATTGGAGTTTGGGATTGAGGAATTATATATTTGAAGTGCTTTTTACAGGTTTTATTGTGTTGAACAAAATACAAATGGCACTCTGCCAAAATTTTTACAGAAATTATTAATACTTCAAATGTGTTATTTGGTTTCACTTCAGTTAAAAAAAAAAAAATTTCTAACACCTGTCAATAGTGCTCACCACTGTAAAAAGAAGTAAGAAAAGTTTTAAAATCCCTTGTAGTGTATTTAATGGGTTATCAGTAGACGAAGTTGGTAATTCATTAGGTATACTACGGGATCATGTTATGCCTTACGGAGGGGTAGGGTGTGACATATGCCTTGAAGGAAGGGAAATTGATATGAAAGTTGAAGGAGTTCAATTATGTGCATAATGAGTTTATGGTTATGTTTTTAAGTTTTCCCCTAAAAAGTGTTCTAAAAAGAGTTTTGATTTGCTTGAGGACAAGCAAAAGTTTGAGTTTGGGAGTATTTAATACACTTATATTATATAGATATTTTTAAGTACATTTGTATAATATTTCATAGCATTTAGAATAGTAATCTCATGCATAACCATTAACCTCATTAACTTTTATAAATTCCATTGCCAAGCTCTAAATTCCATATTTTCTGCATCATTTCAGGTGTTTGGGTGAAGTCCCAAGGCATAGGAGTGCGGAAAGAAACTTGAAGATTTAGAAAAGCTACTGATACACATTACACAGGTCGTGTAAGCAAAGCCACAGACCCGTGTAACCTACTGCTAAAAGAAAGCCAGAGAGCCAAGGAAGAAACGAAAGTACACGGGTCGTGTAATCAGACCTGTGTAAGCTATGGAGACCCGTGTAAATCTCTGCCGGGCATAGGTTTGAAGAATTTTCTAAGAACAGAAGAACACGGGTCATGTAACCAGACCCGTGTAACTAGCGCGAACCCGTGTAAACTCCTGTGCCAATGCAAGACGCAACCATTCAGCTCCAGTAAGTTACACGGCCTAGTGACACACAGGCCATGTACCATGCGGCAGCCAGTTTCCTAATCCAAATTTCAGCTCTTGTTTACACACTCCAAATAGACTCCCAATGCTTTTGGGATTCTAAATACCTAACCCTAGACCAGCTGTTATAAATATTAGTAAAAAATGACATCAGAGGGGGCTCTTTTTAGTTCAACCCTTTTGCAGAGCTTTTTGGAGAGTTTCAGAAAGGTTTTCACTTCATACTTGTATTCTCCACAACCGTCTTGAAAAGTAAAACATCAGCGCAGAAGGGAAGTGCTCAATCGAAGTTCCATAAAGATCAAGATTGCAGTCATTTCTCTTCGGTTCTTTTGTTTTATTTCTTTAAGCAGACTATTTATCTTCTTTTATTTTATTTTCTCTATGTTTGTTAAACTCACCATGAGTGAGTAATTCCTTTATTCTAGAGTTAGGAGAGTAGCACTTGCAATTGTTATTATGGATTAATATTGAGTTTTGTTTCTTGGATTTGAGCTTAGTTCTTTGATTCAATTTCTTGTGATCTTAATGCATGCTATGTGTTGGTTCCCACTTAGTATTGATTGCAGATATTAATTGAAGGACTGAAAGGTGAAGATTAATATTAGAAAATCGAGAACTTGAACCTAGGAAATCTGACCTAGAGATAGGCTGATGACCTTTGTGGAGTCTCAAAATTAATCATAGATCTTAAAGAATTTAATTAATTTAATCACCATGAAAGTAGGGTTTAGGTTAATTAAAATACACCTTGAGTGCCTTGAGAGAGGACTCAGGATATCTTAGGATTAATTTCCATCAAGGCAACTATCCTCAATCTGATGAATAGACAAGATTAAAATCCATAGTAAGGTTGCAGTGTGAAATCTTAATTCTAGAATTGCTTTTATAAATAGTTTAATTCAAAATTTACTTTCAGCATCCAAAATAGGTTTAACTAATTCTCCATCTATATTCGGTAGCCTAAACAATCAAAATTATTATGTAACCTGGTACTTACTAATTAAATTTCTCGTGGGAACGATACTCTACTCACTACTTTATTACTTGTTCGTGATCCGTGCACTTGCGGGATTGTAAAACCAGCAAACAAGTCACACCACATTATTGGATAAAAAAAAGAATAATTGAGTAGTGGATAATAAGTTCATCTTATTGATTTTAAAAGATAAGTTTACATTTCACACACACACACACACACACACACACACACACACACACACACATATATATATAGTTGATACAATATAAATAGACGAACCCTCGTATGAAGGACACATATATATTCATAAATGAGTCGTATATTCTATACAATACAAATAGACGAGTTAATGGGCAAAGGACATGTGTACACTCAAAGAGAAATTGGATATCCTTTGCACATATCAACATGAAATCCCCATTCCATAATGCGACCACACTAAGCATAATCTCACCTCTAGCCCTAAGATAAAAGAGGTCGTACAACTAATCTTCAGTATTAAAAATAGTCATATAACCAGCATGATGAAAGATGGTGATAACCATCAGTTATATTCCATAGGAAATCCTATTGACAATATTCATTCATACTAAAAAAATAAGTCATAATGAAACATCCCTAAGGCAAAGAACTCAATACAATAGAGGGACACAAATGTAAGAAATAAAATTCTCCTATAGGTCATCAAATTTGTTAATTGTCCCACATACAGCTAGAGGAATCATGGTTTAGAGATGCCCTATTACCCAGGCATAGTTTATAACACCCCTATTTGCATAGTCTGGTAAATTATACTATTTTGGTGACTAGTGTCAGTTTGGACAATTAAGAGGACTAGAACTATGTTTAAGACATATAGAAAAGCCCTGATCGAAAATAAATAGTGATTACTAGATGGAATAGTAAAAATAAGAAAAACAAAGCATAAAAAGTTAAATGAGCCGAGGGTCACAGCGATGGGTGACCTTACCGGGAAGTGACTGCGAAGTCAGTCCTAACCCAAATTTTGAACAGGAAAATGTGACGCTGCGGTCCTAAGAACTATTGCGAACATAGTGGAAAAGAGAAAATCACAGAAAAAAATTTTTAAGCAGGTCAAATAATTAGGTCAGGGATCCGGAAGAAATATCGAATAACTTGCAAACCGGATCAAACCGGCGATGGGCAATTTGGTCAATTCACCCCTAGAGCTGACCCTAACCTAACTGTCTAATAAAATCAGAGAAATGAAAAATTTGGAATAGAGAATTAAATTAAAGAAGAATAGAAAAATGGAGGAAATAGAAAAAGAAAAGAAAAAAGTGGATTATCACATCATAATCTTACCTCATGCATGATGCAATAATTTCTAAATTTTAAAATTTGATATTAGGGGATAATTATAACTTAAAAGAAAATTAAAATAAAATGAAAATCAATTTTTTTTACTTGGTCTTCTTCAAGTGCTATAGCCTTCTTCCTCACCTCTCTCTCTCTTTCCATTTCCACCTACATTAAAGCTTGAATACAAGCTTGATTTTACTCAACAAAACCCTAAATTCCCCAAAATTAATCCATAAAAACTTGTTATCTTTACTTGAGGAGGCGTTAGAAGAAGGAAAAAAAAGAAGAAAAGGAAGAAAGTGAAGAATTGAAAGTCAAGTGAAGGTTAGTAATTTAAGTTGAAAATTTTAGTTTATTATTTGTGTGTTTAGCTCAATTAACCTAGAAATCAACTTAAAAATCAAAAGAAAACTATTATGGGGGACTAAAGGGAAATTCGACCAGCATTAAGGGGTATTGATATTTCATGAATTTGATGGAATTGAAGTGGTAGTTAAGTTAAATTAAGTGTATAAAGGTTGATTGTGAACTTTAATTGCATTAGTTAAAGAACTTGTGTAAATTAGGGTTTTTGGCACTTATGGTTTGGGGAAAAATTTAGAGAAAATTTGTAATTGATGTATTGGAACCTAATTGAGGTTTCAAATGGTCATTTGGAGTCATTTGTGGTGTGTTTGAATTGATAGAATTAAAGTGCAATTCGGATTAGTTAGGATTCGCATTATGGCAGCTTGACCTAAGTCCCTTTCAGGGACCAAAACTGAAAATTTACCAACCAATTGGTGCGAGGCCAATTGGGAATGAAAACAGACACATAATGACACATTTTTCATTTGGGAATCATACTCAGAAAATGACCATAATATGTGAACAATTAGGTTAAACCTGGGTGTAGTGCACTGCCATTTTACCAAAATAACCAAATGAACAGTATTTGTTCATTTAGCCATAATTTGGGCTATACAGGTCCAAATGACCTGATTTTTATGGCATTGGAAAGGTATGATATAGAACTACAACTTTCATGAAGAACACCAACCCAAATTCTGCCCATAACTAAGTCATTTGGCCACCCAAAATTAGTGATTCAAAACTGTCAGAACCAAATTAGGTGCCCAGAAATCTGGGTTAAACTAATCCGGCCAGCCATGTTCAAATGGCCATATCCTGGGCTACAAAACTCTAAATGGAGTGATTCAAAAAGGAAAGTAAAGTTAAGACAATAAGGAACAAGTTTTATGAAGAATACTTTATCAAATTCTCATAGCAACATGACCAATGGAATAGTATAAAACAGGATATTAAATCTGAAAATTTTGAAATTATACCTAAGAGACCTAAAATTTGAAGCAACAAATTTAGCACCCAAAATGTGGTATGTGGGTATAATTAGATTTTCAATACCTATTAAGCATAAGAAAGTCAACATATTGACATGAATAGTAACCCCGAAATGAAAATTTCTAAGAACGTTAGTTTAAGCATATTGGGGCTAGAATTAAGTATATATGAATTAATTATTGGATTTATTATGAGATAAGATACTGAAACACTATAAATTGCGTGTTTCAGCTGAAAAAGACCTGGAAAAGGATAGGGCAAACTGAGTCAAGGTTTAGAGGCGACTCACATCAAGTTTGTGCACAATAACTTTTCACTTTCAATTTGCTATTAGAAAATTTATTTGAATACATTTTGGAGCAATTTATGCTAAACAATGCTTTGAAAAATGTTGTGTTGCCTACTTTGTAAATGAAAATTTAAAATGGAAATTGATTAATGTTTTGCATGAAATGTTGAATAATATGATTTTGAAATTATTTTTGATTCACACTTGGCATGGCAGTCTCTTACTATGTTCCTCCTCCACTTGTGGGGTTGAGTTTGATATTGGATCATTTTCCTCCCTCTTTGGCTTGCCAGTCTGAGGTGAGTTTGGATTAGTACTCATTAGCTAGCTAGCTACCTCCCACATTGATTTCGATTAATGGGGTGAGTTTACCTTGTCGTGGTGTACAACACGGCATGTTTCAAAATTTTGTGTCATGGCCTAAGTTGTGTTATTGATTGGCAACACTGTGTTTATTAAATTATTTGATCAAATTTGTATTATATTAAGCTTTGAAAATTGTGATTTGTTATAAATGTGATTTGAAAAATTGTGAAATGTGATTGTGAAATATTTGAACTGTGAATTGATAACAAATGTTTTATATTATGCATTTTATATTTTATTGTGTACCACTAAGTATTTTTATATTCAGTGATAGCTTCTTTTGCTGTCGCAGATAGAGACAAGGAAAAAGCAACAGAGTGAGCTGCTGATTATGGGGACTACCCAAAGACTTTTGTACAGGTATTTGATTATACCCTTGTAATTTCTTGATGTAAAAAATTTTGTAGTCATATGTACTTTTGTAATTGAACAGTTGTACAGTTAATATGTAATCATATTGTCTTTTGGCATTTATGTGTGTGAATTAATTTGTGAATGTAACCAAATATTTTGGAATGAATTTATTTGACTGTTTTGAAAATGTTATGAATTGTGGAGATTGGATGGATTTGTGTTGATTGAGTGATTCGGTGGTTGAGATTTGATAAAGTGCTATTATTGAAAGTGTTTTTCCACAGGTAAATTTTTAGTTTTTCTCAATTACTGCCGGCACTCTGTCAAAATTTTTCCAGAATTTACGAAAAAATAAAATTGGTAAAAAATTTTACATAGCTTTTCAACTTCAATTAAATGTTTTTAGTTCCTACAAAAAATACTTACCACTTTCAAAAAGTAAGAAAATGGTTTTAAAATCTCTTGTAGTGTACTTAATGGGTTATCGATAGATGAAGTTCGGTAAGTCATTAGGTATACTACAGGATCATGTTATACCTTACAGAGGGGTAAGGTGTGACATGTTTATATTTACTTCAAACTTATTTAAGTTAGAAGTATCTCCGATAAGTAGATCAGCAAATTTACTTGTCTTAAATAAACAAGTTTGATGAGTTATTTATTATACCGATCTGACTCATTATCACCTATCCCTATTGATTCAGACATGTCAGAGTTATTATTACTCTAAAATAATTTGATTTGGCCTTTCAAAACAGATTTCAGTGATTAAGATAATTCACTTGTAATATCTTTATATATTTTTAATAAACATTGGCTCTCTTGTTCTATAAATAAAGGCCCTTCCTGTTGAGAGATTCAGATTTTTTTAGCCAACGCCATGATCCCAATTAGAACATTGCATTACTCTCACCTTAAAACTTCTTTCCTAGAGGCAGTTGTAATAACATGTTACCCTAAAAAAGTAGTTGTATGAACCTCAAAAATACTTTAGCACCCGTATTATCTTGAAACCATCCCAACTACATGTCACTATTTTATAGACCATTCGAATCCTTAGTTATCAATAGTCATAATTAAATTACAACTGTCACAATATGATTTCAAATTAAAATTGAACTTATCCAATTTGAAATTAAGATTAACTAATTTAATTTTGAGTCCATTTTTTTATTTTAAAAAATTAAGAAAAGATTAATTATTAAATTTGATAATAATTAGATTGAATCAAAATAAACTAATGACCAAATTTAAAATAAAATCAAAATAGGGATTAAAATTAAAATTAATGTAGATTTTACAGTATAAGAATTCAGTAATGAAGTGTATATTGGTAATATAAAATGTAAAAAATTCCAACTGTTAACTCTATTTATATATATATTTATTGCATTATAAAAGAATTTAAACAAAAAAAGATAATATTTATCAGAAGTGCTTTATTCTTAATTATGATTTATTAGATTAGAGATACGGCAGAATATTAAAAAAAATAAAATATTTAAAAAATGGAAAGTGCGGGAGTGGGGTCCACAGAGTTAAAACGCGCGAAACAATCAGGAACAAGATCTAGTCAACACGGTTTGCAATTTGAGGAAAAATCAACTGATGGTAGAGACAAGAGGTGAGCAAACTTCCATTTAAATTGAAAAATTAAATTAAATCAATTTGATTTAATTGATTTAATTTTAAAATTTAATAAATTTAATTTAATTTATAAATTTTAATAATTTTAATTAATTAGTTTAATTTGATTATTTTTATAAAAAATAAAAAAATTAAATTAAGTTGAAATTATTAATATATATATTAAGAAAATTTTAAGATTTTTTAGTTTTAATTTTTAATTTTTTTTATATTTTTATTATTAAAATTTACTATTAAAAATATAAAATTTTATAAAATTTAATTTCATATTGATTTAATTTATTTTTTTTTAATAATTAATTTAATTGATTTAAAAATTTTTAATTTTTAATTTTTGATTTTATTGGTTCGAATCGTAATCAAACCAAAATTTGTTGGTAACAGCCTCGCATTAATTTCACGGTCAAATCATACCACCGACCGGCCAACTACCACGCTCCCTCATTTGTACTACGTTTCGAGTTTCATTATCCTCACATGCTTTTCATCTAAGTAGCTCGCACCGGCCATCGTTATATGACTGCTTCAGACCTAACGTGCCAACCGGTCATTGTATTGGGTTGTAAGATATTGGTGTTCACTCGCGCGTGACAAAAACTAAGACTGGAACAGGAATTCTTTTCCTTTAGATTCCTCTCCCCTGCACACGAGAAGTCAGGCAAGCAGAGATGGTAGCAAGTTGAGTTTTTATAGGGCCTGTTTTACGGGGTCTGTTTAATATTATTATTAAAATTATTATTAAAAAAGTTATTTTTTTAAATATATTAATTAAATAATATTAAAAAATAATTAAAAATTAAATTTAATTAATTTTAATTATAAAAATATTAAAATAATAAAATATTTTTTTTAAATTATTTTTTTTAATAATATTTAAAATAATATTTTTATTCAAAAAAATAATTTTAAATTTTAAAATTCGATGTTAAATAGGATTGTAATTATTATGTCTAAGTGAATTTTAATTGGATAAATTTAAATGTTATAAATTTAAATTTAAAAAATAATATTGATTTTGAAACGATTTTGATATTGTTTATTATTTTTATAAATAATTAATTATATATAAAATATATATTTTATAATAATATTTATAAGTTTTAAATATTTTATAAAATTATTAAATTTTAAAATATAAATTATTAATAAAAAATAATTTTTATATAAATTATTAATTAAAACATATAAATCAAATGAGTTTAAATTTTTCTTAAATAATAATAATTAAATTTAAAATAAAGTCAAATTAAGTATTTTTTACATATAATTTTTATAATTAATCTCTAAAATTTACTAAATATTTTATTTTCATCTGTTAACTTAACTTATTCCTAAAAATTTATTGAATTTTAATTTTATTTTAGAAAATTATAAAACTTCTTTTTATAATTATTTAAACTTATCATAAAAATTTATTTTTAAAAAGGAGAATTTACTTTCACTAATAAAATACTAAAACTGCATTGAAAGTATTTATGAAATAAAATTAAAATTTAAAAATTTATTAATAACAAATTAATGTTAGGAGATAAAAGTAACATAGAAGTAAAATTCAGTGACCAGGTATACTCATTTTGTTGAGTGCCCCATTTGTTGCGATCCACGAGGTAAGAAAAGTGCTAAACATGCGACTTCAATGGTTAATATTCGCGGGAATCTTTGCTGCTCTGTTCTGTTCATGGTGTTCACTTCGTTTTGATTAAGCCAAAAAAAGCCTAACAGCGCTTTCTGTGTTCTTTCTTTCTTTTCTTTTTCTTTTTTTCAACTAAAGGGTGTGCTTTCGGTAAGCGTCATCTTTCTCCTATGAAGAAGCCGACTTTTTGGTAGTGTCGGCGGGGAGTTCCCCTTTTGTTTTATTTATTTTGTTGTTTTAATATTGCAAGAAATGTTTGAAAACAACGTGCACTGAATAAAATAAATAAAGCAGAGCTGCTTTCTACTGGGTATTTTGGTTTGGTTTTTTGTTTGAATCAGTGTCTGTCCAGAACAACTGCTTCATGGAATTTGTTTCTTGTCTTCAATACGATTTGATTTGACTCTCTAGTTCTGAATTCTCTCTCACTAGCTTCTTGGCTTCCTCACAAGCAAAGGTCAGTTTACTATTGCTTTAGAACTTACTCTTTCACTCCCTTTTCTCTTGGTTGCAATAATAATTCTAACTGTGATAACTCGAATTTACATATTTTTGTTTTTTTCTTATTTTGCATAGAGTTTTGATTCTTTATTGTCTAAATTCGTGTCTTTTGCTGTGAGTGTTTTATTGGTTTCCAAATTCTGATTCTGGCTATATGCTAGAAATTGATCTTGCACACGAATTCATTTGTTTTGTTATTTAACCCCGTTTAGCTTCTAAACTTTGATTCTGTGTTCGCTTTAATTCATAATGAAAATTTAAACCCATAACTACCAGGTCTTCAAACCTGGGGTTTTGTTTTTGTTGAAATGCTATTCTGTTTTCCAAGTATCTTGCAAGCCTGGGATTTTGGGTTTTTCTAATTTTATTTCCTTTCCTGTGAAATGGGTATGTGTTGTCTGCTATTTTTTCTTTCTACTGTCCTGTTCAAGCTATACATAATTGTTCCTTACGGATGTCGAACTTTATGAAAAATTTGATTTTCATCTTATTGGAATGTGATTTATTTGTTTCATTTTAGGGTGTACTTTAGATGCATAGCAAGGGAATGAGATTAAAGTTTTTGAGTTCATAGAACTTGGTTTGCTATCTTCTGATCTGGAAACACATTGAGTTATTAAATCGTTTAGGATTGTCTTGAAGCATTAAGCTTTCCTTTTCTGTTAGTAATTTTTTCGTTAGCTTCTGATTTGGGGGTATATGTATATGCTATACTTTTCCATGGTTTTTTATGTTTCAATAGAAATCTACCTCTGTTTAAATTTCAGAATTCCATATATTAGGTTTTTTTTTTATATATATATAATTTAGGACATATATTTGGAATTTTATGAGTATTGGTTTCTGGCTTTCGTCATATGTATTGGATTAGAGTACCTTATTTATTGACTTCAGATGAAAGATAGACATTACGGTTTTGGTTGGGATAGTTTTCTTCTGTGAAAGGGGTGCACCTTTTTATTGGCAAGAATTTTTCATTTTCTCTAGTTCTGATTAAAGTCCTTTGTCAAAATGTCTGCTTGTTTGCTTTTGGCTTCATATTTCTTTCTGACTTATAAGCACTGTATCTCTCTCTCTCTCTCTCTCTCTCTCTCTCTCTCTCTCTCATCTTTTGACTCTAACCTTTATTCGTTCATTCAATGACATGGTACAGTATCAAATCTTGCTTTGGATTAACATTTTGGATTGGAGCTTGTTCTATTTCATTCAATCAATACTGGGATCACTTAATCTTGCTGGAGTATGGCTACCAGTAGGGTATCATCTGTCAAATCACAGAAAAAATGCCAGAGTGTCAAGACTGCTTTGACATCTGCTGTTCTTGAATGGTTATTAATTTGTATGCTCTTCATTGATGCTATATTATCTTGCTTAATCACAAAATTTGCTTCTTACTATGAACTGCAAACACCATGCCTGCTATGCTCAAGACTTGATCATATTTTAGGCAATAAAAAGTTGAAATATTATTGGGATTTGATCTGTGGCAAACATAAGTTGGAGATCTCATCCTTAGTTCTTTGTCATGCTCATAACAAACTTGTTGATGTCCATGGAATGTGTGAAACTTGCCTCTTCTCATTTGCCACAATCAACAAGTCTAATGCTGAAACATACAGATTATTGGTGGGTAAGTTGGGGGAGGGTTCTAGCTTTGGTTTAAATGAGGACCCATTGCTTGAGGATCATATGTCAGTTCCAAGGCACTGTTCTTGTTGCAATGAGCCATGGATTCCAAGAGGGTACAGCGAAAAGTTGATGCAGACGAAAATAGTTGGTTCTGAGACTGCTGATGATGGCCCTTTATCAGGTGCTGTTGAATATGAGAAGGACAGCCTGAAGAAGATCGAACGATCTGCATCTATCAGAGCTACCCATCAAAGAATAAATAGCGGGCCTGATCATTTATCTCATATTGGTTATACAGAGCTCAATGTTAATTCTGATAATGAATCTGAAGTCCTGTTTTCTGATGATGATAATGATGCAAATGCTCGAAATTGTGAAACTAATCCCAATGAAGATATTGCAGTTGGATATGTGCAGACTGAGCCTCGCATTATTACTCTACCTGATGATTTAGCCTCAGCAAAATTGATAGATGCAGTTACTGCACCTCAGATTCCAATTTCAGTCTCACTCTCACATATACAGTCAGGTTTTATCGAGTCCCATGGTGTTACTTCTATATCTCCTACAGTTGCCATGGGGCATTGTTTTGAAGAATTTGATTGTCAACAAGCTGATGTCAAGTCTGATCTCTATGTATTTCCTGAGCTGATTTCCATTGATGAAGTTCCTCCATCATCAATTGCCAAAGAAACTCCCATTGAAGTATCAGAAGAAAGCAAGCATAGTTTCCTGCACGATGTTCCTGCATCATTGAATACCAAAGAAACTCTTGTGGAAGCATCAAACGAGAGTACACTTATTTCAGTAGAGGATGTTACTTCATCGTCAGTTGCTGGAGAAACTCCTCTGCAAGCATCAGAAAAGAGTAATCTTATTTCTGTAGATGATGTTCATCAATCATCAGAAAGCAAAGAAACCCCAGCTCAAGTATCAACAAATGGCAAGCTTGTTTCTATTGTTGATGTCCTTCCATTATCAAGTGCAGTGGAAACTCCTTTTCAAGGTTTGGAAGATAATTGTAAGTTTAGAACAACTTCCTCTTCTCTCTCTCTCTCTCTCTCTCTCTCTCTCTCTGTGTGTGTGTGTGTGTGTGTGTGTGTGTGTGTGTGTCTCCATGTGTGTTGGTGCACACAAGTGTGTGGATCCTATGCATTAGTATTTTTGCTATAAATGTGAAGTTTTGTGTGTGTGCCTAAATTAATTTATAGTTTTGCAGTATATTATAGTGATTAAGATATTAAAAAAATGGTATATGGTGACATGATGCAGATGCCATGTACAGGAAATCCTGAAAATGCCTAATATGAGTACTACAATGGGAAACAAGCATGGTTGCTTTCATTCATTTGTTCCTTAATGTTATACTGAATTACATTTCCTGATTTTCAAGGTGTCCACAATATTTACTAAGGATATAGAAGTTTCATATTACAAATTTGAAGAATTTGCTTTCAATTACTTTTAAGAGCCACAAAATAAACATGGGGGAGAACTTGGAAAGAATTTGCATATGTTGTGGATATGGATTCCTTCATGTAGTATCTGCTCATATAAAGCACCAGAATGTGAAATTGCATAATTACATTTCACAAGGTATCAGAACACCCCAGTTATGATACATTATTCTGATTAACAATTTGGATCTTTTTTTAACGCAATGTTTTATTTCATAGGTATTGCTAGAACTGAGGAAATTCAGCAAATAGCTGTGACAGATTGTGAGGAGATCTGCAAGACAAAATCTAGATCAGCTACAATGACTGAAACAGCTGCAGAAACAAACCCTGTTTCAAGTGATAGTGGTCTGCTAGTGCCCAACTTGTTGGATCTTGGTGATGCTTATAAGCTAGCAGTTGGCGGTAGGGGGAGACAATTATCTGGAGCTCTTGCAGAACAATGGATAGGGAAAGATTCTTCAAGACTCAGTGATGATTTGAAGCTCTTATTTTCACAGTTATCTGCTGCTCGAGAGCAGTCATTAAACGATACAAGTCCCAGAGTTCCTATGAGCCCAGGAGTCTCTATGAGTCCAAAATTGTCTGTAAATAGTGATGAATTGAAGAATCCTGATGCTTCTAGTGCCATAGGAATGCAAATACTTCAAAAGAGAATCTCACTTGAGAGAAATGAGTCTGTTCTTTCTCTGGATGGAAGCATTGTCAGCGAAATTGAAGGTGAAAGTGTGGTTGATAGGTTGAAACTGCAGATTGAGCATGATAAAAAATTGCTGAGTGCTTTATACAAGGAATTGGAAGAAGAAAGAAATGCATCTGCAATTGCAGCAAATCAAGCAATGGCTATGATTACTAGACTGCAGGAAGAGAAGGCAACACTCCAAATGGAAGCCCTGCAGCACTTGAGAATGATGGAAGAGCAAGCTGAGTATGATATGGAAGCCCTGCAAAAAACAAATGACCTCCTCATAGAGAGGGAGAAAGAGCTTCAAGATCTAGAAGCGGAGGTTGACTTTTATAGGAACAATCTCCCAAGTGAATCATTATTGGAGGATACCAAGGAATGAATTTCTGATTTGAAGACAAAAGATATCAAGGAGGAGCACTCAGAAGCTAGTTCCGTTGAAGTAACTGTAAGAACACCGAGAAAATCCATTACTGAAAAACCAGATATCTGCGGCAAGGAAGAGATATGTCTTCTGTGGATAATAATATCGGTAATGTGAAAATTTTATTGCTAGATTTTGAAGATGAAAGATTGTATATCTTACAGTGCATGAAAAAATTGGAAAACAAGCTTTGCCTGTATTCTAATAATCAACTAGACTTTGCTAATGGTGAATATTATGAAAACGTAGAAGAAAGGGTAAAAGACTTGAAGGAAATGAATAACCAATTGGGATATCAAGTAAACAGTGGAGCAGAAGAGAATGACTTGTCAACACAGAATGATGAAATGGACCTGTTAAAGGACATGCTTTGTCAATTGAGAAATCTGAGTTAATTGGTAATGAATGTAATAAAAATCTTTATAGTGGGCAAAGCTCTCCTCTGCCCTCTGGGGGGATTGATCTGTATTCTCTTGCGACTAGGGTTTCTGACCTGAATGAGAGGTTAAAAGTTCTCGAGGCAGGCAGGAATTTTCTTGAGCATAACTTCAACTCAATCAGAAATGGAGAGGAGGGATTTCGATTCATTCAAGAAATAGCTTCGCACCTGAAAGAATTAAGAAGGATTGGGATAAGAAGGGAGCAAAACATTGCTGAAGGCTTCATCTAAAAACCATCACAAATGTAAGCATTTCAATCTTCTACATATGCAAGCATATTCATGTAAATTTTCATTGAAAATATCTGCGTTCGACTTTTTCTTTCTTCTTGCATGTGAGGCTCTCTGCCTTCATTTTTGAGCATTTGCAAATGCCTGCACTCTCCTTCTCTCATGCAATAATTTTTTTTCTGCGTAATATTTATGCATTTGAGCTTTGACATCTTACATGATCTTCTTACCTGCTCTCTGGTGTATGCAATTTATTCATAATTCTACAAGCTTATCACCATCGTCCACTTGCTTATGTGTTCTAATTTTTCTCAGATGCTTGTGAGAGAAAAGAGATACTTTGATGCTTCAGAAGTAGAAAGGCTATTTATTCATAGTACACTCAAATCTGGTAATGAAGGTTGGCAATCAAATGTACAGTTCCTTTTAAGTTTTTTTCCTCTCACTTTCATTAATATTTTTTTTTGGTGTGACTGGTGAATATAATGTACAAGAGCTGATTTTTTGTGTGTAAAAGAGAGTATTGTGACAATAAATAGTGAAAAATTTATCATTCAACATGAGCAGATCCATGTTTCAATTTGTACATTACTTCAATGAAAGAATTAAGAATTTTCATATTAGTTATTGGCATCATGCAGAGACAGTGTAAGGTTGTGTATACGTGTATAATAATATAATAATGTTTATTATTAGTAATATTAACAAAAGAAATCATGTTTTTCAAAATAAAAAAATATAAAAATAATGTCGAAAAATAAAATAGAATCTAGATTTGGAAGAATTTGGATGAAAATTGTATTCCCTTTATATGACAACCACCACCCCCCTCCCCTCCTCTCTCTCTCTCTCTCTCTCTCTCTCTCTCTCTATATATATATATATATATAAAATTGCTACTTGCTAGGGTTGGTTTTTCTTTGGATTTTTGTCAACATATAAAAAAATAAATTATAAAATATGATTAAATAAAAAAAATATAATATTAATATCTTATAATTGAATTGACTTTGAAAATATTAATATTTACAATATTATCAATACTAATGAACATATCTCTCTTTATATAGATGAATAAACAAACATTTATCAATTGATCACACATTTGATTATATAATTTTATTTAATAAAATATTATTATATTTTTATTTTGCTTTAAATTTTATAGAAAAGAAATTTAATAACTAAATTTATACTCAACTCAACTAAGCCTTTATCCCAAAAATTTGGGGTCGGCTAATAACTAAATTTATAAAAAAATAAATTTAAATTAATGCATATAAAAATTTTCTAGTCAAAAGAGGAGTTAATTGATATGAGCCCTAATTTTACTTCATGGATCCGCAACTGATGGTGGGCAATTCTATGCAATCGGTCGGTGTGGAGAAGTTCAGAAAATTGATGTTTTGGCCTAAGGTGACGGTGGTTGTTCAATCCCTAGAAGGAAGTTTAATGGAGGAAATTCCTGGTGGAGTCATGTGGTGATTCGCTTTTACTTAACAATTCGAAAATTGATTTTTTTTTTTTTTTTTTCCTTTTCAATCAGTCTATTGAGTTCAAAATCAAATTGATTCAATTCTAAATCAAAACAATTAAAATTATTTTTAAATTAAATTAAAATCATTTGGTATAATCTAATTCTGAGTTAATAAAATTTTAATTAATATATTTAATTAAAACTAAACCTAAATCCTGAACCTTAAACCTTAGACCCGAAATTACAGGTTGAAGGCTGTGACCACCCTTAGGTACAGGCAAGAAGTTGTGCAGCAAAATCAACTCCTTAATTAAGGCCCCATTCAACCACGTAAACAATGTGTAAGCGATTATTTGGTTTTCAAGGTCCATGACTTTGACTTTTAAACCTCTCCAATCTCATTCAAACTTCCAATTCCGCGGCTTCAAGTCAACACAACACCCAAATATCAAACCATCTTTCACGAATCATGCACCCAACTGCTTATATAATCCCTCTAATGTACGTTTATTAACCACAAATCATCTTCATCCGCAGCAGCCATCATTCTTCTAGCTATATCTCCATCAAGAAATAAAAAGAATATATTGTTTTCATTTCTTGTTACAAAATGAGTTGCCGTTTGCTCATTGTTTCCCTTCTTTTTGCTTCCTGCTTTCAAGAAATGTTGGGTGCGAGGCCTTTAGAAGGAGAGAAAAATTTTGTAATCCAATCTCTAAGGGGTCCGGTGACTCCATCTCATGGGTCATGCACCACGTATGTTCCAGGAGGCAAGTGCACGTTAGGTGAAAAGAACTTTGCTGGCAAGGTTTCTCATGTACCATCACCACCTGTCTTTACAGAAGTTGCTGCAAATTTTGCAGTTGCTTCTGTCAATAAACAAGATGCAAGTTCTTGATTTTATCTGGAGTTCTCATCATCATGCAAGAAATAAGCTATATATACTGAAGGAGATGATAGAAATAGAATACGGAAGTTCCAACTTTCCTTTTCTTTTTCCTTTCTTGAGCAATCACAGAAAACAAAAGTGTGGTTGCCAAAACCGATACCGCTGTACATGTTAATTCATTTTTATTTATAATGATTCATTCTTTTATTGATTTTCTTTTTCCATCATATGCTCTGCAATTCTTGATGGGATGCCATTGATCTCCATTAAATTCTTTGTTTTCGGCCATCTTTTTAGACCAAGAGATCGATCTCATTGACAATCAGCAATCAATAATAAAAAAATTAACAGCTGAAAATCTCATATTTCAATTATAAAATTTCCTACTTTTAAAAAAGTTGGTCTGAAAGTTATATTTATTAAATATTTAACGTCAGCAGTTATAAAATTAAAAGTTAAAGGCTGACTCCCAATCGTTCAACTATTTTGATACTACGAGATCATCAAAATTTTCAATGGAAAAATAATAAAATATATCAAATGTAAAAATACTTAATAAAAACTTAAACATGTCTTTGAGGGTTGGACTGGGTTGGGGGGAGCGTGTCAAATGCACTCCAAATTCATCGCAGGCACACGTCAGGTCAGGACAGCAGGAGGGTTGACCATGCTGTCCATGCAAAACTTGGTCCAAGCGCGTGTTCTTCATTTTTTTTTTTTATTTTAGAAAACAGTTTGCAAATTTTTGGGTTTTGAGGTTAATTTTTTATAAAAAAAATATCTTATCTTACACGTAACTAGTAAAGAGAAAAAATTGTTTAGGTACTATAAAATAAAATATTAAGATAAACTACAATTTAGTTTTCTCTATATATTAATTCATATATTTTAAGTCACTTATTTAATAATTAATATTTTAATAAACATACATATTAATCTTTTTGTTCAAATTTTCATATAATTTATAGTTAATTATAATAAAAATTTTAATAGAAAATAATTTAATTTTTTAGACTTCATTTTATTAACAAAGAATTCTTGGTGTAGTTGCTTGTTGTACAAAGAGGCATCTCCAAGAAATTCTGTGAAAATATTAGTGATAGCTTGCAGGATGGTTAAATGGCAGAATTGAATTTGGTGATATTCTCCAAGCGAGGCGAACCAATCTTGAAGAGAACCAATAGTCTGAGAAATGAATTCCCTAAGGAAAACATGAGAATTAGCATCTTCTCGAAACATTTGAACGTCTATGTAACACCCCTCACCCGTCTACAGTGTAACTGAGCGAGGCGTGCTACATTCGGTGTCTTAGCACCTTATCTTATCTTACTTTATTCTTTTAATAATTTATTCTTGTTATATTTTAATATTAATTATTTTTAGACGGAGAAACCAGTGGAATTTCTCCTATTTTATTATCAGTTAACGTCTTTCACTATTTACCTGCTTGAAATTTTCAATAATATTTTACAATAAAAATATCATTCATGCTCATCATATTCATCTCACTTTCAATTCTTGTAATTCACATCTCATTCATATATCTCAATTTCATTTTCATTTTCATGCATTTCCATTCATGCACAATTTATATATATAAATTCTCAATTTTTATTAATTTACATGATTTACAGACTGATTATATAAATTCATAATTTACATGATCTGCAAATTAATTACAGTTTCATAATCGGTATTTCAATATACAATTCATAGTTTACATTATAAATAATAACTAATTATAATGTACAAAATACATGATATGATCTATATGGACCTTATCTACATGCATTGCTGAGGAAGTGACAACCTTGAACACTCGGCAGATCAGAACTCCAAAATCTCTGTTTAATATTCGCTGGGCTTTAACTTTAGTACCTGTGCGAGGAAACAAATCCATCGCGCTAAGCATTACTGCTTAGTGGTGTAATAATATAGCAAGAAAATAATATAACAAGTAAAAATAATTGGAGCATATTTTCTATACTCAAGAATTTTACTGAGTTCATATGAAATTTTTCATACAATATATCTTTCGTCATTTATGTTGCTCTCTAGAATCACTTCTTTCATAAGTTTACAATAATCATTTATATAATGTACAAATAAATCTAAAATTTATACTTATATTCTTATGAAAGTCACATTTGTAATGTTATTTAAGTTATAATTTGTCACGACCCAACCTGTGGGCCGGACCGGCACTAGGACCTGGGCCAGCCTAAAGCCCCCGAGGCCCGTAGTAAGCCTAACTGTTCATTTACCCAATTCTAAGGCCCATTTGGGCCCAATTTCAAGAAAACAAACGGACAGAGTCCCGCCATAAAATGGACTTTCCAATGGAGAGTTTTCGACTCCCCCGACCTGTAAACACAATAAACAATCCATTGGGGAGCTCAGCTCACCCTCCACATACTCATCAACATAATAATAAATGGGAGCTCAGCTCCCTCATCCAATCCATCAAAACAGACTTAAAATATTAAGTTTACAGGTCCAACATGAATATAATATTACAGACCAAATTCAAATAATTACTGCTAACACATGCGAAAATTCTAGGAGTAATTAAAATTACACAAATATTAATAAATAACCTGCGAAGTAGAAAAGCAGGTTAACCCAGAACAAAATATCCTCCTGTGGCCTGTAAAAATTTTTGAACAGGAGTGAGCGTTCGACTCAGAGAGTAAAATATCAATTTTAACCATAATCTCTATAACTATCTAAAACTCATGCAACCTGTGGAATGAAATGCAACATCAGCAATAAATTCACATCATAGCATCAAAAAGGTAATTTGGAGCACTCACGCACCCTGTAACATCAATCATAATATATGGGAGCTGATCCCCTATACAGCTCTCTTAAATCCAACCTGGTGCCAGCGAAGAACTCAGCTCGGACTTCCACTTAAATACCAAATCGGGGTCCCAGCGAAGAACTCAAGCCGTGTCTACCCCGAAGGACCGGGTCCCAGCGAAGAACTCAAGCCGTGTCTACCCGTCCTATCCATAGTCCACACCACATCACACGCACGCCAACGCACGCACACTGCTCCAAATTACCACAACAACATACATGGCACTTTAACATTTATCAATGCATCATAAATCGTGCCTAGAGTTTAACTACATAAATATATGCATATAAGTGATGCATGGGCATGCTGAACATATAATAATATTGAAATTACAATTAAAATTAATATTTTACTCACAGACTTGACGACAATCACTGTGGCGGCTGGACGGAGGAAGAAGGCTGTCCCGGCTCACCTGACAATTATATTACAATTATTTAATACAATCTGACTCAATACAAATAAAGAAAAGACCAATTACGTCCTAAGTCGTGCCGAAAATCCGGCAGAGTCTCCCCTATACCTAGGACCTACCCAACCTGCAAAAGGGTTCAAAACACACTTCTATACTCACAATCCATATATCCATAGTTCAATCATATCACACAGCCCCTCCTGGGCCCATCAAATCAGTCATCCATCACAATACGCAAAATTTTAATTTAGTCCTTATTATTGATCATTTTTGCAAAAACTGCCCAAACAAGCTCTAAAAATTATAAAACTTTGCCCCGCGGTCCTTAGCAATATTACTAAGCTATTGCAAAAAGAATCGTAATTTTCTAAGCTACCACGAATATTTTATGGATTTTTAATCCTATTTAAGCACTAGAAAATTACGAAAAAGCAAGGTTCGGGTTTACCTTTGCCGATTCCGACTTCGGGAACGCGCTCGGGACGTCTGACAATGGGGGGCTAGCCAAAACCTCGGTCCAGTTCGGAGACTTTTCCAGAACGGTCCGTTCGCCCGAAATTTGCGCACTTGGCCAATCGCGAATTTTCGCGAATCGAGGATACCTACACGAAGCCCATAACACGGGGGTTAGTACATAAATTTTTCAGAATTTTCTAAGCTCATTTAATGCTCGAAAATACACTGCGAAGTTCCGTGGGACCCACCGAAAAACGGTGTCGGAAAAATTCGAAATTTATGTCGTTGCGAAGCTCTCGACGAATGGAGCGTGCTGGTGGCCTCGGTTTCCTCGTGAGATTCACGGTTTTCGAGAAATCTAGCCCAAAAATCAAAATGGGCTAAAATCTTCCCGAGCAAAAATCGGACAATCCACTCGATGGATTTCGGCGTTCTTGGTGTCTATGGAAAGCTCTCGCCGAGTAGATGATTTTGGACACAAGACCCGGTCCAATTAGTGGCCGGATCGGCCGGATTTGGCCGAGGAAGTCGAAGCGGCGCGCGCAGGGACGTTACGCGCGTTCGGCCGTTGGGCGGCCGGCTGGCTGGCGCTACCGTCGCCGGGCTGGCTGGGCTGGTCAAGGGCGCAAGGCGGAGAGGAGAGAGAAACGAGAGAGAAGAGAGGAGAGGGCGTCGCGCGCGGGAGGAAGAAAAAGAGAAGAGACCGGTCCGATTCGACCGGTCCGATCCGGTCCGGTTCGATTCGGCCGGTTCGATTCGAAATACAAAATTTTGAATTTTTACTCTGCCTCGGGACAGAAAACGAGGTCCAAAAATTCCGAAAAAATTCCGTAAAACTCAGAAAAATACGTAGACTCCAAATATATTTTTTGTTTTGCCACGTGGTCTTTAAATTAATTTTTAAAAATCATCAAAGTTTATATTTTCGGAAAATCGAACCCGATTTTTAAAATCCGAAAAATCTCAAAAAAATTCCTAAAATTTAAATAAAATTAAAATACCAAAAATACTCATAAATAATAAAATTTTGGGGTGTTACATTCTTCCCCCCTTATAGAAAATTCGTCCTCGAATTTTTACACAAGGCAGAATAAAGTACATGATTATACATTGAACAAGTAAGGGTACTTGCTACGCATGTCCCGTTCTGACTCCCAGGTGCACTCTTCCACCGACTGACTCCTCCACAAAACCTTAACCATAGGGATCTGTTTGGATCTTAGCTGTCTTACTTGGTAGTCCACTATGGCTACAGGTTGCTCCTCAAATGTCAAATTCTCCTTTAGTTCTATCACATCCGGCTGCAGTACATGAGAAGGATCGGGAATGTATTTCCTGAGCATGGAGATGTGAAACACGGGATGAACGTGAGAAAGGTTGGGTGGTAACTCCAACCGGTAAGCAACTGCTCCAACTCTATCAATAACCTCAAAAGGTCCAATATACCGAGGTGCCAACTTGCCCTTCTTTCCAAATCTCATGACTCCCTTCATTGGAGAAACCTTCAGAAATACATAGTCGCCCACTGCAAACTCCACATCCCTTCGCCCTGGGTCCGCATAACTCTTACGCCATCTGAAAGTTGTTTGACTGCTCCTCGATTAAAGGAACTACCTCTGAAGTGTACTGCACTAGGTCTACATCATGCACCCTTGCTTCCCCCATTTCTGTCCAACACAGAGGAGACCTACACTTTCTTCCATATAATGCCTCATAGGGTGCCATCCCTATGCTGGAGTGATAACTGTTGTTATAGGCAAACTCCACCAAAGCTAGCTGCTCATCCCATTGACCTCCAAAATCCAAGACACTCATGCGAAGCATGTCTTCCAGTGTTTGGATTGTCCTTTCGACCGCCGTCCGTCTCGAGGGTGGAAAGTCAGAAGTTCAACTGTGTGCCAAGTGCCTCCTGTAACTTTCTCCAAAACCGAGAAGTGAACTGGGGCCCTCTGTCAGATATTATGGAAGCCGGAACTCCATGCAATCTGACTATTTCTCGAATGTAAAGCCAGGCATACTGTGCCACAGAGTAGGTAGTCTTCACAGGTAAGAAGTGAGCTGATTTGGTCAGACGGTCTACAATTACTCATATCGAGTCATATCCTCGCGTGGTACGAGGCAACCCAGTCACAAAATCCATAGTAATCATTTCCCACTTCCATTCTGGGATAGGGAGCTCTTGCAGCTTCCCTGACGGTCTCTGGTGTTCAAACTTCACCTTCTGACAAGTCAAGCACTTGGACACAAAGTCTGCTATGTCTCTCTTCATGCCATTCCACCAGTAGCTATCTTTCACATCATGGTATATCTTGGTGGAACCTGGGTGGACACTGTAAAGTGTGTAGTGTGCCTCGCGCATGATTTCATCCCTGAGGTTGTCCACATCAGGCACACATATCCTAGAACCATGCACTAGGGCGCCATCATTGGCAAATCCAAACTCACCACCTTCACCTTGCTGTACTCTTTCTATGATCTTCATCAATTGTTGGTCTCTGTGCTGGGAAACTCTAACTCTGTCCCTCAAGTCTGGCCTCACTGAAAAGTGAGCCAACAATACCCCCTCATCTGAAAGATCTAGGATTAAACCTTGATCCATCAACTCATGTACCTCCTGAATCAGTGGTCTCTTCTCTACTGAAATGTGCGCCAAACTGCCAGAAGATTTTCGGCTCAAGGCATCTGCCACAACATTGGCCTTTCCAGGGTGGTACTGGATGGTGCAATCATAGTCTTTCAGAAGTTTCATCCATCTCCTCTGTCTCAAGTTTAAATCCCTCTGTTGGAAGATGTACTTTAAACTCTTGTGGTCGGTGTATATCTCGCACACTTCACCATACAGGTAGTGTCTCCAGATTTTAAGTGCAAAGATTACAGCCGCCATTTCCAAATCATGGGTGGGGTAGTTCTGCTCATGCCTCTTCAGCTGCCTTGAAGCATAAGCCACTACCTTTCCATTCTGCATCAAAACACACCCTAGGTCAACTCTGGAGGCGTCACAATACACGGTGTATCCTTCACCACTCACAGGTAGTGTCAACACAGGGGCAGTGGTTAGACACTCCTTAAGCTTCTGGAAACTCACCTCACAGTCATCTGTCCAAATGAATGGAACATTCTTCCTGGTCAACTTAGTTAAGGGAGCCGCTATCCTGGAGAAATCTTGTACAAAACGCCTATAGTAGCCAGCTAAACCCAGAAAACTTCGCACCTCAGTGACTGTTGTAGGCCTAAGCCAATCAGTTACAGCTTCAATTTTCTTGGGATCCACTTGAATGCCGTCACTAGAAACCACGTGTCCCAAGAATGAGATGCTTTCTAGCCAAAATTCACATTTCGAAAATTTGGCGTATAGCTGGTGCTCCCTCAAAGTCTGCAACACCATCCTCAAGTGCCACACGTGTTCTTCCTCGGTCCGAGAGTATACCAGAATGTCATCTATGAATACGATGACAAAACGGTCCAAAAATGGCTTGAACACCCTGTTCATCAAGTCCATGAAGGCTGCTGGTGCATTAGTGAGTCCAAAAGACATCACCAAGAACTCATAATGACCATATCTTGTCCTGAAAGCCGTTTTGGACACGTCCTCATTCCTGATTCTCAATTGATGGTAGCCTGACCGCAGGTCTATCTTGGAAAAGAATCTAGCTCCTTGGAGCTGATCAAACAAATCATCGATCCGAGGAAGTGGATACTTGTTCTTCACAGTCACCTTGTTCAGCTGTCTGTAGTCAATACACAACCTCAATGACCCATCCTTCTTTCTCACAAATAGAACAGGAGCACCCCAGGGTGAAGTACTCGGACGTATGAAACCCTTGTCCAAAAGCTCCTGTAGTTGCTCCTTTAACTCTTTCAATTCTGCTGGTGCCATCCTGTAAGGTGGCATTGATATGGGGTTTGTACCCGGAACAACATCAATGCAGAACTCTATTTCCCTTCCTGGTGGCAACCCTGGAAGCTCTTCAGGGAAGACATCCATGAATTCTCTGACAATAGGAACATTTTCCATGCTGACACCTTCTACAGATGTATCTCTCACCAATGCCAAATACCCTTGGCATTCACGCCTCAACATTTTTCTGGCACTAATTGCTGACACCAAATTATATGGAGCCATGCTCCTGTCACCATCAAAGCTAAACTCTTCCACACCAGGTATGTGGAAATACACCTTTTTGTTCCTGCAGTCTAAGGCGGCATAATGAGTTGCCAACCAATCCATCCCCAGGATTACATCGAAATCCATTACTGGTAGAGGGACCAAGTCTGCTGGGAGGATCTTTCCATCCACTACCACTGGGCTACCCGGAAATACCATGTCTACATCTATGTTGTCACTAAGTGGGGTAGCTACTGACAAAGGGCACTCTAAAGTTGTAGGGTTTCTACCCAACCTCATGGCAAACACAGGGGAGACAAATGAGTGCGTAGCACCCGGATCTATCAAAACACGAGCCTCATAAGAATGGACGGAAGAATACCCGCCACAATCGCATTTGAAGCTTGAGCATCCCGGTGGGTCGTGGTGAAAACTCGAGCTTGACCTACCCCGAGTGGCGTAACTCGACATCGACTTCTACCTCCTGATCTGCCTCCAAATCCACGTCCCCCTTGTCCTCGGCCCTGTTGGCCATCGAATCGATCGCTGCCATGTTGGAAGCACCCGGATACAACTGGCGAGGAACATTTGCAACAGAACCCTGTGACCCCATCTGTGGCTCGCTGAACATGGGGCATTCTCTAGCAAAGTGACCCGGTTGGCCACACCTGAAGCATACTCCTGATCCCATCAAACAAGGTCCTGAATGTCCTCTTCCACACTGTGCACAAGGTGCCAAGGAGGATCCTGAGCCAGACCCAGAACTGCTGTACCCCGAACTGTGACCACTGCTGGATCCGTACCCTGGTCTGAATCCTCGTGGTTTGTGTCTAAAACCACTTTTCTTGTTCCTACTCTTTCCTCTGTAATTACTCTGGCCACCACTATCCGGAGTACCCATGGAAGGGACACCTGAGGAACCCTCTGCTCTGTTTTTCTTTGCTCTTCCGCTGTCATCCACAGCATAACTGATCTCAATCTGTCTAGCTCGATCAACCACCACATCAAAAGACTGATCAGACATCATGGCCAGGTTTGCATATCTCCTGTCAAGCCCCTTTAGGAATCTTTTCACCTTCATAGTCTCTGTAGATACTGCTGTAGGGGCATATCTGCTCAATTCCAGAAATTCTGTAGCATATTCATCTACAGACCTGCCATTCTGTCTTAAGGCCTCAAAGGCCCACTGCTTCTGATCTCTGAAGCTTTCTGGCACAAACCGATTGATAAAAAGTTCCACAAACTGAGCCCATGTCAAACCCTCCATCCGGGGTAACACGTAGTCATTCATCCATTGTCTAGGCATGGGCCCCATGACGTGCTGCATACACTCTATCAATCTTCTATCACCAATCAGATTCTGTTCTGCTCGTCAGGAATCCAAAAACCGATATGCATCGTCTGACACATCATAGGTACCAGGCACCAACTTCTTGAAATTTATGATCTGTTTGTAAGATTCCTCTCTTGGTGCGGTGGACTGCTGCTGCTGTGGAGGGTGGACCATATACTGCGCCATCATGTCGATGGTTCTCTGCAGACCAGCTAGAGTAGCTGCCATGGGGTCCATGGGACCCTGTGCCATGAAAGACTGTTCCTGAACTGTGGGTAGCTGCTCTTCTACTTGAGCAGCTCTAGGCCTCCTACCCCGCCTCCTCGGGGCAGGCGCCTCATCCTGTGCCGACACCTCGTCGGGCACATCTGGTTCTGGTGCAGTGGCAGCTCTCCTGCTTCTACGCATTTTCCTGAAATTCAGCAGCATTAGCCCACAAAAATTCAAAACTGTGCATTACACAGCTCTATAGACTCATATTTACACACAATATATGGAGCAGAAACTAGAAGCAAAGATGACAATGCAAGACGAATGTGAGCCCTATTTTTCCGCATGTGACTCCTATTAGACTCTTCTCAACATTTTAGACAGACATTCCCTAAGAATCTGGAGCCTAAGCTCTGATACCACATTTGTCACGACCCAACTTGTGGGCCGGACCGGCACTAGGACCTGGGCCAGCCTAAAGCCCCCGAGGCCCGTAGTAAGCCTAAATGTTCATTTACCCAATTCTAAGGCCCATTTGGGCCCAATTTCAAGAAAACAAACGGACAGAGTCCCGCCATAAAATGGACTTTCCAACGGGGAGTTTTCGACTCCCCCGACCTGTAAACACAATAAACAATCCATTGGGGAGCTCAGCTCACCCTCCACATACTCATCAACATAATAATAAATGGGAGCTCAGCTCCCTCATCCAATCCATCAAAACAGACTTAAAATATTAAGTTTACAGGTCCAACATGAATATAATATTACAGATCAAATTCAAATAATTACTGCTAACACATGCGGAAATTCTAGGAGTAATTAAAATTACACAAATATTAATAAATAACCTGCGAAGTAGAAAAGCAGGTTAACCCAGAACAAAATATCCTCCTGTGGCCTGTAAAAATTTTTTAACAGGAGTGAGCGTTCGACTCAGAGAGTAAAATATCAATTTTAACCATAATCTCTATAACTATCTAAAACTCATGCAACCTGTGGAATGAAATGCAACATCAGCAATAAATTCACATCATAGCATCAAAAAGGTAATTTGGAGCACTCACGCACCCTGTAACATCAATCATAATATATGGGAGCTGATCCCCTATACAGCTCTCTTAAATCCAACATGGTGCCATGAAGAACTCACTTCGGACTTCCACTTAAATACCAAATCGGGGTCCCAATGAAGAACTCAAGCGTGTCTACCCCGAAGGACCGGTCCCAATGAAGAACTCAAGCGTGTCTACTCGTCCTATCCATAGTCCACACCACATCACACGCACGCCAACGCACGCACACTGCTCCAAATTACCACAACAACATACATGGCACTTTAACATTTATCAATGCATCATATATCGTGCCTAGAGTTTAACTACATAAATATATGCATATAAGTGATGCATGGGCATCTTGAACATATAATAATATTGAAATTACAATTAAAATTAATATTTTACTCACGGACTTGGACGACAATCACTTTGTGGCGGTGGGCGGAGGAAGAAGGTCATTCGGCTCACGACAATTATATTACAATTATTTAATACAATCTGACTCAATACAAACAAAGAAAAGACCAATTAAGTCCTAAGTCGTGTCGAAAATCCTGAGTCTCCCTATACCTAGGACCTACCCAACTGCAAAAGGGTTCAAAACACACTTCTATACTCACAATCCATATATCCACAGTTCAATCATATCACACAGCCCCTCCTGGCCCATCAAATCGATCATCCATCACAATACGCAAAATTTCAATTTAGTCCTTATTATTGATCATTTTTGCAAAAGCGCCCAAACAAGCTCTAAAAATTATAAAACTTTGCCTCATGTCCTTAGCAATATTACTAAGCTATTGCAAAAAGAATCGTAATTTTCTAAGCTACCACGGATATTTTATGGATTTTTAATCCTATTTAAGCACTAGAAAATTACGAAAAAGCAAGGTTCGGGTTTACCTTTGCCGATTCCGACTTCGGGAACGCGCTCGGGACGTCTGACACTGGGGGGCTAGCCAAAACCTCGGTCGATTCGAGACTTTTCCGATGCAGGTTTGTCCGGCGAAATTTGCAGACCCGGTCAACTGTCGAATTTCCGCGAATCGAGGATACCTACACGAAGCCCATAACACGGGGGTTAGTACATAAATTTTTCAGAATTTTCTAAGCTCATTTAATGCTCGAAAATACACTGCGAAGTTCCGTGAGACCCACCGAAAAACGGTGTCAGAAAAATTTGAAATTTATGTCGTTGCGAAGCTCTCGACGAATGGAGCTTGCTGGTGGCCTCGGTTTCCTCGTGAGATTCACGGTTTTTGAGAAATCTAGCCCAAAAGTCAAAATGGGCTAAAATCTTCCCGAGCAAAAATCGGACAATCCGCTCGATGGATTTCGGCGTTCTTGGTGTCTATGGAAAGCTCTCGCCGAGTAGATGATTTTGGACACAAGACCCGGTCCAATCGGTGGCCGGATCGGCCGGATTTGGCCGAGGAAGTCGAAGCGGCGCGGCGCGCGCAGGGGACGTTTCGCGCGGCGTTTTCCGGCCGTTTGGGCGGCGGCCGGCCGGCTGGCGGTGGCGCTGGCTTTGGCTGGCCGGAGCTACTGGTGAGGCGGCTAGGGCGGAGAGGAGAAAGCGAGAGAGAGAGAGAGAGAGGCGTCGCGCATGAGGAAGAAAAAGAAGAGACCGGTCCAATTCGACCGGTCCGATCCGGTCCGGTTCGATTCGGGCTCGATTCGAATACAAAATTTTGAATTTTTACTCGCCTCGGGACCAAAACGAGGTCCAAAATTCAAAAATTCCGTAAAACTCAGAAAAATACGTAGACTCCAAATATATTTTTAGTTTTGCCACGTGGTCTTTAAATTAATTTTTAAAAATCATCAAAGTTTATATTTTCGGAAAATCAAACCCGATTTTTAAAATCCAAAAAATCTCAAAAAAATTCCTAAAATTTAAATAAAATTAAAATACCAAAAATACTCATAAATAATAAAATTTTGGGGTGTTACATAATTATTATACTAGTTTTTTTATCACTTCCTTGATACTTTCTAAGTTGTTTACAATCATTTCGTAATATTTAAAATTTTTAGAACTAGTTTAATTTACTTCAGATCATTTTAAGGAACAAATTTTTGGAGCTAATCTAATTTATTTCAGAACTTCTTCTCATTTATTTACTTTCTAGCATTTTTAATTGCTAATATTCATAACTTATTTTAATAAATTAGATTGCCCAAGTAACCTACGACAGGCTGACTATACTGGATAACGGGTCGTTGGCACTGGACACCGTGGTGCCTCAGGCCGTCATACCATGGGACACGGAACGTCAATCACGTATGCAATCAATATGGCTAAAAAGCCATGATAACACGTAATCAAGCATTAAAGCCATGAGTGCGGGCATAAAGCCATCAGTACGGGCATAAAGCCATGAATATAGGCATAAAACATTTCGCAGTACTGCTATAACAATATTCTATTGACATGCCAAACTATCCAATCTGACACACATGTCTAGGCAATACAAGAGCACATAATATCATTAAATATTAATATGTGGTGTTTAATGACTTTATTATTTCATAATAATTTTCAATTATAATGTATACATTCATTTGATCATATATATGATCACAATTCACATCAATTATCATTTTATATCGTTGTACTCAAAGTACTTTTCCTTTCTACAATAATGAGAACTAATGTCTCATTCATACATTAATATGATTCATTTATTCATTCATTATGTTATTCATATTGATTACAATTCAAAATAATGGTTCACATGTACCATTGTATTCAAAACATTTTTCCTTTCTCATTTATACTGTAACATCCTCCCGGTAGCAATTCCGCACAGTCTACTGTTCCGGTGACCGGTGTCGGTCCGGACAGCTAGAACGTCCGGAAAAATATTTAAACTAAAGTCAGGAACCATAATTAACTCAAATATTAATAAGAAAAATTTAGTAAAAATTTTAGAAATAAAATACAACCAAGTTAAACGAGCCGGTGCCCTAGCGAGGGGTAACCCAGAGGAAAGTTGCGGTTCTCGCAACGAGGAGCCCTAAACCCGGGGGAAAAATTATAAAATAATTTTTGGGACTCCAGAGAAGGGTCATTGAGGTTCTTATGGCATTAGAATGCCAAGAAAATAACTAGGAAAATTTTTCAATCGGTACAGACAATTTTGACCCGTTAAGCCAAACGGAGGGCATTTTGGTCATTTCGCCTTCAGAGGTGATTTTTGGCCGCCTTGTCCAGTCGAGTAAATAATTATTATGAACTAAAATATGAATAAATATTGCTAAAAATTAAATTGAAATGTGGTAGAAAAGAAAAGCAAAGAAAAATCAAAATAATGCAAATAATGACATCACATGATGTCACTCACTTACTCCCAACCAATCACAAGTTAATAAGCTTTATTAAAACACTTAAAAGAGTCAAAGAAGACCAAAAATTCTGGTCATCTTTTTTTCTTCTTCTTCTTCCTCAAGACGTGAAACCCATCTTCCCCTCTCCCTCCATTGAAGCTCTTGTTTCAAGCTTGATTCCCTTCACTTCCCACCATAAAATCTCTTATTCTTTTCATTAAAATTTGTCCACTCATCTTGGGAGAGTGTTTGGCAGCCAAGAAGAGGAAAGAAAGTGAAGGTTTAACAAGTTGGGAATTTTATCAAATAAGGTTAGTGCATATTAACTTCCTAATCTTGTTTACTTATTGAAATTTAGTTTGAATATGAATAAATAATTAAGGAATTGAAGAAAATCATGTGTGAAATTGAGAAGCAAATTTTGGCTAGCACTTATAGGATGAGGAATTGATGAGTTTTATTGGGCTAAAACCTAAATACAAGCTTAGATAGTGACATATGAATGATTGATGACCTTAATTGGGATGTGTTGCATGATTCATGGATTGGAAGCTAGGGTTTTGAGAAGTGAAATTTGGATTTAGCTTATGAAATTGTGAAAGAACATTATAAGGGTCAATTAGTGACCATTTTAGGTATGTTGACCATGAATTGGACTGAAAAATAGTATAGCAAAGTGAATGTGTAGGCTGCCTTGTTAGTGCAAAGTGAGTGGTGAAAATTCAGTCCACTTGGACTGCCATAACTTGGGCTGTGTTAGTCCAATTGATGTTTGGCCAATTGGACATGAAACTAGGCTTATAATGGCACATTTTTGCTGAAGAAACTATGCCCAAAAGACCAAAGCAAGAGGACCAAAAGTTGGCCCCAATCCGGACACCCTACAACAGTACCTGCAGAAATGACCAAATGAACAGTAACTGTTCATTTGGCCATAACTCACTGTAGATTTGGTCAATTGACCTGAAATTTTTACAACAACAAGTTAAGACATAGACAAACAACTTTCATGAAGAAACCTACCCAAAATTATGACCAGAACCAAATCAAATCATTGAGCAAAGTGAAGTTTACTGTACTGAGATTTCCAGAATTTTCATTTGAGCAGCAATGTTTGGATGGCTATAACTCTCTCTAGAAAACTCGGATTTAGGCGATTCTTGAACCGATGGAAACCTAAGGCATAGTAGAACATTTCATATGGAGAAAGTTAGACCAAATTATGAACTTAACTTGGTCAAATTACTGACCAAAGTTAGACCAAAATCTGCCAAAACCCAAAAGTGCAGCATGAACAGTGCACATGAACAGTAAACTTATTTTGGCCATAACTTGAGCTACAAAACTCCGATTGAGGTGATCCAAAAATGAGAATACACTTAAGACAATAAGGAACATATTCTATGAAGGAAATTTTGTCAAATTCCAACAGTAGACCAACCAATGGAACAGTGCAACCTCGGAGCACCAAAACCGAAAATTGGCAATTTTGCCAAAATGACCTAAGCTTTGAGAAAGTGACCAAAACCAACAAGTTTTAAATAAAAAATGTAGTATGTTTGAAGTGCCAAAGTCAATGTACATATTTTCTATGCAAAAGTCAACATTTTAGTTGACTAATGAAGTGAATAGTGACATGAAAACTTGAAATAAGCTTGGAAATGGATTTGGTAATTGATTCCAACAAGTTTTAAATGCAAAATGTGGTACATCGGGAGTGTTAAAACTAATGTACCTATTGTCTATGCAAAAGTCAACATTTTTGTTGACCAATGAGGTGAATAGTGACACCAAAACTTGAAATTCAAAATTTGAAATTAGAAATGCATCTAGGGGACTTTAAATTGCAATTGGCAATTAATACTAGTAAATGTAAAACTCAAAATGTGGGATCTTGGTGTAATTAGAATTAATATATCCATTAAGTATAAAAGGTCAACATTTTGGTTGACTAGTATGGTGAATAGTAATCAAAATGATTAGTGAATTAAGATGAAGACCTAGAACCAATTCTAAGCTTAAATGCTTAGAATTGTATGACAAATATGGACTATGCATCCTAGTCAAAATTGTTAAAAAGAAATTTAGGCCATAAATTTGAAATCCATGAAATATTCATGGATTACTTGAAACATGAAAAATAAGTCACCTAATTGATGTGAATAGATAGTTAGGGCATATATGCCCATCACAAATGGAATTCATAAAATATTAGTAACTCAACTTGAAATATAAAATTTGTAATTACATAAGTAGATTCTTGAATGTATAAATGAGAAAGGAAAAATGTTTTGAATACAATGGTACATGTGAACCATTGTTTAGAATTGTGATCAATATGAATAACATAATGAATGGATAAATAAACCATATTAATGTATGAATGAGACATTAGTTCTCATTATTGTAAAGAGGAGAAGTATTTTGAGTACAATGGTATAAAAGAATAATTGATGTGAATTGTGATCATATAAATGATCAAATGAATGTATGAATTATGATTGAAATTTATCATGAAAAAATGAAGTCATAAAGCACAATATATTAACATTTTAAAATATCAAATGCCCTAGTATACCTAACAAGATTGGTTTGGATAGTTTGGCATGCCAATAGGGTATTGTGTTAGCAGTACTGCGAAAGGCTTTATGCCTGTATTCATGGCTTTATGCCCGTATTCATGGCTTTTATGCCCGATTATGTGATATCATGGCTTTTTAGCCATACTGACTGCATACATGGTTGGCGTTACCGTCCCATGGTATGATGACGAGACACCGCGGTGTCCAGTGCCAACGACCCGTTATCCAGTCCACTCGTCTAGTATAGGTTACTTGGGCAGTCAATTAAAGTATTATTCAATTCAGGCAGCTAAGTTAAATTAAGTATAATGAAAATCCAGTACAATTAAATTAAGTATTGAATGAATAAGCAAAAGAGATTAGCAAAAGAAACATAACAAAAATATAAATTGCGAGCAAATGCAGGACTTGAAATACAATACAGATAGAATAAATTATATACCTGCTAGTATTACTGAAAAGTTATAAACTAAGCACTTCCAAAGAGGAACAAACTAGTATTTAAGATCGTTGATACTAGAAATACCATACCAAATTAAATTGATTCTTGAATATCTGAATTATCATTTATTTCTTTCTTTACTTGTATATATATTATTTCTGGTTATATTATTGCACCACTAAGCAGAAATGCTTAGCGCGATGGAATTGCTTCCTCGCAGTAATCAAGGTAAAACCAGAGACTGTCGATCGAGATTTTTGGAGTCCAGATCTGCAGAAGTGTCAGAAGAGTTCAAGATTGTCACCTCCTCAGCAATGCATGTAGATAGGGCTCATTTTATACATGTTATGTATATTGTTCATTCCTAGCACATTGTAAATTATTTGTATATCTTGTACAAAATAAACTCATGTAATTAACCTATGAATTATGGAAGCTATTCAAAGTAAGTATTTTAGTATGTGAATTGAATTTGAGTTATAATGAGATTATACTTGTGAATATTGAGATATTGAAAATCTAATGAGATTTCTGAGAAATCTGGATACTGTATTGAGATACATTATGTTTGAAAATTTTTGAGACTATTAAGTTTGAGAAATTGAGTATATATTGAAATTGTCTTTGGCAGGTTCAGAAGAACTGTTAGTCCAAATTACAGCCGACACTTTGTCGGATTATCGTTAAAATTTTTGAAATTTCCAATTTAGTTAGATTTTGATAAAAGTAAAAATAGCCTAAATCTTCAATAAAGTTTTTGAATAAATAAATCAAGAACTGTAATGAAATCAGATAAAATAGAGTGCTCCGGCACACTGAGTGGCATAACTTGCTCTGCTACACTGTAGTCGGATAAGGGGTGTCACATTTAGTGGTATCAGAGCGCGGTTTAGGCGTTTCTGGACCTAGATAGATTGCATATCATGCATTGCATTCATATGAGTCGAGGTGACACTATTGCAGATCTGTATTTCTTGTTTATTTTAGGTTAAGGTATGGAATAAGAGAGTGAAGAGACAATGAGATAGTGAATGGAGATGAGAAGGAGACTATATTTAAGATGAAAAAGGATGAGTATATAACTGTTTGAGGATAGGATTGAGACTAAGGAGAAAGTGAAGTAGGATAACACGGAAAGGTGAAGAAATAAAGAGGTATTAGCTCCTTGGCTATTTACATTGGGTAAATTTCGAGGACGAAATTTAAATAAGAGGGGAAGAGTTGTAACATCCTCCCGGTAGCAATTCCAAGATCTGTTCATGAGTGTCGGTCCGGACAGCTAGAACGTCCGGAAAAATATTTAAACTAAAGTCAGGAACCATAATTAACTCAAATATTAATAAGAAAAATTTAGTAAAAATTTTAGAAATAAAATACAACCAAGTTAAACGAGCCGGTGCCCTAGCGAGGGGTAACCCAGAGGAAAGTTGCGGTTCTCGCAACGAGGAGCCCTAGACCCGGGGGAAAAATTATAAAATAATTTTTGGGACTCCAGAGAAGGGTCATTGAGGTTCCTATGGCAATATTAAATTGATTTTATTGCTACTAATTTTTTTCCGTGCCACATATGCCAATTTCATTTATAATAATTTAAAAAAAAATAAGCTGAATTAAATTTATTAATATTTATTAAATTTCATATAGTATTTATAAAATATTAATTTTTCATAATTTTAACCTTTAATGTTAATTTAATATCCTATACAATTGTAATATATACTTGGTATTTATTATTTTTTTATAATAATAATATTAACTTTTCTCTCTTTAAAAAAAATTAAAAATTAATGGATAAATATTATCTTTAATAATTAGACATGTTTAAAAGAAAATTTAATGATTAATTTTTCATAAAAATTTAAATATGCTTAGTTTTAATTTAGAACAGATATTTTAAAGAAAATTAAACTTTTAATTGTAGTAATAATTAGATAGTCATGATAATATTCGATCAATTTTAAAATTACATGTCTTAAGTTGTCAAATTTAAATATTAAATCATCAACAATTAAACACTAAATTCAATTGCAGTAAATATGTTTAAAAAAATTTAATTTTTCTTTAAAGTAACTGCTATTGACATTTTTTAAATTAAAAATTAGGAAACCTTACAACAAATGACAATTATATTTAGTAATCAATATTTTTCTATTATTTAAATTTGGAAGATCAAAATAATTAAATATTGCATTTGAAAAATTAAATTATATAATAATTATATATTACAACTGTTTAAAAAAAATAAAAAAAATTATCACCATTAAATTTAATTAAAAATTACTATTTTGTATAAATTTGATAGACTTATAATCATATTTTCTCTTAAATTTATTTTATAAAAATCTAGACCGCCTCTTCATCAGGAAGTAAATGAAACATATATAAAATTAGCATTTGTGTTTATTGGATATAATTAATAAATTAATCTAATTAACTCTTAATTTTTATCTATCTCTAATCAATTAGAACTTTCTAGGCATTTTTAATAATTAAATAATAATAATAACTTATTATAATATTAAAATATAATAATTAAATATTTTATAACTTCTATATACATAATTAAAGAATTAATAACTTAATCATAATTTAAAGAATTTATATAATTAATTAATAAAAAATAGAGAAAATTTAATAAAATTACTTGACGCATATTTATAATTTAAAAAATATTAATTATACTATAAAAAAATATAAAAAAATGAAAGTTAAATATTAATATAAATTTTTTATTTATCATAACTATAAAAATAAAATTTTATTTTATTTTTTCATATTTTATATATATATCATTCAATATATCATTGAAAATATGTTTTTATTAAATATGTAATAAAATGAGATAAATAAAAAATAATATAATATTAAAGTAAATTAAAATTTATTAAATATATAAAAAGAAGATAGAGGGAAAGTATTTAATTTCATGTTATTACTTTTGTAGTGTAATTTTAAATTATTTTATTAATTTTAAGATATATAATTTTTAAATTTTCATAATTAAATAAAATAATTAAAAATTTAAAAATCATTAATTAAAAATTTTATAAAATTATTGAATATATATCTAATATTTTTAATTAGTTAACCATAAAATGTTGGCAACAGCGATAATAGTAAAAATACTTACTGATAATAGTAATAGTAACAAGTAATAATAGTAATAGTAATAAGTAATAATTATTTACATTAATTATTATAATTATTAAATATAATAATTTCTATATAGTAAATATCACATGGCAGTATTAAAATTTAGAATGTCATCTGACAATAATAAAAAAATATTTTCTTACTTTATAATGTCATGTAACAGCATTAAAATTTATAATGCTAAATCGTAAAATTTATAATGCTAAGTCGTAACAAAAAGGAAAAGCCTACATGATTTATATATATATATATATATATATATATATATATATATATATATATATATATATATATATATATATATATATATATATATCATAAAATTTAAATTATTTTTTAAATAAAAATATTTTTACTATATTTTAAATAAAATAATTATGAACACTACTATTAATATTAATATATGTATAAAAAGAATTAAATAAATATTTTAATTAATTATGTCATAAATTAATTAAAAAATAATTATTATAATAAGTAAAAATTTATTTAAATTAAATTAAATAAAAAATTTTAATTTAAAATTAATTTAATAATAATAATTTATCTTATTTAAAATATAATTAAAATTTAAATTTAAAAATAAAATTATAAATGACCATGCATTGCATAGGTATTATGCTAATTATATATATATATATATTATACGGAAGGAGTCAATTAGTGGCGCAACATTTGCATTCGACCCTTTCTTGTTCAAGAATTTTCACTTTCCTACAAAATCATCACTTTCATGGACTTTAGCCGATTATTAATCAGTTTTTATTTTAATAATATTAAAAATTTTAAAATTATGAAATTTAAATTAAAATTAAAATTTAAATCAAATGAATAAAAAAAAATAAATAAACTTTACATTTTTTGTGTAACTTACACGTCATATGATTAGACCTTACAAGTCTAATTTGGAAATTAAAAATTTATTCCTTGGCAACCTTACTCCTAATAATTATCAGTTTTTGACTTTAGTTCACAGAGCTTGATTCAAGTAACCGAATTAATATTTTTTTAAAATAATTTTTTTAAATTTAAAAAATTAAATTCTTTCTTATTTCAAATATAAAAATTAAAAATAAATAAATTAATTAAATTAAATTTTTATAAAATTTTAATTTCTAAATAAAAAAAGAGAGTTAAGAGTTTAAAATTTAATTAATATCAAATAAAAGTTCTGTTAGTATATTATAAAATAAATACTAATTATATATTATAAAATTAAAAATTTTTAAATTAATAATAATATATTATTGTAATTAGTAGTTATTTTTAAATACAATATTTTATAAAAAAATATTTAAAATAAAAATTTCATATTAATAATTTTATTTATATATGAAAACTAGTGTTTTGGTAAAAAAAATAAAAAACTGTTTTACAAGTAAACAGACTATTATTTTCTTTAAGGAGAATGGCAGATGTTGGAGAGAGAGAAAAAAAGACTATATATATTTTTTATTTTCTTAATTTTTTTTTCCTTTTGCATTTTTTTAAAATTTTTGTTAAATAAGAATTAGATATATATAAAAAAAGAAAATTTAGAGATACAATATGATCAAATAAAATTATGAAAAAATTAATTTTATATATATATATATATATATATATATATTTTTTTTTTTTTCAAGACTAAAATTTTTATTTGGTTTAAACTCTTCACTTTGTAAGAAGTTCATTAAGAAATAACTTATTTCATGGTATAAGTAAGTTATTTACCCAGAAATAGCCTTCTTATTTTTAAAAAATTTTCTTTTTTCTTAAACCCATATAACTTAAATCTGCAATTAGTGATCTGGGGGTATAAGTTTTTGATAGTTTTGTTGGGAAAGAGATTGGATACATTTCATTTTAATCACTCAGATCCTATGATTACGATTGAAGGTAGAAGAAGAGAAAATTTAAAAACTTACCCAGAAATTAGTTTTTCAAAATTTAAAAATTAAAACGATAAATAGCTTTTAGTTTTTGAAAAACGAAAATAAAAATATTAGACATTCCCAAGCAGGGCCTAAACTTTTTAATTTCTGGGAAAGTTCTTAACTTATCCCAATCAGATAACACTAAAGGCAATTAGCAAGAAAAGATAGAAAGTTAACAAGAAACAAGGAAATGGAAATGGAAATTACATTAGCAAGCGAAAGAAGAATATTGCAAACATGTGACTAGTGGAATAACCACAATCACCTAGAATGTTCTTTCATTCAATATTTTCATACCAATCACTTACCTGCCTTGAATGTTGAATCCGTCCAATTTTGACCCAAGACCTAGGCACTGTACATACACAACATTACATTGGCACTCTTTTCAACAAGCTTCAATCCTCATCACTGTGGAAGCCTGGAAGCACACCGCACCCCTCCTCTCTTCATCTTTTAATCTTTTGACAGATGCTGGAGAGAAAAAGAAAAAAAAAAAGAAGCCACAGGGCATTTATTCCTTCTCACATTCCAAGCATAGAATTTATTGTACATTGGTCATTGCATATTAATTGCATGCAAATCTTTATGTTTTTTTATCAAGGGATGTGTGAAGATTATTATACTAATATTGTGTTTTTTCTGGGGATAAACAAAGTATGCTTTAACTGGGCATGGGGTATGCTGTTTCTAATTATTAATTACTATATTATTTTGGCATACTGTCACTGATTAGGGTTTGCAGGGAAAGAAATATTTTTTCATTCAGTAAAAATAATTGAACCATTTTATGCCTTGCATGGAAATTGTTGAGACAGGCAGATATCTTGAATTTTGTTATTTGTGAAAGAATCAGCGAGAAGGGAAGGGAGAGAGTCTACTGGCATTTATAAATATTATAATATTATTTTTTATAAATTTATAAGATATTTAAAAAATATATTAAAATTAAAATTTAAAAATTTTGAATAATTATATATATATATTTTAGAGTTAAACTCGTATTATTCTCGTAATCTTTTCTATATGATTATGTTATTACGTGTATATTAGATTTACGTATTTTTTATATAATTATTTAAATTTAAATTGAATCCGCTGAATTCAAAAGTAAAATTAAGCTTAAATATTGAAATTAATCAGCCTAATTTCAGACTAAAATTAAAAATTTTCTTTTAAAAAGTTTTTAACCGTTGAATCGAGAGTACCTTTTGGATCTAGTTTTGGTCCGTATACATGGTGGTCACCCCACCTGTGTATCCCAAAAAAGTTTGCTCTTCTCTTTACATGAAGGTTAAAAAGAAGACACGCCATTGAATTATACGTTTGTCCAAAGACTAACGAAAGCAAGAGGAATTGTTGTGACTAGTGTTGTGACGGGGGAAGAATCAAGAAGCATTATCTTGAAACAAAACCCAAAGAAAGCACAGCCTCAGATGGCAAAAACAAAACGTGTGGAGCCAAGGAGCAGCAGTAGTAGCAACAAGCAATTGTACGTAGCTAATAGTTATTAAAAGAAAGGGAAAGGAAAAGACGGTTTGAAATCTAAACTCTTCAATCAATACAGTACCCTAACCGCCCATCATGTTTGGGTAGATGGGAGCATCACCAACCAAATCATCATTCTCATTTTCACCGTGACCCCATGAAAGTGTTGGGACGCCAACTCTAAAAGAAAGCATTGTCTAAGTGGTGTTGTTGGGGTTGGGGGGTTACAGAAAACAGGTCCATGGTTGAGCTGTTTAGGGGTCCCTTTGACTTTTCTTGTGTTTCGTTCTTGACGAAGGACCTAATATGGCCAGTAGGAAATGGACTGGACTACACTAGCAGAAGGCATGTGAACTCTTGGGTCCCATTTTCCAATATATGCTTCATTTCAAGTTTGAATCATTCACGTATGCCACGTCATCTCCCTTTTTTTACTATTTGTGGAAATTCCTCCACTTCTTTGGAGTGAATAATTTTGTTTTAAGAATTTTTGTGAAAAAAAAAATGTAATTAATTATTCTTTCTCTAACGGAAAGAGGATAAATTTTAATAATTATTTTTAAATTTATATAGTTATAATATTATAATTTTTTAATTTTAAAATATAATATAAAATTTTTAAATTTTATATAATAAAATTTTTTAATTTTTAATTATTAATTTTTTAGTTATAAATTAATATTAACAATTTTCGCATGGTGCTTAATTAATAATTTTTAATCCTCTCTTAAATAAAGTGAAAAATTATTTTCTCTAAACATTAAAAATTATTCTGTTCATAAAGAGAAGAATAATTTAATTTACACATGATTTAAAAGAAAAAAGAAAAATATTGACTATATTTTATACTGAAATTATCTATATCAGCATCTAACTAAAAAATCAATAATTGAAGATTAAAAAAATTTTATTTTATAAAATTTAAAAATTGATGAAATTTTATATTATATTTTTAAATTAAAGTACTATAATATTACAACTAGATAAATTTAAAAATAATTATTAAAATTTATCCTCTAAAGAGATGGCTGAGATTTTTCATATTTTTAAAGATTTGCCTTATAATATAGGGTTAATTTAAAAATTTAAATTAAAAAAAAATATTTAATATTTAATATTTGATCTAGTTGCTGCTGTTGAACTTCCATCTATAAATAAATAAGACCCTAAATAATAAATTTATAAATTAAAAAAATTTTACTAATAATCAGAAATAATATAAAATTAATATTTTTAACACTTAATTTTTTCGTAAATTTATTATATTGATCTTTTAATTTCGTTTATCAAGTAGTCATCTTATTCAAATTTAAAGCTATTTGTCTTTAGTGAATTATTTTTAAGTTTTTTTTTTATCAAAAATATAACATACGTTCATCATTAAAATTATATCAATTCCATATAATTCACAACTACATATGTTATGAGAGAAAAAAAAAATTTATATATTACTTATATTTGTCCAATCTAATAAAATCGAAAACAAATAATTGAATTCGGACGAGTCGAATCAACTCGGAAACTTTTGTCACCTTGACCCTTATCCATCCTCCACTTGGGAAAGAAGGAAACGATCATCTCTAACCGGATTTAGCTAGAGATAACTCGAGGGGATTTGGCCAGAGACTTGGGAGATTTTTCTTGAAGAGGAAAAAAAAAAAAAAAGGAGAGATAGAAATCTTCTTCATAAAGTCTTGGTCTTTGCAGTCGCCTATAGTCATCAGCACCCACATAGGTGTCGGGCTCAGTTCATAGGTATAAGCTTAGGATAGCGACAGCAAACAGCAAATGCACACATGAGTAAATGACGTCTTGCGTCCTTTTTAATATATTATAGATTGTTGCCCAATTATTTAACTGAAATGTAAGGGATTTAAAAAAAAAAAAAATCCTTTTATTCTCAAATAAAATTTTATTAATGCTCTTCCTTCCTTTTTTTTTTTCTTTTCCATTAAAAAAAAAACAACGACCACCCTCATTTGTTTGTTGGATTTTTTATGATTGCATTGTAGCAACTGGTTTGGCAGCTATATTGGTTATTAAGATGCTATTTGGTTTAATTTTATAATAATATTTATTTTATTTATAAATAAATTTTAAATTTATTTATAAATTAATTCTTTTATTATATATTTAATATGAATTTTATCTTAAATATATTTAATATGAATGAAGAGTTTAATTTAATATGTTATTTTTTAAAAATATTATATATATTATTATAATTATTATAATATATATATATTTAATTTAAAAGTTATAATTTTTTTATTTATATTTATATTTATATTTATAACTGTGTTTATAAAAAAAATTAAATTCAATAAGTTATTTTTAAAAAAATACTTTTTTTTAATCTATTATTATTATTATTATTATTATTATTATATATATTTTTAATTAAAAAATTATAATTTCATCTGTTCGTATTGGTGAGGATCGTGAAGGGGGAGGGTGGGAGGTGAGGAGAAGAAGAGGAATATGAAAGGCGCTGTCATGTTAAATGTGATACTGAAAACTTCTCTCGTCCTTTTTTTCTTTTTCTTTTTTTTTTTTTTGTTTAAAGACTACCATCACGTGACCCCTCCATTTCTAACACCTGTTCCTCTTTCTCTCTCATGAATCATAATATCTAGGAAGCCTCACTGTCTCTCTGTCTTTTGTCTGTTCTTTGAGAAGAAATAGAGAGCATAGGGAAAGCGAAAACACAGAAAAGCAAAGGCATCTCCTTTTCCTTCCTACTGTCTTTTCAGGGCTTTCAGTTCTTCGTAGTTCTGTAGAGAGAGAGAAAGAGGGGAGAGAGACGCGGTGTTGTGTCTTTGGTATAAGTAAGAAATGCAGCAGCACCTGATGCAGATGCAGCCCATGATGGCAGCCTATTATCCCAACAACGTCACTACTGATCACATTCAACAGGTTCTTGCTTCTCTTTTCTTCGTTCTTTTTCTCCTTTCCCCTCGTCCCCTTTTTCTTGCTTTGGCCTTTGTTTGTCACTTGTTCTTGCACTTTCTCTGAGTGTTTTCCGCTTTTTTTTTTTTTTTTTTTTTTTTTTCTTTACTTGATTCTGGTCCACTTTAAAGGATATCTGTTACTTTTACTTCTTTTTCTGCTACGTTTTACTCGGTTTTTCTTTGTGTATGTTTCTTTATGAATGACAACTTTTAACTGTCATTGTTATTTCCATATGCGTTAGTATCATGGTTCTGATGCAGGGAATAATATTGAAGAGTTAGAAGTTTCAAAGATCAATAAAAGAAAGGAGTTAAGCGGGAAAGCTGTTAAAGGGTAGTTAGCAACTGTAATAATTGTAACTGTAACGGCTCATCAGTTGCCCATGAAAAATATTTTAGCTGTAAAATTGATGGCATTTGCAGATTTGGATGAAATAATAAGATCAATTCTCTCTTTTGGGTTTTTTTATTTCTCTCTTTCTAAGGTTTCTTCTCGTCTCCCTCATTTTCTTTCATTTTCCTGAGAAGCAAACTCTCTTTGCTGAATTCATCTGCAACAGATTCTTCTTTTGGTGTTTCCCACATCCATGATTTATTGATTTCCCCCTCTTTATCGACTGTTATACAGAAATTTGGTCAGTGCTGGTACTTTTCATTCTTTTACTCTTTCCTGATCACCGGTAGATGGGTTATTGCTTACTTCTGAGTTCTGAGGCTTCTCCAGTTTTTAGTTATTGCTTCTTCTTCTCTTATTGTTTTCTAGTACTCAAACTTCTTGCTCAACCTTTAGATTTTTCTTTCTCCAGATCATGTTTACTACTATTTTCATAACTTCTTTCTCTGTTCTTTTTCTTTTCTTTTTTTTTTTTTTTGGGGGGGGGGGGGAGGGGTTGGCGTTATCGGGGGCTCATTTTTTCAGTTTGTTATATATATATATATATATATATATATATATATATATATATATATATATATAAAACAAGTTCTTCTCCATATCTTCCCAACAGAAAACTGCTCTCTTGATTCCTGGAATTTAGTAGATTATTTGTCATCTCTGGGTTCGGGGTTCACGATTCTATCCGCTGTTTCTTTCTACCGACTCCTTTCTTTATATTTTTCAGTGGCAAAACTTGGCTTTTACTGAATCTTCGACCATTTGGTGATCTACTGATGCAGGCAGAGGTCAATTTCCTATAAATGATATCCCATCCTCCTGTCGGTCATTGGTCTTGGTTTTAAAATTCCAGATTAGATATAATATATTGATGGAGCTCATTAATTAATATTATTTTAAAGTTGCTTGTCCTTGCTCATTTTTTTCTTAATTAAGTTCCCACTGGATAGTCTAAAAGATTTGGTTCGTAACTAAGCTTGTCAGCTTATCATATTGCATAAAAGATTGCTATATTGCCTGGTTTCTTGATTTAAAGAACCAAAAAAATTACTAATAAATAAGCTATGACTTTTGTTCTTGAAGTCAACATGGTTTGATAGCAACATAAAATTATATTTGATTTCTATATAGAACAGGGTAAGGGCTTACTTTCTGCTAACTTTCATTTTGATCCTAGTACTCATTGGGCAAATGGTGGTGTTCTTGAAGCCTGATTAATTGTAAGGATAAAGTTTCCTTGTCGGATCCAAATCAGAGTAAAAAAGAGATCATAATGAGCAAGGAGAAATGCAAATAAAATAACGGGTGGGAAAAAAAAAAAGAAACGCTCGGTTATAGGATTCAAAGTATAGGGGCTGTTCACAAATCTAGCTGGCTGATTTTAAGAGAGGAAGAAACCATCGGTCGAAACTATACATGGGTGGGCATAGGAAGTTTGAAAAATCTTCTCTAAGGTGGCCCTCTTGACATATCAAATTAAATAGCTTGAGATACCTGCCTGTATTTCGTCCAGGTGGTACTTATTCATTCACTTCATGGTGTAAAATGCCCTTTATGTCATCATACACATTTGTTCAGCTTATTGCTCAAGTGGTCCTTTCTCGATAGTTTTTATGAAAGTGGTCCTACATATCAAACTTTTATGCATTTCCATGACATGATTTATGTCCTTGTCATTAATTTTCACTTGGAGACTAACATTGGCAAAGGTAACCTCATTAATGAATGCTAGGTGTTTCAGTTGTGTTAATATATCATAGGCTTCCATCTGGGTAAATAAAGTACTTGGCTTTTATACATGCATATGTCCTGTGATTTCAGCCTTCTTGGGCTCCTAAGCTGATGCTAAAATAGCTAGAGAAATGTACAAAATGAAAGTAGTACTAGGATTTTTCTTCTGAATCATGTGGGCCATAACATTTTTTTGGGTTGAGAGGTAGGAATGTGATGAAGTTGCGATGTAGAGCTTCTGCTTGGATTGTTCAGGCTTTGTCATTTACTGGCGTAAGTATCACATTGCAATTTTTGTTGACGAATATTGACATATGTACTGCTACAACTAGAGGTCAATAAATTTACCATATCGATAGATTCGTGTGGAGTAATGTATTGTATTTATAACAGCCGTATAGGATACAATAGTAGTGAGTCCTGGAATGCTAAAAGTGTAGCATTTATGATACTTATGCAGCAGAACTGAACAATGTTTGCTAGTGCTGAACTTAGGATATGTCTAATTATTCAACTGTCTCCTTTTCTTTTCTACATGTAATTATGAGAAGGTTCGTGCTTGTTAGTGGAATCTGTATAGAGCTGTATTTCACTGCAAATATAATTTGTATAAATAGGAGTTACTGAGAAAAGAATCATATTGTTTTTCTATGTTTTGATAGGATTACATTCTTAAAGTAATGGAGAAAATTTGTTATAAGAGATGAAAAACTTTTTTTTTTTTGTATGTAAATAATATGTCAATTTGACAATTTCTGTGTTGACACCATCCAAACCTATATGATCTGTACAGTGGGAAAAATTAGTAACGTCATTCATCACCATGTATGATCTATTGCATTGACTTGATTAGAAGGTGAAGTTAAACTAGATACAAGGGTATGAAATCAAGAAACAACTTGCATGATCCAATGTGAGTAATTTTTGCCCTCATTCATGAATGGAATAAGGATTACTTTCTTTACTTCTGGTACTTTAGAATATTTAATTGCCGGCTTATAAAAATTATTCATTATTATTAGTTCACTGATGCTTAGGTTGATTTCCTCTTCAATTTAAATCTCCTTATCCATTATTATAATTAAGCCTTATTGAAAAGTTTTGCTTGGATCTTTTCTTTAAACCTCTGCACAAAATTAAAATGAATTATTGTATGGCAATAGACTTATCCTACTAAATGCAACTTTTACAATGAACTTATGGGGCTTGCCTTATCTGATTACTGAAAGAACCTATATAGTTTTGCATTGGATTGTGATAGAAGGTAGAAAATGGTTTAGACTTTCAGAGGGATAACATGGGAATTCAATCTTTGCCATATAATCTGGCAGTTCTTTTGGAAAGAAAGGAATCGAAGAATTGTATATGACCATGAAAGAGGTCAACTGAGGTTCTGGGAAGTGTCCAAAAAAAAAGAATTAAAGTATTAGCATAGTTGCATTCTGTTAATCCTGCCATTTTATTGCTTAATTTTTTTTAGTTCATTCTTTCTGTATGCAGTATCTTGATGAAAACAAATCACTGATTTTGAAGATTGTTGAGAGCCAGAATTCGGGAAAAATCAGCGAATGTGCAGAGTAAGCACTAGCCTTTCTTAGTTCAATTTGAAAATTTTTGTTTCTTCTTTCTTCTCTGGTAAAGAGGCATTGCAGCTGCTAATATTTGCTGTGTGGTTCATGGAGACGGCTATTATAGCTTTAAAAATAAATAGGTGAACATGGTAGGTTTTTTTTTTAAAATTTTTTTTAAAGGTAATTTATCTTGGTGGTGTCTTAAATTTAGCTCACCTGTTCATTCATAGAAGAATTGATAGTAAACTATTATTCAAGAAAACTTCAACGTGTCTATTGATTTCAGGAGGTTATGATCTATTATTTTTCCATCACAAGCTTTTCTTCTGATTTTCTTCTCTTATGTCAATTCTGCTATCTTTTCCTGTTCTGTTTCAATTTTTTTGCCTGAAGGTTAATTCCTATAAATTTTGATTTTGTTAGCGTCTGAAGAAACCACATTTCATTTGAATTAATCCAGGTGTGTATGAAAGTTCTTTTAGTATTTTAAGTGCTGAACAAGGACCAATTTTGTTGCAGGAACCAAGCAAGACTACAGAGAAACCTCATGTATTTGGCTGCAATTGCTGATTCTCAACCACAACCACCTACAATGCATGCCCAGGTATGAATGCCATTAGGGAGTGCAAGTATGTGAATGCTGGCGTGAATTTTATATTATGGGAACAGTTTAGTACTTGCTAGTAACTTTGTTAAAGCACTTTTTGATCTCCAGTTGTGAAGTAATTCATTAACTGTAATTGTCACTATTCATAGAGCAATGTTTAAACTGTTCCAAATTCTATCTGATTGTGAATCTGTAAATTCCCTACAGTTCCCCTCCAGCAGCATTTTGCAGCCAGGAGCACACTACATGCAGCACCAACAAGCTCAACAAATGACACCACAATCCCTGATGGCTGCAAGATCTTCCATGCTGTACACTCAACAACAGTTTGCAGCGCTGCAACAACAGCAAGCCTTACACAGCCAACTTGGCATGATCTCTGGTGGAAGCCCAGGACTTCACATGCTGCAAAGTGAGGCCAGCACTGCAGGAGGCAGCGGAGGGCTTGGCGCAGGAGGGTTTCCTGATTTTGTCCGTGATGCTGGTGGTAGGGGAATGGCAGGTGGAAGTAAGCAAGATATTGGGACTGCAGGGTCTGCTGACGGGCGAGGGGGCAGCTCTGCAGGTGGGGGTAGTGATGGAGGTGAAACTCTGTACTTAAAATCGACTGATGATGGGAATTGAGAGGTGAGAAATGATGAACCTACTGGTTTGTTAACAACCCAACTTAGGAGAGTTTAGTCAGAAAGTTGATTTAGAAAAAGAAAATGGAAAGGACTTTTTGTTTAGAGAACTTATTGTATGACGAAAAAGGGAAAAAAATGGTGAGGGCCTAATCCCCAAACCTTTGTCTTGGATGTTTCAATGTTGGTTAGACTATGAATGTTGTGCTAGTGTATCCTGTAAATTGTAGGTTATATTCTGGTTTGCGTTGTTCTTGTTAAGTTTATTTGTTTTGAGCGTTCGTTGGTATTTATGACCCAGCTTTAATCTGCATTTAAGTATCTTGGTTGAACCATCTTTCAGCTAGAATTTGCATTGCTGGCCATGGACTTAAGCTATTAATTGTATAGATAATAACTTAAATGAATCACCAAATGAATCACCAGAGTGAATTATCTTCTTATCCTGAATTTACACATGATAAGCGAGTTCCAACGCGGACCCTGTACCGCTCTAAGAAGAGCACAATTTCCGAGACACCCAGGATTCATACCCAGCGTCAACAGCTTTCAGAAACCTTTATCCAAAGGAAACTGATTTTCCATTCAACTGATGAAGAAGATGTATAGTTTAAAAAATTTCATCCACACTTACATTGTCCATCATCAGATGTAATCGATGTTGCTGGTTCAATCACACCAAAAGACAAGGAGATTGTAGAACTGAGGAAAAATTGTAAAATAAACCATTGCTAGAGATCAGAAGAAATGAGAAGATTGATACCTTCTATTATTTGTCAAGAATAACATTTTTATACAAAAAACAAAAGAAATAACTCCACTGGCTAATAGCACACAAGCTGACATGTTGAGAAGAAAATAAATCTCCTTAACAGACTCACAGCTCACTCTGTCTCATACCAAAACTAACTCTCCTAATAGACTCGCAGTGCACTCCAGCTCGCACCAAAACCAACTCTCTATTTATATTTGATTCCCGCACCTTGTCACCTCCTAAAATTTTGAATCTGATCGGCACATAATTTAAGTATTCTTAAATCATGTAAACCTTATCAGAGTAGTTTGAATAAATATATTATCACTTACTAACCCCAAAAATAGACAAAATCCAAATAAACGAAATATTGAATAAATATCATAAATATCCCATAAGTAAACTGCGGAGTCTCTATAGATTTCAAATAAAAACTTAAACTGTTCAACAAAATAAACTAATTATTAGCCCGAGAAAACATGAATTCGGGCATACCATAAGAACAAATCAAAGATTGACCATCTCTAGAAAATGGACTGAATATTTGGATCAGCTGCAAAAATTCTACCGATCTGAAATAGATAACAGACAGAGAAAATGTGGTTTGAGCTAATGCTCAGTGAATGATAATTATAGCACACAACGGAATAGGAACAGGCAGACGCTTGATTGATTTCACAATAAATTTTTTATTCAATAAAATCATGCTCATACTATCAAAATCATTAATAAAATAATTTCATAAAACATATATATAAAAAAATTCATTTAATAAAAATTTTATGGTACAGTACACCAGCGTGATATACCTTTCTCCTGCTTCACAGATATCAATGTATATGATACTAATACCAACCATAAACTGCAATGATGCATAACTCGACAATGCAACCTAATACCGTGATAGTCCACAAGGTGGGGCCAGATAACAAAAATAGATACTGGGCACAGGTACCAATTCAAAATAGAAAATCAATTTGTACAAATCAATCAAAATCAATAAAAAATTTCAGATAGGAAATAATAACTGATAGTACAATTCCAATAGTTTATTTTAATAATTTCAGATAGTCAATAAAATCAAATCAATCTCAAATAAATTCAGTGTAACACATCAGTAAATTTTATAGTCAGATATCAATCAATATAAAGACACTAAAGGCCTATTCTCGGGATTCTCATGGCTCTAATGCAGAGTTAATTGACAAAATTAATTATTTAATCAAAATTGGAATAAAACTTAATAATAAAATAAAACTCTAGAAAATTACATGTAAAATAATTATTAAAATACTGATTTAAAATTTTCATTTAGTAACAATTTTAATGCTAAGGAATTTTTAAAAGGGATTAAAACGGTGTCATGTACTATAATTATCACTCACCTGAAACCCTCCAAGACAATAGTTATTTTCAATAGAAGAGAGACAATTTCAACTGACAGATTGAATATTCAAATCTCCTACACACCCAATATAAAAGAAAAAAAATTAAATAATAATAAAATAAAATAACTTTAATATATATATATATATATATAAAAGTCATTGTCCCCTGTTCGTCCACGTTTCCCTATTCCTCCGAATGCGTCCTTGCATATACGTAAAAGAGAGTATATATATCTGTCATTGTCCCCTGTTCGTCCACGTTTCCCTGTTCGTCCGAATGCGTCCCTGCATATATGTAAAAGGGAGTCCCACTATTTGACCTTGAATCTTCTGATAATAGAGTTCAATCCATTTTGGGGTCAAAATTTGAAAAACCAGATGAGAACCCAAGGTAAAAAGAATTTTGAAGAAAATAAGAGAAGAGGCAGAAACCTTTTCTCTTTGGGTAAGGGTTTATAATGGGTTTTGAAAAGGTTTAAACTCTCTGATATTTCTGGTGTAAAAATTTCAGGTAGTGCACCAAAATACTTCCACCACTGAGCAAACTATGAAGGGGTTTTGGAAGGATCAAATGTTTTTTGAAAATAAAACAGCCATGAATGACTATTCTTGTAATTTTGTATGAGAAATATATTGTACCATGCTTGTTGGTAATCCCAGTAATTGAAATATTGACAATGGTCAATCCTGTTTTGAAATGATAATGAGAAGATTTTTGGTTTTGTAAGTTCTTGCCCCCAATTAGAAGGATTAAGGACGTTTTGGATGTGGCAAGTTGAATAAGCCAGATCAGCATGGTTTTCTTTTAAGTAAAAATATTTGAATTTTGCTGAGCCAGTGAATTCAAGGATTGCCTGGTAGTAGGATTGGGTATTGGTAAGATCTCATGGTTTGTAATGCCATCCTTTTGGGAAAGCTTTTGAAATTGCTATAGAGGCATCTTGGTGTAAAAATTCATCCTCTATAATTAAAACATTTTGAAAATGTGTTTTTGTAATCCATTGTGAAGACTTCTTTTTTAATTTTGTCTGGGACAAAATTATTTGAGAAGAATTCAGTTGGGAAAGACTGTTTTGAAATTCGATTTGTAAAATCTCATTTGCTTGAGAAATATTTTGAGAAAGGGTTTTTTGGGAGGAAGATTCTCCTCTCTCAAGGGTTTTTGAAATGGGTTTTGTAGATTTACCTTTTTGGGTAATGTTTTATAAGGCGTGAAGAACTTCAGGAGATTTGGATAGTGATTCTATCCATTTCTGAATATGGCTGTCAGTTTCTGGAGTCTGAGACTCAATATATTTTATATGATCTTCTTCTTCTTCTTCTTCTGCTTTGGCTATGTCTGCCCAAGTTTGTGTAGGCCTTACTGAAGAGATGGTTGGTTTTGTAGGGTTTGGTTTTGTTGAGGTTGAGGCTTCAACCTTGGTATTTTTCTTTTTGGGCATTGGCCTGTTTTGAAGAAATTCTCTGGTTAGAAAGTTTAAGATGGAATTTGTATCTCCTTTTATAAATTCAATTTCAAAATAAAAAATACTTAAAATTGCTTGCCATCGTGCAAAAATCTGTTTTGATGCAAGATTTTGAATATCTTTTTGCAAAACTTCTTTGGCTGATTTGCAATCAATTCTAAGCAAAAAATTTTGATTTAATAAATCACATTGAAATTTTTGTATGCACATGACAATTGTAAGAATCTCTTTTTTGATAGTAGAGTATTTCTTTTGACAATCATTCCAATGTGTAGAATGGAATTGAATTATTTGTTCTTTTTCATTTTGAATATGTTTTAAAATTCCACCATAACCTAATTCTGAGGCATCTGTTTCAACTACCTTAGGGGCTAATGGATCTGTTAAATGCAAACAAGGAATGGTTTGGACCTGTTGTTTAATGTGATGGATCACTTCAGTGTGATGATCTGTCCATGGAACAGGGTTTTTCTTTAATCTATCATGCAAAGGTTTTGCTAGACGGTTAATATTTGAACAAAAATCTAAGACATGATTCAAGCTACCTAAGAATCTCTATAGCTGGGTTTTATCCAAGATTTTGTCAGGAAATTTATTTGAAAATTCTAGACTTCTCTCTATTGGAGTAATGGTTCCTTGAGATATGTAATGGCCTAGAAACCTAACCCTGGTTTGGAAGAGAGAAATCTTTGATTTTGAAACGGCAAGGCCATTTCGTTTTGTAATAGAGAAGAATGTTCTTAAGTGTTTGAAGTGTTATTCAATTGACTCTGAGAACACAAGCACATCATCTATATAGACTATGCAAAATTTTGAATATGGATTAAAGATTTCATTCATAATTCTCTGGAATTCTGATGGGGCATTTTTCAGGCTAAAAGGCATGACTTTCCACTCATACTATCCAAAGGGAACTGTGAATGCGGTTTGTATCTATCTTTTGGATCAATTTGTATTTGCCAAAATCCTGATTTCATATCAAATTTAGAAAATACAAATGCAGAATGAAGTTTTTGTAAAAGATCTTTTTTGTTTGGAATTGGATACCTGATCCATTTCAAAGCTTTATTCAAAGGTTTGTAATTAATGACTAATCTAGGAGTGCCTCTTTCTATTTCTGAATTTTTGTTTACATAAAAAGCTGCACAATTCCAAGGAGATCTAGATTCTGTAATTAATCCTTTTTTCTTTAAATCCAAAATTTCTGAACGACAATATTGTTCTAATTCAGCATTCATCTGGATTGGTCTGGCCTTTGTAGGTATCTGTTTTTCATCGAAACCATTTTCATATGGTAAATCTACCATATGTTGTTTTCGATTCCAAAAGGCATTTGGTAAATCAGAATAGATTTCTCTTTCAATTTGGGTTTTGAAATCCAAAATTTTCTTTCTCACCAAATCGTTTTGTAATTGTTTTTCAATTCTTGTTAAAGAAACATCTTGCTGTAAATACAACAAGTGTTGTTTTTTTCCTTCTATTAAAACATTAATCTCATTATTATAAATGGAACAAGCTTTTATAATATTGAGATTTCTTATTTTTGGTTTTGTAACGAAAGGGAAAACAAGAGATTATTTTGTAATTGTGAAGGAGATATTATCATCGTTAACCTTGTAGGGAGTTATCAAGTTAATGAAAGGAGTCCCTAAGATTACACTATAATGAATATCTTAAACAATTACGATTGAGGTTTTGAAAAGAAAATCACCATTAGCTATGGAGGCTTCTGTCTTATAGCTAATAGCTATTTTTGAATTATTTGTTGCTGAAAGTTTTTTTGTAGTTTTTTCATAAAATTTCTTTGGAACAATTCCTTCTTTAATAGAGTTCAAATTTGCTTATGTATCAAATCAAGCAATTGTATTGATTTTGAAATCTTTTGAAAAAACAATGGTAATTTTATTAAATATTTTCTGGAGGTGATCTTATCAAGGATGAAAAGAAAATCTTCTGGAAGTTTTTGAGTTTCCAAACTATTTTCTTTATTTTTCTCAGATTCTTCCTGGGGTTTTGAAAACAAAAGCTGCATTGCTTTTGAGTCCTGTGCATTTTTCTCTTTAAGCTGTTTAAGCTCATTCTTAGTGATTTTTATTTCTCTTTGGAGGCATTGGACTGGAGGGTTTTGTAATTTTTTCTGATCTTCAGGATTTTCTTTATGCTTTAAAACATCTAAGACTAATTCTTGATTTTTTAAAAGCATGTTGACATTTTTTGCATTTTTTTCAGATTCAATTTTAGAATATGAATTGGATGAATTATTAACTAATCCATCTTTTTGTAAATGCATGTTTTCTTTGGACTCCTGGTTGGAATTTGAAGAGGAAGTTGAAGAATTATTACTCAAATTTTGAATAACTAGTTCTTCTTTTTGTAATAATTTATGATTGTTAGTGGATTCAGAGATTTTGAATTCACTTTCTGTTTGTAATTCTAAGATTGATTTTAGAGGAGGTTTCTTTTGTAATTCAAAGGTTTCTTGAGGGCTTTGTTCCTTTAAAATCTGTTGTTTTGAATTCTTTTTGTGAGGAGTTTTATTTTTAACAGTAATAGGATTAACAGACAATTTTTCTTCTGCTTTCTTTAAAAGATCTTTTAGGGCCGCAATGAACTCTGATCGATTATCTTTTAACTCATATTGTTTAGGTTTTGAAATTTGGGAAGGTTTTGAAACGGGATCTGATTTTTTGAAAGTTTTTGAAGTTTTGAAAAACAGATATAAAATGTTATGCTATTTAGCATACATCTCAAATCAATCAAAGAAAAGAATATGAAATTTGTGTTGGTATATAAAGTCATAATATTCTTTTTGAATTTCTTTTCTTTGATCATTGAAATTTTTGAAAAACTACATTTGCTTTTTATGATTTTTAGGAGAATAAAAATCATCATGCAAATATTGTTTGTCCACTTTAAATTCTTTTTCAAGCACATTAAGTTCATAGTTTACATTTTCTGTAATGGCTGAAAAGGTAGGAGAAGTAGGTTCTGACTCTGTTTGGGTTTCAACCTAAACATATTCATTTTGTAAATTTGTATAAACTGAATGTGGAACATTTGTAGAGTAATCTACATTTTGTAAGGTGGATCTAGGTATTTCTGAAGTAGAAAACCTAAAAGAGCTAGGTAAGTCTGAGGTAGAATACCTAGGCTGAATATTTTATATTCCAATTAGTTTTGTAACAGGCAAATTAATGACAGGAGATATACAAGACACTCTTCCTATGTCTACAGTACTGGACATTGAAGAATCATCTGAAAACCTAAGGCTTCTGTTAAAGCTAAGGCTGACTCTTCCATCGTTATACTGGGTTATTTGCCTCAGTTGAACGTTTAGCTCAACTATTTTTGAAGATTCTAGTTCTACTGCACCTTCTAAGACCCATTCTTCTAGTAGGGTTATATCCTTCCAATGGATAGATCTAGGGATTATAGTGTTGGATTTTGTAAGATCAGTTTGTAAAAGCAAAGTTTCTCTTTTTTTTACTTTGAAACTTATGTTTTGTAGCAAAAGTAGAAACCATAGCTTTGTAATGGATTTTGTAAATCAGTGCGAGAGGAAAAGATCCTTCAAGCATTTTGTAATTGTGAGTTTTGATTTGTAAAATAAGGGATTTTGTAATATTACTGTCGTTTAACGAAACAGTAAGATTTGGATAGCAAGCAAAAGATATTGGTCCATTGCACAAACTAGACTCGACTGAACTAACCAAGGAGTCCTGGAAGTTTATGAACCTAGTATCTCTAAGAACTGCTAGGATTGAGGTGTTCAATCCTTCTTTTGTAAGTGGTTTAATGTCAACTTGGACTAAACCTATATGGATGTATTTGTATTGTTTTTCACGATGTTTTTGTAAGGATTTTTGAGACAGAAGAGAAATCGTCTGAAAGGGTTTTGTAATCTGAAGATCTCTTTCTTCAGTTTTGATTGTGAAATCAGTTTTGAAAAAATTGAGTTTTGTAGTCTGATAGATCTGATCCTTTTGTACTTTTGAAATTTTCCAATTATCTATACATTTTTCAAAATTTTCGATTATTATTTCTTCACTATTAACTATCTTTCTCGACTCAGAAGACGAGGTAGAAGAGTTTGAAGAAGAAACTGTCCTACAGAAAATTGGATTCATACTTAAAGAATTTTTCTAGGTTGATCTTTTGAGTTAAGTGAGGTAATCGCCAAGGGAATCACTGCCCTAAACACGCCTTCTCTCGGCTACAAAGACGGGACTTACAACCCAGGCCTGTTTACACCTCTGAAGAAGCTGTCTTATCACCTTAAGATCATCTTACCAACCTCAAAAATGTTTAAATTGAATCCAAACCTTAAATAGAACCTTTTCCCCCCCAGGCAATCTAAATTCAAGGTTACTATCTTACAGTAATCATGATTAACCCAATTCAATATCAATGATCAAAGAAAATAATAATAATAATAATAAATTTTTAGAGTAGTTGTAACAAATCAAGAAAAGAAAATAAAATTAAATTCACCCATTATTAAATAAAGAACAAGAATTTTTACCTTGAAAACAGAATCAAAGGTGATGAATAGAGAAATAAAAATTTAGGGATTCTCTGCGCACATCAGATTGTAAAACATACATATATAATAATAAATAAAAGATAATGAAAAATACCTATTGAGAGTATTTGGTATACAAGGAGATGATAAACAGGCTTTGAGAGCAAAGTTTAGCAGAAAGAGATTATTAGGGTATATATATTTCAAAAGTTCTATTAAGTGTAGAATGAGATAAGAGTTATTATTGAACTGGGTTGTTCAAATTATAGATATATATTTAATTTCAAAAATAATATATATATACATATATATATATATATATATATATATATATAAATAAGTAGGCCATCCAATAAAATATATTTTTTTTGATAAATATATTAAATTATTGTTAGCTAATTAAAATAAATAAATAATTAAATAGATAAATATTGGGTTTCCACACAACTACACCACAGAAATTACATATTTACTTCCCCCCCTCAAGATGGAGTTCGAGAGAAATCAACCACCCCATCTTGGACAATAAGAAACTAAATGCTTGATTGTAGAGACGCTTGGTAAACAAATCGGCTAACCGGTGTTTAGAATTAATATGTGCAGTAGAAATGAACCCTGCAACTAATTTATTTCAAACAATATGGCAATCAATATCAAGATTCTTAGTGTGCTCATGAAAAACAAGATTTGTAGCTATGTGACGGGCTGCCTGATTATCACAGCCCAAATGAATGGGCAAAGCAATAGGAACCTGCAAGTCTTGTAAAATATAAGTAATCCACTGGAGTTCACAAACTGTAGTAGCCATGCTGCGATATTCTGCTTCTACTGAAGAACGGCTCATAGTGGTTTGCTTTTTAGATTTCTAGGATATGAGAGAGGACCCAAAAATATACAATAACAAGAAATTAATTTACAGGTAGTAGGGCATGTTGCCCAATCAGCATCACAGAATGTAGATAACTGATGCATACATTTTGCATAGTCATTTAGGTCTAATTTCATAGCCATTTTATTTTATTATTAGTCATTTTTAGCCAATTTAATTAGTTATTTAGTTAGTTTTTCATAGTTGTCAATTTTGCATTAATTTGTAATTTTTACTTTGTTTTGTAGGAAAAATGGTGTTTTTGAAGGACTGAAGAGAATTTTTGCCATTGAGGAGTGACTTCTACAGCCAAAGATGTCAAAAACAAGTTTTCAAGCTGAAATATGCATTGACCAAATTGTGCATAACTTGCTGCATAAGCTATGCAGATCCACATAAGCTATGCAGATCTGCATAAGGAGAAAAATCACTGTTCCAATACCTGCCGAAATGTGCATAAGGAGACTGCATAGCTTATGCACATTCACGCCTCCCTTATGCACTTTCATGGAATTGTGCATAACCTATGCACCAAGTCATGCAGTTTCGCATAAGTGAACCAGAAACCAGCCGAAAACTGCATAAGGGACTACATGACTTATGCAGTCCACTTATGCAGTCCCATAAAGAGTTCATTAATGAGCTGGTAGAAGATTCCCTCAGAAAATCCCTCCTCAAACACACCATTTTAGGGCTCCATGTCAGAAAATGCTATAAATAGTTCCATTTTCCCATTTTAGAGGGGGGACAAAAAAGGAGACAAGGAGCAGAAAAGGAAAGGGAGAGGAGAGGCAGAATTTGAAGAGTCACTTTCACCTTCCACACCATTTTTCAACCAAGATTTGCAGATTTCTTTCTTTCCTTATATTTTTCCCACATTTCTAGTGTTTAATTTCTTGTTTCTTAGCTTAGATTGAAGCTTATTTTCATATAAACTCAGATTTTCTTGTAAGGATTATGGGTAGTGAGTAGTTTACCTTTGATTCTGGAGTAAGGGTTGTAATATTTGAGATATTTTGTGGATTTTGATTGGGTAATCCATATTTTGTAGTCTTAATGAGTTTTATTCATTTCTTGTGTGCTTGATGACATGCTTAGTGTAGGATCCCATTGAATAATGTTCTTAATCCATGGTTGAGGCACCGAAAGGAGAAGGCCTTGTGATAGATAATCAAGAAATTGGACTTAATAAACTTAGATCTAGAAATAGACTAAGGATTAAGAGGATTCACAGATTAATTAAAGAACTTAATGGGTCTTAATTAATTCTAACTCCACGAAAGTATGATTAGTTTGATTAAGGCACTCTTTGTCTCACTCGAAAGGGTATTCGAAGGATTTAAGAATTAATCTCCTTAAAACCATAAGTTTCACAAGATTGGATAACCAATTTAAAATCCCAAATAGCTCGAATATGAAATCCCGAACTCCGGAATCGCCTTTTTATTATTGCTAATTTTCAATTGAATTTAATTGCTTGCCATTTTAAATTTTGCCATATTTCAACTTGCTTATTTCAAATTGATGCAATTTTAGTTTAATTAATACATTGTTGGATAGATTATTAATTTTACACATATAGATTTCATACTCAAATACCCATCAATTTATTACTTTAATTTCAAGAATAGTTCAATTTAGTCAACTTTTTATATCAAAAATTCAATCATTAACTCAACTCATCGTGGGAACGATATATTTTCTATATTACTTGTACGACCCGTGCACTTGCGGTTGGGCCACATCAAGTTTTTGGCGTCGTTGCCGGGGAGTTGTTTGTTTAAGATTGAATTCTTGATTATTTTAGTTGATTTTAGTTTTATTTTTGTTATCTTTTCATTTTGTGTTTGTTTGTTCTTTTTCAGGTACTTTTAATCTTTTATGAGAAGAGCTAGAAGCACAAGTGACACATCCTTATTGTTCAATCCTGAAATTGAGAAATTTTGTAAAGCCAACAAGAAAGAAACCAGAAAAAGAAAAGAAGCATTGAGAGAAATTAAATTAGAAGAAGTCATGGCTGATGAAAGAATGAGAATTGGTGTTAATGCTGGAAATGATCAAAACAATGAAAATGCAGCCCAAGGTGAAGAAGTTGTAAATGCTAATGTGCCTAGGGGAAGTATGATGGATCATGCTTTTCCTCGTTTTGATGACTTGAGAGAGAGCATAACAAGACCAAGAATTGATGCAAATAGTTATAAGATAGATTTTGGAGTTCTTCAAATGATTCAAAATTCTCAATTTGGGGGACATCGTTCTGAAAATCCATACACACATCTGAAGAAGTTTGCTATGATCTGTGACATGCAAAAACAACCTGGAGTATCTGATGATGCAGCAAGATTGAAGCTATTCCCATTCTCTTTGAAAGATAGAGCATTGGATTAGCTTGATTCTTTACCTCACAACTCCATTACAAATTGGGAGCAGCTCACTGATGTATTTCTTGCACAATATTTTCCACCTGGAAAAACTCAAGAATTGAGGAATCAAATGACAGCTTTCAGACCAAGAGAAGATGAAACTCTCTATGAGTCATGGATGAGATGGAAGGAATTAGAGAGACAATGCCCACATCATGCCATTCCAAAATGGATGATAAACCAGAATTTTTACACAAATGTCACTCCTGCAATTAGAGGGATTATTGATGCTCAAACAGGAGGAGAATTTATTATGAAGCATGAAGATGAAGCTTATGAGCTATTGGAGAAAATTGCAAAGAATACTCATCTTTGGAGTAGTCCAAGAGGACCAGCTCCAACTCAAAGGAGGCAAGCTGCTGGAATGTATGACCTTGATCCGTTCAACATGATTAATGCAAAGTTTGATGCACTTACAAATGTTTTGGCTAAGAAGATGGAAGATTTAAGTATGTTGGTTAGTTCATCATCATCATCTGGAAGTTCACAACAAGTGGCTTATGCAGAGGGAACTACCAGCTGTGGAGTAGACTATGGAGAGCAAGCAGCATATGTTGGTAATTATGGAACCAAGCAAATGGGGAATTCTTACTCTCAAACCTATAATCCAACTTGGAGGAATCATCCCAACTTTTCATGGGGAAATCAGCAAAGTCAAGTCTCAAATCAAAATTTCCAACCACAACAGCAACAAGGAATTCCATATCAGCAAAATAGGCAACCATTGCCTAATTTTCAGCAGAAAAATATGAATCCTCCATCAAAACAGCAAGAACAAAGTCCCACAACAGAAGCTTTATTACAACAGATTCTTGCTAACCAAAATAAGCATGATGAGGAGATGAGAGAGATGAAAGCAAGGCTAGAATAGATGCAAACACATAACAGAATGCTGGAAAATCAGATTGCACAACAAGCATCTTCCTCAGGTACCAAGTCTTTTGGTAAGCTTCCAAGTCAACCAGAAAACCCAAGAGAGCAGTGTCAAGCTATTACTTTAAGAAGTGGGAAAGTTGTAAATAATGAGAAGAGTGAAAATAGTGAGAAGAGAGAAAATGAGAAAGAAACTGATGAGGGTGAAAAACAAGAAAGTGAAAAACAAGTGAGTGCAGAAAAATGTAAAGAGAAAATTGAAGAGAAGGAAGAGAAGTATATACCTCCTGAGCCCTACAAGCCACAGCTTCCCTTTCCACAAAGATTTCACAAAGCCAAGCTTGATAAGCAATTTGGGAAGTTCTTAGAAGTTTTGAAGAAGCTTTACATAAATGTGCCTTTTGTTGATGCTCTTTCACAAATGCCCTCTTATGCGAAATTCTTAAAAGAAATTCTCTCAAACAAGAGAAGAATTAAAGACCATGAAACTGTAGCCTTAACTGAGGAATGTAGTGCTATCCTCCAAAGGAAACTTCCTCCAAAGCTCAAGGATCCAGGGAGTTTTTCAATTCCATGCCACATTGGGGAATCATGTTCTACAAAAGCTTTATGTGATTTAGGGGCTAGTGTTAGCCTCATGCCCCTCTCCATCTATGAGAAGCTCAATATGGGAGATCTTAAGCCAACCCATATTTCTCTTCAGTTAGCTGACAGATCAATTAAATATCCTGAAGGGATTTTGGAGAATGTGCCTCTGAAGGTTGGGAAGTTCTACATACCTGTTGACTTTGTCATCTTGGACATGGAGGAAGATTCTAATATCCCAATTATCTTGGGAAGACCCTTTCTGGCTACAGCAGGAGCATTGATTGATGTTAAGGGAGAAAAATTGACTCTTAGAGTTGGTGAAGATCAGTTGGTTTTCAATATTAATAACACTATGAAGAAGCATCATTCTGAAGCTGATACTTGCTTGAGAGTTGATATCATTGATGAGCTAGTTGAAGAACACTTCAGAAAAAGATATCCAGAAGATCCACTTGAAAATTGTTTGGTTCATGGAGAAGGCATAGACTATGACAACCCTCATGTGGCTGCATATGCTCAACATCTAGAGGGAAGTCCACCATTCATTTCTGCTCCAGTTTTTCAACTCACACAAAAGGAAATAGCAGAATCTAAGCAACCATCATTCAAGGAAGAAGATGCACCTAAGGTAGAACTTAAGCAACTTCCTTCTCAGCTCAGGTATGAATTTCTTGGCACCAATAACACTTATCCAGTAATTGTAAATGCAAACTTGAGTACCTTAGAGGCTGATAAGTTGTTAAGAGTGTTGAGGCAATTCAGAAAAGTTTTAGGATACACCATAGATGACATTAAGGGAATAAGCCCACACTTTTGCATGCATAGAATTATTTTGGAAGAAAATTGTAAGCCATCTATTGAACATCAGAGAAGGTTGAACCCAAATATGAAAGAAGTTGTTAAAAAGGAAATTTTAAAGTTGCTTGTTGCAGGGATCATATATCCTATCTCGCATAAGATTTGGGTGAGCCCAAGACATGTTGTCCCAAAAAGGGTGGAATGACAGTTGTCAAAAATGAAAATAATGAATTAATTCCCACGTAATGCTGACTAGTTGGCGAATGTGCATAGATTACAGAAAATTAAATATAGCCACTAGAAAAGATCATTTTCCACTTCCCTTCATTGATCAGATGTTAGAAAGACTGACTAGGCATTCTTATTTTTGCTATCTAGATGGATATTCAGGTTTTTTTTAAATCCCTATCCATCCAAATGATCAAGAGAAAACCACTTTCACTTGTCCATATGGAACCTTTGCTTATAGGAGGATGCCATTTGGGTTGTGTAATGCACCAGCCACTTTTCAAAGGTGCATGATGGCAATCTTCTCAGATTTCATTGAAGACATAATGGAGGTTTTTATGGACGATTTTTCTGTTTATGGATCTTCATTTGACATATGCTTGGCTAACCTTTCTAAAGTTTTGCAGCGATGTGCAGATACTGACCTTGTGTTAAACTGGGAAAAGTGTCATTTCATGATTCAGGAAGGGATAGTGCTTGGACATTTGGTGTCTAACAGAGGAATAGAAGTTGATAAAGCCAAGGTTGAAGTGATAGAGAAGATGGCTCCTCCTACCAATGTCAAGGGAATTCGAAGTTTCCTAGGACATGCCGGGTTCTACAGACGCTTTATCAAGGATTTTTCTAAAATAGCCAAACCTTTGTCTAATTTGTTAAGTAATGACACACCATTTGTATTTGACCAAGAGTGTTTGGATGCCTTTTGCAGGTTGAAGCAAGCTCTTATCACTGCACCAATCATGCAACCACCTGATTGGAGCCTACCTTTTGAAATTATGTGTGATGCTAGCAACTATGCAATTGGAGCTGTTCTTGGTCAAAGAAAGGACAAAAAGGCTTATGCTATTTATTATGCTAGTAGAACACTGGATGAGGCTCAAACAAATTATGCAACAACTGAAAAGGAATTTCTAGCAATTGTCTTTGCATTGGAAAAGTTCAGACCTTACATTATTTACTCAAAGGTGGTTATATTTTCAGATCATGCAGCCATCAGGTATTTGCTCCGCAAAAAGGAGGCTAAACCTAGGCTCATTAGGTGGATTCTGATGCTACAAGAGTTTGATTTGGAGATTAGAGATAAGAAGGGAGCTGAAAATGTAGTTGCTGATAATCTTAGTAGATTGAAATTGGATGATGAAGAATTGGATGAAATCCCTATTGATGAGTTTTTCTTGGATGAACAACTTTTCTCTCTTGTTGCTAAACTGCCTTGGTATGCAGACTTTGTGAATTATCTATCTTGTGGAGTTTTACCTCTAGGAATGACATGGCAACAAAAGAAAAAGTTTTTGCATGAGGTAAAATTTTATAGATGGGATGATCCTTTACTCTTTAGGAGATGCTGTGATGGTTTAATAAGGAGATGTATTCCTGATGAGGAGACACAGAGTATTATGCATCATTGCCATGCTTCTGATTATGGAGGACATTTTGGAATCTCTAAAACAGCTAGTAAAATTTTGCAAGCTGGTTTCTTTTGGCCAAATCTTTTTAAGGATGTGAGGAAATTTGTGTTGGAATGTGATAAATGTCAAAGGAGTGGAAATTTGTCAAAAAGAGATCAAATGCCCCTAAATGATATTCTTGAAGTGGAATTATTCGATGTTTGGGGAATAGATTTTATGGGGCCATTCCCTCCTTCGTTTGGTAATAAATACATTCTAGTTGGAGTTGACTATGAGTCAAAGTGGATGGAAGCTATTGCAACTCCAACTAATGATGCTAGAGTGGTAGTGAAATTCTTAAAGAAATTTGTCTTGAGCAGATTTGGAGCTCCTAGGGCTATAATTAGTGATGGGGGTTCCCATTTTTGTAATAAGCAATTTGAGAGCTTAATGAGGAAGTATGGTGTAGTGCACAAGATAGCTACCCCATACCATCCTCAAACTTCAGGACAAGTTGAAATTTCTAACAGAGAACTCAAACATATCTTGGAGAAAACAGTGAACAATTCTCAGAAAGATTGGTCTATCAAACTAGATGATGCTTTATGGGCATATAGGACTGCTTACAAAACCCCTATAGGAACTACTCCATTTAGGTTGGTGTATGGTAAGTCTTATCATTTACCTGTGGAGCTAGAACATAGAGCATATTGGGCCATTCAGACCTTGAATTTTAATCTTAAGCAAGCTGGTGAGAAAAGACTATTGCAACTTAATGAGCTTGAAGAACTCAGGATGGATGCTTATGAAAAGTGCCCGTATTTACAAAGAAAGAACTAAAGTTTGGCATGATAAGCATCTTAGAAAAAAGGAATTCAAAGAAGGTGATTCAGTTTTATTGTTCAACTCAAGATTGAAATTGTTCCCTGGAAAACTTAAGTCAAGGTGGACTGGTCCATACAGAGTTTCTAAGGTTTTCCCTTATGGAGCAATTGAAATTTGGAGTGAAAAATCTGGGAATTTTAAGGTCAATGGGCATAGATTGAAATATTACATAACTGGAGACCCAATAAAAGGAGCAAGCTGTTACAAGCTCTCCAATCCCTCACCTCTTTTCAGTGAAATTCATGAAAGGTCCAGCTAAGGACTATAAATTAGCCCTCTTGGGAGGCATCCCAAGTCCTTTTATTTTGCTTTTGCTGATTTACTTTCATTTTCATTGCTTTTGTTTTTATCTTGAATCTCCCCAAATTCAATTTTTGACATTGTTGAATCTTGTCCCTTGTAGATGTATTTCAATGGAGGAAGGTTGGTGAACTGCTGGGGAGTGATTCTTAACTTGAAAATTTTATCCTTCAAACTCTCCCAAAAACTGATTGGTTTTTGCTGCATAACCTGTGCAGGGGCTGTTACCTAGTTTATGCAGAGAGGAAGAAGAAATTCTGCAGCAAAGAGGGTGTCTGCAACAGATGACTTATGTTTCTTGGTGAGGTTGGGTGTGTAACTTTTAAGTATTTGTGCTTTTAATGTTAATATGGTGGTAAGTGGGTCATCTTTGTAGTTTTGAGCCTATTTGGGTTGTGAGATTCAAGGTGGACATATTGCATTTTCTTGGCATAACTTGGAGAGTTCATTTCTCATTTGTGGAAAAATGCAACTTTATGCAGATTTTATTGAGTTTTTATTGTGCTAAATGTTGATTTGCAGAATTTGAGTAAAAATGGCATGGTTCACAAAGGTCTTTTATGTAGGATCCATTTCTACATGCTTGTGTGATGAAATTTTGATGGACTTTGTATATATGTGTTTTTGGTGAAAATTTCTCATAGTTTATGCTTCATATAATTATATTTCTTCATTTTAGGGTATTTTTCATACTTGCAAATCATATTCTATTGCAATCTTAATCTTGTTGAATTGTGCATAAGCAACTGCATAGCTTATGCAATCCTGCTTAATCACAATTCTTGCCATTTTTCACCTTTATTGCAAGTGCATAGGGAGAGTGCATAGCCTATGCAATTCTGCATAACCTCATTTTGTCAAATTTCATATCTGTCAAAACTTGCATAAGGTGAGTGCATGACTTATGCAAGTTTGCATAACTTCAAATTCTGCACTTTCTCTCTCTGCCGAAGTCTGCATAAGCAGAGTGCATGACTTATGCACTTCCGCATGACCAAAAACTCTGAATCTCCAAACCTGCTGAGGGGTGCATAAGGAGAGTGCATAAGTTATGCACAACTGCATGACCACCAACCCAAAATCCCAAAACTTGCCGAGGGGTGCATAAGCAGAGTGCATAACTTATGCACTACTGCATGACCGAAAACTCTGAAAACCAAAACCCACCGAGAGGTGCATAAGGAGAGTGCATGACTTATGCACAACTGCACGACCACCAACCCCAAACACCAAAATCTGCCGAGACCTGCATAAGCAGAGTGAATGACCTATGCACTTCTGCATAACCACTTTCCACAAAAATCAGAACCCACCGAAACATGCATAAGCAGAGTGCATAGCTTATGCACAACTGCATGACCACATTTTCCAAACACCAAAACCTACCGAGACCTGCATAAGGAGGGTGCATGACTTATGCACTTCTACATGACCACCAACCCAAGATTTCAAAACTTGCCGAACAGTGCATAAGGATAGTGCATGACTTATGCACCTTTGCATGAGCTATTTCTCTAAAGTCCAAAACCTGCAGAAACATGCATAAGTAGGGTGCATAAGTTATGCACACTCACTTTTCACTTATTCAGTCTTACACAACCTAATCCAAAATTTCCGTCGGCACCCATTTCTCCCGCCTCCCGTCTTTTCTGTTCACAACCTTCCGTTCCCCTCTATTTCTCCCGACATTTTCCTTTTATTCTTCTCCACACCCATTTCTGCCACCCCAGCCCTAATTACCCCGTGCATATTTTCTTTTCCCCTCATCTCCTCCATCTTCTCCATCGGCAATGGAGTCGCCTCCCCATTCCTGTCCAGTTTCCCCTCTCCAGGTTTCACCATTGTCAACGCTACCTCCCAATCTTGATTCCCCTCCACAAGCGACACCCCCACCACCCTCCACAACCACATATAAATGAAAAATAAGGTCGAAATCCACTAGGCCCATGTCATCTGCACCTCCTCTCTCAAAGTGCAACGAATGACCCACCACCCCAAGGTCAGAGCCTCCACCCAAAAAGCCAAAGACTTCAGCCTCCATCACCTCCTCCAGCACCATCATTTCGACAGCAGCCAGATGCAACCAGCCCCTTAGCAACATCTATGGACAAGGGCAAAACAATAGAACTAGACTATTTTTTGTTTTACTTTTGTTCAAACTTGTAGGACCTTTTCTTTGTAAATATGTTTAAACAATTGTAGTTTGTTTTGAATTATGTTTGTTTGTTTTGAATTTGTCCATATTCTGTCTATATTTGCATGCTTCTACTGGTGGTTGCACATTTGTCCTTGCTCAGCGTCATGCAGCAGCTTTTGAATATACTGCACAGGCTGTGAATTCCCTTATGCAAATATTTTGCATAGCCTGTGCAGCCCTTTTATGCAACTTATGCAGAACTGCACAGGCTGTAATCCCCTTATGCAAATGTCCTGCATAGCCTGTGCAGCCCTTATTGCCACTCATGCAGAGCCGCATAGCTTATGCACCCTACTTATGCACATGTTATGGACAGCACATTACTCTGCATAACCTGTGCAGCTTCTTATGCATCCCTTTATATCTTGAATTCTCCTCTGCTCCATACCAGGTAACTCTTTCTTTTTGCTCTTAATTTTCACTAATCCTGGTTATTCCCTTTGCTTTGAGTTTTGATATTGCATTGCTTGAGACATTGAGGACAATGTCTAATTTTGAGTTTGGGGGTGCATTTTGATTTTTGCTTCATTTTTCACATTTTGAGTATAGAGCATCCCATCCCATTCCATTTACATATATTGTAAATATTTTACATATACATCCATACATACATATACATTACACATTTACACACACATTATACATCACTTAGAAATTGTACATATTGCATACAAATAGACTTCCTCCGTTTAGTTAATGCATTACTCATTTTTAGGAATCATGCATCATGCATTAAAATTTTTTGCCAAATCCCTTGAGTATTGAAAAGTTGCCTATGAGAGTGATTTGACTCACCCTTTAGTTGGGTTTGTGGATTGAAAGTTTCCTAAGAGGTGCAAGGTTTTGAAGTGTCTATCCCTTGCCTATATCTTCTTAGCCAAAAAGCCACCTAACTAGTCCTTTAGAGATTGGAATGTTTAGAGGGAGTTATTGGATATAAGGTAGTCAAATGATGTCTCACCAATCCTAGAACAAATTTTCTAAACCTTTCAAGGCGAAATACCAGCTTGAACTTGAAAAGAGAGATGATTAGGCATTCTTTGATTTAAACCTTCTCATTTTAAACCTTTGGCCCTTTTTCCTAATTAAAATTGACCTTTGAAAACCCCTTTGAGCCTTTTTATTCCTAATTTTTCTTGAAATCCTTATTGTTACCTAGCCAACGAACCAAACACTCCTGTCACGACCCAACCTATGGGCCGGACCGGCACTAGGACCTGGGCCAGCCTAAAGCCCCCGAGGCCCGTAGTAAGCCTTAACTATTCATTTACCCAACTCTAAGGCCCATTTGGGCCCAATTTCAAGAAAACAAATGGACAGAGTCCGGCCATAAAATGGACTTACCAACGGGGAGTTTTCGACTCACCCGACCTGTAAACACAATATATAGTCAATTGGGGAGCTCAGCTCACCCTCCACATACTCATCAACATAATAATAAATGGGAGCTCAGCTCCCTCATCCAATCCATCAAACATGCATATCATTATACGTTTACAAGTCCAACATGATAATAATATTACAGACCATAATCAAATAAATACTTCTAACACATGCGGAAATTTCTAGGAGTAAATAAAATTACACAAATATTGATAAACAACCTGCGAAGGAGAAAAGCAGGTTAACCAAAATAAAATCCTCCTGTAGCCTGAAAAAAATATTGAACAGGAGTGAGCGTTCGACTCAGAGAGTAAAATATCAATTTTAACCATAATCTCTATAACTATCTAAAACTAATGCACCCTGTAGAGTGAAATGCAACATCCACATCATTTTCACATCATAACATCAAAAAGGTAATTTGGAGCACTCACGCACCCTGTAGCATCAATCATAACATATGGGAGCTGATCCCCTATACAGCTCTCTTAAATCCAACCTGGTGCCAGCGAAGAACTCAAGCCGTGACTACCCCTCGAAGGATCGGGTCCCAGCGAAGAACTCAAGCCGTGACTACCCGTCCTATCCATAGTCCACACCACATCACACGCACGCCAACGCACGCACACTGCTCCAAATTACCACAATAACATCATGGCACTTTAACATTTATCAATGCATCATAAATCGTGCCTAGAGTTTAACTACATAAATATATACATATAAGTGATGCATGGGCATGTTAAACATATAATAATATCGAAATTACAATTAAAATTAATATTTTACTCACAGACTTGACGACAATCACTGTGGCGGCTGGGCGGAGGAAGAAGGCTGTCCCGGCTCACCTGACAATTATATTACAATTATTTAATACAATCTGACTCAATACAAACAAAGAAAAAGACCAATTACGTCCTAAGTCGTGCCGAAAATCCGACAGAGTCTCTCCTATACCTAGGACCTACCCAACCTGCAAAAGGGTTCAAAACACACTTCTATACTCACAATCCATATATCCACAACTCAATCACATCACACAGCCCCTTTTGGGCCCATCAAATCAATCATCCATCACAATATGTAAAATTTCAATTTAGTCCCTATAATTGACCATTTTTGCAAAAACTGCCCAAATCAGCTCTAAAAATTCTAAAACTTTGACACTAGGTCATTAGCAATTTTAGTTAGATTTTGAAAAATGAATCGTAATTTTCTAAGGTACCACTAATATATTACTGATTTTTAATCCTATTTAAGCACTAGATAATTACGTAAAAACAAGGTTCGGGTTTACCTTTGCCGATTCCGACTTGAGAACGCTGGGACGTCGACAATGTAGGGCTAACCAAAACCTCGGTCCAATTCGAGACTTTTCCCAGAACGTCCGTCTGGACATGAGCTACAAAATCCTGAATCTAAGCAGGTTTAGAAATGGTCCTAGTGCTATGTCTGAGTTGAATAGGAGGTGATGTAGGGCTAGAAATAGGTGAAACATGTGAAGAAGGATAGGAAGACTCTTTTAAAGTTAATTTTGGGAATATAGTTGGTGATTGTGGTAGGGGGAGATTAGAACCTGGGAGTGAAGAATTAAAAGGACTGGCTTGTGAATTAGAAGAAGTGTTGACTGGAGGAAAATGTAAGTCTTGTATAGAAAATAAGGGAAGTGGAAGAGAAAAAGAAGAAACTGAATGCTTAGTATTTCTGAAAGGAAAGATGGATTCATGGAAAACAACATCCCTTGAAATATAAAGATGATTTGAATTAAGATTATAGAGTTTATACCTATAACATCACAAATTTTTTTAAATAAAAATTATATTCTAATTTCTGGTATTGTGGGCTTCGCATAAGTACCTTCATTTCACAGAAATTTCACCGGTGCCCCCGTCTATATTTTCGAGCCGAATAGAAAAGCTGCCACAGTTGCCCTGCAAACAGGTTGAAATTACAATCCTCGCCACCATTTTCAGACGCCCCAGACACATTTCAAGCATTAGAATTGGCTTAGGTAAACCTGAACTTCGATTGTTTAGGAAAAAAATTCATAAAATATTCATGGGTGATTAGAAAATTATGATTCCTTTTGCAATAGTTTTATAGCATTGTTAAGGACTGCAGGAGAAAAATTTTAGAATTTTTAGAGTTAGTTTGAATGACTTTTGCAAAATGTCAGTTTTAAGCCTTATAATTGAATTGTCGGACTGTGTGAGATTTGTCTGTATTGGAGGGTTCAGAAGGGGCCAGGTGATTTTGTTGAGTTGACTTGTGACTTTAAAAGTGTAATTCGAGCTACTTTGCAGGTTGGGTAAGTCCTAGGTATAGAGAAAACTCTGCCGAATTTCTAGCATAAATTAGGGTGTCTTTTGACTCTTTAGAGTCTTATTTTGAGTTAGTGCTGATAAATTTATAACATAATTGTTTAGGTAATCAGGGTCAGCCATCCTCCTCCACTCAGCTGCTACAGTGATTCCCAGTGTACTGTGAGTAGATATTAATTGTATTTATAATTTCAATATTATTATACATATAAGGCATGCTCATGCATTCACTTATAATTATATGTATATAGCTATTATAGGTTCGCTTTGTGTTACATTATTTGTCACACCTTACCCCTCTGTAAGGCATAACTTGATTTCGTAGTATACCTAACGAATTACCGACTCCGTCTACCGATAACCCATTAAATACACTACAAGGGATTTTAAAATAATTTTCTTACTTTTTGAAAGTGGTGAGCATTTCTAGTAGGCATTAAAAACATTTAATTGAAGTTAAGTTATGTAAAATTTTTGTCCATTTTTATTTTTTTTGCAAATTTTGAAAAAATTTCGGTAGAGTGCCAGATGTAATTAAAAAAAAACTAAAATTTTTGACCTGTAGAAAAGTACTTCCTATAATTCACTTCATCAAAATGAACCACCATCACAATTCAAATCAACACAATTTTTCTCAACTCCACAATTCAAGTCAATACTCAACTCAATCATTTTCAAAACTAATACTAAAGAATTTCATTCACATTCCATTAAAGAAAGATTGATTTACATTCATTGGTTTAAATTCACATCAGAAAATCTAAAATAATATTAATACAAGTTCTGTACAACTGCTCAAGACCAATTTACAACCTGTATATCCAATCATATACATCAAAATAAATATGTACAAAGGGTATAATTTAATACTCGGCAAAATCTCAAAGGCAGTACTGTAGTCCTCAACAGCTTAGTCGACTGCTTTACTAGTCATTCTACCAGCGACAATAATAAAAAGCCATCGCTGAGTACAATGACTCAGTAGTGCACAACATACTAAAAATACTCCTTTCTGCATAATTAAATCACAAATATCAAATTTTAATGATGAAGTCAGTAAATAGATACAAAACATAATTTTAAATTTTCATCAAAGCATTTCTGTTTCAGAAGTCACAAAACAAACTTTATAAAAATACACAGTCATATCATGTCATCAATATAGTGTTTATCTCAATAGCCAGAGGCTTATGAGGCATATCAAGGCTAGCTAGCTCAAACTATAGGTACCCATTCAAATTTTTTCCTCTACTGGCACACACCTTAACACTTCAGCCAGAGAGGGAATTCAAAACTATTTCCTCCCACTAGTCATGCTAGTGAGGCATTTAGATATATGGTCATGTCACTGTGTTTTCAAAACTATCTTAACAATTTTCTAAACATTTATTTGCAATTCATCACATAATACTAAATTTTCCAACAATTTAAGTCAAAAGCATATTGTCCCATTAAATCACAATTTCCAATACAAATAAGTCACAATTTATTCATTCAAAACAATTTGCTAAAGAAAATTTACAGAAAAATTCTATGTTGTGCACAAACCTCGTGTGAGTCGCCTCTAAGCCTTGACTCGATGTTTCCTTTCCTTTCTCCGTATTCTTCTAAACTCAATCTTTGGAATTCAATCACCAATTTCTTTCACTTTTTCTTCTTTCTTTCTTGCTCAATCTTCTTCTCAAGTTACCAAAGTAAGGTTTAAGTAGCTAATTTGGAGAAATTGATAGAAATTTGGGGGTTTAAAACCTTATACTTAAGCTTTAATGGAGGTAAAAGAAAAATTTGAGAGAGAGAGGAAGAGGAGGTGACGGCAAGGGTGAAGAAGATGACCAATTTGTTTGTTTTTCTTTTATTTTTAAGGCATTTCATGTCTTATTTGACTTAGTCAAAATTTCCATAAACTAAACTTGAATTATGATGTCATGGTGAGGTAATCTTGATGATGTAATAAAGACTTTTCTTTTCTTTTTCCATTTTCCTTAATCTTTCCATAGTTCTTTAATTTAATTCACTATTCTGAAATTTTCATTTCTCCAATTTTATTGGACAATTAGGTCAGGAGTCACCTCTAGGGGTGAATTGACCAAATTGGCCCTCGTTGGTTTGACCCGGTTTGCAAGTAATTCAATATTTCTTCCGGAGTCTTGACCTAATTATTTGACCTACTTATCAACTCTTTTCTATGATTTTCTCTTTTTCACTAGGTTCACAACAGTCCTTAGGACCGCAGTGTCACATTTTTCGATTCAAAATCAGGGTTAGGACTGACCTCGCAGTCACTTCCCGGTAAGGTCACCCATCGCTGTGACCCCCGGCTCATTTAATTTTTTATGTTATGTTTTTCTTATTTATACTTAACCATCTGGCATTCACTATTTATTTTCATTCAGGATTTTCTAATTGTCTTAAATGTGGTTCTAATCCCCTTAATTGTTCGGACCGACACTGGTCACCGGAACATTGAAATATACCAGGCTATGCATATAGGGGTGTTACATTATTATTTGATGAAATTGATATGGATGTCACCTTAGGATAATTTAGAGCCGTGTATGTGTGTCGACGTGCATGAGGTGTGATACTGGATATGGGTAGGACAGACAGATAGGCTTGAGCTAGTCTCACTTGGGGCCCGATCCTTTTTGTGATAAGTTGAGGTGAGTACGGATTTGAGTTGATCTCATTGATCCCTACATTTGGATTATTAAGAGAAAGTTTGGCTCGAGTTGATCTCGCTAGCAGAAATTAGAATTAAAAGAGCTGTGTAGGAGATCAGTTCCCATATATATATATATATATATATGATTGATATGACACACAGGTGTGTGAGTGCTCTAAATTATTCTGCGCGGATATTATTTAAACTTGGTGTTGATATATGTTGCATTTCATCCTTATGGATGCATTAGCTCTAGATAGTTATAAAAATTGTATTTAAAATTAATATCTTATTCTATTAGTCGAACGTTCACTCCTGTTTATCCTATTTTTTTTCCAGGATACAAAAGAATTTATTTGTGATTAACCTGCTTCCTTCCTTGCAAGTCTATTAGCAGCAATTATCAATATTATACAGTATTGATTACAAATCTAGAACTCGGCATGTGTTATAAGTATTTAATTGGTTTGGGATTGTAATAGTTTATTTATTTTTGAAATTTTAAACCTAATATTTAAGCGTGTATGGATATATAGAATGGGTATTTCTCTTGGATGGGGGAGCTGAGCTCCCATTTAATAAAATTGTTGTGTTGAGTATTATGAGGGTGAGTTAAGCTCCCCAAATGGATATGATGATAGGTCGGGTGAGTCAAGAACTCCCCATTGGATAGTCCAGGTTATGGTCCAACTCTGTCCAGATAGTTTTTTGAATTGAGATTTAGAGTACTACGAGCTTTGGCAGCCTTATGCTGGCCCGAGTTCTAGTGCTGGTTCAGTCCATAATTTGGATCGTGACAATACCCTTTGTGCTGTGGAGTATAGCTAATAAGAACTGAAGGTATAGCTCTTAGAGCAAACTTGTGTTTATGAGGGTTGAGGTTGGTGGCGTAACAAAGACAACCTATTACTCTAAAGTAGTTGTAATTTGGTTGAGTGTTAAAAAGAACTTCAAAAGGGGACTTCCATTTTAAAATTTTAGTAGGTAATTTGTTAATTATGTGGGTTGTTGTAAGTGTAGATTCAGACCAGAATTTGAAAGATGATGAATCTAGCTACTTGTAAGAGGTGTTTATACTTCATTTCAACAATACCATTCTACTGTGGACTATAAACACAAGACCTTTGATGTAATATTCCTTTGGAATTGAAAATTTTAGTGCTCTTTTGGCGAATGACTCAGTCCCATTATTAGTTCTTACTCTCTTTACTAACTTGTTATACTAAGTCTAAACCATATGCAAAAAATTAAGAATGACAGATGGTACTTGAATATTAGCTGCAATCATGTAAGTCCATGTGTATAACATCAAGATGAATAAGCTCAAAAATAGCAGAAATACTAATATTACTGGTGGAAAAAGGTTTTCTTTACTGTTTGGACAAAGGACAAATAATACAAATAGGTATTTTATTGGAACTCATATTCAATACAGTAATGTGGCTCAACTTGGAACAAGAGACATGACTTAGTCTAGAGTGCCAAAGCATGACAGAAGACTCAATAGCAGAAGCTTTATTACAAGTAATAGCATAAACTTGACCAGAGTTGGAATTGACATCAACGTAAAATAGTCCAGCTCTAGCCTATTCCATAGAAGACTTCGTCACTCTACATATCCTGCAATAGGCACTTATCATGGAAAAAAGTTACTAAGATATTTGATGTTCTAGCAAGTGTACTGACAAATAAAATATTACATTTAAAATTTGGTAGAAATAAAACATTGGTCAGTATCAACATTGGAGTTAAGGTAATAGTGCCTGTGTGTGTGACATATTGGGATGAACCATCAGGTAGGTGGACAGATTTTGGGTGCGACAATAAGGTGGTACTAAAAAAATTGAATAGTGGAACACATATGGTTAGTTGCACTTGTATCTATAATCCAAGTACTATTGTGCTTAGAATTCATGCCAACATGACAACTATTAAATATTTCACATGTAAAATCAGTTGTATTGACGCTGATTGGCTCATTTTCCACACTCTTTCCCTTGATCATCTTTATGACTTCACTTGCTAGTGCAAAGAGATTAACATTAGCATTCCAGTCCTCATGAGCTTTCTGAGAGGTATCACTCATTGTGGTATTAACCAAATTAGTTGTGACATTGAATTGCTGCCTACCCTTGCTCTGCTTGAAATCCTTGTACCATTCTGGATGGCCAAAAAATCTAAAGCGTGATTCTTTAACATGACCCCTAACATTACAGTGAGTATTGAATCTATCATCTTTCTTTCCATAGTCCTTTTTTTTTTATATGAAGGTTTAAATCAACCACTTGGTCCACCATCCTTAGAAAAATCCTTCTTATAATTTTGCATTTTAGCTAACATAATAGCGGTATTCTCACTTGATTCAACAGTAGTATTTTGCACTTTCTATTTTTCTCAACCTTTTGTATCATAAAGTAAGCCTTCTGAACACTAGGAAGTGGATCCATCAATAGTATTTGATTCTTTCAATGTTCATAATTTTCATTAAGTCCCATCAAGAATTGTATAAGTCTATCCTCATTATGTATATCTGCAACAACTTTCGTTGAACCACATGCACAAATACCACATGTGCATGCAGGAAAAGGACGTAAACAGGTTAGTTCATCCCACATTTTCTTCAGCTTAGTAAAATAGACACTCGTAGGCAAATTGTTCTGAGTAAATCCACATATATCTCTTTTGATTTGAAACAACAAAGGACCATTACATTGCCCAAAACGCTACTGTAATTCTTCCCAAAGTTCTTGAGCAGAATTGGTATATAAAAAAGCTTCAACAATTTCTTTTGATATAGCATTTAAAATCCATGAAACAACCATACTATCTACCCTTAACCATTTCTCAAAGAAATGTGAGTCAGCAGCAGGTTTAACACATTTCCCATTAATAAAACTCAACTTATCTTTAGCTTTAAGAACTATCACCATGGATTTACTCCATGAAAGGTAATGATGACCAGTCAAGGGTGTGCTTACCAGAATGAGACTAGGATGATCTGAGATCTGCAAATACAGCGGTTCACTGGTATCCCACTCTTCACCCCTGGTGTCTCTTCTATCAAATTCATATTGCAGAGTATATAAAGGAATTTGCAGAAAAAATAGGCAAGTAACAAGAACAAAGAATCATAGCCTTCAGGCTCTGATAACATGTGGAAACTGAGGAAAAATTGTAAAATAAACCATAGCTAAAAATGAGAAGAAATGGGAAGAATGATACCCTCTATTATTTGTCAAGAATAACATTTATATACAAAAAGCAAAAGAAATAACTACACATGCCAACAGCACACAAGCTGACGTGTTGAGCAGAAAAAAAATCTTCTAACAAACTCACAGTTCACACCAAAACCAACTCTCCTAACAAACTCACAGCACACTCCAGCTCACACCAAAACCAACTCTTTATTTACATTTGATTCTTGCACCTACACTACAAAAATTACATATTTACAGTGATTGAAATTCAAAGAGCTGGCTCTCAGAAATATCTTTCCAAGAGAAACCATCCTCAAGCTCTAGTGATGAAGAACATGCATAGTTCAAAAAAATATCGTCTTTACTTTCACCGTCCATAGTTAAACGCGAAGTAGTTTCAGAGTTATTAGATACTTGCAGGGTATTGGTAGATGCAGTACAAGGATCCCAAGTGTCTGAAATCCTGGAATCCTTACCTGTCAATTCTTGAACAATTGCTCGAAACTCTGAAGCATTGGCAGCTCTAACCGTTGTTGGGTTGGAAATATATGTAATCTTCATTGGTTTTTTCTTTTTCTTGGAGGGTTTTTGGCTCTTGGGCCGCAGGAGAAGTTGGGAACTTTGCTGACTAAGCTTGTCCATTTGCGTGAACTTAATTTGTATTGAGGAATGATGAATCCTTAGAGAATAAGGGAAGGGAGAGAGATCTATCAATGATGGGTTTTGTGTTATTCTTTTGCGGGATTTTATAGGGAAGTATGGCTGTGTAAGGAACTGAGCTTCCAAGAAGCATGAATATGTACTTCAAGGAAGAAGATAAATTTGGAAAAACACAAGGATATGACTAGAGAAAAATTGTCATCAAACCATGGTGGGGTCGCACTAGAATTCTAAAATGGCTGCCTTCATCGCACCAGGGTTTGAAAAATTGGGCTAAAAACAACTATTAACATATAACAACTTAATGTTATTTATTGTTTAATGTCGGCTAGCTGCAATCATTCAAAAGAGAATTAGTAAAAACCAAGGAAGTAATTAAAATAATAAATTTATACATGATCTTTCCTTCCAATTTCTAAGGGTTAATCTATATATATATAGCATATTGAGTTGATTGGCCAAATCAGAAATATTTAAGATTTATAAAATTATAAAAAGTAGAGCTTCTTCTTCTTCTTATTATTATTGCAATGAAGGTATTATTGAATCAATTTTTATGCATCAAAAACTCTTCTTCTCAATCAATCTTAAGAACACACTTTTATATCTGACACATTTAAGATAATTAATTTTAAAGTAGTCATCAATGGAATCAAACACTAGTTAATTTTAATAATAATTTATATAAAAAGTTGTATTAAATGAGTGTAAATTAAGTTTAATGAACTACAAATTGTAGTTTCCATATAAATGGAGCACATGAATCTTAATAGATGTAAATTTACACCCATTAAAAAGCCCATAGTTTTAAAAATATTAAAAACTAAAGCTTTATTACTTTGACTTATTATTGTAGTATAATTTTTAAATAATTAATGTTAGTTTTCACCAATTAATTAATGTTAGTTTTAGTATCATCGTTTGGAATTGAACCTTTTATTAATAAGCTTGTTGTAATTAGCTAATTGAAATATAAATTTAAAAAATTATATGTTTCTTTATTTCAATTTAATTTCCATTACATCAGAAATTCAGATAATTTTTTGTATACTAAAATTTTCTTTGTTTAGAAATTAAACAATCATGTAATATCCTTTTTGAAATATAAAAAATGGCTAATTAATATATATGAAATTGTTTTGAAAATTTCATGGATATTTTTATTTATTATTTTATCTATGAAGAAATAGTGTAAGATTTTTGGCTTCCCTCATCTCATGAAAAATAAATAAAAATAAAATTCACACCAAATTCTCGTTGTGGTTATCTAGTGACTATTGAGGGCTGAAACTTACGTAATTTCCATCCTTAATTATGAATAATTTTTTATTATACATATCAATACCTATAATAGAAGTTAGAAACATCTTGATCCTACAATTTTTAAATTAATTATCTTCTTAACAATTCAATCCCATTTTAATTCACATATATTTTTTTTCCTTATAGAATGACATTGAAGGAGTGAGAATTCGAATTTAGATATGTCAAGTGAGTGATATGCTCTTCAACCACTCAACTAAAGTCATGTTCGGCAATAACTTTTAAGATAGAGTTTAGTGTTTTGACTTTAATTAATATACTACTTCTTTTATTTATATTGTTCATTGGCATAGTTTGAAGGTAAAGAGAGTAATTCATAAAAAATTAATTCTTTTAATTTTTAGAGGCTGAAGAAGCATTTTTAACTAAAATCAACAAGACGATGTTATTATTTTTATATTTAATAAGTAATTCAATAATTATCTTTATTGAATTCCTACTTTAAATCACTATATAAATAGCTAATTACTATTAGCTAATTTTAATAATTAATAATTATTAAAATAATTTATAATTATTAAAATAATTAATGTTATTATAATAACTAATATTACAGAACAGGACTTAATTTACCACAAATTTAATAGGAACTTAATAAAACTATAGCAAACATAAACCTTCTTTTTAATTAATTAAACCCAATGAAAGTCAAAATAAATGTTATAATGACTTAATTTTAGCCCACCAACATATTGTCATAGGTAAAAGCACTAAAAATTTAATTAAACATAACGTATCCACATCAAGACTCGTCAAAACATTGAATTGCTGATCCAAAGATATATGTATGTATGTCTGTTGTCGCTATTAGTGTAGTAAAATTTGTGACCTAAAATTAATATAAAAATAATAAAGATTGGAAAATTATAAAAATTAATTTTTATGGTAAATTATTTTCCCACTTTATATTCAAGGTCTATGAAATTATTATCTAGGTTTTATAAGGATTTATCATATTCATTTTTAATTATAAAGAAATAATGAAGTTGAAAAGACTCTTAAAAAGGAAGAACAACACTTTATAATGATTAATGAAAAGTTTTAAAAGTTAAACAAATATTATAATTAATTTTAAAATAAATTTATTAGTTTATTTAATTATTAAAATTATAAAATAATTAAATGAAGATTTCAAAATATAAAAATGATATTTTTGAAAAAATAATTAAATTACAAAATTTAATCTTTATTTCATAATTATAATTTTTTTAAAAACAATTTCCATTTATTTATTATTTTTTAACTACAATTATTCATTTAAAATTTAGAAAGAAATTTTGAGGTACTTCACTACAAGAGAGGAGTAAAACTAAAGCCCAACTACAAACTTTGACCTTGGATTTGAATCCAACGGCTATCACAACGAGCTCTAGCACAGTACGATGAGATTAGTAATAGAGAGTTGAACATTTCCGAAGGGAGGGTGAGAGAAGAGAAGACTTGGTTTGTAGTAAAATGGCAGCCACGAATTGGCGCGAAACCAAAGGGAAGCAAACCGAACTCAGTGCTCTTTCCAACCGAGACTCTCTTCTTCTTTCTCTTGGCCACAACTCTTAACTCACTAAAATAAGAACTCTTTCCACTCTCCGATCTTTCCCTTTTCTTTCTCTCAAACAAACGATTTTCATTTTTTTTTTCACATTCATTTCCTCTGAATTCGTCTTGCTTTTCATTTTCATCAACTGGGTATCTTTTCTTTTGCAGCCATTTCGCTATGCTTGATCCAGTTTTCATGAAACTTTGGTTTTTATTCGTCTTGGTTTTCAAAAGGGTGTGATCATTTTCTGGGATTTTTTTGATCAATATGGTAGAATTTTTCAGCTTTCTAGGAAGTTGAATGGTTAGATTTCTACAATTTATGCAGGTGGAACTTGCTTAGCCACCGGCCTTAGATTCAAAACAGTAAAAAATGGTATGTGGATGTTACTTCTATTCTTTTTTTGCTTTGGTGATACAATCAATACTTTGAAGCGACCTTCACTATAGAATCAATACACTGTCATTTGAGGACTGTAGGTTAAACTATTGAATTATTGAGCTATAATATTTATAATCATAATTTTTCCCCCTTTTCATTTTTCTACCATGATATATTATTTATGGGTTCCAATTTTAAAATGGAAAATAAATGATATTCCTTGATAAGATTTAAATATGCATGCCTCGAGTGATTTTTTTGTGGGAAATGAGGAACACTAGGACATTATACTTGGCTGCTTGGCAAGGTTGCCAATGATAAATAAAAAAGCAGTCAAGTTGGTCATTATAAAGAAAAATATGACCCTGTTAAATAGTTTGCTAATGATTGGAAAGATATCAGGATATGGAATTGTGAAGTGTTGTGAAAATGTTAGGATGTTGCTCATAAATCATAAAGTGGGGAGGAGCAGAAACAGGAATATGGATCAGAAGGGCAATGTAACCAGCAACAGAACATAGTTGTCAAGTAATAATATAAATAATCTGACACCGACTTGATAGTGGGGAAATGTTTGTGAGAGGGATGTCATGTAGAGGTTTCTGTGCTTTGATAAATGTTGCTAGTTACAATGCGAAGGAAAATTGGCTATGCGGATGGGATATTTTCCGTGTTCTCTTAGGGAAGAACATGTCTGTAGTTGTCATTCAATTGTAGGGGTGAAATGATTTATGTTTCATTGAGTTGGCTAACCTACATTGCAGTCAAATTAACCATACAGACAAGTATGCAAATCATTATAACTCTTTCATAAAGAATTATGATATGGATGGGATAAAACAATATACTTGTGGCATTGGTGAACATTTCTTACTACCACTATGCATGCTTATTTTCAAAGGCTGAACAAATTTCATAGATGATTACATCAATTGAAATAAAACAGATATGTAAACATCTTGGGTTTGAGAAAGATTGGAGAGGAATGCTGGAACTATTGACATCATTGAGAGGTCAAGGATAGATAAGAAAAAAAAGAAGATTTTATACTTGAGAAATATTTATGGTAAGAAATTTCAAAAAAAAATTGTAGCACATACATTTTTTGTCTGTTGAGATCTCATAACCAGTTTTGATAAAGTATATTTGATGACAATGAAAATCTTAAGATGACTGATGATAGGATCGAGCTCAAAGATCTAGTTATTGCTGTACATTCACAGAGAATTTATCTACATCTTTAGATGTCACCATGAAACCCTATTCTGTTTAGTTATTAGTATATACATCCTGTATATTCACCTCTGATGTTTGCGTCTGCAGGCAACAACGGTGAATATCATTGAAGGTTCTCATGTCTGGGTTGAAGACCCAGGAGACGCTTGGATTGATGGACGGGTATTGAAGATTACTGGAAAGAATGTTGATATTGAGACTCCAGATGGAAAGAAGGTAAGTATAAGCTAAAAACTGCAGGGAAAAAAAATTGAAACTTCTAGCTATTATTATTTTTCTTTTTCCTTGTTTCATACATGTCTATAATGTGAAAAGGAGAAATTAACCTTGTAATTCATATGTATACTTTAACTAAGTCATAGGCATTGGTTATGTGATATTATAATAAAGTAGACATGATTCATAGTAAATTATATATGTACTTTTCGAAAATTGAAGATTACGGCCACCTTATCAAAAGTATATCCAAAAGATATGGAAGCTCCTGCTGGTGGGGTTGATGACATGACAAAGCTTTCTTATTTGCATGAGCCTGGAGTTCTGCAGAATCTGAAAACAAGATATGAACTGAATGAAATCTATGTAAGTTTTATCTTCCCTTCACATTAGTTGAAAGCGACCATTATAATAGATAATGAGAAAAAGGAAATTAAGATTTAAGGAACTCTTACTTTCTACCTCAGTGGTATGTGCAATAATTATGCTTCTCTGCTTCCACTGCAGACTTACACTGGAAATATTCTTATTGCTATTAATCCGTTTCAAAGACTGCCTCATATCTATGATGCTCACATGATGCAACAATACAAAGGAGCGCCATTCGGAGAGCTAAGTCCTCATGTTTTTGCAGTTGCTGATGTTGCGTACAGGTTATTCCCATTCCCATGTCACGTGATATACATTCTTTATCTGTAGACACTCAATGGCAATGTTTTACTATTATCAGGGCAATGGTCAATGAGGGGAAAAGCAATTCCATTTTGGTCAGTGGGGAAAGTGGTGCAGGTAAAACTGAGACCACGAAAATGCTTATGAGGTACCTTGCCTTTTTAGGTGGTCGAGCTGCTACTGAAGGACGGACAGTGGAACAACAAGTTCTTGAAGTATATTTGAAAACTTGACTTTTTTTCTAAACTTTGATTAAGTTTTACCACTCTATATTGCTTTTAATTGATGAAGTTTATACGCTTTCTCATTTGAATTCTGACAAGACTTTTTTATTATCTTCAGTCAAATCCAGTCCTTGAAGCTTTTGGGAATGCTAAAACTGTGAGAAATAATAATTCCAGGTGAGACACTCCATTTGGACCAAAGAGTATGATATTGATTATAGCCCCTTCACATCCGATGCATACAATGAAAGATAATATTAGCAAAGTTGCTTCACTCTCATTTATCAAATCTTCCTAACTAACATAAGTGACCTCCTATACTAAATTCTCACATTTCAACATGTGTTGGTCATTTGGCATTGATGTTCTCCTACAATTAATACTGGTGCAGCCGTTTTGGTAAATTTGTTGAGATCCAGTTTGATAAGCAAGGAAGAATCTCGGGAGCTGCCATCAGAACTTACCTTTTAGAGAGATCTCGTGTTTGCCAGATTTCTGATCCTGAGCGCAACTACCACTGCTTTTACCTTCTTTGTGCTGCACCACAGGAGGTAACTTGTGAAATGATCGCTTTTCTTGTGATCCTAATTATCCTGTAGTCAGTGCAGATTTAGGTTATTTCTATTTTATGCAACTTCTAGTTGAAGTTAATATTGTTAACAGGAGATTGAAAAGTATAAGTTGGGAAACCCAAAATCATTTCACTATCTTAACCAGTCAAATTGCTATGAACTGGTTGGTGTAAGCGATGCCCATGACTATCTTGCCACAAGACGAGCTATGGATATAGTTGGAATAAGTGCTAAGGAACAGGTATAATTTGTAAACAAGGATGCTTTTAACTTCTACCAGTAAGATTAGCATCTTACTCTCTCTCTCTCACACACACACTTACAGGAAGCAATTTTCAGAGTTGTTGCTGCAATCCTTCATCTTGGCAATATTGTCTTTACTAAGGGAAAGGAAGTTGATTCGTCAGTTCCAAAAGATGACCAAGCTAAATTTCATCTTAAAATGACAGCAGAGCTACTCATGTAAGAGTTCTGTTATCGTATCGCCATCATCGATGATATTCTAATATGTTTGCTTTAGTTTAGATGCAATTATTGCATTTTATTTTTATTTCAGGTGCGATCCTGTAGGCTTGGAAGATGCATTATGTAAGCGTGTCATGATCACCCCTGAGGAGGTTATCAAACGAAGTCTGGATCCTCAAAGTGCAGCAGTTAGCAGGGATGGTTTAGCTAAGACAATTTATTCACGCCTATTTGACTGGTACAAAATTATTGTATTAGATATTAATTAATAGTATTTCTGATAATTAACCTTGAGAATGAGATGAGAATTTTGATAACTACAAGATGCTAATTTTTTCTGTGTGATTTTGTACAGGCTGGTGGATAAAATTAATAATTCCATTGGACAAGATGCTAATTCAAAATGTCTGATTGGAGTCCTTGACATCTATGGCTTTGAAAGCTTTAAGACTAACAGGTAATAACTAATCAAACTACGTATACAATTATAACTGAGTAAATTGCATGTGGTATTGCAGGAAATTGCTAATGGAGTTCTCATAACAATTCACAATTCCTACTGTGCAGTTTTGAGCAGTTCTGTATCAATTTCACAAATGAAAAGTTGCAGCAGCATTTCAACCAGGTAAGTCTCACAGATCATGCTGACCACTTAGCTGGATTTTATTCGTTCCTTTTAACTGAAGAGAGTTTGGTTATTACTTTCAGCATGTCTTCAAAATGGAACAAGAAGAATACACTAAAGAACAGATTGATTGGAGCTACATTGAGTTTGTTGATAATCAAGATGTCTTGGATCTTATTGAAAAGGTTATTCCTCTGTACTCCATATCAAATGTGATTCTTTAGCTATTAACATTTTATTCCATATATCATATCCTCACTGGGTAGAGGTATTACTTCTCTTTGTCCTCCAACTATTTTGAAGTGTTTTTGGGCTCATTCCATTATATTTGAAGCAATACTCCAAGAAGTTACATTTCTTTTTTTTTTTTTTTATCTTGTCTCATGCAGAAACCTGGGGGAATAATTGCTCTCCTTGATGAAGCTTGGTATGTTTTTTTTTCTTTTCCTTATCACAATATTTTACTACTCAAGGAGTGTTGTATCTAGTAATTGTATTATGTCAGAATTTTTTTCTTGACTCCTGTCAGCTCCATATGAAATCTTACTTTAAGCTTGTGGTTGAAAGTCATATTAGTTTTTCTCATTCATGTTAACCTTTCCTTGCTATTCAGCATGTTTCCAAAGTCAACGCATGAAACATTTGCAAATAAGCTTTATCAGACGTTTAAAGTTCACAAACGCTTTATCAAGCCAAAATTGTCTCGAACAGATTTCACCATTGCTCATTATGCTGGAGAGGTATGTTTACTAGAGAATCAATTGCACAGAGTGAGCTGCATTTGCATTAATATTGTCTTCCTCGTACTGTAATTTTTACAGGTCCTGTATCAGTCTGACCAATTTTTGGACAAGAACAAAGATTATGTGGTTCCTGAACATCAGGATTTGTTAGGTGCTTCCAAATGTTCATTTGTAGCAGGCCTTTTCCCTCCACTTCCAGAAGAAACAAGTAAATCTTCAAAGTTCTCCTCAATTGGTTCTCGTTTTAAGGTAATTTTCCTCAAGTTATCTTCATGGCAATAATAGTTTTTTTTTTTTTTTTTCTAACATGAACAATATTTCATGTAATTACTCACATACTACCCACTGCAATGCCTTCTTCCAGAACTGAAAACTAATGTTCTATGCCATAAATGATGCAGCTACAACTACAACAATTAATGGAAACGTTAAATTCTACTGAACCTCACTATATCAGATGTGTAAAGCCAAATAACTTACTCAAACCTGCCATATTTGAGAATGTCAATATCATGCAACAATTGCGATGTGGTGTAAGTACGATTTTAAAATTTATTTAATTTATTCTTTTTTCTTTAAAATGCACTATTTTTTTTTTAATTTCACTTCTGGATGTTCATGTAGGGTGTTCTAGAAGCAATCAGAATCAGTTGTGCTGGATACCCTACTCGCAAACCTTTCTTTGAATTCATAAACCGATTTGGGCTTCTTGCTCCAGAGGCTTTGGAAGGAAAGTAAGTACCTCCTTTTGGATAAGTTTCAGTTTAGGAGGATAATTATTGTAACCTGTTTGACTTGAAAAGTGTAGCCAGATTGAATTTGTTCTTTAATTTGCTGATTAAGCTCCAATAAATGTGGATTTATTCATTGTAAATTTGTTGTGAGCAGCTATGATGAAAAGGTTGCTTGCAAAAAAATTCTGGAAAAGAAGGGGCTTCAAGGCTTTCAGGTAATACAAAATAAATGATATGTAATGTTTTCTGCTGCTTTGACAATAGTTAATGGCCTGATAACCTATAAAATCTTATGGTAATGCTTCCTAATATAAATGGATGGCAAATGGAATATGTTACCTACAATGCATGGTTGAGCTGTGTGTCAAAATAATGAAGGTTCTTGCTTCTGATTATATTTATGTTTATCAAAGCCACTTATTCTATTGCCCTGAAATGCCTTTCAGATAGGCAAAACAAAGGTATTCCTAAGAGCCGGTCAGATGGCTGAATTAGATGCACGGAGAGCTGAAGTACTCAGCAATGCAGCAAAAACTATCCAACGTCGAATACGAACTCATTGTGCTCGTAAACGGTTTATTGCCCTTCGGAAAGCCACCATATTCGTTCAGGCGCTATGGAGAGGTGAATCATTATAAAAACATAATAACATATTCCCCTTTATAAAGAGCTTTTTGCTTGTCTGGATATTTTTCTCATTTGTTCTACTAGGATAATTTATTTATGGTTTTCTTGTTTTCATTTGTCTTTTATCTTTTTGTATCATTCCCTGTTCTTCACTTCTTTTCACATAAATTTGTATGACATCTAGGAAGACTTGCTTGCAAACTTTTTGATCGCCTGAAACGGGAGGCAGCTGCTATAAAAATGCAGAAGCATATACGCAAATATGAAGCAAGAAAAGCTTACAAGAAACTTCATGTCTGTGCACTTCTCTTGCAAACGGGTTTAAGATCAATGGCTGCTCATAAGGAATTCAGATTTAGGAGGCAAACTAAGGCTGCAATCACTATTCAGGTTATATCCTTAATTACATTATATTTCCTGGAGATTTACGTTTTGGCAAATTTGATTGTCAAACCTATTACTTTTTTGATCTGAAATGACAAAATGCAGACCCGGTGGCGCTGTCATAGAGCTGTTTCCTACTACAATAGGCTCAAGAAAGGAGCAATTGTCTCGCAAACCAGATGGAGGGGAAGAGTTGCCAGGAGGGAGCTTAGGAAGCTTAAAATGGTTTGTACTGGATAATCTTTTGCAAATAAGGATTTACAGAATTCACATCTGTTGAAGTTGAGCATTATTTTTTAGGACCTGAGATTGCGGCCTAACCTTTGTGTTGACAACAAGAGAATGGAAAGAAATGAGAGGAATATTAGAGAAAAGACATGGGAAGAATAGAAAGAAGAAAAATTCAGATATCAAGATGAGAGTGGAGAAAATAGAATTACAGTAAAAGAGTAACAATTCGGTTACTGATTTTCCATAGCAAAACTTATCCAATCTCTACTATTTATTCTCTGTGGAACCAATTTTCTAAGGACATCTCAACAAACTTAACAAGCAAAACGTTGAAGTAGTAAAACTTTGACCCAATTGACAAAATCTCAACTACAAATTGACCTTTGATTGCTCACTTTATTCTATCAATAACTATCAACTTTGAGTGCATTAGTCATTGAGCCAAGAAAAGAGCATCATTCAATGAGTGGAATTGTGATGCCTATACCAACGCAGTTTAAGATATGTGAGAAGATTGATCAAGTGAAAACCTGTGGTTTTTAGAAATTGAATTAAAATTTTAGGAAATGCTATAGGGGCACAACCAAAGCTTTCAATTAAATATCTGTGCTAACTACAATGATTGTATAAATGCATATGGTCAACAATTGCAGTGATATACCTGTATCTAGTTACATTTGGGAAAAAATGGTTATTGCGCTATGTATTGGTATGATAACTACAAAAGCTACAATGATGGATAGCAAATATTGATATGCAGCATATCTTGAATAGTTTCTCTCTCTATAAAATTCTCTAAACCTGATTCAGATTAATGCTTCCAGCTTTAAATAGGAATCCTGACATCTACCTCCAATTTTCTGCAGGCAGCAAGGGAAACTGGTGCACTAAAGGAGGCCAAAAATAAACTTGAGAAACAAGTAGAGGAACTCACTTGGCGCTTACAATTGGAAAAACGTTTAAGGGTAACTTTCATCTTCTTGTGGAAATTATTCAATGAGCAAGATATTGATAAGACTTTTCATATGCTTCTTCTTTAGAACTTAAATTAAGCTTATAAGTTATAACGATTACATGACCATCATACCAATATTGCAACATCTTATGCCAAATCTTTAAATTCCATATGCAGACTGACTTAGAAGAAGCAAAAGCAAATGAGGCTACAAAATTTCAGAATTCAATAGAAGAACTGCAAAAGAAGATAGAAGAAACAAATACATTGCTAGTAAAGGAACGAGAGGCTGCAAAGAAGGCTATTGAAGAAGCACCTCCTGTTATCAAAGAAACTCAAGTACTTGTTGAAGATACAAAGAAAGTTGAGTCTCTAACAGCAGAAGTGGAAAAACTAAAGGTAAGAAGGTTCAATGTAGTAATACATGTACCCTTTCTTCTGTGTAAATCAAACGTATTATCTCATAGTCATTTCGTTACAAATAAAAATTTCTTTTTTCAAACAATTCATCTTTGGCAATGTCAAAAAAAAAAAAGAAAAGGAATTATCCTGACTGAAAAGAGATATAAATCAGACAATACTTTGGAATAATGATACTTGTGTTTAGCTTACAATATGTGAAACATTTCCAATTGATATATAATGTGACTAGATATAATCAGTGGTAACAAATGTATATGTGCTGAAATGCCCTAGTAAATTTTACCCGAGAGACACCTGGTTTTGCGTTTCTTATTATCACTGCAATGGCAGAGTTGGTCCATAGTGATTATTCAAACCATGGGAACAGCATCCTTGTAATGAAGGTGAAAGGTTGTAATATCTGACGCTCCAGGGCCTGCTAGAAGTTTCATGCCCTGGGACACCATATTATACCTTATTGTCACTGTTTTCACATTAAAATCAGATTGTTCCATATTGATTAAATATGAAATGGATTGTTGTCATTGTGGGCAACATTTGAAATACAAATTCAAGGACTTGACCTCAAACAATTTGTTAGGAATATGCAAGTGTGGAATTCTCACATTGGAAAAAGATGGAATGAGTGAGAGATATATAAGTGGGAAGGACCCATAGATCCATTGCCTTAAGGATTTGGGTTGGATATGGTGTCAAGCCCATGAGTGTATTCTTTAACAAGGCCCATCAAAGAAAGATTTTCCCTAGGTGCTTTGGGCTCCCCATATCTCTAACACAATAACTTTGAAGAAGACTAATATTAAGTTGACAAATGGTCATGAAAAGGATTGGACTTCTTACTGGAAATGATAAAAGGTTGGGAGTGTGATTTTTCACTGTACTTAATGTTGCCCAAGTTAGCTGTGGGAAGTTGCTATTGGATCTATTTATGAGTCAATCCACAACCATTCATTATATTTATGATTCATTGTTGAACCAAAAAGAAACTTGTATCTGAAAAGGTATTTTTATTACATTGTACAGTAGCTGCATTTCATCTGATATAGTTAACTTTGACTTTGGCCTTGTCTTCTCACAGGAATCTTTGGATTCTGAGAAACAAAGAGCTGATAGCAATGAAAAGAAATACAATGAAGTCCGAGAGTCTAGTGAGGAAAGACAAAAAAAATTAGATGACACTGAGAAAAAGTTTCAACAGCTTCAGGAATCTTTGCAGAGGTATTGTATTAAAAATCATTTCACTCACCTGTTTTAGTTGTATTATATCAATCATGTTTTTCTAGAAAGGGTAACTAGTGGACTGCAAGTTCAACTAGCTGAATCTCTACCATGAAGAGAAAGTGTCCATATTAACAATTTTTCTTGTGTAATTAACCAGCGTTTGTACTTTTTTTATTAGGCTAGAAGAGAAGCTCACAAATTTAGAATCAGAGAATCAAGTTCTGCGGCAACAGGCTGTGTCCATGGCACCAAATAAGTTTCTTTCAGGACGCTCCAGATCAATTATGCAGGTGCTTTCATGATGAATTTTACATACTAGATTTGGATTTTTTTTATTCATAAAAAGACCTGAGAGTTTTTCTGTTTCACTGATTGTTGGCAGCGGGCCGAAAGTCACATTCCAGTGGAAGCAAAGGCAGGCTTGGTAAGTATGGCTTACTTAAATCTACACCATTAATGCCGAATAAAGAACAAGGATTTTATATTTTTCAGTTATTGAAGTTTTCTGTGTTGAGGTTTTTAATGTGTTAACTGATTAACTGGATCAGGAACTGCATAGCGCTTCCATAAACCATAGGGACCTCTCTGAAGTAGATGATAAACCTCAAAAGTCACTAAATGAGAAACAACAAGAGAACCAGGAGTTGCTTATTCGCTGCATTGCACAACACCTAGGCTTTTCAGGGAACAGACCCATTGCTGCCTGTATCATATACAAATGCCTTCTGCAATGGAGATCATTTGAAGTTGAGCGGACTAGTGTCTTTGATCGGATAATTCAGACCATAGGCCACGCTATTGAGGTTTGAAATGGAAAATCTCACATGTTAGCATTAAAATCTATTACTTCTTTTTTTCTCCTACTCTAAATCTGCCTCCTCTAACATATTACTGCAATTTGGATATCAGACACAGGATAACAATGATGTATTGGCATACTGGTTATCCAATGCATCAACACTTCTCTTGCTACTTCAGCGCACATTGAAGGCAAGTGGTGCAGCAGGAATGGCTCCACAACGTCGCCGATCATCATCTGCTACTCTGTTTGGAAGAATGACACAGGTAAGGATAAGTATCTTACTGTAATCAGAGAATGCCAGTAGCAATTTTCTTTTCTTTAACTAATTCAGGTGTTTGCTGTTGCCTTTGTGTAGAGTTTCCGTGGAGCTCCCCAAGGAGTCAATCTTTCCTTAATCAATGGGGGCATTAATGGGGGAGTGGATACTTTGCGACAAGTTGAAGCTAAGTACCCGGCTTTGCTTTTCAAACAGCAGCTTACAGCCTATGTCGAAAAAATTTATGGAATGATTCGAGATAATCTGAAGAAAGAAATTTCTCCTTTGCTTGGATTGTGCATCCAGGTATACTACATATAATATACGTAAAGACTCGTTAAATTGTTATTTGAAACCGTATGCTTCTGTTGATAGATTTTAATCTCTTGTTTTGAATTACTTCAGATAACTTTCAGTTTGAAATATCATTGACAGGCACCAAGAATATCCAGAGCAAGCTTAGTTAAGGGAGTACGTTCAGTTGCAAACACTGCAGCACAACAAGCTTTGATTGCTCACTGGCAAGGGATTGTGAAGAGCCTTGGGAACTTCTTAAACACTTTGAAAGCAAATCATGTAACTGAGATCCCTTTCTTTTGTGTTTCTTCAACTTAGCTTTCCTATTTTCTGCATTACTAATATTATAGGGATTTGTCTCACTTTTCAAGCCTGCTTGCATTCTTTATTCTGCAAGCATCACTCCACAAATTATAATTAAAAGATGGCAAAGAAGATTTGGAAAACTGTCTTTTCCTCGTTTTTTTGAATAATGAAGAAATGAGAGAGGTGAATTCACAAGGGCCTTAGGAGTTTTGGAGTAATCATCCTTCCCCACCATTTCATTTTCTTTTCTATGCCTTTTAGCCACTTCACAAGAATGACTCCTAGGAATTTCACTTCTGTTTCTTCATTTCACTTATACTTCCAACCATACAGACTAGTTGATTAACTGAACTTTTGTTTTCTTTAGTTGACCATTTTCCTGCGTTCGCTTGATCTCTCAGAACATTATGTGAAAGCTCTCCACAAAATAAAAATAGTTTTCTAACTTAATTTCCCCTTCTTGTATGATTCCTTTTCTAGGTACCCCCATTTTTAGTTCGTAAGGTGTTCACACAAATATTTTCTTTCATCAATGTTCAACTATTTAACAGGTAATCAATCTATGGTCCCATTTTCAGTTGCTTTTTAAGTTGCATTTATAGTTTGCCAGAACAATTTACTTATTAATTTGTTTACTCTCTCCCCCTTTGGCCCTTCCCATCCTTCTCTGCAGTCTTTTGCTGAGGCGAGAGTGCTGTTCATTTAGTAATGGTGAATACGTTAAAGCTGGATTGGCTGAATTGGAACATTGGTGTTACAAGGCAACAGATGAGGTATTTCATCCACTCCCATTACTCATTCAGCTTGTAATAGAAATATTTACAAGCTAACCAAAAATTATAAATGCAGTATGCAGGTTCAGCTTGGGATGAGCTTAAGCACATAAGACAGGCTATTGGGTTTCTGGTATCTATTGTTGATGAAATATTTCTTCCACCACTACAATTCATGACAGTGAACAAGGAAAAACAGTGACATCATGAAATTTATTGTTTTCTGGTGCAGGTCATACATCAAAAACCAAAGAAAACATTGGATGAAATAAGCCATGACCTGTGCCCGGTGGGTGATGCATATCAAAGGACATTGAGATACACATGATTCTCAGTTGTCATCTTAACTATATCATAACCATATTAATTCTTCTTTTTACAGGTTCTCAGTATACAGCAGCTCTACCGGATTAGTACAATGTACTGGGATGACAAGTATGGGACACACAGTGTGTCCTCAGAAGTAAGCTTTCAGCAATTCCATTACATAAAATAGGGTAGAGTCATCTCTATCACATGGAAGCACAAACTGACAATGATGACCTTTCCCATGTGAATTGTTCTTTTCTAGGTTATATCCAATATGAGGGTGTTAATGACGGAAGATTCAAACAATGCTGTTAGCAGTTCTTTCCTGTTGGATGATGATTCAAGGTTCATCTTCTATTCTTCATTTTCTATTAATTGATTTTTTTTTCCTTATTTCTTTTCCATAGTATTTCAACTCACAAAATTTTTCCTGTTGCAGCATTCCATTTTCAGTGGATGACTTGTCCAAGTCAATGGAACAAATTGATATCTCAGACATTGAACCACCACCTCTTATTCGTGAAAATTCAGGATTTAGTTTCTTGCTGCCACGAGCTGATTAAACATGCAAGATTTGGGCTTGGTCTCTTTACTGATAAAAAACCAAAAAGGATGCAGATTCACAGTGCAAGATCTTCAATTTTGGATATGTCCTTATGGGGTTTATTCACTACTGATTTCTCACTTATGTATTGAAACTTTTTCTGTTTTGTTGTAAAAGTAGCTGATAATTTTCTAGGAGGCAAGGAAAAGATTATAAAAGCAAATATCATTCTTTTGGCATTTTTGTGTTATTGTCAGTTCTCCTCAATGTTTTAGATATTTATGTGTTATTATTTGAAAAGTGATTTCCTAAAAAGAAACCCATAGCCATACTACCACATAGACCCGGCCACTAGCAGGGTTGGACCTGATTAAATTTTGAGACAAATATCGATTAGTCTCCAAGGGCTCGAATTGAATCAGAATCAGAATCAGGAATATTGAAGGTCGAGCTCCATTTTTTATTTTCTAGGACTATGAATCCGACTGAACATGTGATTCAACTAAACGATTTGGTCCACTTTAAAATTTTTTTAAAGAAAAAATTAAAAAAAAAATCAATTGTTCAATTGTGCGAAACCCTAATCAAATTGAATTTGAAATCATTGGAATCAAACTTAAACCCAACCAATTCTCTATAGAACTGTTGGCTTCGACTTCAAATCAAGTCAAAATCGATCCATAGTTATTTAATTTAACTGTTGAATACAATTGATAAATATGTCCCTCTAGTAGTTGATAAACTATTATTAGTCATTTGGTGGGCATGGTTACTATTGTGCCCATTAAGGCATGGGATGGGTTCTATTTTAGTAAACTCAAAATATAAGGTTTAGAATTTTATTATTATAAGAGTCCATTATAAGTAGATTTTCTATTAGAATGAAAATTGCATCGATAATACAAGTTAATATCAAATAGGAGAATAAAGTAGAAAAATATAAAGATTTGCATTACACAAAAGAGAGAAAAATAATCTTTTTTTTGTGGTTCTATATTAATATTTTTCTTTGGTGTAATTTTGATCCTATTAAGGTACTTTTATCAGATATTTTATTCTCTATAATTTTTTTAAGAATTATTATATGCAATCTAGGTATATTTAGATTTTGAAATTTATGTTTAAGTTGTGGGTAATATGTGATTAAAAGTATACTAGTGATATAATATTGGTTATGAGTTAATATGCTTAACCTAATATAGTTAGGGCCATATTTATTTTTTTTTTTTAACATTGGTATCAGAGTTATTTTCTTATTTTCCTAGTCTAAATATGTTAATTGATATATTAAACACATGTTAGGATGATTAGAATTAAATCTGAGATTTAATTTTGTAAATTTGAATTTATTGAAACATGTTCAATATACCTACTTTGAGCAATTATATCTCTCTATATTTTTATCCGTTATGCATGATTTTTATATCATTATAAAGTAGAAATGACAAACTTTTCACAGGTATATTATTTATATTTTTTTGGATAAAAGATGAGAAAGTTAGGTTTGTATAAAGTTATTAGAAAATCATCCTAAATCTAGTATTAACAAGGTTAAATGAGACCTTTTTTAATAAGTTTTCAGTCAATATTTTTTAGAATATTTTTATTAATATTGTTCTAAATTATTTTCACTCGCTCGAAATATTTTTATTAATAAGTTTATTTTTATCAATATCTAAATAATTTTTAACATTTTAAAATAATTTTTAGATAATTAAAATAAATTTTAAAAAATAAAATTAAAATAATTATAAAAAATTCAAAAAATAATAAAATAAAAAATGTTTCAGAAATTAAATTTTTTTTATCCTCGATAGTTTTAAAATATTTTTAGAACCTTGTAGGAATTTTTTCCATTGAAAAAACTATTTTTCTTAAAAATATCTATTTTATATTTTTATATTTTTTATTTAAATAATAAAAAATATGTGATATTTCCTACTTGTTTGGGTAATGATATTTTCCAAAATAAATAAGAACTCTATTATAAGGTTTTGGACATGCATACGCTCATTGAAAGTCTCCTTCAACCTTTTCTAATACTAGATTTAAGATGACTTTTTAATAATTTTGAACAAATTTAATTCTCTCATTTTTTATCTAAAAAAATACAAATAATATACTTATGAATAGTTTGTCATGTCCACTTTACAATGGTATAAAAATCATATATAACGGATAAAAGCGCTGAGAGTTATAATTGCTCAAAATAGGAATATATTTTAATAAATTCAAATTTACAAAATTAAATCCTTATTTATTTCTAATTACCCTAGCATGTATTCAACATGTCAATTAACATATTTAAATCAAGAAAACAAGAAAATAGCTCTAATACCAATATTTAAAAAAAAAAATCAATATTGCCCTAACTATATTAGATTAAACATATTAACTCATAACTAACTTTATATCTCTTATCTCACATGTATCCACGAATTAAATGTAAAATTTACAGTCTAAATGTATATAGATTATAGATAATTTTCAAGAAAATTATATATTTTTTTACTCTTTTTATTTAGTTTATATGTATGTTATATTCTCCTATTTGATGTAAACTTATATTATCCATGCAATTCTCATTTCAATAGGAAATCTATTCATAATAAATTTTTATAATAATAAAGTTCCAAAAATTATACTTTAGACTTACTCAAATAGAATTCACCATGGATGTTTGTGCCTTCATAGGTAAAATGACTAATAAATATCTATAGTATATTATTTATTTTATTATCGGAATAGATATATACTTATTAATTTATTGGACTATAAAAAAATTAAATGTTAAAAGGGTAATATAACAAATAAAAAATAAAAGTTAATCCAATCACCCCAGGACTAAGGATGGTATAGAACACGCAAGGTGCTATTGGGCTTTGTCTTAAGTCCTCTTTTGGTTGTGGGCTCAACAGTAGCAGTTCTTACAGTGAGGCAGGCCCACCATTCTCTCAGGACAACATATTTTGGTCCGATGATTAATGAAACACTGTGAGGTAGAAGGAAAGAAGCACCCTGTGAGGAAGAAGGAACGCAGCAGACTCAGCAGCAGCAAATAGATCATGATGCGATACAAAGAGGTAATCAATCACTCCTTTTATCTATGTGCACACGATGCTACATTTCATAACCAGGCAAAGACTCTAATTTTGTTGTAGTTACTACGTGATATTAATTGCCAGATCTTGTTTTTGGTACATTCATGACTACCCATTTTCATTTCGTAGGAAAAAGAGGCAAAGAAGGAAGCTTTCAGGAAGTATCTTGAATCTAGTGGAGTTCTTGATTCTCTCACCAAAGGTATTTGCTTTTTTCTTTCTTAATTAGATATATATATATATATATATATATATATATATATATATATATATATATATATATATATATATATTTTTCCTTTCCAGGAATTTTACTCTCTTCGTACTTTTACTTTTTTGTTTTTCAATTATTTCTGTAGTTCTGGTTGCATTGTATGAGCAAAATGAGAAACCTTCCTCTGCCCTTGAGTAAGTCTTCCTTTTTCACCGTATCTGAAGTAATGGGTAGGAATCATTGTCATACTGTTTGGTTAAATTGAAAATTGAAGATGCCCTTTTTTCCCCTGGGGCATCCAACGATTTCAGTTAGTCTTTGGGTAGCATTCAAGCCAATTGTTGGGTAGAATTCAAGTCAATTGTTTTGTTACTTTGGAAATTTTTAAAGGGATAAGGTTGCCAAGTTTTGAACCCCTCACCTCATGCATCATGATGCAAACATTTGATCGCTGGATTGAAACCAAGCAAATTGTATTATCTTTCGTTTGGCCTCATGATATCTCTTTCATGTCAGCTTTTTGGATCTACATGTTGAAGTTTTAATTCGCTTAATCAATATTTATGTAGTAGACAGGGTGCTTAATGAAATCTCAAATTGAATAAATAAAATAAATTACATCTCCATTGGAGAATAAAACTAAATAAACTAAAATTCATTTTACTTGTTATGGACTTCAATATGGTTTCTTCAACCATGTCAGCTTTTGGGTAGGCTTGTGAAGTTTTAATTTGGCTTGATCAATAGCTATGTGGTAACTGGGTCTATTTAAGATTTTTTTTTTCCTTATCAATGACAATTAAACATAAATGCTTGCAATGGTTTTTTTGTGTGGCTAAACATATATTTGTTTTGACAGATTTATTCAACAAAAACTAGGCGGCCCAAGTTTGTCCGAGTATGAAAAGCTGCAAGCTGAAATGTCTGATTTGCAAATAAAGTATAATGATCTTTTGTCAGCACACCAGGAAACTTGCAAAGAGGTGAGATTTAGTATGCCATAACCTAGCATTGTACTCTTAATATTTTTGTGGGATTAACCATTGAGATATTATAGGATGCGAGTTTCTTACAAGGGAATCCTAAAATCTTGATTCATGCCCCAAAGAGATCAGGTTCACATTCTTCAAGAGTCCATGGACTGAGAAATCCATTACAACTCAACTAAGCTTTAATCCCATTCTAGTTTGGCTTTTCAACATCCTTTCAGTTATATAAATCAATTCCTTTTTTTAATCATGGTTTTCTCATGTTCCCTGGTAAGTTATTGGAGAAGTCTGTCAATAAACTGCTGGTCTGCTAAACATCATTCAGAATTTATGTATTTATCCATGCCGTGTTTACAAATACAATATAAAGTATGCTTCGCATGTCCAAGGAAATGCAATAAAAGTTGCTAGTGTTAGTTATCCCAGGCCCCCCACCACCAAGGTGATACACGTGGTATTGATATTGCTGAAGCAATTCATTTGTTACCTAAAGACAAATTTATGATGGTTGTTTGCTTTAGGTATTTGTTGTGTTTTATAATTAGCTAGTGTGTAGGGTGGCCATTTTACTGATGCTTAACTAGTTGCTGTGAATGATATTTACTTTCTTAGTTGTTTTTTTGTTTGAATTGCACATTCCTATTTGACTTTTTCCCCTGATTCTATGTTCTGTTACAGTTGGAGGAACTTAAGAACTTGCATAGTTTCACGTCTACTGAAGAAATGACCAATGGGGAGGCACCAAAAGACGTAACTCAGAACTGAATGTACAGAGGAGAACATGTGCAAGTGCCGTGCTTTACAAAAGCCTTCATTCAGATAGAAATATTGAGGAATTAAGTGGAACCATTGTTCCCAAAGATCAAGTGTTGTATCTATGTGACGCAGTCTTCAGCAGGACTCTTTGCTATGTATAATTGTATCACTGTGCCTATGTTTGTCCATATAACTACAAGGGTTTGCCTGCAAATTTAATTTATCTTCTTATTCTTTTCTACCATTTTAAGAACTTCCCTTTGAATTTTCATTGTAAGCATGGGCTTTGTTTGGATGTATGAATTATGCACATTTCTTGAATGTTGAGGATTCAATCTTTTTGATTGGTGAGATATAATTGGATGCATGTACCAGAATGGCTGGCTATAAGGCTATTTATGTTCTCATAACAATTTAATTATGCAGTCTAGAAATGTATTCTAGTGAATGTGTACATATTTATGTTAATTTACATTTATATCATATAACAAAAACCCTCCCCTCCTCATCTTTCTCATTATTTTTCCTCTCCTCCATATTTTCTTATTCTTGTGATTTCTCTAGGTGGCAACCGGTGAGTGTTTCCACTGGTGATAATCTTTTTCTTTCCTTTTAGGTTTTTCTTTTCTAATAACTTCCAAGTCAATGTCCATTTGGAATGAATTTTGGGCATATATTCTCATATCATTGATGATACAGACTTTGAGTTTGAATATGCGTGCTACCCCTTTAGTGGATTTTGTTATGTTTCTCTTACCGTTATTCTTTATTAAGAAATAAGAGTTTAATATTTGTTAGTGAGTCATTTTAAATTTTTTAGAGGAAATTGTATTACTAGGGATAGATTCTTCCTAAAGTAGATAAATTTTTACAAAAATTATTAGGTATACCCGATGTATATATACTATCTCTCGTAATTATATGGGACTCACTTTTTATATATGGTTCACTTTTTTTTAAGAGAGAAAAAATACTATTTTTTAGTACTATTGATGTTAACCTAAATGTAAATATTATTTAATAGTGGTTCGTAAAATGACTATATAATTGAAAAGTGGAGTGTGTAATAAGTCTATTTGCCAATCTATATATTTATCAATACTATTAGATCTTTCAAATTTTTTGTATTATTTTTCACAAGTAATTAATTTTATTTATGTAAAAATATAATATGTTAATTTGTACTTATTTTTTATTTCATTTCTAATTAATGAAATATTATATTTTTTTATAAAAAAATTATTCTATAGGACTTTTTAAAGTATAAATAAAGTTTAATGGTAAAGAGAAGACTATGGGCCTGTTTGGATTAATTGTTGAATACAACTGATAGCTGTTAGCTGATAGCTGTAAAATTATATTTAGCTGTTGCTGTTAATATGTGAAATGACTAATAAGGGTATATATCATATAATTTATTTTATTATTTAAATAAATATAAAATTATAAATTTATTATATTATATTATTTATTTTATTATTAAATTAAAATATATAATTATTAAATTAATATATTATATTATTTAAATAAATATATAATTATTAATCTTTTATATTATATAATTTATTTTAGTATTGAAATAAGAAAAATAATTATTTTTTTAAGATAATTAAATAATTTTAAAAATATAGATAAAATAATAAAATAATTATTATTGTTAATAGAAAAATTTATAATTAATTTTAAGTTTTTGGATATAAATAAATATTTTATATTTTATGTTATTAATAAAAAATATTTTAACAAAGTTGAAATAGGTTAATTAAAATTATAAATAAAAAAATAAAAATATTAATAATATTAATTTTCAAGTTAAATAAAAAAGGATAATATTGTCAAAATAAAAAATAAAATCATATCAGCTATCACCGAATTTTTAAAGTATAAATAAAGTTTAATGGTAAACCAAATACTCCCTATATTTAGGTGAGAATGGTAATATTTGAAACTCATTTATTACAAAATTTTCCCATACTGTAAACTTACAAAGTAGTTTTAAAAAAAAATGTTAATCCATTTAATTTTTTTTTTAATTTTTTAAATGTCATGAAGAGGTGATTAGGGTCCAACAAGTACGGTTTAGATAGGAATAGGAATGATCTGGTTCAGATAAGGAATCGGTTTAGTTTAATTCAGAGTTGGAATTATTAGAATTGAATCATTTTTTTTTCTAATTTTTAATTGAATCAAAATGGGTCCATTCAATTAAAGGTCATTTTCGGGTGTTCGGATTATCCAATTTAAAACACACGTGGACCAAAAAACATGCCAGATCTCTTTAAAAAAATAAAAAATAAAAATAAAATATTGATAAAGATAATAAAGAAATAAATTTTAAGTAACTGATTTATCGAAAGGAGCTTGAAAGTCAAAATGAAGTCCTCAGATAACCGAAAGGCCCAATCCAACGGTCAGAAATCGCTTGACACAAAACCCAATCCCTTCTTTTCGAAACTCTTGCTTCGGAACTTCAGTAGGTCAAATATGGAAGTCAAACATCACAACACAACAGTAATCCTACGGCTGCAAATCACTTCCCCTTTATAAAAACCCTAAAAAATCACAAATAAATATCAATTCCTCCAAAAAGAAAATAAAAAAAAATATCTCACAATTCTCTTCTCGCTCTTTACAAAATGGAACCCAACGATAGCCAGCACCACCACCTCAGCTCCTACTTCACCACCACCACTCCCACCACCACTACCCCCTCGCCGACCAATGGCCTTCTGCCACCGCCTCCCAATTCCACTACCGATAGTGGTGGGGGGCCCCATATGGTCTACCCTCTCTCCGTGGGTCCATCTTCGGCCGCAGTCACCACTGCACCAGCGGAGCCCGCCAGGAGGAAGCGAGGTCGGCCGAGGAAGTACGGGACGCCAGAGCAAGCTCTGGCAGCAAAGAAAACCGCGTCTTCTTCGAATTCTGTTCACAAGGAGAAGAGGGAAGGCGCTTCTTCGTCGTCTCCTTCTTACTCGGGTTCCTCCAGGAAATCTCAACAGTTGTTTGCTCTTGGTGGGCCTTGCTCTTTCTTCGATTGTTGTATTATTATCTTACTTTTGTGTTGCTTGTTTGTTTGGGAATTTACTTCATTTTTTGGGTTTTCCTTGCAAATCTCATTTTTTTTTTAAACTTTTAGCTAGAATTGTTTTCTTTTCATTATATTTATAGTTCATTTCGTACACTTCATTGCTTCAGCGGAAAAAACGTTTTGATTTTTAATGGAGGGTTGAGAATTTAGCTTACTTTTGGTGGTGTGTAATGGAATGTAATGCAATCAAATATTTTTACATCCCATTACACCCTACCAAACGTAGCTTAGTTGTTTTATAACATTTGTTTGCAAATTATTTTAATTTCAAGGTCAGAAGTTCTGTCGTCATAGTATTTTATTGTTAACGGTCTGTGTGGGCTATTCATGAAATGTTCCAGTAGCTAGTTTTGGAAAGGTGCTGCTTTTATCATTTTCAACTACAGAATTCACTATGCTGAATTTTTTTTCTGAGATTTAGTGTGTTCTGAGTTATTTTCAGTTGCTGGAGGATTTGGTGCATTTTTTGCAACATTTTCCTTGCTTTTGTCTCTGCATGCTCTTTATTTGCATTAAAGGTCTTCTATTAAGTCCCTAGTAGTTCCTCTGCAAGAAAACTTCCATGTGCTGCGTCACTATTTGTGAATTTCTTCAATTCTTGAAGCTTTAGAAGCAGAATTCTTAAGTTTGGTGAGGATTCAACGTTATGTTGAAGTTCATTTTGTGATTTTTGTAGTGGTGATTAATTGGTTTGTGATTCATAATCCCTTAATTTGTTTTTTTTCCTTATTGTATTTGAATTTGTTGAGTTTAGAGAGTTTTATTGCAAATTGCTTATTTCAATGGTTTCAGTTTATTCCATTTGCACCCGTATTTTCTAATTTCAGTTTGGTCTTCTCCATTTGTATCCAGGTGTGATTCACTGTGTGTGTGTGCATTTATCTATCTGTTTAATGTACACATATTTTTTCTTTAATTTTGGAAGAATCCCAACTTGTTGATCTTGAGGGTGTTATTGCAGTTAACTTTTGAATTTAGCAAAATCTTGGAGATTGTTGTTGCAAATTTATGGTGCTTGTAAGGGTTTGGATCATTGTGCCAGTTTATCTCTTTTTGGGTTGTGGTACTGTAGTTACTGATTCTTTCTTGTATTTCTTTTTAATACTTGTTCTGGTGAGTATCTTCGTAGCAATTCATTTTAAATACTTGATTCTAAATGCTGTTTTATTTAATTATGTCTTGAATGTATGCTAGTGTTTGTGATTTTCTAGTAGTCGGATGTTTGTTGCAAATAGTTGGCACTTCCAAGGAGTTTTTGATGCATTGTGTATGATATGAGTCCTACTTTACCTTTTTGTATCAAGTAGTTAGTATTTATGTGAAAAGTGTGTTTGTGCTTGATCTACCAAAATTATGAGGATTTCCTAGTAAATTATCCTGGTTATGTGAGGCTTTCTGTGCATCTTGTGTGAGCTGCCTCCTGTTATGATAGCTGCAATGGGCATAAATCTTCATCCTTTGGCAATTGAGTTTTTGGTGGGATTAATTGCTGTATATAAGTATGTATAATGTATATATATATTCACTTTGGAATTTTATGACTTTTAAGGTTATTTGCTTCTGTTACAATTTAAAGCGTTGATAGACTCATTGATTTTTTTTTACCAGATATTGTTGAGTGATTCATTCATATCTGCATTTGGAAAAGGGTTTTCACAGTTCTTGTAACTTGTTTTATAGAAATTTGATGAAAAAGAACTTAGTCACAACACCACTTAGAATAGTATGCCCTCTGATTATAATTTAGTAATATACAGGATATCACAGTTGGTGATGTGGAAAAATCCAAGATGTTCCCGCTGTTGAATTTTGTAAGTGTTGAATTAAGATATCAGGAAAAACAAATTAGGAATTGTGTTGTTTAATCTGATGGAAGGCCTAAAGTGCGAACAGGCCATTAAGTTAAACATTTCTATTTTCAGTTTACTTTTATATTTGAGAATGACTGTGCTTTTACGTAGTGCAAGGTTTACATTACATGTCAATTTTACCTGTTGCATTTGAGTAATCTGCTAAGGTGTAATGTGAAGTTTTTTTTGGTATGGCTATGATAAATTATACTCTTTTTTTTTTTTTTTGAAAGGTGAGTTAATGCTAAACTTAGTTTTGAATTCTTTTTACTGTATTTTCCCTGCTTGCTGACACTTGCCTTTAATGGGTGGTTTAGAATTAGAATCTTTGGATTGTTTTGCTGATTAGAATTAGTTTCTATGAGCCTTTGTTTTTTTGGTCAGCCATAAGTATATCTATGCATTCGGAGGGAGAACTCTACACCATTGCTTCAGCAAATAAATAACTTGTTCTAATATATACATCCATTTAATTTAAGTTTTTGGTATGCCTGGTAGTCATAAAGGGAAATATTGTGGCATCATCTTTGATACCAGTTGCTACTTCCAGGCATTTCCCATTTTCTTATATACTCATTTCAAATATTTTTACAATTTATCATTCCTGTAAGTCCATGTAAAGGTTTACTCTTGACTACACCGTCTAAACCATGTTGCTTGTTGGACATTCCATTTCCTAAAGCATGCTTGGGTTGGATATACAAGTGTTATTTGAACAAAGTTTTTAATTTAGACTATATGGAAATTCATGTGAATTGGAATTAAAAACAAAGTGATAATCTATATTTATATGTATCTATATAAAGTAGCAAGGCATTCCTCAAGGGCTGACATGTGGCATTGTCCTCAATGGTATTGCCACATGGTGTTTTCTATAGTATTGCCACATAGATTCTCTATTTAATTATCTTTTATTCTTCTTTTAAGTATATTATTATTATCATTACTATATTTTTATTTAATGTTCATATAATGAAGATAATATTTGAATATATTATATTTCTTTAATATATTAGTAGGATATAATAAAATATTGATATTTAAAATGATAAAAATAATCACATGATTGAAACGACTTCAAATGATTCTATATCTTTAATCAATATTTTTATTATATTACTATATTTTTATTATGAAATCTTCATTAAAAAGTTTGAGAGGTAAAAAATTAATTAAAAAATAAACAATATTTAATGAATAAAAAAATAAAATTTGAAATAATTAATAAAAAATTGAGCCATTATTTAATTTTTATATACTGAAATTAAAAAAATATATAAATTAATATTATTTATATATTAAAATTATTATTAGCCACGTGTATTAGTACAAGCAATTTCCTAGTTAGGATAAATTATCCTGGGATATCTTGGTCTGCTTTGTTGGTAATACATCATAATGTAGCCATAAACAAAATCAACTGGACATACTCAAATGACAATAACTTGTGTTCTTTTCTTTAGCTTGTGAACTATTTTAAAGAAGTTCTGCATAGGAAGGCTTGTAAAAATATGAATATTTGATAATTTTGTAAGTAATATTAAATTATGGGTATGCTGATTATATGTATGCATTTCTTCATTAGTTAACTAAAATTCTAATAGCTTTTTGCTTAGTGTGTTTGAATTTGTTCTTTTAATTGATGATAAAAAATTATTTTGCTTAGTGTGTTTGAATTTGTTCTTTTAATTGATGATAAAAAATTATCTGTTCAGTACCATGCTAAATTTTTTATTGTTGACTATGATATGCTTTTGTTTATTGGATTGGGCTTATTTCTTTAATGAGCTATGGAGTTTTGTTATTCATAGTGCCTCTACATGTTGTTAGTTGGTAAGAACCTTGTATTTTGTGACCTGATTTTATCATTCCAGTTTAGAGAGTATTTATATATATGCGTGTGTGTGTGTGTGTGCGTTTGTGTGTGTGTGTGTGTGTGTGTGTGTTACTTGGACTTGGGAATGGGAGTTAGAAATGGGTACATATCTGTGTGTCAGACTTGTTAACTTTCTAAGTAGAAAATATGGGGATATGGTTCTAAATTTGGATACGATTGCTCGGATACGTTATGTAAACCGAAAGGGTTGAGGTAATCTATTCAAAAGGGGCCAGCCACAATTAATTGCCATATGCGACATTGGATTCTCTAAATATTCAATATTTTATAACTTGTTTTGTACCTATCCTTTAATTCAAAGTTGCAACTTGTTTTTTTACCTATCCGTGACTCAATGTGATTTTCATCTTGAAAGATCTTTGTCACTCTTGAGTGTCTGACTGCATGAATAGGTGTCGGACACATATTCCTTTTTGTGTCCCATGTCATGTCATGTTGACACAGGTACGATAGGGCAAAATGAAGAGTTGGAGTATCAGAGCATATTATCTATATTCATTTTTGGGTGACTTTTCATAATTCTCTATTTTACCATATAAATAGAGTACTTACATTTTCCTGCTTCTAATTTTTTGTTGCAGGCAATGCTGGGCAGGGTTTTACTCCACATGTTATAACTGTAGCTGCTGGTGAGGTATGGAAAGTTTGTTTTCTTTGATGATACCATTGGTATTGTTGGTTATCCATTAGGAGCCCTCAGTAAATATGTGTGTGCATTATTTTCTGCATGCCTAGATCTATCAAGAAGCATGCATTCATCATTCCAACTTACTTTTTTGAAATTAGGTGTTGGACTGGTTTTCTGAAAAGCAAATTTAAAGAATGGATCATCAATTGAATATGTAGTTTCTCCAATAATTATCAAGACAAATGTAGTCTTTATTGTCAACACCTTATATGTATACCTCGCATCTAGTAGATAGCTAGATGATGGTCTTTGCCACTTAGTAATTGAGAAGATGTATCCTCTGGGTGGTGTTTGACATTATCTTTGGCTGATTATAAATGTCAGTGCTTGAGGAAGTTTTTACTTTTGAGAAAGGCATGTGTTATACTGTAATGTTGGACAATGATTAGGGGATGTGTATGTGGAAGATTTTGGATTGTGTTACAAAACCAAATTTATGTTCTTAACTCCCAAATGGGTGGAGTAGTTTCAGCTTCTATGAACTGCCAGTTCTAGTTACAAAATTTTTTCCTTATCTGTTTATCTAAATGCTGTATTGGCCAACTTTTAGCGTTTTGTTTCCAGATGGAAAGATATTAGATGCCATTTATTACTAAAAAAAAGGAGAATAAGTAGATAATTGGAGAATCAACATGCATGGCCTCTATGACATGGAAGATAAATTATTTTTCTCATGATCTGGACTTTTTTATGATTGGGGATAATTTCATTTCTGGTCTGTTTACACATGTTAGGATGGGCAAACCTTGTAAATGTAAGAAATATACATACATACATCCATATATATTATTCATTTGTTAATAACTGAAGCAAGTTGGGTGCTGATATTGATGTTTTATGTATAATTCAACATGTCCCTTTGTTTATTCCTGAGTAACGTAGTATGTGAATGCTCAACAGGATGTAGCTCAGAAACTTATGATGTTCATGCAACAAAGTAGGCGTGAGATGTGTATTTTGTCTGCATCTGGTTCAATCTCAAATGCATCCCTCCGCCAGCCAGCGACTTCTGGAGGCAACATTACATATGAGGTAATTGTTTGTGAGTGCACTCACCTTTTAAATTTGGAACCTGTAAATTTATGATAGTCATGGTATTATGAAACAAGAGAAAGAAATATCATCATAACAAGAGCCACAACTTGTACATTTTTGTCAACCTTGTCAACATTTGCTGCTTATATTCGGTCTCTGGTTACTTTTGTCAATATCATGTTTAATTATTTGATTGAAGTATGCTTGTCTGTAGAGTGCAACATGGAACAATATATTGATACTGATATAAAGTTGAGTGTGTTTTAGTCTTCTTTTTTTTTTTTTTTTTTTTTTGGGAGAGAGAGAGAGAGCGGGGAGGGGGGGAGAAGTGTTGGGGTGGAATAAAGGAAATGAACTGCAGAGAGATGAGCCTAACAAAAGTCCTGACTGAGTTCTGACAAATAAATCATGCTTGCTAATATCTTAGAAATTGTTACATTTTACTCTTCTGAAAGTAGAATTGTTCTGTGGAAGTTGAAGAGTGCTTATTCTTGTGAAATATAATGTCAAATATGTCCAGGAGCTCGTGTATCAGATGGTCTGGGTTTGCAAATTTCAAATTCTAGATGAATGGGAATCTGGTCTCAATGATACTGTTTCAGAATCAAAATATAGTGACCAACTTTTAAGAAACAAATTGAAAGTTAATGACTTTAATTTGATTTATGATAAGTTTGGTGACTGTGGGTGACAAGTTCGGTCCTGTGGTCAGACCAGCTAGGTGCAAAAGTATATTTGCAGTGCCCAATGGATGATATGCCATTGCCAAGCCTGATTATGTTACCATGGAACTTTGAGAAAATTCAAAAGCATTTGAAATACTCAAAGTGACATAGAAGATTACTTAGCAGTCAGTGTTGAAAGTTTTACGTTTTCATGTGACCAGAAATATCCTCTTTTAGTGCTTATCCTCATTAAAAAAAGGCTGTCAGTTTACTATTTGCATAAAAGGATCATACCTTTTGACTAATTTGTTTGCTCTGAAAGGAAGCTTCACCTTCACAAATTTAGGCATGGTTGAAGTCCTTGACATAACATAATTGTTAAACTGTCAAAATTAATTGTTGTCTGCATACTCTTAAATCAGGGTCGATTTGATATCATTTCTCTGTCTGGATCATATGTGCACACTGATATTGGAGGGAGAACAGGTGGGCTCAGCGTATGCCTTTCTAATACAGATGGTCAGATCATTGGAGGAGGAGTTGGTGGACCCCTAACTGCTGGTGGCCCTGTTCAGGTATTTCTTTCATATAATTGCTTGGAACAAGAATCTGATGCATAAAATCCAAGTAACCGGCACAATTATTATGTGCATGTGTGTGAGCGAAAGATGGAGAGATTCCTGGTTGTGGAAATTCTATGTTCATATCTTTAATATTTTGAGAGGTGTTTGATATCTGTAATATAGTGTTCAGATATCTACAGGTCATTGTTGGTACATTTCTGCTTGACAACAAGAAGGATGTTAACACTGGCGTGAAAGTTGATGCTTCTGCCAGCAAGTTGCCTGCAGCAGTTGGAGGGGCGTCGATGTCAAACATTGGCTTCCGTTCTCCAGTTGATTCATCTTCTGGGAGGAATCCAATCAGGGGAAATGATGATCCTCCAGCTATGGGAGGAAATCCTTTTATGATTCATCCTCGGGGTATGCATGTGGCACCTTTGAGGTCCACAGATTGGAGGAGTGGTCCGGATACTAGAGTCAATTCCGGTTATGATTTGACAGGTATATTTATTTTCCATCTTAAGAGAGTCAGGAAGGAGGGAAAGGAGAGACTAACATGCATTGTTTTCTTTTCAGGAAGATTAGGCCATGGAGCGCACCAATCTCCTGAAAATGGGGACTATGAACAACTTCCAGACTAGGAGATTAGTTTTAGGGCTTCAAACACCATTTTCCGGTCTCTCCCTCCCTAAATGACTCAGGTACTTTGACAAGAGAAATACATGTACAAACTTTTTTCATCTCCTGTGGACTGTAACATCGTATATCTGTACAGGTTACTTGCACTATTTAACTCTTTGTTAACTCTATTTAACTCTTTGTTAACTCATGCTTTTCTATCCTCTAAATTAGAAGTGTTGGCCTTGTTAATATCTTGGCCTGTACATATTATTGAAATGTTTGCTACTCTCCACCAAAAGGATTTGTTTTGCATTCTGGAGTCATTGGCTGATTCACACTTAGGTTTCATCGAATTTTGATGGAAACTCCCACTGGGGGAAAGGGGTGAGTAATGCAATGCAGTACAAGATTAATCACAGTTAAATAGAATCATCGTCTCAAGGCATGTTGTGTGAAATATGGTCTGCTTCTCTAGAAATGGAAGACCTAACATTATAATTTCAGTTTAGCTGTACTAGTGTAGGATCTATACTGCAGAGAAGTCAAGTCTTGTTTGGCACATTGCGATGCTAAATCCAGTTTTTGACTTGACACCACCTTGTGAAATAGGACGCGCAATTTGTACTGTGATCCCATCTGTGCACCTTGTGGCTCTGTCAACAGATTGCAGTGGGTAGGAATTGCAAATTGCAATAGTTTTGCTCAGAAAATCATTGGGAAACACCGACTTGTGCCGCCTTAGCTAGGACATTTGATTGCTAATCGAGCAAAATGTAAAACACCAACTTGTTATTTAAAAAAAAAAAAAATTCTTAATCAAAAGAAGTATTAAATCACAAGTTTTTTTTTTTTTTTAAATATTCGCTTTGTATAATGTAATGGGCAATTTAATAAAATATTAGTGAAATATAATTAAGTTTAATCTTTACCTAGAGTTAATTAATGTCAATTTTAAGCAACATCATGAGATAAAATATAACTTAATTAAGCAAAATTAGTGAAACTGGAATTTGGGTTTTTTTTTAAAAAAAAAAAAGTATACTGAAGAGAGATTGAACGCATCTGACACGAACAAAAATCAAGAAAATGGTTAGTGACGCATAGGATGGTGTCATATTAGTGAGCAAATTGAGTCTTCTTCTATAGTACAAATAAATTCTGCTAAAGTCAGCCAATTGCCCTTCAGTGTCAATGTCACGTGAGCCACATGATCAGTTCTTGCAAGCATTGCTCCCATAGATCTGAGGTAACAAATGGATGGGAAGAATTTGATCATTCCTATTCGAATCATTTGACTTTGTGGGTATTTTAATGAAATAATTAAATTTTTAAATAATTTAAATTAGACTGATCCGATTTTTCAATTATATTCATTTTCTGTTCTAATTCCGCCTAAATAGTTTGTGTTTAACCGATTTCAAGTCCGAATAAAGGAGGAGGGTTGCGGTAGGTGACAATCAACGTAAAAATTTCGTCACACCTTATGATATATGATCGCAAGATTCCCAATAAGTTGAACGAAAAATTTTACCGGCTATGTTATATGGTAGTGAGTATTGGGCACTGAAGGAGTCGTATGCGTCTAAGATAAGAGTTGCAGATATGACAATGTTAAGGTAGATGAGTGGCCATACTAGACTAGATAAAGTTAGTAATGAGAGTATTAGAGAAAAGATAGGAGTGATACCAATTGAGAATAAATTGAGAGAAGAGAGATTGAGATGGTTTGGTCATGTGAAATGTAGACATACGAAGGCTCCAGTTAGACAAGTAGAGTATATTAAGTAAGAGTATATAAAGAAAAAAAAATAATAGACCTAAATTGACTTGAAAGAGAGTAGTACAACATGATCTAGAAAAATTATATATTTCTGATAATTTAATCCAAAATTGTTTAATGTGGAGAAAGTGAATCCATATAGCTGACTCCAAATTTTTAGGATAAAGGCTTAGTTGGATTGAGTATTCATTTTCTGCTCCACTCTAGTAGGTGTGAAAATTACATTAACTACTTTTATATTTATATGAAAATTACGATATTAAACATTTTATAAAGGTGAATTTCATGGTCACTTCAGTTTAAACAAAATAAAATGACTTTATTTTATAAAAATTTATTCTATAACTCACAATTTGGTTTTTTGAAAAGTTACACACATAAATTAAACACACTAATCTTTCAACTAACTATAATTAATAAATATTTTTATTAATTAGAATACCTGGATGAAGCACTCTTTTGGTCTTTTATTAGGATCATGACAAAACTTTTTCTCTAAAAAAGTGAGTATCCATGTGGCTCAACATATGCTTAAATTTATTTTATCAAAAATAAAAACTTAAATTCAAGGATTTATTATTTATCATTTAATAGGGGAATAAATTTATATATTTTTTAAATTAAAATATATTACAAAATTATTATATATATATATTATAATTGTATATATTTTTTTATTTAAAATTTTTCTGCTATTTTAATATATATTCAATCATTTCAGTAATTTTTTAGGATTTTTACACATAAATTAAAAAAATAATTAAATAATATTATTTTTATAGAAAAAAAAATAATTAACTAAAGCATTCATATAGTATCATCAGAATATAGAAAGATTAAAAAGAGATAAATGCATTGTGAATAATAATAAATAAGAATTTTTTTTTAATTTTTAAAATAATTAATAAAGTGAGATAAAAAATTTTTCTAAATCACCTACCATAATTTGAAAATCTTGAAAAAAGAAAAAAATGCATACTTAAAGAAGAAATAAATGATTCTTTGAAAACTTAGGAAATCAATAAATAGGAAGAAAGAAATGGCAAGGATTAAGAAGTGCCAACTTGATTACAAGGGGATCTTTCTCTGATTGATTATATCCACTAAACTATGCCAACCAAAACACAAAAATAATTAATAATTTTTATTCTAATAAAAAGAAAAAGTATATACAGTAATAAATAAATACCTACTTGTTGTGTGTATACTATTTTAAAGGGTGAGGAGCGTCTAGGTTCTCATCACATACAATCTGTGGGTCCCATTGCTTAAACCCTTACTTCTCTCTCAGGAGAAACAGCACTTTCAGACACACTTGTTTGTCTCTCTTTCAACAGGAAGGAGAGAGAGAGAGAGAGAGAGAGAGAGAGAGAGAGAGGAGGTATAAGATCTCTTGTTCAACATATGTATGTCTCTTTTCTTCTCCTCCTTCTCCTCCTCCTCTTCTTAGTGGGTTATCGCTATTGGCTAGCTCAGACAATATCTACACTGTTTCTTTCTTAATTAAGAGGGCTGATTCTTTCTTTTTTTCATTTTTTTTGGTGAGTTTTGTTTCTTTGATGGTTTTCTATTTCCTTTTTATGAGAAAACGGGTTTCTCTTTTCTGGGGATGATTTAAGAGGGAAATTAAGTTTATCAAGAATCTAAAAGATTTAGTTTTGACATTGGAGGCTGATAAAGCTTGGATTTTGGTAGGTTTGTGACACGGGAGGCACAAGGTGTGTTCTTTTTAGCTCCCCTTTTTGGTGGACGTTTCTTTATCTTTAATTTGTCATTTTCATCCTTTTCTAATTGTAGTTGCTGTCAATTTAGATATTTCGTTTTCCCCATTTTATTTTTCTCTGTTTGTGAATTCTAGTCTGTAAGGGGCTTCTAAAATTGAGGAACTTTGACAAGAATAGCAAGTGTTTGGTTGGTTGCGATGTTAAGAGCATTAGCTCCTGTATTATTCTTTCTCATTTCACGTCTTATGATCTCGGTCTCTGCCATTGACAATGAATTCGTTAATTGTAACTGTGATGATGATGGTTTTTGGAGCGTGCATAGCATTCTGGAGTGTCAGAAGGTTAGCGATTTTTTGATTGCAGTAGCCTACTTTTCAATACCCATGGAGCTTCTTTACTTTCTTAGCTGCTCAAACTTTCCATTTAAATGGGTCCTCCTTCAGTTTATAGCATTTATAGTCCTTTGTGGATTGACACATTTGCTCAATGGATGGACTTATTATGGGCCACACTCATTTCAATTGATGATGTCTCTCACCGTTGCCAAATTCCTTACTGCTTTGGTTTCATGTGCAACTGCAATAACCCTTTTGACTTTGATTCCTCTTCTTCTCAAATGGAAAGTTAGAGAGCTTTTCTTGAAGCAAAATGTGTTGGAATTAGACCAAGAAGTTGGTATGATGAAAAAGCAGAAGGAAGCGAGCTTGCATGTTAGAATGCTAACCCGAGAAATCAGGAAGTCGCTTGATAAGCATACCATATTGTATACAACTTTGGTTGAGCTTTCTAAGACTTTGGATTTACATAATTGTGCTGTATGGATGCCAAATCAGAATAGAACAGAGATGAATCTCACACACGAGTTGAGACCAAGTTCTAAAAATTATCACCTTTCTATTCCTGTCTGTGACCCAGATGTGTTAGAGATAAAAGATACCAAGGGGGTAAAGATCTTGAGGCCAGATTCGGCACTGGGGGCAGCAAGTGGTGGTGGCTCTGAGGAGGCAGGTTCTGTGGCAGCAATTCGGATGCCAATGCTCCGGGTTTCAAATTTCAAAGGAGGCACACCTGAACTAGTTGACACTAGTTATGCTATACTGGTTTTGGTTATTCCAAGGATGAATTCTAGGACTTGGAGCTGTGAGGAAATGGAAATAGTGGAAGTTGTTGCTGATCAGGTGGCTGTGGCTTTATCCCATGCTTCAGTTCTTGAAGAATCTCAGCTAATGAGAGAGAAGCTGAGTGAGCAAAATCGTGCTTTGCAGCAAGCTAGGAAGAATGCTATGATGGCAAGCCAGGCAAGGAACTCATTTCAGAAGGTGATGAGTCATGGAATGAGAAGGCCAATGCACTCAATTGTGGGCCTACTTTCAATGTTCCAAGATGAAAGCATGAGCTTTGAACAGAGAATTATTATTGATACATTGGTGAAAACCAGCAATGTTCTTTCAACTTTGATTAATGATGTCATGGAGATTTCAGCAAAAGATAATGGAAGGTTTTCATTAGATATGAGACCTTTCCGTTTACATTCAATGATCAAGGAAGCTTTGTGCCTTGCTAAGTGTTTTTGTATGTATAAAGACTTTGGTTTTGAAATTGATGTTCAGAGTTCTTTGCCTGATTTAGTGATAGGGGATGAGCAGAGGACTTTTCAAGTGATTCTGCATATGGTTGGATATCTATTGAATGTCTATGATGGAGGTGGAACTGCTATATTTCGGGTTTTCTCAGAGGGTGGTAGTGAGGGCAAGAATGATAGAATGTTGGGGATGTGGAAACCAAATGCTCCAGAGGAGTATGTGTGCATCAAGTTTGACATCGAGATTAGGGAGGGAACTTCTTTGTTGGATGGATCAGTCTCAACCACACATTCTTCTGGAAGGAGGCAAAACAGTGATGAAGTTAAGGAAGGCTTGAGCTTCAGTATTTGCAAAAAGCTTGTGCAGGTGAGCAATCTGAAATGTTTTCTATGATTTCTTTCCTTCTTGTTGATGCCTTTGCTTTTAATGATTGTTGCACTATCTGCAAACTTCATCAGGGAAGATAGCCCATAGGATTGAAATATTGTGATTCTGTTTAATGATATCTAGAGATGAATATTGTTGTATCCCATATTTTTATTAAAATTTTCAAAAGAATGGTCCATTGCCTATTGTTTTTAATGAATGGTTTCTTTTGTGTTGATGAATGGATTGCATTGAAACCATTTTCCTGTCATGAGAGATACATTACCTCTCATGTACAACCTCTTTGTGCTAGTTCTATGTTAGAAAAAATGGAAGTCATTTTTGTGCTAGAGTCAGAGGGAGACTAAAATGCAACCATAAAAATATTTTTGCATTCTATTATTCATGTATACAATCCAGGACTAGCTAAAAACTAATGCCCACTACATGAATTAAACTCATACTTTCATCAAAGTAACCTCAAATGCCACAAGGAATCTGTTCAAAATTTAACTCGGTATTAGATTCAATAAGTCGTTCAGGCGCTCTGTTTTCTGCATCTGCTATTCAAAGTAATCAATTTCACTCTCATTTTTTATTGTTTAAAGTCACACAAATGCCTCACCTCCTTTTCCTTGAGTGAGAAATATGAAATTTGATTTTTCCTTGGACTATCCAAATTAGTATTTGAAGACTAGTCTTCATCATTACTTTCCTTGATGATGCTTTGTTTGTACCCGATTTGTTTTGTCATCCTTAAAATAATTTCATGTCTGCAGATGATGCAAGGTAATATCTGGATATCTCAGAACTCTCTGGGTTTTGCACAAAGCATGACTCTGGTTCTCAGGTTTCAAGTCCGACCTTTTGGAAGAGCTGTATTTGCCTCTGGAACTACCTCAGAACAACCAAATTCCAATTCTCTGTTCAGAGGCCTTCGGGTTATACTTGCTGATGATGATGATGTAAACAGGACTGTAACCAAGAGGCTACTTGAGAAGCTAGGTTGTGAAGTGACTGCTGTTTCATCCGGGTTTGAATGCCTTAGTGCTCTTAGTTCTTCTGAAAATTCTTTTGGTGTAGTTATTTTGGATCTTCAGATGCCTGAAATAGATGGCTTTCAAGTAGCAATGAGAATCCGAAAGTTCCGAAGTCGTAATTTGCCATTGATTATAGCCTTGACTGCAAGTTCTGAGGATCATGTTTGGGAGAAATGCCTACAGATGGGAATGAATGGAGTGATTCGAAAGCCTGTTCTCTTACGAGGGATCGCTGACGAGCTTCGTAGAGTTCTGCAAAGGGCAGGTGAAGGATTGTGAGAGCAAGTTATTTAGATAATCTTGCATTGAAATGTCTCAAGGGGTCTTGGTCATCTCACCATTGAGGTCCAACATGGAGACTGGTATACAACATGTAAACTGTAACTTTTTGCTAACCACTTCATTGATTGAACTCTATGACTAGAACTTCATAGAATGAATTATACCTTGATGTGAAACTTGTCAAACTCTTATCTAATAATGAAAAAAACATGAATATGATTCGCAACATTGAAGTAATACAGACTGGCTTTTTTTATTATTGTCTTGATGTTTTCTGAAAAATATTTTGAATTTTTTGGACTGTGACCTTTGAGCTTTTGGTTTCCTACCAGTTCATCAATTGAAAATATTGATCTAATCTCAATTAAATCGATCTATGAGGGCAAGTTTAAGTTATATGAATCTATTTTCAAATATATAATTAATAAAAAATCAATTAAATTAAATTTTTTTAAAATTTTAATTTTCATGCAATGTATAATATTAAAAAAAAAATCATTGAATTATTTGACTTCTTTACCCGCTATACATTTGGTGGGCTTCGGCCCTCCAGCTGCAAGGCCGTATAAACCCAAGTTTACGATACGAAGAGACCCCACCTCGTTCAGTGTCACCGCCCTCCTCCGTCGAGCCGGGAGAGAAGAAATGAACAAAGAAGCAGAAGCAGAGTACTTCTCCAAGGACTTCGAATGGGAATCTTTAAAACACGAAATAGAGAACAATCCCTCTTATGTATACCATTTACTTCCTTTCAATCAACAACCACAACCACACGAAGAAGAAGAAGAAGAAGAAGAAGAAGAAGAAGAAGAAAGCGGTGATTCTAAGGCATGGCAAATGTTCCACATCCGCCACTCTTCTGGCAAATTCTTCAAGGTTTTTCTCTCATTTTTTCTTGTATCTTCAATACCATAGTTGTTTCTTTTTGCCCATAAATTAAAAAAGGGAAATTGCTAAGTGCAGGAGAGAAGGTACTTATTGAAGGAGTTTCCGGAGTTGGTTTCTTGTGGAGACTTCTCTAAGGTCTTGGAGGTTGGCTGTGGTAGTGGAAGTTCTGTAGTTCCAATTCTGCGGTAATCTCAGCCAACATCTTAATTTTCCTGTTGCTTATTTTCGATTTCCTTGATTTTGAAGCCCGGCTTCGATTTCTGAAAACTATTCTGTTTTTGTTTTGCTAGTGGAAACAAAAGTATCATCGTTTATGCTTGTGATTGTAGCACTGAGACGCTTGAGAAGGCCAAACTGATTGTGGATGCCACTGATATAGTCTCTGTCCAAAACCGTTTTAAGCCTTTCTATTGTGATTTTGCTTTCACTGAGTTTCCCAAGTGGTTTCTTTGTGATTCTTGCCCGCTAATTCCTCCACCAAAACAACAGGAATGCTTCTCCTCAGGTTCTCTAAGTTCCTTTTCTTTTCTGATCAATGTGAATTTTAGTCAATTATGGGTAAATTTTTTATTTTTGGAATTTATGTTTCCTTCTCCTCAGGTTTTCTAATTTCCTTTTCTCTTCTAATCAATGTGAATTTTAGTCAATTATGGGTAAATTTTTTATTTTTGGAATTTATGTTTCCTTCTCAAATGTTAAAGAGACTTGTCCATTTGATGCAGATGATTCATATTGCTTCAAAGAAGGTGGCTGTTGCGTTGGCGGGGTTGATTTTGTTACCTTGGTATGCTTTATACTTTGGCTATTGTCAATTACTATGCATCAGAGCCATTTGGCATTGGGATATACCTGGAAAACATATCAAATAAATTACTAAATGATATCTTTCATAAATTTCTGTACACTAAATATCACTTCAATCAAATGTAGAAGCCGTGTGATCCATGACTGAATATAAGAACTTTGGAACATGGTATGGGTGCAGCAGCCTCCTTGGATGGTTTGGATGCTGTGTTTGATTCAATGGTGACTTTTAATGTTGGGGTTGTGGACCTATGATGTTCAACTCATTCCTCTTAACATGATGGGGAGAGACACGTTCTCAATAGAGTAACTGACTGAGAACACAAAATCCGCAGACTGCCAAGGAGTTCATTAATTCTAATTTCTCACTGAGCAGTAAACGTGGAGTTTATGACATACATATCTTGATAGCAAGATAAGATTCAATAATGTCCCTGTGGCATGTGCTTCCATGACTCTATGTTCCACTCCTTGTTGTGGTTTTAGTAACTATGTAGATGAAGCTACAGTTTCTATGCAGTTGTGGACTTTGCTTTTAGAAGTTAACAGGTTGCACATTTTCAATTCTATTTTTATCTGTACACAAATTTTTTCAGTTCTGGATTCTCTGCGTTTCTCTGTGATGTTGCCTAGCTCTTCTTGCACATAGTCTTTTGCTTCAGTGGACTATATCATCAATACCAAATAAATAAGGAAATGACTCTGGAGTCGTTCCAAGATTTTTTATAAGATGTAAAAATATATTGATATTTGAATATTGAATTACTCCTTTGATTCTTCCCTTGCATTTTTATACCAGATATTCACACTATCAGCAGTGCCACTCAAAAGAATGCCAATAGCCATCTTGGAGTGTTTTTCTGTATTGAAGCCTGGTGGCATGCTCTTATTTAGGGACTATGGTAATGAATTCACAACCATTAATTTACTATATATATATATATATATATATATATATATATATATATATATCCTTTTCATTGGTTCATTGTGTCAACAAATTTGGTAATTGCTGACAAATGTTCAGTTTGATTGAACTTAGGGCTTTATGATATGACCATGTTGCGATTTGAGGCAGACAAAAGAGTGGGGTTCCGAGAGTACATGCGATCAGATGGCACTCGATCTTACTTTTTCTGTTTAGATACTGTCAGGAATCTTTTTGTGGGAGCAGGCTTCATTGAGGTACTGACTTCATTTTTTCTTCCAATATTGGGTTATTGTAAAGAGTTGACATTGTAATATAGATTTCTGTATGATATGATATGTGCTGTTATACCATTGGCAACTTAACTGCTAAGTAAACTGGAACTAAAAAAGATTCTCTCAGTTGTTTGGTATTGGAATGTTTATTCTATTTCTTGATTTTGTTGACTGGTCCTTCTGGATAATTTGACTTGAACAAGCATAAAATCTATCATTAGGTTATAAACAAAGTCATAGGATTAGTCAACAAAGTCAAGAGATCAAATTTAAACATAAATGTTGTTGTTTAGTGATTGAACTCTAAAATACTTTTGTGTCTTATTCTGACTCCAAATTCAATTACTACATGCAGCTTGAGCTCGAGTATTGTTGTGTTAAGTCTGTGAATCGCAGAAAAGAGAAGAGCATGCGAAGGGTTTGGGTCCATGGGAAGTTCCAGAAACCCACAAGTAGAACACAAGATTTCTCTTGTTGAGGTACAATTTAAGATGATGCCTATAGTTTTGGACAACAAATTTTTATCTTATCATCATATAATCTTGTAACGCTATCCAGTGAATTTTGAATTGTGGAAAGAGTTAGGTGAAATTAATTGTTGAAGAAAGCATCTTTATCTTGCTTTATAGGATCTTTCTGCAGTTTGGTTGTAGCGAGATTGTTGCAATGAATGTGAATTGAGATTGAGGAAAAGGTGATTTTTCATCCTGGACAGGTGAGTTGATGATTTAAAAAAGAAAAAAAAAATTGTAACCTAATTTTGGTTCCAGTTAAGTAGGATCCTGAGAAGCTATAAATTACTGTAACGTCACCCATGAAATGCAATGAGATTGCTGAGGAAGCCATTGTACCCATGGAAGCGGTGCTCATGCCAATTCCAGCAAATGACAATATCATCTATTAAAGTTGAAATGCTAATTCTATTTTTTCAATTAGTGTTTCCTATATATTATTTATCTATTATACTTAATATAACAATATGAAATAGAATTTTTCAAAATATATGGTATAGTATATAACATTTTTAATTTTAAATTATTTTTCTATATTTTTCTACAACATCTATAGACAGGTCATTCCAAAAACTGATAGACCCAAAAATTGGTGAAAGTTTTGATTGATAAGTTTGGCTGAATGGGTTATAAAAGGAAAATGAAAATGAAGAATTGAACAAGTTGAATGTGGCCAAAATTCCTAATAACGATCTGCTGGATCAATTTCTAATTACCAAAATTCAACCTTCAAATGAAAAACCGAACACATCCAAATTGTGAATTATTTGTCCCAATCCAAGTGCAGGGTACATGTATCCATGGCCTGGACAGGTACGACCAAATCCGAGGCGGGTCTTGGGGGGGTTTTGCTAAAACGCTCGCATCGCGCCATCATAAAGTCAAAAGGTGGTTCCCAATTACCCTCTAGGAATTCGCACACTGATTTTATTAATCCACCCCCACACTTGTCTGTTTCTTCTTACTCAGTTTAATTTTAATTTAATTTAATTACAATTTAAATAATATCAATCCATTTTTGGAAATGTCATTGGTATATATTTTTATTCTAGGTTTAATTTAATCTTCAAAATTTCTTTTTATTAATTAGTATTTTGTAAGCCAAATCTTCATTTATATTAATTTCCTGCTCTTAATTAATTAATAGACCTAAATTAATTAATGATCACAAATTGCCTCTTGTAATTTGGCAAGTATGCATGTATAAATTACTTAATAATTTGACCAGCTATTAAGCTCATGTTCTTGATGTGATTGCTAAGATGAAGTGAGATAGAAATATCAACAACAATCAGTGCTATCTGTGTAATGACAAATTGGAGCATAGGGTCCTCAATTAATTATTCTTTATTCATATATGCATGATCAGCTAACAAAACTTAATTAGATCCATCGAAATGCAATGAGTTTGTTCTTTTGACTAATCTTCCTTTGGATCTATAAATTAATCTTGATTAGTTTAACTAACACACCTATTCATAATAAATCTAATATATATATATTTTTAATGTCCCCTTCAAGAAGATTAATTGTCGCGTAGCTGATAAAAATGTTCATTTAGATCATTAGATTAATTATACATATGAACCAGTCAATAATTATTAATTAATTAAGTTGTGCATTAAATAAAATTAGACCATTTCTAGAAGGAAATTGGAGCATAAAACAACGTAGACTGCACGGCAAGTGCGAGCAGAAAATATATATTTTTTTTATAATTTTTTAAAAATTAAGGGTAAAGTTCCATTGCTGATGCATGATTCCCCATTATCATTTTTTATTAAACTAATTAATTATATTGATTACTTTATTGTTATTATATATAATTTAGGCTTTATCTGGTGGTCCACATTTTCAGTAATGCTTGCTTTGTTGATTCCTTTTCAAATTATATAATATTGTCTTATTGTTAGACTTTCAAAACAAAGTAATTAAGGGGCTGGGAAACGTTGGTAAAATTAGACTTTAAAAATAGAATTTAACTAACGCTGAGAAAAAAGGAAGCAATTTGGAGATTATTTTAATGAGCTGATCAGATAGATTTAATTATCAAACCCTAGGTGGGCTCCAAGAGCACTGCTGCTTTTACCAATAGAATGTTGTATGCAAGTTACTAGGTCATATATATATAGAATAATAAATTAGGGTTCATTATCAATGGCATGTGAATCCATGTGAAGAGGGTCCTATGTGTTGCTATGAACTCTTGGATTTGAGTGTATACAAAACATCTTTTGTAAGAACATTGTACTAAGCCAGAAACTTATATTGTGCTGATTTAGCCACCCATGGTAAGCTGCCTGTATTTTGATGTTTCAGAAGACTTATTGATCATCTTATCATCTTCTGCAAGATTTGTTTGATACTTAGTATTAGCTAGATTTGTTTGAGAAGTGGGGCTTAGAATTGAAGTGCTTAATTAAGAGAACAGTTGTTGTGTATGATATGCTTATTATTACCTTTCTCAACTATTTAATTTACCTTAAAAATCCCACATCAATCACCTTAATTTCTCATCAGCTTTTATCTTCAAGGTATGTTTCTCCTAACCTCATTATTTCAGGTAAGTAAACTTAAAAGCTGCTGTCAATTATTTAAAGAGATCAATGAAATTAAACATATGCAGCTTCTGGAATTCATTAACAGCTCATGTAAGGAAAAGGGAAACTTATATAGTATGTAATAACCAGTAGAATGAGCTTGCATCCACTAGTTTCACTGAGAAATGTAATATTTGAAGAGCCTAACTTGGATGCAATTGCATAAATTTTTTATAATTAAGCTTGCAAATTAACAAATTATCCTTCATCAAATGTATAGAAATGGATCCTTAAATACTTGAAGCCATAGGCCCATAGCTCTGCAAATCCTTGTTTTCAACTAGTTTCCAAGAATTCAACTGTCAAAGAATTATTAATAATTAATTCACAAGAAAATTGCGCATGATGTATGCATTGGTCTTTTATATATATATATATATATATATATATATATAGTTGCCACCTTCACCCACCTCCACCAGTACCCATCACCCCTGCCAACCAGTGTTCACGGCAGATTAAAGCATTTACCATTGTTTCCACTGGCTAGGAATTTGTTTTCTATGCACAGCACCTGCAATGCACTATCCAGGTGATAATGCCTTTTCCCCCTCACTTTCCGCCTTTGGGCTTCCTTCACGTTCTCTCTCTTTCTCTCTCTCTACACACACACATATGATAAATTATTATTTTAATCCCTGTATTATGTCATGATTAACATATATGTGCCTTAATTTTTAAAAGCCAATTGTTTAGTCAATGTGTTTCGATTCCATCAAACAAATAAGTTCCTCTGTCCAATAAATCTGTTAGGTCAATAATTTAAAGCTGCTCAAAAGAATGAAAATAGTATTTATTCTCAAAAATACTCTTAATAATTCAGAAATTAATCCTTAAACCATTTAATCCCTAAAGCTCATGTTCATTCTTCTCCTTTTCGTTTTTCTTTCCCTTATTAACCCTTTAATACCCTTAATAACCCATAGATAAATCCCTTCACCCTTTAACAACCAAATATTAATGTTGATTTTCATTATTTTAAAATGCCAAACCCTAATAATCTTTAACTCGATGAGGGTAGTTACAGTTATAACAAGCAAAATTCTACCCATTTTCAATTCTGATATCAGAATCAAACTAAATTCACAAATTAAAAACTGTTAAAAAGCAAAAATCAATGACATGGAATGATGTGGGACATAACATGAATAATCGGATTCTGAAAGGAGATCTAAAAATCTCACACCCAGATGTATGCCTCCCGCAAGATCTCACAGCTAAGGTGTGAGATGAATTAGCCTTGTCATCAGGTTTTTGAGAAAATCTCACAATCAAGCTATGAGATTTCTAGTTTTGCACAGCCAGGTTGTGACTTTTTCGACCTGTTTTGAGAAAATTCGATTTTCAATCCTATTTTAGCCACAATTTAAATTTCTGATATGTTTACGTTCCTAATTAGCTCTGATTTATTTCCTATTGAATTTAGGGCTTCTAAAACATTATTTCTATTTAAATTAGGTCTTTTAAATTTTATTCCTAATTAGTTTAGGTCTTTTAATTATTTACTACTTAATTTATGATTTACAACTTTATATATGGTCATGTATTTTCATATTCTACAGCTTTTGCTTTGGTTATCTTTAAATTTTGGATTGATTCTTGTATTAGATGTTATTTATTTTTAAAGGTTTGATTATGTGCCAATTTTTTTCTATCATGGTACTATTATAAACATGCTAAGCTCCTACCTGAGGATCTTGTTGCCTTGAACCAATTGATACATTCTATAGGAGAAAGCACTAGAAGCAGCAAGGAAGATAACCATGGCAATTTATCCCTTATTGGGGATTCGACGGGTACATGGGACAGCTCAGAAGCCACAAAGATGGAGGTCGTCTTAGAGAATCAGCATGTTCTTCATGCTTACCATCCTTAACTTCTTCCTAATCACGGCCTCCGTCATCTTTGTGTGCATCATTGTACTTGTGAATCAATTCCAAATTGATAAATCTCTAGGAACAAGGTGAAATGAAGTTTAGAGAAGTAGAAAGATTATGGAAATAATGTGCAATTTAGGGTGTGGTTCAGTTAAGGCACGTGTTGGCCAAATCTGCGATGGTGGTTTGGCCAATTCACCAGGATGTTACTGTATCAATGTTGGTCATTTCAGGGATGATAGAGATAGTAACTCAGGTGCTGGTGACGGTGGAATTGTGGCTGTTAGAATAGAATAGGAGTGAATCATCTTTGGTGAAGAGGCTGTAAGAGCTTCCTGATGCATGTGTCCTGGTCAGTTCTTGTGAAGCTCTAATTTCAGTTGCTGTGGTTTTGCGACTAGTCACTTTTTTCTAGCTGCACAAATTTAAAATGGCTTTCAGATCGAAGTGATTAAGGCAGTGATTTTGCGAAGGAGAAGTTTGAAACGGTGATTAAGGTGATAGAGGAGGAAATGGGAAGGGAAAGCTGAGGAAGCCAAGGTGAAAGGCTGATGTGGTCCATGGCTAGGTTTTATTTGTTTGTAATTTTCTATTTGGTTACTAAAAAAATAGGTGAAAAGAAAGAACATATTTTTAAGAAATATTATTAAGTGTTTTAGTGAGAATTTTGAATGAAAAAATTTAAATGTTGATTATCAAAATTCAGAGATAAAATTATTAATTTTTAAAAATTAAGTTATATTTCTGTCACTGTAGGACTTTAGATTAAGAAAATATATATATATTTTTAGATGAGTAATATTTTATATGAAATCAATATATATTCATATTTCTTTGATGGACCTTATATGCAACTAATTAAATCAACGGCTCCTTCTGTACTTATATATATATATATATATATATATATATATATATATATATATATATATAAGCTCCTTCTGTAAATGCAATAATTGCATCCATTTTTCTTAATTACTACTGTTCGTTTGCCAAACTACTCAGCTAGAACATGCAACTAGCGATGGCATATGATGACTCATTATATGACTGAAAATCAATTATGAAATTGGAAAGATTGAATAGCTATACCACAAACTTTTAAGATGAAAAGATTGTAGATTATCAAAAATCAAAACAGAAAAAGCAGTGCTCAGAGAGAATTGAAGAATAAATCCTAAACATTTGCCTTGCAAGGCCATTAGCTACAAATCCTTTTCTTCTTTTTTTTTTTTTTTTTTTTTTGTTTTTAGAAGTTTAATTATTAGGATCTGCAGAGCTATACATAGAAATAAACCTAGCATATATGGTATGATGTAAATTAAAAAAAAAAAATTCCTACAACACAATCCAATAGAGCCAGTCTTCTTTAAGAATCAAGGAGCATACGTCTGAGTAATTATTCTTTAAGTTCACAATATAAAGAAGAAGAAGAAGAAGAAGAAAAAGAAGAAGAAGAAGAAATACTTGGTGCTCCAAATTCAAGTGAAATTAAGGCCACAGTCACATACCAAGAAAAATATACAAGATACAGACCTTTGAGTCTCTTTTATTCATCACTAACTTGATTCATTATCTCTCACTAATTTCCAACATAGGCCAGAAGATGAGACGAATCCTTCTCTTCCCTCAATCTTCTTCTAATAGGGTGGCCTGCCATGAGGCCATCCATATCCCTCAAGATTCAATTGTCCGCCATTTGGCAGCAAATTTGGAGGTAAATTATTAAACACTGCCGTTGATGCAGCAGCCGGATCCCCCATTCCCCCACTACCACCGTCTAGCTGCCCTTGGCCTCTACCAACCCCACCCTCCTCCTCTTCTTCCTCCAGCGGCAACCTCTCATAAGTAGCATTCGAAAACGTTGCTGCAATCAGCATAACCGGTCCTGACGCCACCAATGGTCCCATCACACTACCTCCCACCACTTGCCCTTGCCCTCCGGCTAAATATATAGTCAATCCCGTCGCTCCTGGTGGCGCTGGTCCCGGTAAGAAAGCTCCGGTCAGTGACAAAATCTCAAACCTTCCATGTAGTGCCATGACTGCTCCTGGCGCAGATGGTTGCTTAAGGGTTACATTAGTAACCATACCGCTTCCGCTGAGGACACAAACACCTCTTTGCCTCTTTCTTGCAAAGCAAGCTAAACTCTCAGCTACATCAGACCCATTAGCTATCTCCATTACATGACTTTTGAGAGCATTAGGGCTATCTCTGGTAACAAAAATGGGTGGTTTAGGTTTGTTCTTGGATCCTGCTGGGCGACCCCTAGGACGGCGCGTGGCGATGTCTATGGCTCCTTCTTTAGGCTCATCGCTGTTTTCTCTTTCTTCTTCTTGCTCCTCTTCTCTCCTGCCGCTTTCGGTTGGTTCTCTATTGCTGTTGGACATGGAAATACCTAGATCTGGTTTCTTCATAGGAGATGATGAGTTTGTTGATGTGTGATCCATTCCGGGTAGACCCACCTGCCCGGCCCACCACCTGTTCGCCATGGCTGTAAACAAACACCAACCTACCACAAGAAACTCGATATATAGCTAGGTAGGAAGGCTGTTCTCTCCTTTGGATCTTAAGTGAAGCTCAAGATAATTGCCTGTCCATACATTTAATAACAACTAGTAAAGAACTAAAACAATATATGGATCAAACAAGGAAGAAGAAAGAGAAAGGATGAAAGAACAAATTAATATATGGATCAAACAAGGAAGAAGAAAGAGAAAGGATGAAAGAACAAATTAATATATGGATCAAACAAGGAAGAAGAAAGAGAAAAGACGAAAGAACTTACCTTTACATAAGAAAAAGCAAAAGAAAGAAGCAAGAAAAGCAAGTTGAAAGCAACTGTTCAAACTTAAACCTAGGAGTAAAGAAAGAGGTGTAAAAGGCCAAAGATTCGAAGGGAAGAGATGAATATCTGAGTTCGATTATTAGATATCGATGGGTTTTCGTGGATGCGTGTGTGTTTGCCTTGATTTTGGGTGTGTTAAGTCCTTGGGGAGCTGTGGGTTCTTGTTCTTTTCTCTCGTTTAATGTTAGATATCTCTTTCTTTTCTCTCTGCATTTTTCTCTGCACACAACATGATATGTATATATAAAATATTTCGAAATGAGAAGATGATGGTCTTGGTCTACATGGAAATTAGGGTTTTTGAGTGTGGGGTCGCGTGCTCTTGACAAGGTAGGGTGCACGTCCTTCTCTCGCGTCCCGACATTTTTCAATTGATGCTCTTCACTACACCCCGAGAATGCTCCATTAACAATACAGCAGTATTCGTTGGATACTCTGATAGTTGATTATCATAAAATTCATATAAGACTCATTGCGATAAATTTTTTTATAAATTTTTTTTATAATTTATTATTCCCCTCTTCTTCAAAATTTAATATCCAATTAAATTAAAATTTATTGATCTTGTTAATATAAATATATGTATCACATGAAGTTAATAAATAAATATTGATTAAATATTTTAAAATTTCAATATTTAATTAATAAACAACATTATAAACTCATTTATATATTTATTATTTATTTACTTATTAATTTAATACAACATATTTAATGTGAACGAGGGTTATCAATATTATAATTGAAAATCGATTACATCTTATTATTATATTTATAAAAATAATTAATTGCTTTAAATATAATTATGGTGGGATAAAACATTTAGTGCAATATGACACAATGTTTCGTACTAGTGATATGATGTTTCTAATATATTAATATCCTTGATTTTATAATCTAAATGAATTTTATAATAGAGCTAATTATTTTTTAAGTAAAACTAAATTATTTCATTTTGTTGTTTTAGGAATACTAAATTTATTCTGTTATTATAATAATTAATTTAAGAGTTCAATTTATTAAAAATTAAAAAGCATGTCTGTTGAGGGTGGCTGATAATTAGTATTTTATACCGTTGTGGCTGAATATATGATTGCCATTTTTAAAAATATATACATTATTTTAAAGTTTTAATAATATTTAAATATTTATGAGATAATATTTTATGCCATTCATGGATAATTTAAAATAATGTTTACCAGAATTTCGAGTCATGAGGTCTAATAAATTTATGTTACTTGTTCCCACAAAGATTGATGAAATTTTAGAATATTTGCTAATAAAGAAAGAATGTTTTAATAATTAGAGAATTTCTATGTTAACTTTATATTTTTTATAAAATAAATTTTATTTTGTTGATAATAACTATTAGATAAACTATAAAAATTTAATTAAATGATGTAAAATCAAATTAACTATAGAGTACACCAATGTTTGAATTTTTATTAATAAATAACTCTTTTTAAAATATTAAAATGGAAATGGCTATAATAAGTTAGTAATAATTATTATTTTTTTTATAAAGGAGGAGAAAATATAAAGAAAATTTATTGGGTTTAACGTCATTCTAAAAGTCAATTTAAAATGAAGATGTACTCAAGTCTTATATTTAACTTAAATAATTTATCATAAATCATTATGAAATAATATACCACCCTCACGTCTAGACATGAGTATATGGAGTATGAAATTTACAGATAAACACATTTACAGTTAAACTAACATTGAAGTAGAGTAGTCCATAATAAAATATAGAGAAAATATAACGGATCTAATTTTATCTCAAAAATTAACTCAATGAAATATTTGAGTAAATCTTATATTAACTCTAATACCTCATCCCAAGCTACGTGGGACAATACACTTTTTATGTTTAGACATAAAGATTTAAAGTATAACGTTTACAAGCAAGTGACTGAATATTAAAATAAGAGTAAAAAAATAAATTAAATCTAATTTTATTTTAAAAATTAGTTTAATGAGTACAAATTTGCTTATATTTAATGCAAATACTTATCCGACTGTAGAAAAAAAAAAGTTGGCAAATGGCAATTACGAAGAATGCCCAAAAAGGCAAAAAGAAGTGCAGGAGATAAATTAATTAGTTATGATGGATCTACTAATCCACCGTCTTTGCATGCTCTCATTCACTCTCTTGGAGAGGTTAGATTTTTATTATTAATTATATTATTTCTTTTTTAATTCTCCAATTTCAATTTTCTGTCCATCCTTTAATTGCCACATCTACTTCTTCCAGTATTATATTTTAAACTCTTTTTTTCCAATCATTAACATTCTCCAAAGTTTGAGGAAGCTACAATTTTAATCTTTACATGTATAATTTTCTTTTTTTTTTAAAAAAAAAAAAAGACCATTGGCTAGTGTTGAGAAATCAGAAAATTATTTTATACTTTAAAAAAAAATGAACTTAATTTCTGAGACTCAGTCTCTCATATATTTATTATTGTTTTGTTGAAGTCTATGGAGTGAACAAGGCATGACAGTTCTATAACAGGGATGTAAAGACTTGAACTTATCACTTAAAAAAAAACATAAAATAAAATGTTAGCATCAATTACAGCTAGCTAGGTTTAGCCAGTTTTGCAGGCAAGAGGTAGTTGAGCTTTCACTTGGAAGTTCAACCTCAATAACCTTAACAATGCAACAACAAGAATTTTTTTTTTTTTTTTTTTTTTTTTAAGGATAGAGATTTTAGCCTTTCAATGAATAGTTTTAGTTTTATGACAATAGAGTCATCTCTATTAGGAATGACAATGGGTCGAATTTTTATGGATTCCATATATTCACAAAATAGATCAAAATTTTAATTGAATGGATGTTATCTAGGGAGAATTCACTTTGAAGCGACTATTCCCTAGATATACATATCATGATATTTTATTTTACAATTGAATCAATTTGAAAAAGACCTAAAGCTAGGGATTTATCAATAGGTAATGTTGCTCCAATACCTAATCAAAGGGCTACTGCAATACCAATAAAAAATACGGTTGTCACAATTGGACGATGAAATGGATTTTAGAATTTATTAACATTCTCTAAATACATATTCCAAAATCAATACTGTAATCAAGCAATCGTATCTTTTGAATGTCAGTTTTTAATTTCCAATAACAATAGGTAGATGTATAGGACATACACGAACACACACTTTACAAGCAATGCATTTGTCAAATTCAAAATGAATTTGATTACTTTTTAAACCCTACTTATATAAATACTTAATTAAATATAATATATATTTTTTTATACTAATATTTATAATTTTTTTTATTTTTTTATTTTAAATAAAAAAGAATTTAAATATTTTATGAGATTATTAAATTTTTAAATATAAATTATTAATAAAAAATAATTTTTTATGAAAATTATTAATTAAAATATATAAAATTAAATGGGTTCAAGTATTTTTCGAGTAATAATAATTAAAATAGGTTCTGATAATTGAGAATAAATTTTAATCAAATTTGATATTAATTAAATTTTAAAAATAATAATAGAATTAGATAGGGTGATTTTTGCGAATGCTCCACCTCTTACTATTGCTAATATCTGCTATTATGAGATTTGTAATCTCAATCGAAGTCAAATGGTTTTTTTTAACCTTTTATTTTATTATTAGATAAACATTCAATTACTTTGTGATTCATTTAAAACCAATAAATTTTAATTCAAAAATATTAAAATTATCTTTTAAGTTATAAGCTTTCAAATTGAAGTATCGATCAAAGTCATATGAAAATAAATAAATAAATAATTTAATGACAATAAAAAATAACAATTAATTTATTGGTCATTTGTTAATCAATTTAGCAATCAATTTTATTACAATTGATTGAAATAATTACTAAATCGATTAATAATTGAGTTTAATAGATTAGCAATGGTTGCTTATTATTTGTTTTAGTGTTAATTGTTACTTATCAATATAGGAAAATTAATTAATAAAATGAAAATATTAAGAAAAATAAATTTAGTAAGTGGAGAGAAGTGTTTTGACAAAAATGGGAAGCACAAAAAACAATAGAGGTGAAGCCAAATTTTGTTAAACTCAATGTAGTGAGCAGATGGATTCTCGTTTTTGTTGTTATGTTCTCAATTCAAGATGGGGAATCTTATAATGGGTGTGTTTTTGTTAATTAACACAAGGTTTTGGAACATTATATGTGTGGTCACCATTAGAGGAGCACCAACTACCATAGAATATGCAATTATTTTATTAAAATAACAATAAAGATTTTAAATAAATTAATTTATATCAATATGTTCCTTTTTCCCCTTGATTAATTAATTTAATCATGTTAATTATGACTGATTTGATTAGACTTTTTTCTAGTTTATTTAATTTTAATTAAAATTTAAAATTTTATTAATTGACTTGATGAGAATTTAGCATTAGTACAATTTAGGAACATATGTACATATACTTAACTACTAGTCTAAATCTCAAGCATTTGCTTATCTTGGTCTAACATGGTAATTAATTAATATGCTTTCATTTTGGAATAGGCATCTTTTATGATATGATGCCAATTTAATATTAGATGTCAAATTCTTTATTTCACAATTATAGATATATAAATAATAATTTAGTTGTATATATATTTTTTAAAATAATTTTTAATGAATAAAGTTGTGTTTGTTTTATGAAAAATATTTTTAATTTTTTTATATTTTTTAATATTTAAAGTATTTATAAAAATAAATTAAAACAAAAAATTTGTCTGATTAAAAAAATTATGTCTTTTTAAAAAATTATTTTTATTTTTTAAAATTTAAAACTATTAAATATATATATATATATATATATATATATATATATATAATCATATCAACAACTTAATATTTTTTTATTATAATTTAATGATGCCTCTTAAAAAGTAGTTTACTTTTTTGTTATTTTATTATTATTTTTTGATATTAACAAAAGGAAAATCATAGTATCTGTGTTTGACGTTGAGAGAGAGAGAGAGAGAGAGAGAGAGAATTGAAGGTCTATTATTTGGATGGAATTGAAATTTAGAGAAATTGTCAAGTTTAAGGTTTTGGGCCCTGGTTATATCCTTCAATGAAATTTCATTGTTTATAAAAAAAAATTAATCAAAATAAAATATTTTATTGATGATAGATTATAATCGAATTAATTAAAAAATATAATATATTTTTAAAGTATATTATTAATTAAATAAATATTAATAAAAATATTATAATATTTTTTATTTATAAAAATAATAAATGATATTGATTATTAATAAAATTATAAAAATATTATTTTATTATAATTCTAATTTAATGAAGCCTTTAGAAAGCAATTTACTTTTTGGTTATTTTGTGTTTATTTTATTATTATTTTTTAATATTAACAAAAAGAGAATCACATTAAGAGAGAGGAAAGATAGAGAATCCAAGGCCCATTTGTAGCCCAAAATAAAAGGCTTTGGGCTAGAAGGCTCCATTTGGCCCATCAGATAACCATCGTCGTCTTCCTCAATGGAGGAGGAGGAGGAAAAGCCGAAAAGGAAAGTCTTGTAAATTTTCTCGAGTAGTAGAGTTCCATGAATCCTTAGTTGCAGGTGAGAGAAGGAAAATGGGTGATAATCTATTCGAAGGGCTACCACGTCCTTCTAATCAACAGCTACAAAATCAACAAGTAGAAGATAATGCTTTAAATAACAGAGAACCATCTCCATTGCCACCACCACCTCCAGCCTTTGTTTTGAAAAGTGCCCTTAAGCGCTCCAAGCCTATGGAATCCAATCTAGACCCTGAAGGTACTTTCCAAGCTCTTGCTATTATTTACGTATTTTCCATCTCATTTCTGATTTTTTTTTTCCCTCTTCCCTTAATCCATTCTTTGGGTTTTGCGTTTTGGTTAATGCTTTTCGTGTTTGTGGAAGTGAAAATTGAATTGGTTTGTGCAAACTCGAAAGCGAGAAAAGTGCTTTCAGCTAGTGAATCGCATGTTACTCTGTGGCTTTGCGGTAATGCAATTACCTTCTTTTGTCCCTATATAAATTGCACTGTGTTTGGCTCCACTGAAAGATGGGGATAAGGACGTAAATATAACTGCTTGTTAGATTTCTCCCTCTTGTTGGTGAATTTTTATGAACTAAAAAGTTAAAAAAAACTTGGCTGATTTCTCGGTCTTGAGTGGAGACTATAGGAAGCGAATTGTGATTGTGGAGATTTTCGGACTTGCATAATGGTATCGTTCTGCATTCACTTTCTTTATTCTGGTATGTTTTTGGGCATTTTTCATTGATTTGGTGGAGCATATTTGGCAACTGAGAAGACAGGTGGAGAAAAGAAAATTCTGGAGCTTTGAATCTTTAAGGATTTTAATTATATAGGATCTACAGAAGCAAGAACTCCACTCACATGGTACATTTTTCCAATAGTGAAAGTGCTTTTTAGAATATGTTGACATATCTATTATTACTTTTTTTTTTTTTTGGTTGGGTGGGGGTGGGGTGTTGTAATTCAAATTGTTATTTTCCTTATAAATTTTGTTAAATAGAAGATAATGATTGCTGCAATTCTCAGTCACCGTGCCTGAAAAGGCAACTGCACCAGGAAAGCGGTTAAGGTTTAAAACCACCACGGATGCTTCAGAGACGCAACTGATAGAGGCCACGCAGAAGATAGCATCACACATCAAGACTCCAACAAACTTTGCTAAGTCTTCCAAGCTTTGCCATATAGCTAATTCCGGCTGGAAGTGTAAAGCCAGGAACCAGTGACCACTTCTTTGCCATACTTGAGGCTGCAATGTCATCAACCTGCTCTTGTACTGATCCTTCTGTGCGGGCAGATTATCATGCATTGTTCTCAGCAGCACAAGATGCTGCTGATGTGAGTATGTCATTTTCTACTCAATATGTAGATGAAGTTGTTTGGTAGAAAATGTCACCTTTGAGGGTTTCATCTTACCATATTGTCTTTTTGCAGTGTCTCACTAAGAAGCAGAAGAATCAATTGGCTACATGGACAATTAGAGCAGTGGTGGCAAATGACTTATTCACAGATGACAGCTTTGTGGTAGTTACTGCACTTTCGTTAAACTTTATTATTAGGGTTTTTGAATCATGACTTCTGCAAATTTTCTTCAAATGTCATGGAATGGGAAGTGTACCATGTATGCAATAAGTTTGTGTTTTCAAGCATGCTTTGCTAAATTTAGGTTTTTGTCCATTTAACTAATTGAATGAAATCCGTGGTTTTGGTTACTTTCCCCTTATTTGAAATAACATATGTTATTTTCAGCTTTTCTAGCCCATGACTTTTGAAACACTAGATTTGTGACATGAGATTGGCTTAATATGCCTTTTGTGTGATTTGGGTCAGTGTTGTTAAAATTGCTATTTTGTGGCTGGAGAAGGTTACTGGAGATGCGGTCAGATGCACTGTTGTAAGTTGTAACCAAATTATGTTTGTTCAATAATAGCAAGGAAAGATTTTGCATAACTTTGTTGAGTTCTGGGATTCGAATATTTCACTTGTTGACATCAACTTCTATGCTTTGCTTGGTTTTGGGATTCAATTGGTTTTGTTTATCTTATTCTTTTCAATTACTTGCAATTGCGTCTTGTCTGAAAGTATTTTTGTGTTAATGGTGTTATGGACCCTCATGCAGTTCTCAAAAGCAGCTGGACGAATGAAAGAAGCCATAACTAGTCTTCCAGTTGCATCTGAGGATGATGATATAGAAGACGCTGCAGCCCTAAAGGATGAGAAAGGAGCAACAACTGATGAAGACAGTGAAAACAGACAGGATATATCTTCAGGTTCTTCAGCTGATGAAAGTAAGATGGATGAGTCTGATCCATTTGGACTTGATGCTTTTATGAGTAATAAACCAAAGAAAGATGAAAGGACAAAGGGAAAGAAGGATACATTAGCGAAGATGCGGAAGGAGGAGGAAGAGAATAAGAGCTTCCTCAAAGCTCAAAGAGAATCCTTGATTATTTGTTTAGAGATTGCTTCGCGTCGCTACAAAACTCCATGGTAAGTCTTATGCCTTCATGCTATACTTCAATTGGTGAGAAGACTTTTTGCAACTACTACATATGGCTGTTCTCTCTCTGTCTCAAATTATATTGAACTTCAACTGAAGAAATCAAATATTTTCTTTTTAGGTGCCAAACGGTTATAGACATTTTGGTAAAGCATGCCTTTGATAATGTTGCAAGGTTCGCATCTCAACAATGTGATGCAATAGAAAAACTTTGGGCTTCTATACGGGAACAGCACACTCGTAGGAAGCATGGGAAATCAGTAAATGGGAAACTTGATGTGACTGTTTTTGAATGACTTCAACAAAAATATGCAACTGAAAAAATCAGTATTCGGCATTCTGTTAGTGGCAGTGGGGATCGTCGTGCTCAACAGTGGCTTGGTTAATACCTTGTTTCACGCTGTAATACAGCAGTTCTTATGACAGCTGAAACAAATTGAGAATCTTCAGTGAACTTTTATTTACTCCAATATAACATATGCATTACATTGTTTCTGGATTACTTCTACTCGGATCACTTGTTATGTTTTCCTTCTTTGGTTTGTTCCCAAAAATCAAGGGAGAAACTCTCATTATTACAGTATTATGGTGTTAGCTTATCAAAATCAGTTGGCATCTATTTTTGGCTCAAATCCAGCATTACGAATAGAGCGGAGGGATTGTCGGAAGCCCAAAGACCAACCCAAAAGCTATTAAATTGTTTGTTCAGACATAGGAACAGGAGATTTTCATTTTTACAGGGTTGCAAAAGTTTCAGTTCCATTTCTATTTCGCCTTCTATTGCAGTAGGAGAAGATATACCAGCGAGGTTACTTGCATGACTTTCGGAGTCAATTGGGTAATCATTGATTTTCAGAAGAGAAGGAAACTGCCGGTTCAAGTAGACAATTAGGCAAATGATGCTTAATGGTACAATTAGTCGAACATGAACATAACTTTCCTGTAATTATCAGCCTCTACATAAAGAAGGCAGCTCAAATAGGCAATTAGACGGACGACTTCTAATTCAAAAAGAATATGAATACAGCTTTTACTGTTATTATCGACCTATACAAAAGGAATTTATGTTACATTATGCTGTAGTCTTCTGGTAAGAGGTAATGCTACCAATAATCGCCACAGGAACAGGATCCTTCTTTAAAATGATGAAATCGATTACGGTCCCTGACTACAAATGTCCTCCCATAGACCTTGGACAGTAGTTTTGTTGCCGTGTGGCAATCATCGCAAATTCGGAGATTTTTCACAAGCCGAATTGGAGTGCCTGGAGCTGTACTAATAAGACCAAAAGCCATGGCCAACTTCTCACTGTGGTATGCAAGTGCAGTTTCTTTCTCTTCCTCATCAATATTCTGTAGCACTACAGATGTGTTAGGCATGTATCCTGCGTCTTTTAGTTTCTTGCTCATTTCAGCTAACATTTCACTTATTTTTTTAATTTGAGGGTGCGACATATCGCCCATTGTAAAATCATGAACTGAACCATTTACTTCAATTGAGCTGAGACCTGGTTCTTTTTCAATTCCAGTATCCTCCATTGCTTTTCTCATGCCTGCAACATCGTTCCATCTGTTTGCTGCAGCATATATGTTTGACATAAGAACATTATAACCACAATTTTGGGGTTCCAATGCAAGAATCTCTCTTCCTGCTAATTCCCCCAGATCAAGATTTTTGTGAAGCTTGCAGGCAGCAAGCAAAGCACCCCATACAGCAATGTTAGAGGTCATTGGCATGCTCTCAATCATTTCATATGCTTCATCAAGCAGTCCAGCTCGACCAAGAAGATCCACCATACACCCATAATGTTCAACCTTTGGATTCAAGCCAAAATCATGAACCATTCTCTCAAAAAGTCTTTTTCCTTCTGCTACCAATCCAGCATGACCGCAAGCATGCAGCGCTCCAATAAATGTTATGTCATTTGGTTTTATATCTAGTCTTTCCATCTGTGCAAAGAGTTTCAAAGCTTCAGCACCATAGCCATTCATTCCATATCCAGTCATCATGGCATTCCACAAGCAAATGTCTCGAAACATGGCTTCTCTAAAAAGGCTTTGAGCTCTATCTATATCCCCGCACTTAGCATACATGTCTACCAGAGCAGTTTTCAGTACCACATCTACTTCAATGCCTAGCTTGTCTATGTAAGCATGAATCCACTTGCCCATGTCAAGGGCTCCAACTTCTGCGCACAAAGAAAGAAGGCTAACCATTGTCACTTCATTTGGCATCACCTTGCCATCCCTCATCTGGACAAAGAGATCAAAAGCATGATCAATACAGTGAGCTTGTGCATAAGCCGAAATCATAGCAGTCCAAGTCATAATATCTTTGTTCTCCATGCTATCAAATAAAGCCCTTGCACTTCTTAAGTCACCGCATTTTCCATACATGTCAACCAAAGCAGTGGTTAAAACCAGTGACATTCTGGGCCCATTTCTAAAAATGTAAGCATGTAGTCGCTTGCCCAATTGTACAGCCCCTACAAACGCACATGCAATAATCAAACTCAACATTGTAATCGCATTGGGAACCGTATTTTCTTCAATCATTTTAACAAAAAGCCTTTCACCCTCTTGCAAATTATTGGACCTAATATAACCAGCAATTAACGCAGTCCAAGAAACAATGCTTTTCTGACTAAACCCGTTAAAAATGATTCTTGCAGAAGCTAAATTTCCACACTTGGCATACATATCAATCAAAGAAGTAGTTAGAGGAACAGCCATTTTCTCATCAGCACTATTCCTTATAACATAAGCGTGCATTGCTCTCCCCAGTTGAATGTTCTCAAGGTCAGCGAAAAGAGTAACCATGCTAACCATGGCAACCTCACTAGGCTTAACATTAGAAAAGTGCATATCTTTTATAAGTTCCAATCCTTCACGGAACAATCTGTTCCGACAATAGCTTCTAATCATTGTACTCCAAGAAACAACATCTCTTTCACCCATTGTATCAAACAGTAACCGTGCTGATGCTAAACCCCCACATTCAGCATACATCAGCATTAAAGCATTGCGTATAAAAACATCACCAAACAGTCCATTTTTAAGAACGAAACCGTGAATCTCTTTCCCCAAATGGGTCATTGAGATTTGACTGCAAGCTTTAAGAATTGATGGTACAATAAAATTGTCCACTTCAGTGTCCAAAGTCCTCATATAAACATAAATGTTTAATGCGCTTTGGGGTTCATTGTTTCTAATGTAGGCAGATAAAAGGAGATTGTGCAGGGCTTGAGGGCTTAAGCGGGAAGTAAGTGTAGAAGCATGGAGAGAAAACGTGTAAGTGTTATTGAAGTGGGTTTTGATGACGTGGGCATGGATTTGCTTTGTTTGATAAAGTGAGAGAAGATTATTAGGGGTAGGAGAAGAGTTTTGGTCCAGATGAGAAATCTGGGTGAGTCTGAGGGTGGAAGGAAGAGTTGGGAAGGGTGGTTGGAGTTTTTGAAGAGTCATGGGGATGAGGGAAATTGGCTTGCTGGTGAACTTAGGCGTTTCCATCATGTTCAGTTTCGTCTCCATCGTGTTCACTTGTTCAGTTTAGGCGTTGGCTGGGCACCAAACTCTATCATGAAAAAAAAATCACTTACTAGAAGTTGGATAAAGTGTGTGTGTAAGACATCAAAGTTTCTCTATCCTCTGTGTGTCAGCGTGTGTGTGTGTATATATTTATTTATTTATACTGGGCGAAGTAGAAATTATGTGAAAATGCCGGGGCAGTATAGCAACAAAGAACAAAACCCTAAACCTTCATCAGTTCATCTCCTCACTTTTCAGTCTATATAAATTGCCGCTAAAACCCTGTTCTCTCCATCTCTCTATACGGCGTCTCCAGCTGCAGCTTGACCTAAAAGGTGAGCACTTTCTTTGCCCTACTTTCCATTTTTTGTTAACCCTTCTCTTGATTGCATTTCGCCTTTCACTTGATCAATAGAGAGCTATATCCTTGTGTGTGATCATATACGCACATATCGAAGGCTTGCGGTTGATTTTACTAAAAAATCTGTGAGCTCAAAACCTGTGCAATATTATGAATCGTCCACCAATAATACCCTCTTGATTTATGTCACTATTTTTCTTGAGGATTCTACGCTGGATGATGTACATTTCATGACCCATTAGCGTCATATGTCTGTCTGTGTGTGTGGGTAGATTGGGTTTGCTTATTTTTTATGTTCCTTTAACTTGATTTGAGTTCATGTATTCATCATCTGTTTAGATTGTTTTTTTCTGTTATTTTTCTGCTTTTATAAAGCCAATTTGCAGAGCAAGAGCGTCGAAAATGGCGAAGTTTGCATTGAAGGTTGGCGATATAAATAGTAATAGCAATTCTCCGTGCCTGACAAATCTCATTTTCATTTTGATTATGGCCTCGAACAAGTTGCTACATTTTTTTCCTTGTTTATTCAAATACTTTTCCCAAATGGAATTGAAAGAACTGCATTTTAAGTTATTTTCCACTTTGTGGTGTGTGTTCCTTTCTCTTTTTTTTTTTCCTTTATTTTCCTCTGTACTTTGTATTTGGAGTTTTTGGATGATGAATAAAACTATTTGCAAAGCAATAAATCATGTTTAGATCAATAGGAATGGATTCTGTGCTGTGTGGATTTAGACTCTTCTGCTGCAGTTTACGCCTCGAGTCTGTATAAATTTTGTGTATTTCACTGAAATGCTTTATCTTTTGGATGGAGGTATATTTGTGTGTGTGTGTGGATGTGTGTTTTTTTTTTTCTGCCCTTTCATCTTGTTTTTTACATTTGCATCAGTGCATATGCGACTGTGTGTCTGCAGATCTTTCCTTCCTAAATTTTGCCCTTTTTGGTTTTATGAAAGCCAATTTGCAGAGCAAGGGCGTCATTGATAATGGCGTGATTTGCATTGAAGGTTGGCAATATAAATAGTAATAGCAATTCTCCGTGCCTATCAAATTGCTTAATTTCATTTTGATTATGGCCTCGAACAAGTTGCTACATTTATTGTTTTTGTATTTGAAGTTGTTAGCTATAAAGTTGTTTCTATGGAGTCTTAAAAGTGCATTGCTGAAGAGGAAGGAATTGTTTGATTTACGGGTTTTGACTTTTTTGTTTTACTTCTAGTCTATGCATCAGCATAAGCACCTAGTATGTGTGTTCTGGTGGCAATTTAAAATGTTGGATAAGCATATGCAAAATTGTGATTATGGGCACTGAAATACTTGTCCATCTTTTGATTTAACAGGATTTTAATTGGGTAATTGAAAATGTCAAATCCAAAGGTTTTCTTTGATATTCTTATTGGCAAGATGAAAGCTGGTCGAATTGTGATGGAGCTTTTTGCGGATGTCACCCCAAAAACTGCTGAAAATTTCCGTGCCCTCTGTACTGGGGAGAAAGGGATTGGAAGATATGGAAAGCCACTACACTACAAGGGCTCAACTTTCCACCGAATCATCCCAAGCTTCATGTGCCAGGGTGGGGATTTCACAAGAGGAAATGGGACTGGAGGAGAATCAATCTATGGCATGAAGTTTGCGGATGAGAACTTCAAGCTAAGGCATACTGGACCTGGTATTCTTTCAATGGCAAATGCTGGCCCAAACACTAATGGTTCCCAATTTTTTATTTGCACTGAGAAGACATCATGGCTTGATGGAAAGCATGTTGTATTTGGGAAAGTTGTTGATGGCTACAGTGTGGTTAAGGACATGGAGAAGCTAGGTTCAGAAAGTGGAAGGACTTCACAAACTGTTGTGATTGAAGATTGTGGTGAGATAACGGAGAATTGATAAGATGATATGGTGGGCTTCAAAATATAAATTAATAAGTGGCGATTGAGGTTCTTGAATTTGAATATGCCAACCGGGGGTTCAAGATTTTATTGTTCTATTTACCATGGAAAGCTACATTGCTGAACAATGTTTTCAGGAAGAACTTGTAAAGGGAATATTTCATTTGCACAGGTGGTTTAGGTCAAATTTCAGAAAAGTTTATGAATATTTTGTCATTCATTTCAAACTGGTGTCTTGAGGTCAATCTGTACTTTCTACGGAGTTATTGAAGGGCAACAATGCTTTAGGAATATATGTGGGGAAAAAGATTTGTGATGAAGTGTTCATGTTCTTTGTGAATTCCAAATACTTAAAAAAGATAGTTGATTGATTACTGCATGCATGCTTTCAATTTCAAAAGACCTTTATCAGGACCAATCAGCAAACTAATTCTTATTGCAACGTACGTCCGTAGAAGCAATAGGCCATTATGAATTGAATTGATATGGCTTCTATAGTTAACTGTGTTTCTGTTAGCTATATAAGCTCCTCTGGTGCATTGCTCATATGCATGCCCATGTTTGAGGCTCATTTGATGCCCTGTAAATTTTTCCCAAGCATATCATGATTGAATAATGTGCAAAACAAAATTGAACACCAAGCCTAACACCCAATCACGATGACGGTATAGTTTGGACAGATGTATTCGTTGAAGTTGTCAAGACTAAAACCAGACCTAATCAACTGTAATTTGGGTTCATAGAATGCTCCAGATGAGCAGCTTACTTGAAAGTCGATTGGAGATTTAAATTGGAAGTTAAGGGGTACTCAACATTATTTCTTCTGCTTTTCTTTGAAGTAACTGATATAATGGCTTATAATCCAAGAAAAGAGCAAACAGCTGAGCTGCAGGTGCATGCTATAAATTGATTTGCATATGATGACAGTTGCTTGTAATGACTCTGCCAAGCTAAGCCATCAATAAAGTAGGTTCAAACAACCAGGATAATTAAAGTTGCCTGTAATAGCCAAGAAATTGAGAGGGCTGCCAATGACAACTGGCGACCTTTCAATTTAGAAATCCTCAATTCAGGAGCAGTCATTCATATTTTCAAGGACTAGAGAGAAATGCACCAGTTGGGGAACAGTAGAAAATTATATTCCTGCTCCAAAGAATGCTGAAAACCATTATATTTATGCCATACACCGTAAAAAGATTCAGTTCCCATGTCAGGATCTTCAAAGAAGCTGTAGAATACAATTAAGTTCATTTACCTTTTCCCTCTTGATTCTTTGTGCAAAACATTAATTTCCTCGAGTTCTGGTAGTTTCTTCAAGAGCATGACAGTAGATTGCTCTTTACCTGATGAAGCCCAGTTCATAAATAATACATTGCAATAAAAGAATTAGCAATAACTTAAATTCCTCAGATTAATGTTGCTCTCTCTGATATGCACGACTAGTACTGAGGAAAATTAGCTAACAGATACTATCTCACAAGAACACTTGCTAAAACTTCCATTAGTTCAAACCAATTTCTTCTTTGAAATATCATAATAGCTAATCCAAACAATAACTGACAAAACACCCTCTAGAAGAAGATCATTGAACAATCCAATATATATATTATGATAAAGAAATGTAAAAGGACAATGGCTTATGAATTCGTTTGGTAAAAAAAAAAGGCAAAAAGAATTGGCTCTAAGGTATAAGCATTACACCAGCATAGCTAGTTTTGGCAACAAAATGGAAAGCAAAAACCTGCCACTGGGTATTAAATGAAGCCCTCATTAATAAGAGGTTCAAGTTTCCTTCTTTATCATTTACCAGCAATATCCTCCATCTAATCAAGATTAACACTGCATTGCTGTCCCACTATCCTTTTCACTCCCAATCTTCATCACTCAGTTGATCATCAGTCTCTTCTTTTGGTGGTCTTACCACTAATAACACTGTCGCTAAACTCTCCCCAACACCCCTTTTCTTCAACTCTGAACCCCTCTCCACCTTCAATGCACCACTACGACCATCACCATTGTCGTCAACAGCCATCAAGTAAAATCCATCATCCACATTCACCTCCTTCCTTCCCCTATCAGCCACCACCAAAATAGCCTCTTCCTTATACCATCTATTCACCTTCCAAGGTAAAGCCCTTGCATCTGCAAAAGCCACCACCACTCCCCCTTTCTCTAACCCCACCACTGGCTCCCACCTTGGCAATACCACCCACCTTTTCCACCCTTTCTCTGCCACCACCACACCAAACTCACCCTCAGTCCCGCACTCCCATGGAGCTTCTAAAATTTCTCTTTCCCTCTCCTCTGCCATACAAACAGGTAAAACCACTACACTAGTTGCCTCTGCAACCTCACCAATCCTCAATCTCACAACTGGAACACGAATTCCTTCTCCCATTTCCTCTTCCTTCCCATCTTCCCCTTCACCCTCCCCTTGCAGTTCGCTCAAGACCGCACTTTTTGCCTTTTCAGACTCTGCAACATCCAATGCCATCTCCAAAGCATTTGTCCTTAGCTCCGATGGGCTCTTATGCTCTCTGGATTGCCTGTAATACATAAACGACAGACAATCTCCAGGGAGAGTGTAATCAAAGCTCTCCCATGCCTTCTCCCCGCGCCTACGAGGGTAATCCTTCACGGCGCGTGCTAGGTCTTGCGCGCCCTTGACATCTAACTTGTGCTCGATGATGAAGCGGGCGGATGCAGCCCGCTGTGTTGCGCTCAGGAGCCTAATTTCATAAAGTAACTCTGCGCCACCAGTGTCAAATGCGGAAACAATTTCAGGGTCAGTGTTAGATTGAACAAGAGATTCACGAACCTGAGCTGCAACCACTAGACGGTTCTGCTCTACCCCGGAAATGCCCGTAGCTTCCTCAATGGATGGAGGGGTAAAGCCTTCTCGAATGAGGGAGGGAATTAAAGGTGCGTATTCATACCAGAGGCCAAGGCGATTGGCAAGGATATCGAGACGAGAGGCAGTGTCGAGGGAGCGATACTGGGAAGGGAGAGGGGAAGGAGGAGGTCTAAAGGGCTGGTATAATTGCTGCTTAGGAGGTGGAGAGGCGGGGATTAGAGAGGCTAATATGGGTTTTAGAGGGGCTTTTGGGGAGGGCGATTGGAAGATAAAGAGAGGAAAGCAAGGGCCAAGGAAAGAAGAAGAGAAAGGTTTATTGGAATTGGAAAGAGCGATGGTTGTGAGGGTGTTCACAGTTGCAGAGAACATGGTTTGAAAACTGAAGAGGAAAAGAGGTTCAAACTTCAATGGAAGAAGACGCCTGTTCACCTTATCTGATAAAAATGTAATATTTCTTTGATATTTCTTAGGTTTTTAGACTTCAGATTTTGAGATGGGCCTTATTGCATGAGCTAGGTTGTATAAAATCCTAGTTGAGACCTGAAATGAATCTAAAATTCAATTCCAAAGTCTTGATGGGCCCACTATTGTACTAAGAAAAATTTTTATATTTGATTTATTGTAAACTTGAAATATAAATATATAAAATTTAAATATTTAATAAATAAATTTTATTATATATTATATATTTTAAATTTATAATAAATTAAATTTTAAATGAAAAAAATTCATTATATCTAAATTCAATTTATAATTTCCTATTTCAGTGTTGTGTTAGACGATGAAACTAATTTTGTGTGTATAAGGAATTGTATATAATCATATAAGTAGTTAATAAAGAGGGTCCTCTGACATTTAGGGATGGCAAAAATTCTTGAATCTAACCCGTTCTGCCTTGAAATCACGTAAATAATTTATTTTTAAATATTTATATATTTAAATATTATAATTTTAATAAAATATATAAATATATTATTAAAATAATATATAAAACTTATATTTTTAATTATATTTTATTTTTTAATAAATAAATTTATATTATAAATTAAAATAAAATAAAAAAATTTCACATAGAAACCCGTCCCGCCTTGCACCCTGGTAGGGTATGCCCCATTACCCGCTGTCATTCGTAGTGAGATTTATGCCAATATATAAAAAAAGAAGAGAAAATAAACTTGACATTCCCTTCTTCAATAATCTATTCAGTAAGTATTCACTTATCAGTGATAATCCAAGGCAAGGATAATATTAAAATAAAAATTTTATTTAGTTTCATTTCATATTAATATTGAAACTTTTGACCAAATTAAAAATTTAGAACAAGTTGAAAAGGGACTTTCAAAATCTCTCCGGAGAGTCATAATTGAATGGCATCTCCAAATTGACCAACCTCTGCGAAGAGAGCACCATCAAAATCCATAGTTATTAATTTATTTCCTTCACAATCATAATCAGTATAGGTGGATGCCCATATATAATATATAAGCATATGTTGACCAGTGACCATGCACCTTTCTTTCAAAGCAATAATTATAAGGCATTGGTGAATTATAAGCTGTGTGCTAATTGACATCATCGGCTGCAAGGCCAAACTAAAGGATGCTATATATATTTATTATAAATTAATAAATAATTAGCATTCAATATCAGATTAAATTTTGTCGTCGATACTAAAATTATTTCTTGTTAGACTAATTAAAAATATAATATATTAATTTTTATATTATTTTTAATTAATAAAATATTTATTCATTTCTATAAAAAAAATAATTTGGTGTTGCTTGTAATAAAGAAAAAGGGTTCGTAGTGGCACGAGGGCTAATTAATTAATTAATTAAAAGAAACCTAGTTAATTTTTCGGCAGGCCTATGTGACCTATTTAATAGGCCAATGAATTTCCGGGGGAAAAAATCTATGGGCAAATCAAAGCAACGATTTATTTTAATTAATCAGTAATTATTATTTTAATTAAAAACTATGATAAATTTCACTTAAAAAAAATATAAATAATTTTTTATTATTAAGCATTTATATACATTTTAATATAGATAAGAAATTTAATTTTTTTTTACCCCTTTCTATTATAAAAAGCGAGGGATTACAAATTTGAATCAATATTTTTTTTTCTTTTCGACTTTATTTAGAATAAACTATTTATATGAAAAAATTTTAATTAAATATTTATATAATTATATTTAATTTTTATTTTTTAAAAAAATATTTTTTTTAGTTTAAAAAATTCAAATTTTGTTTTGTAAACATAAATTGATAAAAAAATAATTTAAATAAATTCCTATAAAATTTTAAATTTAAAGCTTTCATGTTGAAGTAGCCATGGAATGTATACATAAGAAAAGTACACATAAAACTTTATTCATGTATAAGTTCATTGCACTTATCATGAAGAGTTATATAAAAATAAGCATGACATCATGTATATATATATATATATATATATATATATATATATATATATATATATATATAACTCTTCATGATAAGTGCAATATATATATATATATATATATATATATATATATATATATATATATATATATATATATATTTGGCTTAATTTGAATTCAAATTTAGACCTCTAAATTTTGACTAATCCTTTTCATAATCTTTTTTGAACTTAGACCTCTAAATTTTGCTTTGTGTGTGCTTGAAAACAAAAGGCTTTATTATTATTATTATTGTACTTAGACAATAAAAGAAAAGTATACCTTTTTTTATAAGTAAAAAATTTTATTAATTTAAATGTTTTATTTATAATGGCCAACTAAGAAATTCTTTAAACTTTTATTTTGTTTATCATTTAATTTTAAATCAAGTTCAAATTTGATACTTCATAGATTTAAAAATACCTTTAATATAAAGTTACTAAATTAAAGCTCTTTAATTTAGTAGTTTTACAACACCAAACTTTCATAATCCTGCCAATGAAGAAAGAATTCAAAAACATGGAACTAGCAGCTATGGAATGGAAAAGGCCTGCTTGCAATTAAGTATCCATCCGTTCTCTGCTCTAAGAATCAGTGCTGAATAATAATGCTGCTTCTAGAAGAATATGAATAAAACAATTCATAAATGGTCAAGACATTATTGAAGACCAAACGATAACCCATCCTCCCAGAGAAGAAAATGGCAGAGAGATATATGGAATGTACAATGACGACTTGGTCTTTGAACCAAGAAAATTCAACCCAGTTGCTGGTCAAGGAATTAATTCTGGCTCTTGTTAGCTATATGCATTATTTCGTGCATAATTGACAATACAAATCGAATCACTGAAGCCTATTGGAACGCATTTAGGCTTGCCTTTGTCTGTTTCTTAGAGAACTCTAACTTGGCTTTACCTTGTCTCGATTTTGATTTTTCTTTGTTCATATCGAGAGTTTAGACTATCGCAATCTCTATATGTTTTAAATAGTTCTAAGAAGAAGAAGAAGATATCACTGAAACAAGTTGCCAGGCAAAGGACATTAATCACAAATCAATAATTTGCCAAGTGGAGTACTAAGACAAGGCCCCCCTTGAGGAGCCACCATCAATACCTCCCAAATGAAATCACTAATGCTGATGTCACTGTGAACTCTTATTTGACCTAGCCGCCATGCCCCACGGAACCTTTTGACTCACGTGCATTAACTCCTCTCCCATTAACGACCTAAATTTTCAAAGTGCCCACCATTCATGTAATCTATCCGATCCCTTTAAGGCCTCAATGTTCATTTCCTTCCTTTTTAGTTTATCTTGTGATAGGTTGTTCCTTCTCTATATATATCTTTTGCCTTCAAAACAAAGACCAAAGACCACCTCACTAGCTTAGGGTGTTGAAAAAGAGAGAAGATTTTCTAGTTTCTACTCTTTCAAACTAAGTTCTAGAAATGGATTCTTCTTCTTCTTCTTCTTCTTCTTCTTCTTCTTCTTTCTTTCATCAATACCAAAACTACTATTCCCATTTCTCCCCTGATCAGTCATCTTCTTCCTTCAACTCCCTTGAGTCGTCTTTCTACACCCAGCCTCTTCCCTTCAACGAAAATGACTCAGAAGAAATGCTTCTCTTGGGAGTCCTTAATGAAGCTCCCATTTCCTCCACCAACAGTGCTACCCACTATGAGGAGGTAAGCTCCAGAGATGATTATCAAGAGGAACCTATTCAAGAAATTGCTTACAGAGGCGTTAGAAAACGGCCTTGGGGAAAATATGCGGCGGAGATAAGAGATTCAACAAGAAATGGGGTAAGAGTGTGGCTAGGTACATTTGATACAGCTGAAGCTGCAGCCTTAGCTTATGATCAAGCTGCATTGGCGATGAGAGGTTCAATGGCTATACTAAATTTTCCTATGGAGAAAGTTCTCGAATCACTTCAAGAAATGAACCACGAATTCAAGGAAGGTTATTCCCCAGTTTTAGCATTGAAAAAGAAGCATTCAATGAAGAGGAAATCGGAGAGCAAGAAAAAGATCAAAGACAGAATGGAAAATGCGGTGGTTTTAGAGGATCTAGGAGCCGACTACTTGGAGGAGCTCCTAACCATCTCGGACACCAATACTCATTGGTGACTCTCCTCAAATTTCTTTTAAAAACTGGTATTCAAAGATTTTGAATTCAAATTTTAATAAAATAAAAACGAAATTGAATTCTGATAATTTGATATTGAATTATTAATTCGGAAGTTCTATCACAGTGTTTAAAAGTTTAATATTTTGTAAGTTAGTGGGTACAAATTTTTAGGTGTGATAGTTCTCTTTGGATAATGTATTTATGCGTCGTTATGTAATAATGTTGAAGAATACTGTTAAAGGTTTGATTTTGATTGGCTGTGGAGGCTCTTGGCTAAAGACAGAAACAAGTGTTATCTCACTAATCTTTGTTTAATATAAAGTGATTGGTTTTATTATTCTAAAGTAGGCAAACCAGTGGACAGATTGTGACTGTTAGTGACATAAATCATATAATCTGCCCATGGGTTGATGCAAGAAATCAAAATCAATATAATTACCCACAGATTTAATTAATGGTGCTTAAATATTTGTTTAATTTATTACAATTTGTGTTCACATGGCTGAGTTCTTTAAGTTTATGGATAAATGATCCATGGAATGAAATACTAATTGAAGTTATACCCTTTTTTCCATACTCAGAAATGAAAAATAATGGATTTCAAGGGGAAAAAATTATTTGTAAAATCATTAATTACATTATTTGATTTTAAATAAATAATTTATTAAAAAATTGCAAAAAAAAATCTTAAATGATTATGTATAAATTTTATTTTTTTAGAAATAAATTATTTTCTTTTAAATTTAAAGAATTGAAATTAATTCTTTAACTTTAAATATAAAAATTAATAAAATAAAAAAATTAATTAAATTGAATTATTATAAAATTATAATTTTTAAATAGAAAAAATATAATAAATAAATCTCGAAACCTGTATACGAATATATTCAGGTAATATAAACTAATATGATTGAAAAGCACACTACTTATCTTAATTTATTTATTTATTTTTAAATTAAATATAAAAAAACGCACGTATATAATATAAGAAAGACTTGTTATATACATTTACACTTTCAGGCAATTATTCATTGAAAGATAGTTATGCACACGCTTATATACCACACACGCGATGATGTGGAATTCAAGACCAGAAGCAGTAATACAGGGAAAGCATTATTTTTTTATATTATCTACTTATATATTCTGTCTTAAGTGGCATAAAATATTAATTGTATATTAGCATTCTGCAAATAAATAAAATTTATTATAATAAGATAATTCCTCAGAATTCAATAAACATGCAAATATTTTAAAAAATATTATATAATTAAAAAAAATTACTTCTTGCTCTTGTAAAATGTAATTAGTATTTTACTATGGGAATGAAGCACAACTCTTCTCCTTATCACCAGCCCATTTTAACTTCCACCAATAAGCTCCAATAAAATACCCATCCTCAAAAAAAATTTAAAATATAATCATTATACACATTTTTATAAGTTTATTTAAAAAAATTAAATAAAATTATTATGATTTTAAAGTTTAGTTGCAATAATACAATTAATCAAATTTGAAACTAATACAATTATAATATAACATAAATTACAATATGATCAAAAACAGATGGAGAATGCATAAAATAAATTATATATATGTGATTAATTTGTCTCTTTATTAAATTTTTTATTAGTTAATAAATTTTAATATTAGTCAAATTGCTATTTAATCTCTTTATTTTAGTAAAATTAATAATTAGTTGATTATTATATTTTAAAATATTATTATTTAATCTCTTTATTTTAATAAAATTAATTCATTCTTATATTTTAAAAAATATATTTGTAAATAAAATATAAAAATTTTATCATATAGATATTAAATTTAAAATTATATTAAATTTAAATTAAAACTTTAAAAATTATTCTAGTATTATTCTAAATATTTTGTCATACGGTGATCTTTATTATTTTTCTGATGTGTTGTTATTATTATTATTATTTTAATTAATTAGTAGTCTGCCAAGGATCTTCTTTTGGGTGCAAGGGGCTAGGCCTTTTGGTATTGAGTGGTTCAGCCGTTGGGTTTGTCCTCTCATTTTTTTTTTTTTAATAAAAAAAAATTTGCTCCTGAAGCAATAAAATCAATTAATATAGAATAATTTTATTGTAATTATTAATTATAATATTAATTATAATAAATTCTATTATAATAAAAAATTATAATAAAATCGTTTTATATACGCTGATTTTACCAAATAATAGCCAACTTTTTAGCCTAACAAGCTTACTTTGAGTACCCTTCATTGTAACTGAAGTCAAAATTCTTGGCTGTGAAGAAAAGTTGGATATGTGAATGTTTAATTTGTCAATAGAGCATTTAATTTGTTTGAATATTGAAATCTTCATTTGCACTTCCTATTTAAATCCTAATTTTTTTATTTTTCTTTAAGAGCCTTTCAAGTCAAATTGCCAGCTATTCATTGCTAGCAACTTGCTTCATGTCTGAACCATGTGCCAATCTGTCATTCACAAGGAATTTGTTCTTTTTATAGATTAAAATAATAAAATCAAACATTTACAATACTTAAATTTGATATTATCTTTCAATTTGATTAAGATTTCAAATTTAATTATTAAATTCTTCACTTACTTCTTTATATATAATAAAAAAAAATAAAAAAAAATGGAAATACAATTGAAAGCAGAAGAGACATCTTATTAGTTGAATACTTGTTGAGCAATTGATACCCATCCCAAGAACAAGCTTACAAAGAAAGATCAAAAGGGAGAGAGAGAGAGAGAGAGAACATTAAGGCAATTAATTGGTGGTTTCAGCCTAGCTACGAAGTGGTGGTGCCCTTGGTGGCCCCCCTTGATTACGCCTGGAGTTGAGTTGAGGAGGAATCAGAGTTACAGGAGGCCTTCTAAAACCATCAGCTTTGGCAACCTTCTGCAAGGACATTTTTGCAAGCTCCGTCTTGTAGATGCTGCCATGGCAAGTTCTTGGACCCAACGCAGCAACAAATCCAAGAAGCAATATGATTATAAGCATATATGGACGAGCCTCCATTGCTAATGTCTGATTGAAGGTGAAGGTGTATAATGATCGGAGACTCTATATATAATGGAAAGATGGCTCCAAGTCCAAGGAATGGTGTGAAAATAAGAACTTGTTTTTCGTAAGCGAACCTCTCGAAGTCAAGTCCTCTTAGCTCAAGTCAAATAACTAGCACATGCATGCTCCATTATATTCTCCTACTCTTTTTTTAGGACTGAAATAGAGTATTTAAGAAAATTATTATACTCAAATTGAAATTCGATATTTTCATAACTTGAATTTATAATAATTAAATTCAATTAAAATTTATTTTCAATCATCTAAATTCATCTAAAATTTAATTATTATTACTAAAAAGTAATTGAACCAGTTTAATTTTATATATAATTGATAATATATATGAAAATTGTTTTTAATTAATAATTTATATTTTAAAATTTAATAATTTCATAAAATATTTAATTTAATTTTATTTAAAATAAAAAATATAAATTTTATAAATATTATTACATGGGGACTTTCTTATATACTAATTATTTGCAAATTTAGATTATAAGCATATACATACCATGATCACAAAAAATGAAAAACCTTGATAACGTGCAAGAACTACATATTATAGTGCCAAAAATGCTGTCCCAGTTTCAACCCTAATCTAGCGGCAACATGGTGGTGATGATATTGGAGAGGATGGCGGTGGTGGTGGTGGGGGGAGCTGAGGAGCGAGAGGATTCTGATGAAAAGGAGAATTAAGCACAGGAGGAGGTGGTGGTGGTGATATTCCACCAACCCTTTTGGTCACAACTCTCAACTTGTAATGATAATTAGAAAATTCATTGGAAGGGGGTTCCCATTCAAGAGCCTTCCCTGCAAAACTACCGCGGGGCAGCCCATGGATCAAGAGCAAAGTGAGCAAATATGAAATAACATTCATTTTGGCTCCTGCTGGCCTGCACACTAAGACTAAGGGATTCCCTTTTATATATACTCGATGAATTAATGGCAAATGTACAAAGACTTTGTCAATAGTTTTTATTTTATTAATAGTGATTAGTTAAAATATAGGTTTGATTATGTTTTCACTCTTTCGCATAACGATTTGAAGTTTACCAATTAATTAGTGGTTAAGGAGCCTGTAATCTTGATATTTCTGGGCTTATTTTAATTGTCGTGTCCTCTTCACATGGTATCAATGAAAAATCATAAAAAAATAAACAGGAAAATTTCCAAGGAAAACCCAGAAAAGCATTCATGCAAATAGCAAAGTTTTGAAACCCAACCGTTATTTACCATAAATTATTAAAATCTAATAAATTTCACTATATAATTTTCTTTTAAAATTAAGATAATTTTATAAAAAAAATAGTTTGAAGAATAAATTGAATTGATCATCAAGGATCAACTTTTTTTTTTCCTGGTTGAATTAGCGAAGTCGGTGCAAGTTTGACAACGATAGTAAATGGTTGGTGAAGGCAGCCCATGGATTCAGAATCAATATGAAAGCAAACAAGTGCGAGTTGATAATTCCAATTGCCGAACAAGATGAATGGATAGATCCCATATGCATTAATTACTTATTATTTATTAATTTATCTCAATTAATTAATTCATAAATTTTTTTTAGAAAAATTAATTCATAAATATTACAGTGTGTGAACTAGCTGTTACTGATTAAAACAACTGAACTATATAATTAATGTGCTGATGAATATTGACTTTTGACAATATCCTTTCTTTTCAAGTTTATTTTATCGTATATTAAATTTTCTGTCAAACTTAAGATTAGAAATTTCTATTTGGAGCAATTGTTACAATGATTTAATTGTAATTATTAATTATAGTGAGACCCAAACATCAATTTTATTATATAATTTTTCTAAGATTAGCCTGTTTCATTATAAGTAGTATCATGATAAGCATAGTGACAGATTAAAAACCCAAAGAAAAAAAAATTCTAAATAAGCAGTTTCAAAAGAGCTTTTGAACCATGAAATCTAGTGTGGACATGATGTTGGAGGCGGTGGTGATGGGAGCTGATAAGGAGTAAAAGGATGCTGATGATTAGGACGATTAAGCACAGGAGCTGACGGTGATGTTATATGAGCCCTTCCGGTGGCCACCTTCAACTTATAATGATAAAAAAATTCATTGGAAGGGGCTTCCCATTCGAGGGCCTTCTCTGCATGACTAGCACGGAGTAGCCCATGGAGCATGAGCAAAATGAGGATACAGGAGATGAATTTCATTTTTGGTTCCTGTTGTTGGCACATAGAAGATCCTAAGCAATGGCATTTTATATTTGTTGAATGGAACATTAGACTGCACAACATACATAGCACCCAAATTGATTATCAACTATGTATCAAGACTTTGTCAATAGTTGTCGCTTGTTACTTTGCTAAAGAATGTTATAGAGAAAGTTAGGATCTTGAAAATAAATAAATAAAACGACAGAATAATTTCCAAGGAAGACCCAGAAACTAAAGTATATATGAGTTGCACTCATGTAAATAGTTGATGAAGATCTAGATGAATGTGAACAACTATGACCTGAAAATTCCAATTGCTGAACAAGATAAATAGTTTGGATCCCATCATCCTTCATAGTATTTATTTATCACTGACCATTTCAACCAAATTTCTGCATCTTTACTCCATTCATATTTATAATGTAAATTGATATCATGACGATCCCCAATAAACAACTAAACTAATAAATATGAGTACATTAAAAACCTGGAAAAGAAAAACTAATCTGAACAGAACAAGTGTTGAAATTTAAGCAACAGGGCATTCAAACAAGAAATTGCAGAAAAGTAAATGAGATAAGGAAATGCAGAAATTGAAGCTATCTGCTGCATATTTATTCCATAACTGAAAGTGCACAAGCAAACTGAAAAGGCTGAAAAAACCTCAACTAACATCAGATATTAAGGAACTAACATCAAAGACAAAGTCTAATTTTCACTAATTTTTGAATCAGATTTCAACACAAAGAAGCTTCTGAACCAAGAAAAATATAGCGTCAACATGAAGGCGATTATATTGGATAGGGTGAGGGTGGCGGTGGTGATGGCAATGGCGGTCGCGGTATAGGCCACTTCTGTCGAGGACGATTGTTAAGCTTAGGAGGTGGTGGTGGTGATATTCTATGAAGAGGCCTTCTGGTCAACACCTTCAGCTTGTAATGATGATGAGAAAATTCAGTACAAGGGGGTTCCCATTCAAGGGCCTTCCCTTCACAACTACAAAGGAGCAGCCTATGGATCAAGAGGAAAGCGAGCAAATACGAAGTAACTTCCATTTTTGGCTCTGTTCAAAAAATTAAAAAAAAAATAATACCTAATAAATAAGACAGAAGAACCCGTCTCGGTCTCCGTCATCGAAACTTGTCAAGAGTTGCTGGGTTGTCATTCCAGCGTCCATTCATTCAATATCCTGAGATGCCTAATGAGTGCTTGACACGTCCCCCGCGGATTTTATTGACCTAGATAATTTCATTTCGAATATATGGTTTAAGGTAATGAATTTCAGTTTAACATTTCTGTTAAAATTATCGATGAGAAAAAAAATAAAATATATTAAAAGTATTAAAAATTAATTTAAAATTAAATAAACACATTTTAATAATAAAAACTCTAAAATAATTAACTTTTTTCATATTACTTTTTTAATAATATTTTTCCAAAAAAAAAATTCCAGCCTCTTACCACAATTCTATGAGTACGGTATGAGCTAGTTTCAATCCAAATATGTTAATAATTAGTGTACAGGTGCTAAGAATAAAATACAGCAAAAAGTAACAAGCTAGTGAGCAATATTCACTGATGGGAGGCTGACTTCAATTTTTGCAACAAAAATTAACTTCATGTCACTTGTGTTAGTGTTCAAAACTTATTCCCATAGCAACCAAAGTGAATTCAGGATGGCTTCAGCCCTCTAACTGCAGCAGCCAAAAAAATCTAGAAATCCAAAGATGAAACTTGTCAAATAATGGACACTGAATTACCAATCATATGAAAATTAACGAAGTCTGTTTTTCTGTCTTCTGTTTCTTTCAGAAAGCATTTACTTTGTTCTCAACCAAATTCCAATTTCCATTTAAGGTTGCTCCTTAATAGACAAGGAGTTCCTGACCCTTACACAGCAGAGAGCCTTGTGCATACAGAGCAGCATTTCTTTATGCATGAGAATGGTTACAGTTGACTCTCATCAACGATATCTACTTCTCCATACTTCATACAGAGACAAATGTGAATTAGATGCTTACCTCAATTTTAATCAATCAACAAACAAGCCTCAAACTTCATCCGGAAAAATTATTTGATATGTATTACTTGGACAATGTAACTTGCAAGACAAGCCTGAGGTCAGATAGGTTTTGCTTGTATCACATTTTTCCATTCACTTGAACAATAGAGCATATTCACAATAGACCTTATGACACAGGAATAGAACAACACAAGTCCCACCAAATAAAAAAAATGAAAAAAATACAAAAAAATTAAACAAAGCTCAGAGAGAGAGATCCAATTAGAACCCTTTCGAGGTAATCTGAACTAGCAGAAGAGCATCTAGATCCAATACCTATAATTTTTATCCATGACCAAACACAAGTCCAAATGAATTTGGACTTACATTGAGTCTTAAGAATTCGATACAACAGCCTGTTACAGATCATATTATTAAGAACTTGAGGAAAAAAGTAGTACCAATGAATATAGGTTAAAGGAGTAGGATTCACGCCTTAACTGGAGCTCCAGGAAGCTGTTTCATATCTGTACTCGTTCAACTTTGGCTACTGCTTTCCTCACACTTGATGAGATTGCTTTGTTCTGCCTCATTTGACACAGAATGTATGACATTGGAGACTTCATATAAGCTTTTTATGTTCTTCCAAAGGTTTGCTGTTCACTTGGTCACTTCTAGAATTAAAATTGTTAATCTGGACAGTATTTGCTAGGAGATCTTGATCTTTCATGTTGAACTGAGTAGCTGCTGCACGTGCAACAGCAATGGCTGCTGTGAGACTTGATGATTTCTCCAATTCAGATGCTTTCTCAGGGTATAGCACTGAAATAGACCCTGGTTTTAAGGAAAAAGGATCATGAGGATTTGGAAGGGGAAATTTTACTGACATTGGACCTTTAACTGGAATGAGACCTCTAACTGCAGCTTCATATATCTGTCCAAGGCAAAATACTCATCCAATATTAAATTTGCATCACCAAAAAGGGACAGATGCATTAACTTTTGCTCAAGAAATACCTTCTTTTCCAAGTTATAAACACCTTGATAGCCTCGCATCTCAATTGGAACTAGCAATTTCTGCATCAGGTGAGGAGCAGGCAATTAGTGCACGAGTATACTTTCAAAGATATGGCCAACGCAAATGGCACACCTGTGGCTGTTCACAAAGCCAGCAAAAATCTGTTTGTCCTTCTAACCTTGCCTGTAGGAGAAGAAATGATCCAAATTAATCAATGTGGTACACATGATCAACAATTGAATGCAGTGCAGGGATACTAAAAAGCAAGAAAAACTAGTTTACCCACCCCTTCAGGTACTGCCTCCCAGCTTGCTCGCTCTTCACATCTTGCACAGCCAACTACTTCAACACACCCTATATAATATATGAATAAATTATAAATTATCAAAATTTTGGAATTAAGAAAAGCCAAAATTAAGAAAATCATGTTAAGAATGCTCCCAAAATATCTCCACAGTTTTGTAAATTCAGGGTTTTCTTTAGTCTAAATTCCAAGATTGAAAAAATGGCAAAGAAACAAAGGTATCTCTATTTCAGCTGATCAAAACCTTTTTAGCGTTTCAAGTCATGAATTAAGAAAAACAATATATAGGTAAAGAGCAGAGGAGACCATGTCAATAATATCTGACCCAGATGCTTGATTTTATATACAATAGTCCAATATGGTCTGAGTACTAGTTGTCCTAACCTAAGCCTAGCAGGCTGTGTTCATCACATTCATTGGTATCATGTACGCATGCACACACTAAGTCACCATCAACCTGGATGAATAAGGTCCACTTAGACCTGCACATCCTACAAACCAATTGAATATTTGGTTGATGCCAATGCAATTACCTAAATGCCTAGAAAATCAATGTAGCATCTTTGGAAGCACCATTATAACCACATCTAATTTTTCCAGTAAACTATTCTACAAATTAATCCCTTCATTAGTAAAAAGCCGCACAAATCTAGGACTCAAGATGAACACTAATGGTGGTAGACCTAACGCATGATTTTAAAAGTAAACCTAAATTAAGTAATTAACCCTGCAAATTTGAGTAAATTCCAAGTTTGGTACGTATACTAAATGTGGTAAAAAGGCACAACACTTACTGGATAGAGGGAAAATAAAATAATGAATAAAGCAAGAAGCCGGTCATGCAGTACCCACAGAAACAAAGACTAATCCAGTGGACATCAGCAAGCCAAAATAAATCAACCAAACAACAATAAAGTCTTGAAAAATACCAAAACCGTACCTAAAGGTCTTGAAACAGGATAATGTTCTGGAAAATTAATTTCAGTGACGCCATTCACTGCATAGATTTCCCTATAAAATTCCTCCATTGCTTTGATCGTAGTTTCCTCTGGAACTTTACTTGCAGCATGAATCCAAGCGGCCTTCAAAAGGCAAGACATGATTTGTTAAAATTAATAAAATCTTCAACAAGGAAAGGGGGATGCACTATACATTGTAATGTTAAATATGAATCCAATGCTCCACCTTAAATGAATTAATTATCTCTTGGCCTTTCTGCTCAAACCACTTGTAGCTTTCAATTTAAATCTCGATATGCACCAATTTGGAAATGCAGACATGATATATGACTCATTTACTCAGTTTATGAAATGAAGTGAAACCAAAGTGATAATGTTTCAATGGAATTCATAGCAGTGTATGCTTGAATCTTATGTGAAATAAAAACATTTAGGTTTCAACGAATCACTCTTGGAGTATTTATTACACAATAATTCTAAATCTCACAGTCGCAGTCTCTGCATTGACTTCTCTCTAAATACAAAGATTCCAGTCCAAACTCAACTAGAATAAGATTTCTCCATACATGTTTATTATTTTACAGGTTTTTCAAGATAGAGTTATTACCTAAAATTCCAGAGACATAATCAAGAAAGGGAAAGCATTTTGCAAACAAATCTGGAATTCAAAAACTTAAATCAAGTAACAGAAAAAACATCTAATAACTGAATAAAGATTCATTAGAGAACTTTTCAAAATTACTGCTATTATGGGATAGTGCACGAACGTGGGCTGACATCAACACCTCATACTCTTCCCTTGCTAAAGTCACAGCCTAGTATAATTTCATTGAATGGTAAGACAAGACAAATTTTATTTGCTACTCTTCTTCCTAATCGCATGGTTTTGACAGCATTGAATTGCCTAATGTAAAAACAAGCCTAATATAGACAGTATAAAAAGGGAACGAGTTGCTAGCACTGTCATCAATAAGGCAGTGGAGCATTTGCTGTCTGTGATAAATTAACCTAAAAGAAAAAAAAAATAAAAGAAGGGCAGGACCCCAGGAGGCCAACAGTGAGAAAAAGAATTGTAGGAAAGATAACAATTACCATTCAAAATAAAAAATTTGGCTGAGTGAAGTTCAAAGTTGAGAAGAAAATCAAGTCTCTCAATCACCAAAAATCCAACCTTTTTCTTCTCTTCTTTTCCAAATTCCTAGCAAGAAATCTCCGCATTTTAAATTTTTTTTTTTTATTTATAAGACGTTCCTTATCCCCGTCATTTTTATCTTTCTTTTTGATAAAAAATTTTCGATCTATAACATACGTCAATTTATCATCTCTCACATCACAAATCCTCTACAACTTCTCTAGTTTTTGTAAGTCTACAATTACAAGTCAATACCCCTCTCCACTCTTGCTCTAGCCACTAATTTTGAGTATGAGTATAGTCCAAATTCATGGCAATAGCGAATTTTTATTGATAATTATCATTTTTTATTTTTATTTAATTGTTACATTTAGTTTTCTGATTCTTCTATTACTTGATTCTAGAATTTATTTTCTTATTTTTCTTATTTGTTAATAAGTGATTCCATTTTATACATCTATATTAATTCAAATAGTGAAAGTAAAGTTTAAAATAAATTTTTATATATCTAAAATAATAGTAAATATATTTTAATAATCTTTATATTTATTATATCCTAACATACCATTTAGCTAATTCTATATTATATTATTTTTTTAAACATATTAATAATAAAAATCATACAATATAATACTACCTTATATTAATAAATCATGCAATACTCTATACTCTATCCGAACAAGTGTAAAAGTGAAGCCCATGGTTGGTGCATGGTCCAGCAGGGGTTGGTGTAATTCCCATGCCCCCTTCTCCCTCCACTGCTCATCACTGGGTTATCAATTTCTTGTCTTTTCTCTTTGTAGTCGGAATCAGCAGTTGGCAGGGTTTCAGGTTGTCTTTTGAGATGGGCTATTTGGCAGTTATGGCTGATTTCTTTTGATTTGATACTTTTAATATTATAATGATTTTCTTTAATTTCTTGCGCAGATTACAAAGACAAGTGAAAAGGAAGTTATAACAATCATAATTTTTAAATTTATTATTTTTATGAATAAATATTAATATTTTATTTTAATTAAATTTTAAAAAATTATTTAAAATTTTTTAAATTTTATAAATCAGGTTCGATTTTTTAAAAATATAAAATTTTGATAATTTTTAAAAATTAATTTAAAGATCATGTGGCAAAATTAAAAATATATTTAGACTCTATAAATTTTTATGAGTTTTCTAAAATTTTTTTGAAATTTTTGGACCTCATTTTCGATCTAAAAACAGAGTAAAAAATTTAAAATTTTATATCTTGAATTGGACCGACCGAATCGAACCTAACCGGATTGGATCTATCAAATCGGACCGACCTTTTCTTTTTCTTCTTCTTTCTCTCTCGCGCGCCCGATGTCCCTCCTTCCCTTTCCGTTTTCTCTCTCCTCTCACCTCCCCACCTTGCCGTGAAGCCCAGCCGCTTCCACCGCGGTTGGCGCTCAGTGGCGGAAAGCGGCCCTCGAGTCCCCTCCCCTGCGCGGTGTGTCTTTCGGCTTCCCGGCCAAAATCCGGTCTATCCGACCACCGATCGGACCGGGTCTTGTGTCAAACTTCATCTAAACCTCGATAGCTTTCCATAGACACCAAGAACACTAAAATCCATCGAGTGGTTTGCCCAATTTTTGTCCAGGAAATTTTAGCTCATTTCGATTTTTGGGTTAGATTTCTCACAAACCGTGAACCCCACAAGAAAACAGAGAGTACCAGAGCTCTCCACTCGTCGAGAGCTTCGCGGCAATATAAATATCAAAATTTTTCGACACCGTTTTTCGGTGGATCCCACAAAACTTCATAGTATTTTTCCGAGCATCAAATGAGTTTAGAAAATTTCGTAAAAATTTTATACTAACCCTCGTGTTGTGGGCTTCTTATAGGTACCTTCAATTTCACGGAAATTTAACGGTTGTCCGGGTCTGTAAATTTTCAGCTAGATAGACAGGCTACTGAAAAAGTCTTTGAATTGGGTTGAGATTTTGGCTACCCCATCGTTGTCCAACGTCACGAGCGCATCCCCGAGGTTGGAATCTGCATAGGTAAACCCGAACCTTGCTTTTTCTTAATTGTCTAGTACTTGAATTAGATTAAAAATCCATAAAATATTTGTGATAGCTCAGAAAATTATGATTCTTTTTGCATTAACTTAGTAATATTACTAAGGACCGCGAGGCAAAGTTTTAGAATTTTTAGAGTTTATTTGGATAGTTTTTGCAAAAGGGTCAATTATAAGGACTAAACTGTCATTTTACATATTGTGATTGATGACTGTTTGGATAGGCCTAGGAGGGGTTGTGTGATGTGATTGAGTTGTGGATGTATGTTTTGCGGATATAGAAGTGCGTTTAAGCCCTTTTGCAGGTTGAGTAGGTTCTAAGTATAAGGGAGATTCTGCCGAAATTTCGGCACGACTTAGAACAATTTTGGTCTTTTCTCAGTTTGTATTGAGTAAAATATATTAAATAATTATAATAAAATTATCAGGTGAGCCGGGACAGCCTTCCTCATTCATCCAGCAGCCACAGTGACTGCGGTTAAGTCTGTGAGTAAAATATTAATTTTAATTGTAATTTCGATATTACTATACGTTCAAGCATGCTCATGCATCACTTATATGTATATATCAATGTAGTTAAACATTAGGCACGTTTTATATTGCATTCTTAATTGATGAATTGCCATGGGTGTTGTTTGTGATAATTTGAAGCAGTGTGCATGTGTTGGCGTGTGTGTGATATGGTACTGGATATAGACAGGACGGATAGACACGGCTTGAGATCTTCGCTGGGACCCGATCATTCAAGGTAGACACGGTTTGAGATCTTCGCTGGGACCCCGTATGTGGTTTATTAAGCGAAAGTCCGACTTGAGATCTTCGCTGGCAGAGGTTGGATTAAGAGGGCTGTATAGGGGATCAGCTCCCATATATGTATTGTTTGACATTATCAGGTGTGTGCGTGCTTTACGTTGCTTTTTTGATGTGATTTGTATGAAATGTATGACGATGTTGCATTTCACTTCACAGGGTACATTAGCTTTAGATAGCTATAGAGATTATGATTAAAATTAATATTTTACTCTCTGAGTTGAACGCTCACTCCTATTCATCTATTTTTTTTCAGGCTACAGGAGGATTTTTGTTGTGCATAACCTGTTCTTCTTCTTCGCAGGACCATTGATAGTTTTTAATGTGTTTTGTTCTATTGGGTTAAAATTCTTAGATTCTGCATGTGTTAGAAATATTTATTTGATTTAAATCTATAATAAAATTGCCATGTTAGACCTGTAAACTTATTAAAAGCATTTATGTTAGACTGGATGAGCCGAGCTTCCATTTATTTCTATTGACATTTGATTATGAGGAGAGTGAGCTGAGCTCTCCAATTTATTATATATTATGTTTACAGGTCGGACGAGTCAAAAACTCCTTGATCCATTTTATGGCCGAACTCTGTCAGGTTGAATTTTTAAAATTGGACCCAAATGGGCCTTAGAGTTGGATTAAGGAATAGTTAAGCTTACTACAAGCCTCTCTAGAGCTTTAGGCTGACTCAGGTCCTAGTGCCTGTCCGGCCTATAGATTGAATCTTGACAGATGTTTTTACTATTTTTTTTTAAAAAAAACAAGTCAAAACCTCCAATTCATGATTACTCATGACTGCATTGCAGCAAGTCCTGAGAAAATCTGTGGCTCATGATGGTAGGCTTGTTACTTTGCTAAAGAATGTTAGGATCTTGAAAATAAATAAATAAAACGACAGAATAATTTCCAAGGAAGACCCAGAAACTAAAGTATATATGAGTTGCAGTCATGTAAATAGTTGATGAAGATCCAGATGAATGCGAACAAGTATGAACTGAAAATTCCAATTGTTGAACAAGATAAATAGTTTGGATCCCATCATCCTTCCTACTATTTATTTATCACTGACCATTTCAACCAAGTTTCTGCATCTTTACTCCATTCATATTTATAGTGTCAATTGATATCATGACGATCCCCAATAGACAACTAAACTAATAAATATGAGTAAATTAAAAATCTGGAAAAGAAAAACTAATCTGAACAGAACAAATGTTGAGAATTTAAGCAACAGGGAATAAGAAATTGCAGAAAAGGAAATAAGATAAAAAAATGCAGAAATTGAAGCTATCTGCTATTTATTCCAGAACTGAAAGTGCACAAGCAAAGTGAAAAGGCTGAAAAAATGTCAACTAACATCAGATATTATTGCCAATACTTCTAGATTCATTCTATCAACTGAAGACAGAAAATTAAGGAGCAAGAATCTACAGCCAAAACTAACATCAAATACAAAGTCTAATTTTCACTATTTTTTGAATCAGATTTCAACACAAAGAAGCTTCTGAACCAAGAAAAATATAGCGTCAATATGAAGGTGATTATATTGGATAGGGTGAGGGTGGCGGTGGTGATGGTAATGGCGGTTGTCGTCTAGGCGGCTTATGTTGAGGACGATTGTTAAGCTTAGGAGGTGGCGGTGGTGATATTCTATGAACCGACCTTCTGGTCAACACCTTCAGCTTGTAATGATGATGAGAAAATTCAGTAGAAGGGGATTCCCATTCAAGGGCCTTCCCTTCACAGCTACTGAGAAGCAGCCCATGGATCAAGAGGAAAGCAAGCAAATAGCAGGTAACTTCCATTGTTGGTTCCTGTTTAAAAAATCAAAACAAAATACCTAATTCTGGAGGAGAACTCCAGAATTATATGGTCTTGAGTTGGACTCTCAGTGAATTATACCAAAGAAAAAAATTTAATAAGACTCGGAGAAAAGCATTAATGGAAGTTAGTACGTAGTGGGTGAAAGAGCAGCTCGTGGATTTAGACCGAATTAATTATGAGATGATTACAAATCCGTCAACGAAACTTATCAAGAGTTGTCGTGTTGTCATTTCAGAGTCCATTCATTCAATATTCTGAAATGCTTAAAGAGTCTTTGACACGTCCCCTGCGGGTTTTATTGACCTAGATAATCTCGATTCCAATATATGGTTTACGATAATGAATTTCAGTTTAACATTTCTGTTAAAATTATTGATGAGAAAAATAAAATAAAATATATTAAAAATATTAAAAATTAATTTAAAATTAAATATAACACATTTTAATAATAAAAACTCTAAAATAATTAACTTTTTTCACATTACTTTTTTAATAATATTTTTCCAAAAAAAAAAAATTCCAGCCTCTTACCACAATTCTATGAGCACAGTATGAGCTAGTTTCAATCCAAATCTGTCAATAATTAGTCACGGGTGCTAAGAATAAAATACAGCAAAAAGTAACAAGCTAGTCAGTAATATTCAACTGATGGGAGGCTGACTTGAATTTTCGCAACAAAAATGAACTACATGTCACTTCTGTTAGTGTTCAAAACTTATTCCCATAGCAACCAACGTGAATTCAGGATGGCTTCAGCCCTCTAACAGCAGCAGCAAAAAATCTAGAAATCCAAAGATGAGACTTGTCAAATAATGGACACTGAATCAACAATCATATGAAAATCAACAAAGTCTGTTTTTCTGTCTTCTGTTTCTTTCAGAAAGCATTTACTTTGTTCTCAACCAAGTTCCAATTTTCCATTTAAGGTTGCTCCTTAATAGACTAGGAGTTCCTGACCCTTACACAGCAGGGAGCCTTGTGCATACAGAGCAGCCTTTCTTTATGCATGAGAATGGTTACAGTTGACTCTCATCAGTGATATCTACTTCTCCATACTACTTATAGAGACCAATGTGAATTAGATGCTGACCTCAATTTTAATCAATCAACAAACAAGCCTCAAACTTCATCCTGAAAAATTATTTGATATATATTTCTTGGGCAATGTAACTTGCAAGACAAGCCTGAGGTCAGATAGGTTTTGCTTGTATCACATGTTTCCATTCACTTAAACAACATGGCATATTCACAATAGACCTTATGACACAGGAATAGAACAACACAAGTCCCACCAAATAAAAATAATAAGAAAATAAAAAAAAATTAAACAAAGCTCAGAGAGAGATCCAATTAGAACCCTTTCAAGGTAATCTGAACTAGCAGAAGAGCATCTAGATCCAATACCTATAATTTTTATCATGACCAAACATGAGTCCAAATGAATTTGGACTTGCATTGAGTATTAAGAATTAGATGCAACAGCCTGTTACAGATCATAGAACAAAATTATTAAGAACTTAAGGAAAAAAGTACTACCAATGAATATAGGTTAAAGGAGTAGGATTCACACCTTAGCAGGAGCTCCAGGAATACGCGTTCGACTTTGGCAACTGCTTTCCTCACACTGGATGAGATTGCTTTGTTCAGCCTCATTTGACACTGAAGGTATGACATTGGAGACTTCATATAAGCTTTTTATGTTCTTCCAAAGGTTTGCTGTTCACTTGGTCACTTCTTAAAATTGTTAATCTGGACAGTATTTGCTAGGAGATCTTGATCTTTCATGTTGAATTGAGTAGCTGCTGCACATGCAACAGCAATGGCTGCTGTGAGACTTGATGATTTCTCCACATCAGAAGCTTTCTCAGGGAATAGCACTGAAATAGACCCTGGTTTTAAGGAAAAAGGATCATGAGGATTTGGAAGGGGAAATTTTACTGGCATTGGGCCTTTAACTGGAATGAGACCTCTAACAGCAGCTTCATATATCTGTCAAAGGCAAAATACTAATCCAATAATAAATTTGCATTGCAAAAAAGGGACAGATGCATTAACTTTTTGCTCAAGAAATACCTTCTTTTCCAAGTTATAAACACCTTGATGGCCTCGCATCTCAAATGGAAATAGCAACGTCTGCATCAGGTGAGGAGCAGTTAATTAGTGCACAAGTATACTTTCAAAGACATGGCCAGTGCAAATGGCACACCTGTGGCTGTTCACAAAGCCAGCAAAAATCTGTTTGTCCTTCCAACCTTGCCTGTAGGAGAAGAAATGATCCAAATTAATCAATGTGGCACACATGATCATCAATTGAATAAAGTGCAGGAATAATAAAAAGTCTGAAAAACTAGTTTACCCACCCCTTCAGGTACTGCCTCCCAGCTTGCTAGTTCTTCACATCTTACACAGCCAACCACTTCAACACATCCTATATAATATATGAATAAATTATAAATTAACAAAATTTTGGAATTAAGAAAAGCCAAAATTAAGAAAATCATCTTAAGAATGCTCCCAAAATACTTCCACAGTTTTGTAAATTCAGGGTTTTCTTTAGTCTAAATGCCAAGATTGAAACAATGGCAAAGAAACAAAGGTATCTCTATTTCAGCTCATCAAAACCTATTTTAGCGTTTAAAGTCATGAATTAAGAAATACAATATATAGGTAAAGAGCAGAGGAGACCATGTCAATAATATCTGACCTAGATGCTTGATTTTATAGACGATAGTCCAATATGGTTGTGTTCATCACATTCATTGGCATCATGTATCCATGCACACACTAAGTCACCATCAACCTGGATGAATAAGGTCCACTTAGTCCTGCCCAGCCTACAAACCAATTGAATATTTGGTTGATGCCAACGCAATTACCTACATGCCTAGAAAATCAATGTAGCGTATTTGGCCATGGTGGAAGCACCATTATAACCACTTCTAATTTTTCCACCAACCTATTCTACAAATTAATCCCTTCATTAGTAAAAAGCTGCACAAATCTAGGACACAAGATGAACACTGATGGTGGTAGACCTAATGCATGATTTTAAAAGTAAACATAAATTAAGTAATTAACCCTGCAACTCTGAGTAAATTCCAAGTTTGGTACGTATACTAAATGTGGTAAAAAGGCCCAACACTTATTGGATAGAAGGAAAATAAAATAATGAATACAGCAAGAAGCCGGTCATGCAGTACCCACAGAAACAAAGAATAATCCAGTTGACATCAGCAAGCCAAAATAAATAAATCAACCAAACAACAATAAAGTATTGAAAGATACCAAAACCATATCTAAAGGTCTTGAAACAGGATAATGTTCCGGAAAATTAATTTCAGTGATGCCATTCACTGCATAGATTTCCCTATAAAATTCCTCCATTGCTTTGATCGTAGTTTCCTCTGGAACTTTACTTGCAGCATGAATCCAAGGTGCCTTCAAAAGGCGAGACATGATTTGTTAAAATTAATAAAATCTTCAAAAAGGAAAGGAGGATGCACTATACATTGTAATGTTAAATATGAATCCAATGCTCCACCTTAAATGAATTAATTATCTCTTGGCCTTTCTGCTCAAACCACTTGTAGCTTTCAATTTAAATCTCGATATGCACCAATTTGGAAATGCAGACATGATATATGACTCATTTACTCAGTTTATGAAATGAAGTGAAACCAAAGTGATAATGTTTCAATGGAATTCATAGCAGTTTATGCTTTAATCTTATGTGAAATAAAAACATTTAGGTTTCAACGAATCACTCCTGGAGTATTTATTACACAATAATTCTGAATCTCACAGTCCCAGTCTCTGCATTGACTTTCTCTAACTACAAAGATTCCAGTCCAAACTCAACTAGAATAAGATTTCTCCATACATGTTTATTATTTTACAGGTTTTTCAAGATAGAGTTATTACCTAAAATTCCAGAGACATAATAAAGAAAGGGAAAGCATTTTGCAAACAAATCTGGAATTCAAAAACTTAAATCAAGTAACAGAAAAAACATCTAATAACTGAATAAAGATTCATTAGAGAACTTTTCAAAATTACTGCTATTATGGGATAGTGCACGAACGTGGGCTGACATCAACACCTCATACTCTTCCCTTGCTAAAGTCACAGCCTAGTATAATTTCATTGAATGGTAAGACAAGACAAATTTTATTTGCCACTCTTCTTCCTAATCGCATGGTTTTGACAGCACTGAATTGCCTAATGTAAAAACAAGCCTAATATAGATCATCAATAAGGCAGTGGAGCATTTGCTGTCTGTGATAAATTAACCTAAAAGAAAAAATAAAATAAAAGAAGGCCAGGACCCCAGGAGGCCAACAGTGAGAAAAAGAATTGTAGGAAAGATAACAATTACCATTCAAAATAAAAAATTTGGCTGAGTGAAATTCAAAGTTGAGAAGAAAATCAAATCTCTCAATCACCAAAAATCCAACCTTTTTCTTCTCTTCTTTTCCAAATTCCTAGCAAGAAATCTCCGCACTTTAAAAAAATAAACAAATAAACAAAAATCCTTGGCGGTTAACTGCAATTACCGGGTTATCGAGATTTCCGCAAGTTGAAAAGTTGAAGGGCTGATTGACCTTGAATAGGAGCAGGCCATGACCTGCCTTCAATGCGTTTGATCCCATAAACTAACCCCTTGTTTGAAGTGTATGGAATGATAATACTATTTATTTGTGAAGATTTTTTTTTTACCAGAAATTTATTTGTGAAGATTGTTAATGTTACGACGGTGGTTTCGAATTGCAAAATGATTATTTTACCACATGTTTTTAAATTATTAAATTTGTAATTTTAAGTAATTTAAAATTTTTATACTTTTTAATTTTATATTTATATAATTTATAAAATTTCAATTACACCTTATTCTTTTTATTTATAAGACATTCCTTATCCCTCGTCATTTTTATTTTTCTTTTTAATAAAAAATTTTCAGTCTACCATATCAATCTATCATCTCTTACATCACGAATCCTCTCCAACACCTTCTCAAGATTTTATAAGTCTATAATATTGCTTCAATATTCCTCTTCACTCTTGCTCTAGCCACTAATTTTAGGTGTTAGTACAAATTCATCGCAATAGTGATTTTTATTGATAATTATCTTTTTTTTATTTTTATTTGATTGTTAGATTTAATTTTCTGATTCTTATATTACTTAGTTCTAGTTTGATCTTAAAACTGGATTTTGACAATTGGGTATTAACCCCTCTGATAGGCCTAAAACAACTTTCTGCATTCCCACAGTGACAAAACTAGGCTTTATTATATTCTCCAATGGAGGCAAACCAATTTTGTAAGGTGCCAGTAGTTCGAGAGATAAATTCTCTGAGAACAGTATGAGAATCAGCACCTTCTCTGAGCATCTAAACATCGAGCCAAGCTTTGAATTCTGCAAGACGACCCCTAAGAAAACAACTAGCTGAATATCTCTGTGAAATCAACAGCTATTATTGTCTGGTGTCTCCCCATGTAAATTGAACAGCACTTGGTCCCATCCGGTCTCTCACTGATGAGCCCATTAACTGAACTCATCCCATGTGGCAAGATTCTCAGATCCAATGGACACAGAGTCACGGGATGCCATTCAAAGTGCTGACCCACCATTTCCTGTACACCGACAGTGGCCAATCAGAAGACAACTCTTCAGATGACTTATCTGAAGATGACAGTGAGGACGGAAGAATGGACATCACGACATTGCTCATGGCTGATCCTCAACCAACTGCATCTCAAATAGGTCCATCCTCAACTACAGATTCCACCAATGGCACTACAGGCCCTCCCACTAGGCCTCCTCAAGCCCAAGATGCATCTTTATATAGCAAACAGCTACGCCAAGAGTTCTTTGACATGCGATGTTGCTATTTAAAGAGAACAGATATTGAAAAGCATTATCAGTGCATGGCTCAGCGGGTTGGTATTTTTCATCATTGAACTTCATTCCAAGGAAGTCAATGTCAGTTTGGGCCAATGAGCTCTTCTTTTCTGATAGCATAATTCCATAGGAATCCACCAATTATTGAAATATAGAGAGAAGTGTCTCATGGGCCGTAACATCTTTGGAGAAGAGAAATTAATAAGTGATTTCATTTTATATATTTATGTTATTTCATCTATTTTATCAATTAAATAATTCAAACAGTAAAAACAAAGTTTAAAATAACTTTTTATATATCTAAAATAATAATAAATATATTTTAGTAATATTTATATTTATTATATCCTATCATACCATTTAGCTAATTCTATATTATATTATCTTTTTAAACACATTAATAATAAAAATGATACAATATAATACAACCATATATTAATAAATCATACAATACTCTGTCCGAACAAGTGTAGAAGTGAAGCCTATGGTTGGTGCATGGTCAAGCAGGGGTTGGTGTAATTCCCATGCCTCCTTCTCCCTCCACTGCTCATCACTGGGTTATCAGTTTCTTGTCTTTTCTCTTCGTAGTCGGAATCAACAGTTGGCAGTGTTTCATGTTGTCTTTTGAGATAGGCTATTTGGCAGTTATGGCTGATTTCTTTTGATTTGATACTTTTAATATTATAATGATCTTCTTTAATTTCTTGCGCAGATTACAAAGATAAATGAAACGGATGTTTTTACTATTTTTAAAAAAAAAAACAAGTCAAAACCTCCAATTCATGATTACTCATGACTGCATTGCAGCAAGTCCTGAGAAAATCTGTGGCTCATGATGGTAGGCTTGTTACTTTGCTAAAGAATGTTAGGATCTTGAAAATAAATAAATAAAACGACAGAATAATTTCCAAGGAAGACCCAGAAACTAAAGTATATATGAGTTGCAGTCATGTAAATAGTTGATGAAGATCCAGATGAATGTGAACAAGTATGAACTGAAAATTCCAATTGCTGAACAAGATAAATAGTTTGGATCCCATCATCCTTCCTACTATTTATTTATCACTGACCATTTCAACCAAGTTTCTGCATCTTTACTCCATTCATATTTATAGTGTCAATTGATATCATGACGATCCCCAATAGACAACTGAACTAATAAATATGAGTAAATTAAAAATCTGGAAAAGAAAAACTAATCTGAACAGAACAAATGTTGAGAATTTAAGCAACAGGGCATAAGAAATTGCAGAAAAGGAAATAAGATAAAGAAATGCAGAAATTGAAGCTATCTGCTATTTATTCCAGAACTGAAAGTGCACAAGCAAAGTGAAAAGGCTGAAAAAATCTCAACTAACATCAGATATTATTGCCAATACTTCTAGATTCATTCTATCAACTGAAGACAGAAAATTAAGGGGCAAGAATCTACAGCTAAAACTAACATCAAAGACAAAGTCCAATTTTTACCATTTTTTGAATCAGATTTCAACACAAAGAAGCTTCTGAACCAAGAAAAATATAGCGTCAATATGAAGGTGATTATATGGGATAGGGTGAGGGTGGCGGTGGTGATGGTAATGGTGGCGGTTTTGGCTTCTGTTGAGGACGATTGTTAAGCTTAGGAGGTGGTGGTGGTGATATGAAAAGGCCTTCTGGTCAACACCTTCAGCTTGTAATGATGATGAGAAAATTCAGTAGAAGGGGATTCCCATTCAAGGGCCTTCCCTTCACAACTACAAAGGAGCAGCCCATGGATCAAGAGGAAAGCGAGCAAATACGAAGTAACTTCCATTTTTGGCTCTGTTCAAAAAATTAAAAAAAATAATACCTAATAAATAATACAGAAGAACGCGTCTCGGTCTCCGTCAACTAAACTTGTCAAGAGTTGCTGGGTTGTCATTCCAGAGTCCATTCATTCAATATCCTGAGATGCCTAATGAGTGCTTGACACGTCCCCCGCGGATTTTATTGACCTAGATAATTTCATTTCGAATATATGGTTTAAGGTAATGAATTTCAGTTTAACATTTCTGCTAAAATTATTGATGGGAAAAAAAAATTAAAAGTATTAAAAATTAATTTAAAATTAAATATAACACATTTTAATAATAAAAACTCTAAAAAAATTAACTTTTTTCATATTACTTTTTTAATGATATTTTTCCAAAAAAAAAAATTCCAGCCTCTTACCACAATTCTATGAGTACGGTATGAGCTAGTTTCAATCCAAATATGTTAATAATGAGTGCACAGTTGCTAAGAATAAAATACAGCAAAAAGTAACAAGCTGGTGAGTAATATTCAACTGATGGGAGGCTGACTTGAATTTTTGCATCAAACTGCAGCTTCATATATCTGTCCAAGGCAAAATACTCATCCAATATTAAATTTGCATCACAAAAAGGGGACAGATGCATTAACTTTTGCTCAAGAAATACCGTCTTTTCCAAGTTATAAACACCTTGATAGCCTCGCATCTCAAATGGAACTAGCAATCTGCATCAGGTGAGGAGCAGGCAATTAGTGCACGAGTATACTTTCAAAGATATGGCCAGCGCAAATGGCACACCTGTGGCTGTTCACAAAGCCAGCAAAAATCTGTTTGTCCTTCTAACCTTGCCTCTAGGAGAAGAAATGATCCAAATTAATCAATGTGGTACACATGATCAACAATTGAATGCAGTGCAGGGATAATAAAAAGTCAGAAAAACTAGTTTACCCACCCCTTCAGGTACTGCCTCCCAGCTTGCTAGCTCTTCACATCTTACACAGCCAACCACTTCAACACACCCTATATAATATATGAATAAATTATAAATTATCAAAATTTTGGAATTAAGAAAAGCCAAAATTAAGAAAATCATCTTAAGAATGCTCCCAAAATATCTCCACAGTTTTGTAAATTCAGGGTTTTCTTTAGTCTAAATTCCAAGATTGAAACAATGGCAAAGAAACAAAGGTATCTCTATTTCAGCTCATCAAAACCTTTTTAGCTTTTCAAGTCATGAATTAAGAAAAACAATATAGAGGTAAAGAGCAGAGGGGACCATGTCAATAATATCTGACCTAGATGCTTGATTTTATATACAATAGTCCAATATGGTCTGAGTACTAGTTGTCCTAACCTAAGCCTAGCAGGCTGTGTTCATCACATTCATTGGTATCATGTACGCATGCACACACTAAGTCACCATCAACCTGGATGAATAAGGTCCACTTAGACCTGCCCATCCTACAAACCAATTGAATATTTGGTTGATGCCAATGCAATTACCTACATGCCTAGAAAATCAATGTAGCATCTTTGAAAGCACCATTATAACCACATCTAATTTTTCCAGCAAACTATTCTACAAATTAATCCCTTCATTAGTAAAAAGCCGCACAAATCTAGGACTCAAGATGAACACTAATGGTGGTAGACAGTATAAAAAAGGAAGGAGTTGCTACCACTGTCATCAATAAGGCAGTGGAGCGTTTGCTGTCTGTGATAAATTAACCTAAAAGAAAAAAAAAATTAAAAGAAGGCCAGGACCCCAGTGTCACGGGGCCACTTCCTAGCTCGGACAGTAGTCTCGTGCGGCGCCTAGACTTTCACCCAATCTAGGCCAGCTTACTCGTATTCAAGGGTCTTTCCCCCTTATAAAGGATCTCAAGTGTTCTTATCGAGGGTCTTTCAAGTATCTAGCCCGATCATCGAGCATTGACATTCCTTGTAGCACGATGTCGCCCTTCATCGTGTACATCCACAAGTATTATCCGAAAGCCTAGCAACACGCATCGTCCGAAAGCAAGGCAACAAGCAACATCCGACCGTATGGCTGAACCCAAAGCCAATCTATAATATTTGTTCCCCTTTACCGAGTAGCATCATTGGCCCGTATACCGAGCAGCATCGTCGGCCTTATATAGAAACCTCGGGCCTAGGAGAGACGCGCACTACAAGCCCCTCGGCCTTGTAGTGTCCATGAAGCTCCTTCTTCATGGAGACACCGAGCTCCTATCTCTCGAGAGCCCGATGCCCGCCGCCTAGTACAATGAGTACGTAGGGAGCTCACTTAGAGTCACGCCCTTGCGCCAGTGACCCCGGGGATGGTGGAGAGCTTGACACCAAATTCGGAGACTAGCTGGGCCCGATCGTGCTCACCGGTGGCCAACTAGTCACACCCCCCTAAAGAGCATTAGGAGCATAGTGACCTCTGGCAGGAGGAGACATCAGTATGTCTCACCCATCACACCCCCCTGGACTTTTCCCTATTTATAAAAGTGTCCGCCAAACTTCTCATTCTCTTCAACTGTGCCCTTATACCATTTCATAGGCCTACGGCTTGGCTGGGTTGGCCAATCCTCGAGGGATAACGGGCTGTCCCCCTTACATTCTCCCCCACTTAGACAATCGATGTCCTCATCGATTTGCCGCGAACACCTCCTATTGAATAAAGCTCTCCATGTTAGTCACTATGTTGAACAAAGCTCTCCCAAATGTGCCTCTTCATGTTATTCATCATGTTGAACAAAGCTCTCCCCAAACATCTTGTGCCTCTTCAAATCTTTCGTTGTGTCTGGTTCCCACATATTGATCTCACGATTCCCTTATGTATCTTTATGTGAACTTGTATATGTCTTTCATACTCCTTCTAGGATTATGGCATGGTTGCCCCACTCGGTCAATGATGGAATGGCTGCCCCGCTTGATTAATAATGACATTACCATTTTCTTCCTTGTGATATTCTCTCCCACTTAGACAGTCGATGACCCTATCGACTACCGCTGTTGCTACTGTGGCATTGCCTTCTAGCGAGTTCTCACTATAATGGATCTGTTCAATCATCTGCATACTCCCCCACTTAATTCTTCACATCTCATGTTGTGATGGTTCTTCCGATGCTTCATTTCTCCGTATTGTGATTAATATGCCTCCGCATGAATTTCATTGGGCCTTCGCTAAGTCATTCTTGTGGCTTTGCCTTATGATCGCACCATCGTAAGTACCTCGCAAAATAATCACAATATAAAACAATAGCGTTATACATGAACTCAAGCATAAGGAAGTAATAGTATTCCATTTCGGAGCTATGCTATAACATTATAGTTGCCAATAAGGAACAACATAGTCATCATGCCAATGAATATAGAAACTTACACATTACCGATTTCGGGTATCACCCCGTTCCTCTCTGGAACTCGCATTATACTCGTGGGACTCATTGCTCATGTTAGTTTTGCCCTCCTTTCCTACTGCACACCCATTGTTTGTATACCCATCTCTTGATGCTACCGCTTATCGATGATAAATAATTCTCGGCTACCAATGGCTTCTGCTCGCCTCATTCTCCTTCTGTTTGGTTTTGATTCACCTTGGGCACCACCAAGTGAGTTTTGCATTTATGTTCTCTTGCGGTCTCCACCTTTTGCTACTTCTCATCTTCCACTTGGAATGTGGTTGACATCTCAATGGGCTACCATATTGCTCATGATTGCACTCTCCACCTGCAAAATTTCCACAAAATTGCCTCGAGGGACTTCCCTTATCCCGCATGCTTCTCATTTTAGTTTCCTCGGTGAAAAACACATATACAAGACTGCCACAGTCATCAAGCTCATCTCGTTATCGCAATCTAAATGCTTGGCTATCACAATTGCTTAGATTTCCCACAAATGTTTAGAACTCTATTTGACACCACTATCGTCACAATGGTGATCCCAAGATCATTCGTTTGCCCATAACTCAATGTCACTTGACAAGTGCTTCATCATCTCTATGTATTCTCACTTCATAGGTATTCAAGGTGGCCTCAAGCTCTATTGGCACACCCAATACATCAGGGAGTCATTACCCTCTCCTCAAAAGACTATATCTAATGAGGCGTGCAGCCCTCCCACACGTGGTATTTCCACTTTTATCACAATGTGGCTCTGAACAGCACCATCTAGCATTTTAACATTGTTTGGGCAAGCTTTTCTCATGTAAGCTGCCACCATCAGTATTATGACCTAGTTACCAGTACTAGGCATCCGAAACTTTTTGAGTTTCATGGGGACATTCGGGCTACCGTTTGCCAATGCAGCTTAATAGTGCTTACATGCACAATTGGGCCTCCGCCCTTTCTCGTGCTACCACAAGCCAACTTGTTACCCTCGAAATTGGACCTTGGGTTTTATACCCTTTCTAGGCTTATCGTAAGCCAATTCAATTTCTACGCAATATGATTTAGGATCCACCTGTCCCTTTTTCGAATTTATCTCATAGCTGATTTTGCTTCAGCCACTCATAGCATCTATCGCTTCGTAATTAAGTGGGATTCAACAGAATCCACACATAATCTGAACTTGCCATCAATGGCATTTCAAGGACCGTCTCGCCTCAAGTTGCACTCTAGCAACAATTTCACTTTCTATGTTATCCATAGAATAGCAACATTCTTTATTTAAGGGACTCAATACATTTCTCACCCTTCATTTGAAGGTTATAGTAGCCAACCGCAATGGCATTCTCCAAGGAGAAAACAACCGTCTCCATACCGATTAGGGTATTCCAACCCATAATTCCGAAGGTTCTCATAACCATTAGCTATCTCGAATTTCCCATCTCTTTACCCGCACAAAATACTTTATCGGCTTAGCAATCCGTTAAGGTATTTTGAAGGCTTTCATAGCCAATAAGTAGCTCCCGAATTCCAAGTTGTACCCCAACCAGGGTAAGACACCATATCAATGAGATACGCCAACAGTTTCGTAACTCTTGGGGATAGCACACCCCATATGTCGAAAGACTTCCACGGTCTATTAACAATTCGTAGCCGTCTTATCAATCCTTGGGGCTCACTCGTCCCCAACATCTCGAAGACTTTCACAGTCTTTTAAGCAATCCCGAGTATTGGATCTCATCACCCGACAAGGGTCATTCACCATCTCAATGGCTTTAGGGCTACCAGTTGCCCCATATTTTCTAATGTTTTCTCAATATCGATCGCCTCATTTTTATCCGACCAAAGTCTCAAATGATGTTACTTGCTTGGCAAATGTCATTTGCCAACTTCGCACACCGTTTTGCCCACGTTAGCATCCTTTGCATTGAGGAGCCCCAATTGGTGTACTGCACTCGCATACCACCTCTTCAGGGCTCAACAACATCAAGAATACTCATTTGCCCAACATATCACTTATACGTTGTGCATGCCACAATATGTTTCTAACAAGGACATCATGCCCTTCCCCCATTTCGGGGTTACATACTCCGCTCACCCTTTCTCAAGGTGAACACACGGTTAGCTTCCATCGCTTTATTTAACAACTATCGCATTCTATCGTTTCTCATTATTTTCATATCTTGTGCGCATCACACAACTGAAGGTTTCTCAAGGAAGGCATGGATCATTATCCATCAAGAGCACTGACCTTGCTCTGATACCAACTGTCACGGGGCCACTTCTTAGCTCGGACAGTAGTCCCGTGCGGCGCCTAGACTTCCACCCAATCTAGGCCAGCCTACTCGTATTCAAGGGTCTTTCCCCCTTATAAAGGATCTCAAGTGTTCTTATCGAGGGTCTTTCAAGTATCTAGCCCGATCATCGAGCATTGATATTCCTTGTAGCACGATGTCGCCCTTCATCGTGTACATCCACAAGCATCATCCGAAAGCCTAGCAACACGCATCGTCCGAAAGCAAGGCAACAAGCAACATCCGACCGTATGGCTGAACCCAAAGCCAATCTATAATATTTGTTCCCCTTTACCGAGTAGCATCATTGGCCCGTATACCGAGCAGCATCGTCGGCCTTATATAGAAACCTCGGGCCTAGGAGAGACGCGCACTACAAGCCCCTCAGCCTTGTAGTGTCCATGAAGCTCCTTCTTCATGGAGACACTGAGCTCCTATCTCTCGAGAGCCCGATGCCCGCCGCCTAGTACAATGAGTACGTAGGGAGCTCACTTAGAGTCACGCCCTTGCGCCAGTGACCCCGGGGATGGTGGAGAGCTTGACACCAAATTCGGAGACTAGCTGGGCCCGATCGTGCTCACCGGTGGCCAACTAGTCACACCCCCCTAAAGAGCATTAGGAGCATAGTGACCTCTGGCAGGAGGAGACATCAGTATGTCTCACCCATCACACCCCCCTGGACTTTTCCCTATTTATAAAAGTGTCCGCCAAACTTCTCATCCTCTTCAACTGTGCCCTTATACCATCTCATAGGCCTACGACTTGGCTGGGTTGGCCAATCCTCGAGGGATAACGGGCTGTCCCCCTTACACCCAGGAGGCTAACACTGAGAAAAAGAATTGTAGGAAAGATAACAATTACCATTCAAAATAAAAAATTTAGCTGAGTGAAATTCAAAGTTGAGAAGAAAATCAAGTCTCTCAAACACAAAAAAATCCAACCTTTTTCTTCTCTTCTTTTCCAAATTCCTAGCAAGAAATCTCCACACTTTAAAAAAAATAAACAAATAAACAAAAATCCTTGGCGGTTAACTGCAATTACCGGGTTATCGAGATTTCCGCAAGTTGAAAAGTTGAAGGGCTGATTGACCTTGAATAGGAGCAGGCCATGACCTGCCTTCAATGCGTTTGATCCCATAAATTAACCCCTTGTTTGAAGTGTATGGAATGATAATACTATTTATTTGTGAAGATTTTTTTTTACCTTAAATTTGTTTGTGAAGATTGCTAATGTATGACGGTGGTTTTAAATTGCAAAGCGATGATTATTTTAGGACATGTTTTTAAACTATTAAATTGGTGATTTTAAATAATTTAAAATTTTTATACTTTTTAATTTTATATTTATATAATTTATAAAATTTCAACTACACTTTATTCTTTTTATTTATAAGATGTTCCTTATTCCTTATCATTTTTATCTCTTTTTGACAAAAAATTTTTGGTCTATTACATACGTCAGTCTATCATCTCTCACATCACAAATTCTCTGCAACACCTTCTCAAGTTTTTGTAAGTCTACAATTACGCTTCAATACCTCTCTTCACTGTTGCTCTAACCACTAATTTTGGGTGTGATTATAGTCCAAATTCATCGCAATAGTGAGTTTTTATTGATAATTATTCTTTTTTATTTTTATTTGATTATTATGTTTGGTTTTCTGATTCTTCTATTACTTAGTTGTAAAATCTATTTTCTTATTTTTCTTATTTGTTAATAAATGATTTCATTTTATATACCTATGTTATTTCATCTATTTTGCCAATTGGATAATTCAAACAGTGAAAGCAAAGTTTAAAATAACTTTTTATATATCTAAAATAATAGTAAATATATTTTAGTAATCTTTATATTTATTATATCTTACCATACCATTTAGCTAATTCTATATTATATTATCTTTTTAAACATATTAATAATAAAAATGATACAATATGATACTACCATATATTAATAAATCATGCAATACTCTATCCGAACAAGTGTAAAAGTGAAGCCCATGGTTGGTGCATGGTCAAGCAGGGGTTGGTGTAATTCCCATGCCTTCTTCTCCCTCCACTGCTGATGGCTGTCGAATCCACTAGAAATTTAATTAACTGAAATTACTAGTTGTGAAATATTTTCTGCAGTAAGTGGTAAATCCAGATCAAACCCTAGAGACTAAATTATTAAATTTCGTACACTTGTGTAATGGAAAAAGAAACAATGGTTGGGGGGGGGGGGTCATTCACAATCCAAAGAAAAAATCAAAAATCAAAAATTAAGATCTAAAATTAAATAAAAAAACTCTTAAATTAAACAAACTTCAGTCCAAGGTAATTCGCATTCCAATGTATTGATTCGATCATAGACAAAAGAAATACAATCATCTCTTATTGAATACTTAACGTAGATTTACTAAACAGCGAAGTAAACCCCTAACTTCCCTATACTCATCAATTTGAGCCCAACACTCTTATTGACTCTAATTATTAACTGAATTGGTATTAAGCAATCCTCATCAAATTAATAACTGCTTTAAGAATAGGAAGTAGTTAAGCTGAACAACAATTTATAAATCATAAATCATTTAATTCACCCTATTGTTTCCTTAGGTTATTATTGAAAACTGGGATCATAATCAATAAAACCTTATTACTACTCATGTTCAATCTTACACAATAATTATGAATTATGAAGATGAACTAGCAATTGATCAAATCAAATAATTAACTAATAAGTATTTTTAGCAAATCATTCAATAGATAAAAAATAATTAAATCAGAAAACAATAGATATTCAAAAAGACATAAATTAAATTAAGAACCTGATCTCACAAATCACACATAAGAACTTGAATCCCTTGAACTAAATTAAAAACTTAGCCACTCATGCTCATGGCTTACAGAAAAATAAAGGAAAAATAAATAAGAAATCTAAAAAAGAGAATGGAGAATGAAGGTGTTTTTGAGGTCGAGAGGCTGCTGAATGGTTATGTTTTAGCTGCTGCTCAAAGAAATATTTATAATCAAAAACCTAATCCCAAAGATAGGAACCAAACTAAGAAAAGTTTTGAAATTCAAAAGACAGATTTTCAACCTGCATTCACGTCTCTGAAATCAAGGCTGATTTTCAATAACTTCCTTTTTGAATCTGTCTCTGCCCTCTTCAGGAAAGTTGTAGCCCTATTTCTTAGCTTTCCAACGGGTACTCATTTGCCTAAATCCGAGGTCTACAGCCCAAGTTATGGCCCAAAAACCGAGACTAGTTCAGACAGATGGTCCAGCCCATAGTGACAACTTCATTGCCATTTGTTACAATTAAAATGGCATCATCTCGCGTCCAGCCCTTCATAGAAGTTGTAGAGGTAGCTCTTAAGGTTCAATTGGACTTGGTCTTACTTCATTTGAATGTCTGGAACTCCATATACAAAATAAATACTGAAATTGGTCGTGACACATTAAGTTTGGGCTTTTGCAATAGATCCATAGCTCATTTTGTCAACCTTGGAGACTGATTTAGGCTTTGGTCCCTCTTTATCATTTGTAATGCTCTATCTTAGCTTTTCAATGGATTAAACAGCACTCACTTTGGAGACCCACAACTTTAGAAACACCTGAAAAATATAGCAAAGGTCAAATGCTGAAAATTTCTCCATTTAACACAATTATTCCAACATTTAAAAATATGCCTAAATGATAAATATACTTTAATCAACTAAATTATGCATAAAAACACACTAGAAACACTAAATGTGATGGGAGTAAAATTAATAAATTATGCACTTATCAAATTTCCCCACACTTATTCCATGTTTGTCCTCAAGCATGACTTAAACTCTCAATCAACTCCACTTAGAAGTTCCTTAACTTCACCCTATCACAACATTCTCTAATAAAAGATTAAAAGTTTGAAAGAAGATCCAAGTAAGGTAATAACCATCACAACAAATTCCATTAACACCGTACCAACATATCAACAATTTTCCAACATAAAACAAAAGGATTGAAATCAATTAAGCTTACACAATTAAAGTTCCATAAAATTTTAAATCAATACACACCAAAATACAAGGCTAATTTATCAAGGCACAACAAGTATTGCTCTTTGCAAATCTTAGGGGTGATAGAAATGCCCTTTTTTTATATATATTTAAAATTGGTACTTCTCTCTTGTCACAACTACTTTTTTTTTTTTTAACCGTCACCTTCAGAAAAGTACCTTGCTCATATCCTAGCTAGCTTTTGGCCTGAAAATCGACATGGGGTTCATGAAGACCCCTGGTTACTTTGCTTAACTAGAATAGCGGAGCAATTTTCAAGTTCAGCCTTTTATTTCCCCTAATTTATGCATCTACATATTATAAAGTGCCCTGATAGATTAAACAAAGTTCTGAAATATGCATGACACTAGTTTAAAGCACACATAACTAATCATTTTACCATTAAATCAAGCCTAAATGATTTATGCAGAAAAAAAAAATTGCTCTATGGTATGGAGAAGAGGGAAAATTCATCATTAAAGTTACTATTACCTTGCCTAAAATTTCAAAAATTCAACCTAAATAGAAAAGTCATTTCAAGGACAAAGCACTTCTCTCATGGAGTTAATATAGAATCATGAATCAAGCTTATGAGAATAATTTTTTTTTTTTCAAAATTGCAGCAACAAATTTCTTCTCCCCCACACTTAAAACTTACATTGTCCCCAATGTAAGTCCCAAGTGCAAAAGAAAAGAAATAAAATAAGATAAGAGAAAGAAAATAAATCTGATTGTGGCTAACAAGCCACCCATGGGTTGCCTCCCAAGAAGCGCTTTTATTTATTGTTGTTAGCTCGACATGGCAAAGCTCCTTAATCCACTGAATACTCCTGAAACCCCTCATAAAATGGCTTGAGTTCATGACCGTTGACCTTGAACACTTTGTTAGTTCCTAAACTTTGAATTTTAACTGCACTATAAGGAAACACATTAGTAACAATAAAGGGTCCAATCCAACAAGAACGCAACTTACCAGGCATCAGCTTCAATATGGAATTATACAATAAAACTTTTTGCCCAATCACAAACTGCTTCCTTATTTTTTCATGGAATGCCTTTGTATTTTCTTTACAGATCCTAGAATTTTCATAAGCCTTAAGGCGAATTTCCTCTAATGTATGCAATTGTGATTTTCTTTCCACACCAGCAGTATCCAAATTCAAGTTACAATGTCTAACAGCCTTATATTCTAACTCATCCTCCATGCTTAACTCAAACACATCCTGCACAAATGTATCAACAACATCAATAGAAAAGACAGAATGATCATCAGCAGGATACTTCATAGCATCAAAGATATTAAATTTGATAGTCTCTCCATCAAACTCCATAATTAAGGTACCCTCATCCACATCAATTTTTGTCTTGGCAATTTTTAGGAAAGGTCTTCCAAACAAAATCAAAGCTGACTTTGATGAAAGAGCACTATCATCCATATCCAGAATGTAAAAATCTGCAGGAAAAATCAATTCTCTAACCTGTACCAACACATCTTTAACTACTCCCGATAGGTAAGCATTAGAATAATCAGCTAACTGAATAATGACACTAGTTTCTTTCAAAGGACCCAAATTTAAAGTTTGAAAAACTGAATTTGACATAATATTAATAGATGCTCTTAAATCTGTCATTACACTTTCAAATTTAGAATCACCTATTCTGCAGAGAATGGAAAACGAACCTGGATCCTTACACTTAGGGGGTAATTTTCGCTAAATTAATGCTAATACATTTTCCCCCACACTGATCTTCTCATTATTCCTCAAATTGAGCTTTATAGTGCATAATTCCTTAAGGAATTTAGCATACTTGGGAACTTGTTTGATCGCATCAAGTAATGATATATTCACCTCCACCTTTTTGAAAGTCTCCAAAATTTCTTTCTCTTGTTCTTCTTTCTTAGTCTTAGCCAACCTGCATGGGAATGGAGGAAGAACAAAATTATTAACCTTATTCAAGTTAGGTTCATTATTTACCTCAACTTCAGGAACTTTAGACTCTTTTGGCTCTTTTGCTCCTTGCTTTTTCTTTTTCATTGGCTCATGTGGAGTCTGGTTATCAACTTCTTTCCCACTCCGTAATAGTATAGCACTCGCATTTTCTCTGGGGTTCATGACTGTTTGTGATGGAAGCTTTCCAGAACCTTGAGCTTCCAGCTTACTCACAGATGAGGCTAACTGACCAATCTGCCTCTCTATGTTTTGAATGCTATTTGTGGTCTCCTGTCGAAACTGTTGTGTATTGTTAGCCAAAGCCTTAACAATTTTATCAAGTGGCATACCTTGATTTGAGGGAGGTGGAGGTAGAGGTGGTTGATTCACTTGTCTCTACTGTTAGTGTCAGTTTTGCACAGGTTGATTCCCATAACTCAGATTAGGATGATCTCGCCATCCTGGATTATAAGTATTGGAAAATGAATCATACCTGTGTTGTGGCTGTCTATAATTTCCTACTTCATTAACATGTTGCATTGATTCATCCTCTTGTAATGCAGGACACATGTCAGTAGCATGACCCGAACCCGAACAAATCCCACATACCTTAACAGTTTGCATTTTCCCTACAGCCAATTGCCTTACCAAAGAAGTTAAATCAGAAATCTATTTCTCAAGGTTAGATGTACTTACCTCATTAACCTTCATGGGTGTGTGATCCATTCTCATTCCAAATTGCTGAGAGTTTGCTACAATGTTAGCAATCAGCTTCCTTGCTTCTTCTAGTGTCTTGTCAACCAAAGCCCCTCCACTGGCAGCATCTATCATATTGTGGTCCATTGGTAGAAATCCCTCATAGAAATACTAAATCAACAGCTGCTAACTTATTTGATGATGAGATAGCTTGCACACAACTTCTTAAATCGTTCCTAATACTTATACAAGCTCTCTCCATTATACTGTCGGATGCCACAAATTTCTTTTCTTATATTGTCAACACAGGAAGCAGGAAAATACTTCTTCAAAAATATATGCTTCATCCCATTCCATGAGTTGACAGATTCGGAAGGAAGGTAATAAAACCAATCCTTAGTTGTGCCTTCCAGTGAGAAAGGGAAAGCTCGAAGCTTGATTTGATCCTCTGAAACTCCTTAAGGTTTCATGCTGGAACACACAACATGAAATTCTTTTAAATGCTTATGTGGATCCTCACCTGCAAGACCATGAAACTTAGGCAACTAATGGATTAGTCCTTATTCTAACTCAAAAGCAATATTTAAAGCAGAGTATTGAATACACAAAGGCTGTTGGTTTATATCAGAAGCAGCCAACTCTTTCAAAGTTCTAGCAGCCATGGTTTCATTTTTGGAATTTGAATCCAAATCCGAATACAAAATTAACTCCCTTGGAGATTAGACTCCTTCAGATGTACTCGGAATCTGCTTAGCCAATTTTCTTAACAGTTTAGCTATTTTTTCTACTTCTGGATCAAAGATCAACTCACCAGATTGAGAAGTTCTTGTCATAAGCAAAAAGAAATCAAAGTAAAAACAGAAAAATGCTTCAAAACCCTAGAAAACGATGGAATTTGGCCTCAAGAGGGTGGGGCCAAGGAATCCTACGGATTGATTAGTCTTGATCAAAGCGTCATTTTCTTCAAAATAGGTATGGGCCGCCCTCCAAATTCAACCAAACTTATTGATGAATAGTAACACCGTAATTTTTTTCCTTTTTTTTTCTTTTCGAAAACCTAAAAACAGCAACAACTCACAAACAAAATTAATAATAGAATATCCTAACACTAAAAACACGAAATCCAATAAATTTCAGTCCCCGATAACGACGCCAAAATTCTTGATGGCTGTCGAATCCACCAGAAATTTAATTAACTGAAATTACCAGTTGTGAAATATTTTCTGCAGTAAGTGGTAAATCTAGGTCGAACCCTAGAGACTGAATTATTAAATTTTGTACACTTGTGTAATGGAAAAAGAAACAAAGATTGAGGGAGGAGGGGTAATTCGCAATCCAAAGAAGAAATCAAAAATCTAAAATTAAGATCTAAAATTAAATAAGAAACTCTCAAATTAAACAAGAAACTCTCAAATTAAACAAACTTCAGTTCAAGGTAATTCGCATTCCAATGCATTGATTCGATCATAGACAAAAGAAATACAATTATCTCTTATTGAATACTTAACGTAGATTTACCAAACAGTGAGATAAACCCCTAACTTATCTATACTCATCAATTCGAGCCTAGCACTCTTATTGACTCTAATTATTAACTGAATTAGTATTAAGCAATCCTCATCAAATTAATAACTGCTTTAAGAATAAGAAGTAGTTAAGCTGAACAACAATTTATAAAGCATAAATCATTTAATTCACCCTATTGTTTCCTTAGGTTATTATCGAAAACTGGGATCATAATCAATAAAACCTAATTGCTACTTATGTTCAATCTTACACAACAATTACTGATTATGAAGATGAACTAGCAATTGATCAAATCAAACAATTAACTAATAGACCTTTTTAGCAAATCATTCAATAGATAAAAAATAAATAAATCAGAAAACAATAGATATTCAAAAAAACATAAACTAAATTAAGAACCTGGTCTCACAAATCATACATAAAAACTTGAATCCCTTGAACTGAATTAAAAACTTAGCCACTCATGTTCATGGCTTAGAGAAAAATAAAGGAAAAATAAATAAGAAATCTAAAAAAGAGAATGGAAAATGAAGGTGTTTTTGAGGTCGAGAGGCTGCTAAATGGTTATGATTTAGCTGTTGCTCAAAGAAATATTTATAATAAAAAACCTAATCCCAAAGATAGGAACCAAACTAGGAAAAGTTTTGAAATTCAAAAGACAAATTTTCAACCTGCATTCACGTCTTTGAAATCAAGGCCGATTTTCAGCGACTTCCTTTCTGAATCTGTCTCTGCCTTCTTCAGGAAAGTTATAGCCCTATTTCTTAGCTTTCCAACGATTACTCATTTGCCTAAATCTGAGGTCAACAGCCCAAGTTATGGCCCAAAAATCAAGACTGGTTCAGACAGATGGTCCAGCCCATAGTGATGAATTCAATGCCATTTTTCACAATTAAAATGGCCACATCTAGCGTCCAGCCCTTCATAGAAGTTGTAGAGGTAGCTAGGTAGCTCTTAAGGTTCAATTGGGCTTGGGCTTGCTTCATTTGGACGTCTGAAACTTCATATATAAAATAAATACTGAAACTGGTCATGACACATTAAGTCTAGGCTTTTGCAATAGATCCATAGCTCATTTTATCAACCTTGAATACTGATTTAGTGTTTCTAAAATTGTGGGTCTCCAAATTGAGTGTTGTTTAATTCATTGAAAAGATAAGATAGAGCACTACAAATGATAAAGAGGGACTAAAACCCCACAACTTTAGAAACACCTGAAAAATATAGCAAAAATCAAATACTGAAAATTTCTCCATTTAACCTATGTAGCACGGAAACGGAAACGCGGACACCGGGAAACGCGGAAACGGACACGGGGAAATGACATTTTAAAAAACATAGGAAACGGAAACGTGGGGGAAACGTGTAAATATAAAAATATAGGGGTATATTTATAAATAAATAAATAAATAATATATATATATATATATATATATATATATATATATATATATATATATCATGAAAGATGTTTAATAATAAATAAAGTTCAAATCAACATTTAAATTCAACTATAAAAATACATATTTAGAAGTTTCATACTTATAAGAAATAAATATCAACTACAACACATTCAAATGTTAAAAAAGAAAAGATAATAAAATTTATAACATTTCCTCAACTTCACTGTCTTTCTCATTCTCCTTTTCCATGCTTGTAGTTGCATTTTCATCAAACAAAACAGACTCTAACTCTGGTTCATCCAATGAAAGGTTGGCAAATTCAAGAACTCCCACATCTTCCATACTTCCAAATTGATCACCACCAACATCCCACAATTTTGTCTTCTCATCATAATATTGGGAGGAGTTTCTGGACAGAAGACGAAGATTATTATGGATAAAAACCAAGTCCGTTTTGGAGTTAATTTATTCCTTCTGCATGAATGAATGAAGGAATAAATACTCCAATTTCTTTCACAACAAGAGGAGGAAGTAGGTTGTCCAAGCACTTTAAAAGCCAACCTTTGAAGTAAATGTGCATTAGAACCAAAACATGCCCACCATTTCCTAGGATCTGTAACATACATACTTCTAATAGAATCAGGATCAGCAAAAGGTCCACTTTTCAAAGAAAAATTTGCAAATTCATCATTTGCTCTAATTCGCTCATCTTCATTAGAAAAAATCCTCCTAAAGCATTTAATTCTCTCAGTTGATACTTCTCCATCCATATGAGGAGGCACTCTACCTTCTCCCTCTTGAAGCAATTTTTCATTATAAAATCTTCAAAAATAAGAAAATAAATTCAGAAAATAATAAAAAAAAATTAGAACAAGAAGATGAGTATGTAAGTTAGAAATTTACCTTGGATTTAATGAATGGGCTAAACAATGAAGGGGAGTGTTGCTCTTTGCCCAATAATCAACAAGAATTCGATGAACCACATAATAAAAAGGAGAAAACCCATCTGCTTGCTTTCCTTCATGATCAAAAATAACTTGCTTCACCTTTTCAATCATAGAATCCCACAACTCATAAACCAAATGAAGGCATGGTTTGTCTGTGTCACAAACTCTGATCATGTCATAAATGGGCCCAGTAAAAGCAATGATGTAATCAACCTTTTACCACCAATCCTCATCTACCACTTTATTACGAACAAATCTAGCTTTGCCTTGGTCATCTTCTCGGTATTGTGCCCATTGATCACTCATAACCATTGCTTCTAAAGCACACCTAATAAGTTTAAATCTTTTAAGCATCACAACAATAGAAGCAAAACGAGTGTCAGCAACTGAAAGCAATTTCAAAGGGCTAAACCGATTATAAATTGCAAGCCTCATGGAATGATTCATTATAAAATTCTTGATTTGCAAAGCATCCCCATGGATTTCAGTGATCCAGTGACACACATCATAAGTTTCTTAATTAGTTTCCAAATTTTTTGCTGCAAATATATTCTTCAAAGCAAGATTAAAAGTGTGCACAACACAAGGAGTCCAATAAATATGTGGAAACACTCCCTCAATGATTTCTCCAGCACCTTTACAATTTGAAGCATTATCAGTAATGACTTGTACCACTTTTTGATGACCCACCTCATCAATTACTTCTTTTATCAAATTAGCAATAAATTGCTTATCTTTCACTTCACGTAACAATCTCTGATTTGATAAACATGGGGCCAGACTCAGAAACAACCATAAAATTAATCAAAGGCCTCCTATGGGGATCACTCCATCCATCACTCACAATACTAACACCCTTTTCTAACCAAGTACTTTTAATTGGTTCAAGCAACCTCTCTACATTTGCTTTTTCTTGCTGAAGTAATGTGGTTCTCAATTTGTTATAACCAGGCGGCACATAACCACCCAAAACATGATTAGCAGCAAAAGAATAAGAACTCACATAATAAGGATTTCTAGCAAAATTAAAAGGTAGACCCCCAGTGTAGAACATTCTAGCAATCTCTGCATCTAATTGAGCTCTAGTTTGCAAGTCAAAAGCTCTACCAAGAGGAGAATCATTAACTCTTCTTTTCTTCAAAGCTGCTGAAATACTTGGTTCAGTTATATTCAATGAAGGAACAGAAGTTATACTAATAGGCAAAGAAACTCGCCTAGATTGTGAATTGGTAATTTTGTTTGTTGCCTCATCCTCCTGTTTCCTCATTTCAGAAATACTATCATTCATCACTTTTTTACACACACCAATCCTTTTTCCAGTGATTTTCAATAAATGAGCTCCCACTCTAGTATAAGTCCCTTGCTTTTCTTGTCCACAAAAATTGCATATCCATTTACAATTACCCCCTCCTTCTCCAGTTTTCTCTAGTTTAGTTACATATCTCCACAGAGGATTAAATTCTTCCTCCCTAGTTTTTGAAGAAGTGCCACTAGTGCTATTTGCTTGGGGAGAATTTGAGTTTGAAGAATCCATTCAAATATTGTCCTATCAAAATGACAAAAAGAAAATGCAATTTTATACAATTTACAAATTATTTAAACAAATTATATACTAAGGATTAAAGCACAATGTAAATTATATATTAAATGATTAAAAAATTAAATAATAGAATTGAATAAATTGACTATATTATGAAAAATTTTAATATATAATATAACGATACATTAAAACAAATTATATTAAACACATTATATATAAACTATTACAAAAATATAAAATATATTAATATAAAATACAAATTTTGAATGTTGGAATTTTTTTTATTTATCATTAATTAGAATTTAAACTTGAAATTTTATAATTTTAAAAATAACTTTAAAAATATATTTACATTTGTCCTTAATTTCCTTCAAAATGTTGATTGTAAAAATATGGCAAATCTTGAAAATTTTTAGTGAATTTGGGAAAATTTTTTTTATCTTTTTAAAAAAAAAAAATATTTATGATAACTCCTCAAATTTAGTTTGAGAAAAATCTAATTATGGAATATACATTTAGAGAAAAAAAATTGATATTAAATATGATAAATTTATGATTAATTAATAGAATAAAATTATAATTAATTAATAAAAATTGCTTGATAAAATTATTTTACAAAAAAATTAGAAAAGAAAAATAATAAATTAATAATAAAGAAAATAATAAATTAAATAATAATAAATTAATAAAACCACCCCAATATAATAAACCTAATTATTCAGCCCAGCCCTCATTCATTTCACAATCGGGAAATCGGGAAGGAAAAAAAAAAAAAGGGAAACGCCACTTACCTGGGAGAATCGGCTGCTGCTGCTTCTTCTTCTGCTTCTTCTTCTTCTTCTTCTTCTGTTGAGGGTTGATAAGAGAGAAAAGAGTTAATATGGCAGATCAAAGAGAAAAGAAGAGAAATGTGGTGTTGCGATTCTTACCCGATGCTGCCGAGTGTCGACTGCCGTTGAAGCCTTGAAGGTACCTCTTTTCCTTTTCTTTTTCTTTTTCTTCTTCTTTCTTTTCTGTTGTTGGTGAATGTTGTGAACTGCGAGTGTGAAGTAATCGATTTTAACCTACCCATTTTTCTTTTTTTCTTTTTTCTTTTTTTTTAATTTTCTTTAAAGAAACGCGTTTCCGCAACGGAAACGCGTTTCTGATTTTCAATATTTTCGGAAACGGCCCGGAAACGTTTCCGAGCCGTGTCAGTTCGTTTCTCCGTCGAAAACGTTTCCGACACTGGGAAACGGCACTCGGAGCCGTTTCCGTGCTACATAGCATTTAACACAATTATTCCAATAATTATCTAAAAATATGTCTAAATAATAAACATACTTTAATCAACTGAATTATGCATAAAAATACACTAAAAATACTAAATGTAATGAGAATAAAATTAATAAATTATACACTTATCAACTGCTCATCACTGGGTTATCAGTTTCTTGTCTTTTCTTTTCGTAGTCGGAATCAGCAGTTGACAGTGTTTCAGGTTGTCTTTTGAGATAGGCTATTTGGCAGTTATGGCCGATTTCTTTTGGTTTTATACTTTTAATATTATAATGATCTTCTTTAATTTCTTACGCAGATTACAAAGATAAATGAAAAGGATGTTTTTACTATTTTTTTTTTTAAAAAAAAAACAAGTCAAAACCGCCCTTTCATGATTCCTCATGAGTGCATTGCAGCAAGTCCTGAGAAAATCTGTGGCTCATGATGGTAGGGTTGTTACTTTGCTAAAGAATGTTAGGATCTTGAAAATAAATAAATAAAACCACAGAATAATTTCCAAGGAAGACCCAGAAACTAAAGTATATATGAGTTGCAGTCATGTAAATAGTTGATGAAGATCCAGATGAATGTGAAAAACTATGACCTGAAAATTCCAATTGCTGAACAAGATGAATAGTTTGGATCCCATCATTCTTCATACTATTTATTTATCACTGACCATTTCAACCAATTTTCTGCATCTTTACTCCATTCATATTTATAGTGTCAATTGATTTCACGACGATCCCCAATAGACAACTAAACTAATAAATATGAGTAAATTAAAAATCTGGAAAAGAAAAACTAATCTGAACAGAACAAATGTTGAGAATTTAAGCAACAGGGCATAAGAAATTGCAGAAAAGGAAATAAGATAAAGAAATGCAGAAATTGAAGCTATCTGCTATTTATTCCAGAACTGAAAGTGCACAAGCAAACTGAAAAGGCTGAAAAAATCTCAACTAACATCAGATATTATTGCCAATACTTCTAGATTCATTCTATCAACTGAAGACAGAAAATTAAGGAGCAAGAATCTACAGCTAAAACTAACATCAAAGACAAAGTCTAATTTTCACTATTTTTTGAATCAGATTTCAACACAAAGAAGCTTCTGAACCAAGAAAAATATAGCGTCAATATGAAGGTGATTATATTGGGTAGGGTGAGGGTGGCGGTGGTGATGGTAATGGCGGTTGTAGTCTAGGCGGCTTCTGTTGAGGACGATTGTTAAGCTTAGGAGGTGGTGGTGGTGATATTCTATGAACCGGCCTTCTGGTCAACACCTTCAGCTTGTAAAGATGATGAGAAAATTCAGTAGAAGGGGATTCCCATTCAAGGGCCTTCCCTTCACAACTACTAAGGAGCAGCCCATGGATCAAGAGGAAAGCAAGCAAATACCAGGTAACTTCCATTGTTGGTTCCTGTTTAAAAAATCAAAACAAAATACCTAATTCTGGAGTTCTCCTCCAGAATTATATGGTCTTGAGTTCTACTCTCAGTGAATTATACCAAAGAAAAAAATTTAATAAGACTCGGAGAAAAGCATTAATGGAAGTCAGTACGTAGTAGGTGAAAGCAGCAACCCGTGGATTTAGACGAATTGATTATGAGATGATTACAAATCCGTCAACGAAACTTATCAAGAGTTGTCGGGTTGTCATTTCAGAGCCCATTCATTCAATATTCTGAAATGCTTAAAGAGTCTTTGACACGTCCCTTGCGGGTTTTATTGACCTAGATAATCTCAATTCCAATATATGGTTTACCATAATAAATTTCAGTTTAACATTTCTGTTATAATTATTGATGAGAAAAATAAAATAAAATATATTAAAAGTATTAAAAATTAATTTAAAATTAAATATAAGACATTTTAATAATAAAAACTCTAAAATAATTAACTTTTTTCATATTACTTTTTTAATAATATTTAAAAAAAAATTTCCAGCCTCTTACCACAATTCTATGAGCACAGTATGAGCTAGTTTCAATCCAAATATGTTAATAATTAGTGTACAGGTGCTAAGAATAAAATACAACAAAAAGTAACAAGCTAGTCAGTAATATTCAACTAATGGGAGGCTGACTTGAATTTTTGCAACAAAAATGAACTACATGTCACTTGTGTTAGTGTTCAAAACTTATTCCCATAGCAACCAACGTGAATTCAGGATGGCTTCAGCCCTCTAACAGCAGCAGCAAAAAAATCTAGAAATCCAAAGATGAGACTTGTCAAATAATGGACACTGAATCACCAATCATATGAAAATTAACGAAGTCTGTTTTTCTGTCTTCTGTTTCTTTCAGAAAGCATTTACTTTGTTCTCAACCAAGTTCCAATTTTCCATTTAAGGTTGCTCCTTAATAGACTAGGAGTTCCTGACCCTTACACAGCAGAGAGCCTTGTGCATACAGAGCAGCCTTTCTTTATGCATGAGAATGGTTACAGTTGACTCTCATCAGTGATATCCACTTCTCCATACTGCATATAGAGACCAATGTGAATTAGATGCTGACCTCAATTTTAATCAATCAACAAACAAGCCTAAAACTTCATCCAGAAAAATTATTTGATATATATTTCTTGGGCAATGTAACTTGCAAGACAAGCCTGAGGTCAGATAGGTTTTGCTTGTATCACATGTTTCCATTCACTTAAACAATATAGCATATGCACAATAGACCTTATGACACAGGAATAGAACAACACAAGTCCCACCAAAAAAAAAAAAAAAAAAATTAAACAAAACTCAGAGAGAGATCCAATTAGAACCCTTTCAAGGTAATCTGAACTAGCAGAAGAGCATCTAGATCCAATACCTATAATTTTTATCATGACCAAACATGAGTCCAAATGAATTTGGACTTGCATTGAGTCTTAAGAATTAGATACAACAGCCTGTTACAGATCATAGAACAAAATTATTAAGAACTTGAGGAAAAAAGTACTACCAATGAATATAGGTTAAAGGAGTAGGATTCACACCTTAGCAGGAGCTCCAGGAAGCTGTTTCATATCTGTACGCATTCGACTTTGGCAACTGCTTTCCTCACACTTGATGAGATTGCTTTGTTCTGCCTCATTTGACACTGAAGGTATGACATAGGAGACTTCATATAAGCTTTTTATGTTCTTCCAAAGGTTTGCTGTTCACTTGGTCACTTCTTAAAATTGTTAATCTGGACAGTATTTGCTAGGAGATCTTGATCTTTCATGTTGAATTGAGTAGCTGCTGCACATGCAACAGCAATGGCTGCTGTGAGACTTGATGATTTCTCCACTTCAGAAGCTTTCTCAGGGAATAGCACTGAAATAGACCCTGGTTTTAAGGAAAAAGGATCATGAGGATTTGGAAGGGGAAATTTTACAGGCATTGGGCCTTTAACTGGAATGAGACCTCTAACAGCAGCTTCATATATCTGTCAAAGGCAAAATACTAATCCAATAATAAATTTGCATCGCAAAAAAGGGACAGATGCATTAACTTTTTGCTCAAGAAATACCTTCTTTTCCAAGTTATAAACACCTTGATGGCCTCGCATCTCAAATGGAAATAGCAACGTCTGCATCAGGTGAGGAGCAGTTAATTAATGCACAAGTATTCTTACAAAGATATGGCCAGTGCAAATGGCACACCTGTGGCTGTTCACAAATCCAGCAAAAATCTGTTTGTCCTTCCAACCTTGCCTGTAGGAGAAGAAATGATCCAAATTAATCAATGTGGCACACATGATCATCAATTGAATAAAGTGCAGGGATAATAAAAAGTCTGAAAAACTAGTTTACCCACCCCTTCAGGTACTGCCTCCCAGCTTGCTAGTTCTTCACATCTTACACAGCCAACCACTTCAACACATCCTATATAATATATGAATAAATTATAAATTAACAAAATTTTGGAATTAAGAAAAGCCAAAATTAAGAAAATCATCTTAAGAATGCTCCCAAAATACTTCCACTGTTTTGTAAATTCAGGGTTTTCTTTAGTCTAAATTCCAAGATTGAAACAATGGCAAAGAAACAAAGGTATCTCTATTTCAGCTCATCAAAACCTATTTTAGCGTTTCAAGTCATGAATTAAGAAAAACAATATTATAGGTAAAGAGCAGAGGAGACCATGTCAATAATATCTGACCTAGAGGCTTGATTTTATAGACGATAGTCCAATATGGTCCGAGTACTAGTTGTCCTAACCTAAGCCTAGCAGGCTGTGTTCACCACATTCATTGGCATCATGTATGCATGCACACACTAAGTCACCATCAACCTGGATGAATAAGGTCCACTTAGAACTGCCCAGCCTACAAACCAATTGAATATTTGGTTGATGCCAACGCAATTACCTACATGCCTAGAAAATCAATGTAGAGTCTTTGGCCATGGTGGAAGCACCATTATAACCACTTCTAATTTTTCCACCAACCTATTCTACAAATTAATCCCCTCATTAGTAAAAAGCTGCACAAATCTAGGACACAAGATGAACACTAATGGTGGTAGACCTAATGCATGATTTTAAAAGTAAACTTAAATTAAGTAATTAACCCTGCAACTCTGAGTAAATTCCAAGTTTGGTACGTATACTAAATGTGGTAAAAAGGCACAACACTTATTGGATAGAAGGAAAATAAAATAATGAATACAGCAAGAAGCCGGTCATACAGTACCCACAGAAACAAAGAATAATCCAGTTGACATCAGCAAGCCAAAATAAATAAATCAACCAAACAACAATAAAGTCTTGAAAGATACCAAAACCATATCTAAAGGTCTTGAAACAGGATAATGTTCCGGAAAATTAATTTCAGTGATGCCATTCACTGCATAGATTTCCCTATAAAATTCCTCCATTGCTTTGATCGTAGTTTCCTCTGGAACTTTACTTGCAGCATGAATCCAAGCGGCCTTCAAAAGGCGAGACATGATTTGTTAAAATTAATAAAATCTTCAAAAAGGAAAGGAGGATGCACTATACATTGTAATGTTAAATATGAATCCAATGCTCCACCTTAAATGAATTAATTATCTCATGGCCATTCTGCTCAAACTACTTGTAGCTTTTAATTTAAATCTCTATATGCACCAATTATGGAAATGCAGGCACTGAATTGAAACCAAAGTGATAATGTTTCAATGGAGTTCAGCAGTTTATGCTTTAATCTTATGTGAAATAAAAAACATTTAGGTTTCAACGAATCACTCTTGGAGTATTTATTACACGATAATTCTAAATCTCACAGTCCCAATTTCTGCATTGACTTCTCTCTAAATACAAAGATTCCAGTCCAAACTCAACTAGAATAAGATTTCTCCATACACGTTTATTATTTTACAGGTTTTTCAAAATATAGTTATTACCTAAAATTCCAAAGACACATAATAAAGAAAGGAAAAGCATTTTGCAAACAAATCTGGAATTCAAAAGATTAAATCAAGTAACAGAAAAAACATTTAATAACTGAATAAAGATTCATTAGAGAACTTTTCAAAATTACTGCTATAATGGGATAGTGCACGAAAGTGGGCTGACATCAACACCTCATACTCTTCCCTTGCTAAGTCACAGCCTAATAAAATTTCATTGAATGGTCAGACAAGACAAATTTTATTTGCTACACTTCTTCCTAATCGCATGGTTTTCACAGCATTGAATTGCCTGATGTAAAAACAAGCCAAATCTAGACAGTATGAAAAGGGAAGAAGTTGCTACCACCGTCATCAATAAGGCAGTGGAGCATTCGCTTGTCTGTGATAAATTAACCTAAAAGATAAAAAATAGAAGAAGGCCAGGACCGAGGAGGCCAATAGTGAGAAAAAGAATTGTAGGAAAGATAACAATTACCATTAAAAATAAAAAATTTGGCTGAGTGAAATTCAAAGTTGAGAAGAAAATCAAGTCTCTCAATCACCAAAAATCCAACCTTTTTCTTCTCTTCTTTTCCAAATTCCTAGCAAGAAATCTCCGCACTTTAAAAAAATAAACAAATAAACAAAAATCGTTGGCGGTTAACTGTAATTACTGGGTTATCGAGATTTCCGCAAGTTGAAAAGTTGAAGGGCTGATTTATCTCGAATAGGAGCGGGCCATGACCTGCCTTCAATGCGTTTGATCCCATGAACTAACCCCTTGTTTGAAATGCATGGAATGGTAATCCTATATTTGTGAAGATTGTTATTGTATAATGGTGGTTCTCAGTCATTATCACATATTTTTAAACTATCATATTGGTGGTTTTAAATAGTTTAAAAATTTTATATTTTTTAATTTTATATTTATATAATTTATAAAATTTTAATTATATTATGTTCTTTTTATTTATAAACTTTTCTTACCCCTTATCATCTTTTCTCTCTCCTTTCAATAAAAAATTTTCAGTTTATTATATATATCAATCCATTATCTCTCGCATCACAAATTCTACACAACCTCTTCTTAAGTTTTGATAAGTCAGCAATTACACTTTAATATTCCTCTTCACTCTTGCTCTAATCACTAATTTTAAGTGTTGGTATAGTTCAAATTCATCACAAATATGAGTTTTTATTGATAATTGGGTTTGATTTTCTTCTGATACTTAATTCTAGAGTTTATTTTCTTATTTATTAGTGAATGATTTTATTTTATATACCTAAATTATTTTATCTATTTTATCAATTGAATAATTCAAAATGTAAAAGTAAAATAATTCTTTATATATTTAAAATAATAATAAAAATATTTTAATAATCTTTATATTTATTATATCCTATTACATCATACTTTTAAATATAATAATAATAAAAATCATAGAATACAAAATGATATCATATATTAATAAACCATGCAAGGCTCCGTCCGAACAACTGTAAAAGTGAAGCCCATGGCTGGTGCATGGGCAAGCAGGGGTTGGTGTAATTCCCATGGTTCCTTCTCCCTCCTCTGGTCATCACTGGGTTATCAGTTTCTTGTCTTTTCTCTTCGTAGTCTGAATCAGGAGTTGGCAGTGCTTCAGGTTGTCTTTTGAGATGGGCTATTTGGCAGTTGCGGCTGATTTCTTTTGATTTGATACTTTTAATATTATAATGATCTTCTTTAATTTCTTATGCACATTACAAAGATAAATGAAAAGGATCTTTTTACTATTTTTTTTATTTTAAAGTCAAAACCTCCGTCCATGATTACTCATGACTGCATTGCAGCAAGTCCTGAGAAAATCTGTGGCTCATGATGGTAGGCTTGTTCGAGGTCTTCACGAAAGTGCAAAAGTAATTGACAAACATATTGCCAGGCCATGTCTGTGGCCGAGGACCCCAACCAGCATGGCTATAATGTGAAGCTTGAGTGTTGGCCTCTTAACATTTTCCATTGCGAAGACTCTTGCCAGTCAGGAGTGGGTTGGAGTGAGCGTGTTTTCTTTCTTGAAAACAATTCAAGTACCCTCCAGTGAAGGCCATTGAGTTTTTTTTTTTTTAATCATTTTATTTCTTCATTTTGTATCTTTGGCTTCCAATGGCGTTGAAAGTGCTCTAGGTATACAGGAATTTTAAGATTTTTTATAGGGAATTTTTTTAAGGAAAATTTATTAAAATAATATTTTAACTTTTCTGTGTGCCATAAATTTAATCATGAGCAATATAACAATAAAAAAAATCTTTGCTGAACTAATTTTATATATGGCTAGAATTATTAGATGATGTGAGCTCAAACTGTAGAGTGTTGGCAAGTGGTTCAATCAAATTTGGTAATAAGTCCTTTTCATAGATTATTACTTGACCAAAACATGAAAGGGGACAAATTTTGTACTATAATTTGCTCGTATAATCTAGAATATTATAGGACATAAATTTCATGGACCCATTAATTTATAGCTTCAAGCCAAGTGACCCAATTGCTTCATTTCCCAACTACCGTTCTAAAATTTTCCTACCCCTTTCCAGAAATTTTAATTTTTCATAGAAAATTTAGGCTAAAGATGTTGAATTTTGCCTTCCCTTTGTGTTTACCTTGAGTTGGTAATTTCTACAATCTGTGGAATTCCCTAAATATATGAAAAAAATGAGCAATTATAAATTTGTATGAACATTTCTTTTTATAGTAATAAAAAAAAATTATTAGAGGAGCTAACTCTCTCTATTTTTTATCATAAATAAAATAACCTTAAAATAGACAAAGATTCGAACTTAAGACCTTAACACAGTTTATTTTATTTTTTTTAACATTTTGCTCAATTACATTAATTTTTTTTTCAAAATCCCTTTTGTCAATGTCATAATCCCTAAAATTTAGATTTCCATTTTCTATGAGAGAAACCTGCTTTTTTCCATGTAGAGCTTTCCATGGAGTAAAACAACCCCATACTTATGAATCTTTTATAGAAAATTAACACTGAACATTAAGCTAAATTAATGACATTAAATTTCTCTAAATCAGTGAAATTTAATAGCCCAACCCCAGTTAAAATTATATTAAGAAAATAAAAAAACTAAAATTTTGGCATATAATAAAAGGGATTTGAATCTTGCTAAATCAATCACAGCTTAATACTATATAATTAATAAATAATTAAAAGATATATTAAATAATATATTATTAATAAGTAAAAATTAACTTCAATTATCTCACAGACTTCGAGTCTATTTGGTATTACTATTAAAACTGTTGTTGATAATATTATATTTTTAAAAATATTTAAGATATTAAAAAATAATTTAAAATTAAATTTAATAAATTTTAATCATAATAATATTAAATAATAAAATATTTTTTTAAATTATTTTTTAAAAAATATTTAAAATAATATTTTTATTAAAAAAACAGTTTTAATCTCTTACACTCAATCCGGTTCTTGTTAATGGTCTTTGTTGATCAAATCTGTCTGCTAGTTTAGTGTAGGAATCTTTTTGTTACTGTTTGGTGGGAGATTCAGGGAAAATATATCTTTATAAAAAATTATTTTATTATTATAATTAAAATTTATTAATTTTAATTTTAAATTATATTTTAATATTCTCTAATTAATAACTGTATCTATTTATAATATCCTAAACGCAGATCATTTACTGAGAAATTCTGTCAAGCTAACACCAAACTTCTTTTACAATAATAACTACATGATATATGAATTAAAATGTGAATCAAAATTAAATGAAAATTAAAGCATAAAATGAATAATATATTATTACATTTATTTACTGGAAAAATATCATTACAATTATTAAAATTATTTAAAAATTTATTAAGTAATTATTATTTTATAAAATTCAATTCATATAAATTATAGTACGTGCAATAATTATCGGATATAAATTCTCCAAAATCAGTAAATCACCATCCTCTGTTGGCTGTGTTTATTTCTGCGTAAGTCCAAGTCAGCCCACTTCCAAGCAAAACCCTTGCCATTTTCTCTTCACTCTCACCGCGAGAAACAGCTCGTGTCTCAGGCTTCTTCTCACCCTCGTAAAACGGCATTTCTCCCCTAACAAAACGACAGCCCCACCCCCATTTTCTCTATCCCCTCTAAGGCATGCTACTCTCTCTCTTTTTCGGTCTCCTCGCTCAGCTTTTCCATCTCTCTATCACATCCATTAGATAAACCCGTTGACTTTTTTTCCTTCCTCCTTTGATTTTTAGAGACTCTAAAAAAGATTTTTTTTATTTTATTTTTTAAGCGGTGCAAAATAGTATCAGATAATGGACCAAGCGGTTCTCGATGATATTATCAGGCGTCTTTTAGAGGTGAGGGGCAAGCCCGGCAAGCAGGTTCAGTTGTCGGAGGCCGAGATCCGGCAGCTTTGTGTCGTTTCTAGAGAGATTTTCGTGCAACAGCCTAATTTGTTGGAGCTTGAAGCACCCATCAAGATTTGTGGTACTTTTTTTTTCTCTTTTTCCATTATCGAATGCTATTTTATTTTATTTTGTTTGATTGGGTTTTCTGTTCCTTGGTTTTATTTTTGTGTTCTTTTCGCTGATTATTAGTAGTTGGTTAAGTTTAATTATGGCTTAATTTCTTACTGGAAATTCATTTTATGAAATTTAGGATAACCCCATTCGGATTTTTTTGCTTTCTATGAGCCGCCGGTGTTTTAGGCACCTTTTTTTTTGTTTAGATGAAATTTTACATAGCTTAAGCCGAACCCCTTTGGTGTTAAAGGTTAGTCTGTGCTTTAATTTGGTACACCTGCTGTGTTTTAAGTGCTTTTCGTGACCCTTGTTTGTATTTTATTTTTAAGGACGTTTGGTTTTTATGTTTGATTCAGAAGTCTTTTGTCTCATTCTGGATGCTGTCTGCTGAACTCCATTGAACCTAAAATATGCATTAAGTTGAACTATTGATGATTATGTGCTGTTTATATTGAGGCTATGTCGTGTTTTGGGTGTGGTTATATTGCTTGAATTGGAATATGCTTTGTGAGTTGTGACCATTTTTGTTTTTGGAGTGTACTGCTTTTTCAAGTGCTTTTTTGGTGAGCTATGGTTGTCCCCCAACAAAGCCATCTAGATTTGTCTTGGTTTTCTGCAAACAGAAGTTGGACTTTTTAATTTACCTAATGAATTAAGTTGTTTATTTCATAATTTGTTTAGTTTAGAATATTGTTTTCATAACTTGACTGGACTAGATTTGCATTAAAATGAACCATTGTGATTTACACTATTTGTGCTACGGTTTTTGGTTTTTGGCCTAATCAGTGTTTTCAGTGAACCTAGCACTAAGCCAGCTCAAAATGTGATATGTAAGCTGGTCACACTTGTATTTGAGCATGTTTGATTGTTTTCATGGCAGTATACGCTTATATTTTGATGAGGTGAACCCATCAGGGCTAATAGTGTTTTCTGATGCCTGTATGATTTGTCGAGTGGTCTCAGTTTCTTGGATTGACTTGTGAAGCAGGGTTATGATTGATTAGTTCTGTTTTTGATTATTTAGTTTTGTGACTTCAAGTTTGTGGTTAGTGAACATGCAAACTTCTACTGTGTTTGTAAGCTTCATATGAACCCAATTTGTGTTGACTATTTGGACTGCTTAACCCTTTGGGTTTCCTTTTTCGTTTTATAATTTTTATTTGGATTGCTAGAAGAACCTCACTAATTAGTTCAAGTCTGTGTTAACTTCATTGGTTAATTGGGAACTTGCTATAAATCTATTTTGTATCTACATTTTTTAATGCATCAAATGCCTTGAGGTAAAGTATGTCTTTATTTTGCAGATTTCGGTTTATTCATAGATAATGTGGATCAAGTATTTTGCGTTATAGGAATTAATTTTTAAGCAGCATAAAATTTATTCATGTTTTGACTTTTGACAATGAATTCATTTTCAGCATAGGTATAATTGTTTTCTATCATTACTTTTTATTTTTTATATGGTAGAGGAGGAGAGTATCATGGCTTGAACATGTGATCTCTGCCCAATGCATCCACCACCTGAACTAGGCTCAAGCGGTGTTCAGTTGCATACCTGACATGCACTGAATTTTTCCTAAAAAATATTTGTCTTTAGATAAATGTTAATTGGCTATTATATGCATGGGATACAATGTCATCTATGGTAATTTTAATTATTTTATGATGTTGACATGGCATGTATCTAGTTTAATTGCTCTATTGCTATATTTAAACTTCCTATAAATGTCCAGAACTTCATTTGAGATGCATTGGTGCAGTACAGTTGTCTGATGCGTTGGGATGTAGGAGTTTGTATAGGTTAGGAAAGAAATCAAGGTAAGCAATATAACAGGACTTGTATTCAATTTGAGTAAGGTCAGTGTTATTAAGGCGAGAGGCTACACTAAGGCAATAGGGGACTCTATGGTCTTAGGCAAGAGGCGAGGTGTAGGCCTTTTTGAAGTGAGGCACCATAGCCTCAATTACGCACACACGCACACACACATGCGCGCACGCGCACACACGCACGAACGCACACACACTTTTAATATAAAAATTCATGATTCCCAACATGCATAGAAAAAGTATATCACAATACCCATCTAACAAAAAAAAAAAAAAAGAAAAAATAACACGTGCACTTTTAATATAAAAATTCATGATTCCCAACGTGCATAGAAAAAGTATATCACAATACCCATCTAACAAAAAAAAAAAAGAAAAAATAAATAAAGTGCTGCTGCCTGCTGGAGTGATGATGGCGTGAGTAAGAGAAGAAGAGAAAAGGAGGAGAGAAGAGAAAGAAAAAAATTAAAAAGAAAAAAAAATAAAAAAAAATGTATTTGCAGGTACTGCTTTGCTGCGCCTCGTGAGAGAAGAAGAGAAGAGGAGGAGAGGAGAGAGAGAGGGAGGAAAAAGAGAGAGAGAGAGGAAGGATGAGAGAAAATTACCTGTTAGGTTGTGGTCTGATGGAGTTCTCCAGCAGGGTGGTGTAAAATGGAGAGGCTAGGTTAGGTTAATCTTTGCTGTTTGAAAAATTAAAAACAAAAAACAAAAAATATACATTATTTGCTTGTGGTGGCGCCTCTTGCCTTTTGGCCCAAGGGGCTCGCCTTTTGGAAGCAGTATGTGACTCATCCAGGTTAGGCGCCATTGCCTGGCCTCGCATCGCCCGGCACTGAAACTTTAACAACTGAGTAAGGTAGACCAGGTTTTATAGAAGCATATTACTTAACTAGAATGCTGGCTTTGCATTAGATAATGTTATTAAATACAGTCTTATAGAGTCATAGTCATCACAGAATAAGGGTCTTTCAGTGATGTATCCTTATATCTAAGATATGCATGAAATTGACTGGGCCACTTGTTGCACTTGCATTATAGGAATGTTTATAATGGCTGTGCTGAGTGAATTGTAATACATGACTATTGGAATGCACTGGGTGCGCTTTTCACTGATTAATGGCGAGAGTTGCATGTTCAGTTTTCTCTTAACGTGGAGTGTTAGAATATTTTTATTTGGACATCTATTCATTTTTGCCCCCTAACATAGTAAAACAAAGTCTGTTTGTTGATCTGCAGAGTGTGACTTATATCATGGATTCTACTTTTGTTGTCATTTCTATTTGGTTAGTGTTGACATATTAGTATCTTGTATGATGTTTTAGCGCACTTTCTCTTTGTCTCTCTTGATTTTTTTTTTATCTCCTTCTTTTAAACTTTCTCAAGATCTAAGAGTATATGGCGAATAAAACCAAAAGAAATGCATAATACAATTACAAACTAAACAATAAAAGATGCGTAACTCTTTATAATATAATAATACAATATAAATTATAAAATCTAGGGAAGATAGTGTTATAATTGTACGTGGCAAGTCACCATTAGCTTGGGGAAGCATTGGAATAGTGGGAGAATTCCGAAATAGTAGAGGACATAGATGAATCATATATAAAGAGTCATTTGGTTTTATTTATTGTATGTAAATTTTTTTTTTTAATATTTTTTATATTTTAGTCTTAGTGCAGATTACTTGTGGCTGGGTTTGATTGTTCTTTCTTGCTAAGATTAAAGTTAAATTTTGATTTTTAAATTTGTTTACTGTTAAAAATGCAATAGGGAAAGAATAAGGTGAGTCGGTCTATTCGTATTGATTTTCCTGATTCATGTATATTTGCGATTTGTCCTATAAATTCAAATCACTCGGGAGGGATTCAAGTCAAATCGTACAATTCTAACAACACTGATATAGCCAAACTTGTAGAGGCATGACTTCTGTTTGAGTCTAATAGGCTAACTTTAAGATGCTATGCTATAAATATAGATTTTTCTCATTTTATTTTTGGTGTACAGACAGTATTTTTGAAGTAATTGTGTGCATCCCAACAAGATTGCAGGAATGTCCAAAATATTCTGTAATGACATTATTTGCTCTGGTGTAGTTTTTTGTGCCTTAGTAATCTCTTCAGTAAACCTCAGACTCCATAATGTGCAAGATGATGAATTTTTTGCTATACAATGTTCACTTAAATATTTTGTTGGAAATGTCCTATGATCTTCAAAAGTTTGAGTTGGTTTGCTTCATGCATTATCTTGTCTTCATATTTATTGTCTCTGGCTGCATTCATTTATTGTTTATTAATGGTACATCAGTAAGGGTTTTGCACATTTTGTGATTAAATCTTGGTTTGAAATTTTTTTTCATGTTGTGTGTGCCATGAAAATGATGGAACTGGCTTATTGGTGAGAATGATAGCAATGTTATTAACATCTGAATGTGTTAATGGGTCAACTTTTATTTAAAAAAAAAAAAGAAAACAATTTGCAACTATCTGCTGATGGGGTGTTTATTATATGCAGGTGACATCCATGGTCAATATTCTGATCTTCTAAGGCTGTTTGAATATGGTGGATTACCACCGAATGCAAACTACTTGTTTTTGGGGGATTATGTTGATCGAGGCAAGCAAAGTCTGGAGACAATATGTCTTCTCCTTGCATACAAGATAAAATATCCTGAGAACTTCTTCCTCTTGAGGGGAAACCATGAATGTGCTTCTATAAACCGCATATATGGTTTTTATGATGAGTGTAAGAGAAGATTTAATGTTAGGTTATGGAGGATATTCACAGAATGTTTTAATTGCTTGCCAGTGGCAGCTCTAATTGATGAGAAGATTCTCTGCATGCATGGAGGTCTTTCTCCTGACCTGCATAATTTGGATGAGATTAGAAACTTGCAACGCCCCACTGATGTACCAGACACAGGTTTGCTTTGTGATCTTCTCTGGTCAGATCCCAGTAAAGATGTTCAAGGTTGGGGAATGAATGACAGGGGAGTTTCATATACCTTTGGTCCTGACAGAGTGACAGAGTTTCTCGAGAAGCATGATTTGGATCTCATTTGTCGTGCTCACCAGGTTTTACCTACCATATTAGTTTAATTTGTTTTTCAGTCTTCTACTCAAATTCATATCCTCTCAATTACTTTAAGGCTGTCAAGATTAAACAATCTGGAGCCATAGATGTATCTTTTCACAAGTCATTTAGTTATCTTGTGATAGTTCTTAATTTTTAGGACAGTTTTTAGGCCCGTTGACTAATTTATTTGATGATCTACAATAAGATCTGAGCCTCTAGCGTCCTATATTCCTCCCTGTCAATTCCATATGTCCAAGTGGTAATGGCTCTGCTTGTCCATTCTTTGCAGTCCTTCAATGAGTTCGAGTTCTCATTGGGGATATGTTTTCTCATTGCTGCTAGCACTTCTGTAACTGAATTTTCTGTGTTGTTTAGGTTGTGGAGGATGGATATGAGTTCTTTGCCAACAGGCAACTTGTAACTATATTTTCAGCGCCTAATTATTGTGGGGAATTTGATAATGCTGGTGCCATGATGAGTGTGGATGAGACTCTAATGTGCTCTTTCCAAATATTAAAGCCTGCTGATAAAAAGTCAAAATTTAACTTTGGGAGCACTGCCACAACAAAGCCTGGAAACACTTCTGGCGTTGGTGTTTTTGGGAGTACAACTACAGCCAAGCCTGGAAACTCACCAGCAGGAGTAAAGGTAAAGCCTAACCTTCAAAAACACAATTGAAAATTTTCACCAAAGTTTACTGTTAAAATGCTTGACATTGTGTGATGCAATGCCCCGTAAGTTTGTAGTTTTCATGTTTGATAATCCGTGATCGTTGAGGATCATAAGTACTTCATGTGTTCCTTTAGTAAGTAGGTAGGAGGTGAAGTTCATATGTAAAACTCTATATACTTCGGCTCATGTGATGGTATTCTCTCTCTTTTCAACATTTGAACTAAGCTTTATTTTTTGGTCAAGAGACAGAATACAAGATACATTGTCATAATCATGTTAGTTATAAGTAGAACTAGCCTAAGTCAAAGCACGTTTTCAAAGCAAACATAAACAAACATCCAAAGAATATGGAAATACAATCAATCCAACATTAGTGGGACTTGAACCTTGGACCTCACCAATAGCTAGGTTTACCACTAGACCAAGGCCTCATTGACCATTTGATCTTAAAGCTATCTGATTAATTTCCTGTTCTCCTATAGCCTAACTATGAACATAATGCCCAGTGAGTTGACCATGGTTTACAGTTTGAACGTCATATTAGTTTTATTTACCTCTCTTAAATTATTGCTTATCGTTACTCCATTCTTTGATCATTTGTGCATGTGCTTTCTCCTTTTATCCCATTAGAATGAATTGTTAAGTTTAACCAGTGTATTGGTTCATTCTTCTACAATTTTAAGTTGAATGTGGAATATTAAGAATTAACGGATGTAGTCTTGAAGCAACAGTGCACTGAGAAAAGGAAGTACAATCTCTAGTTACTATAAGGATTTTTCCCCTTTTATTAAGGGAATATTTGTACTTTTTTTTTTTTGAAAAATTTATACTGGATAAGTTGAGAAAGAATGAAAGATGATTGTTTAACAAAGAACAAAAGATAATTGTCTAACCCTAGCAATAGGTTGTTAAGAGTGGTAGCAAAAGAAACTATAACCTGAATATGACATTTTGGATAAAGATATTTTAGGTAGGAAATTTAGGGAAGTGGAGTTGTTCAGTGGAGAAGAAACAATCAAAGGATGTCATGAAACAACTGGATTTGCAAGGACTTTCAAACTAGGATCTTCTCCTTTTTTGAACTGAGAAGTTACATACCTTGAAGTTTTTAATTTGGAAAATTTTGCTTGTTCAATTCCATAGAACTTTAAATTTGCGTGTCTGGAGTATTCTGCTTGGATGGGTTGGATATGCTGCATTTTTATATTTGACAAATGAACTGGCCTGATTCGTGCCTGCCTTCTATGTGTGCCACGCATGATTGCACGTTATAGTTGATTACTTCTATTTGTAACTGTACCAATCCTTTTTCGCCATGCAGTCATTCCTGGGTGCAAAAGTATGACAAGTAGACTTCTGGTTAGAGTCCAAGCATAGTTGGGTCATGAGCACACCAAGATTGTTATGACAGGAAATTTGAGGTCCATTTTAGTTTCAATATAATTTGCTGAAATTGTATAAAATGGAAGAGAGAAAAATAGAAAACTAATGCGAAAGACTATTTTCCCGTTTTATAAAGTTGGGTATGAAGATAGAAGGCTGTTCTCCTTCTCTTCCTGGTTGTACACTAATAGCTGCTAGACTTGCTGCTATGAATTATTTCCATGTTGCCCTTAATTTTTAAATGTTTAGCTCATCTCTGAGATGATGAAGAATGCCAAAACATTTTACTCTTTTTGTGACTGAAGGCCGGCAGCAGGGAGTTGGTCTAGCCTTTTTTTCGTTGTGCTCCATTTTGTTTTAAATTTGAAAGATTGAATTTTTGATTTGCCAAGCTCGCCTTTGAATAGGAAGAAACCGTGGTGAAAGTAATGAGATGACCTAATTAGTAATCCAGTTTTATCTTTTCTCCTCCGAGGCAATGGATTGGAATCAAGCATTTCATGATTGCTGAAGTTTTATGGTTGTTTTTTGGCAATGTTCTCGCCAAAAAATGTTTTATTTTTCTTTTACAGTGGATTTTTTCAGTGGTTCAGTTTCCAGGATTCAACTTTCTATGAGCTCTTTGCCATTTTGTTTGTGATGCAAGAAAATAAAACTAAACTGGGGAAACGATTGAAATGTTTTACATTGAGACGAATGGAAATTTTCTCCCAGGAGATCACACTTGAACAGTAATTAATACCTACAGAAAGCCAATTCATGGTGTAATCTTAAATTACGTAGAATGAAGGACAAGAATTCATGTTGTCAATTCTAACTGAATTGAGTTGAAGTTTTAATGGTTGGATCTTAAAATTCTTTTTCTGAAACCCACCAGAATAAATTACTATTTCATCCTTGATTTCATCATTTTTACCATTATTAACACTTCAGTTCTGATTCACCTCTTTTCATTTTCTTAATTAATGCTTAAATTGATAAAAGTGCATAACAAAATTAAAATTTAAAAATATTTCTATTCATTTTTTAAAAGTCTAAACATTAATTATGACAATATAAATATTTAAAACATGAGATTTTTTTAAATAATGCATAAATTTCTTTAAATGAGTAATATATGAATTTAGATTTTATAAATATGGAAAAAAAAATTCTTAAATATGGGTTTGAAATGTTTTACAAATATATGTGATTTGAATATCGAAATTCAAACTTTTATTTAAACAATTTATTTCTTATTTTAAACCATTATGCATAATTACATTATCAAATTTAAATTTTAATTAATAATAATTAAATAAATAGATTCCTCGTCTTCTAATTTCTCCTCTCTTTTAGTGATCTTTATTTTTTTTTTTTTCTTCCTCTTCAAAATTATCCCTTTTTTTTTAAAAAACGACATTTCAACTTAATCTAGAGGAGCCTATCCATCACGTGTTTAAATTATCTGATTATTCCCATTCATTTTTTAAAAAATAAAAAATAAAAAATAAAAAATGTCCTTTATTAATAGCACGAAGATTCCATGTCATATTTGTAATGGGACATCAGTTCTTTATTTGAACAATATTTTTCATGAATTTAACAAATCTGATCACTTGCATTGTAAGATTTGTATTTTGTATTTTCTTTTATCCTTTTTTTACTTCTATAAAAAAATTTAATGACATTCTCAATTTTAAAAACATTTCATCTCATTTTTTAATTTTTATAACTTAATAAATTTAAAAATGTTGAATGTATAAATTAATATCTAATCAATTAGTTTGCTTTTTCTACTTTAATTTTGATACTAATTAATTTTATTATTTAAAAATAGTTAAATTGGGGGATGAGACGTTTTTAAAAATCAAAATGTTACTATATATTTTATAGGTAAAAGTTAAGAGTTAAAAGGAAAATACTTATAAAATATAATTTTAATTTTCTTGATTATAAAGAAAGCAATGAGCTTTTAGAAAAGCAATGAGTTTTGATAATTCACTTATAAATTATTTTCTTGAAAGCAATTAATGGGTTAACACGCTTATTAAAATAGCTTGTAAAAATAAAAAATATATATATATATAATAATAAAATTAAAAAAAATAATGAGAAAATTATATATATAATATCTCATTTTAATGACATATAACAATAAAATATTTTAATTTTAATTTATAATATAAAATTTTATTATTTTTAATTTAAATAATATAAAGCCTTCATAATTTTTAATTGTTGATTCTACGTTTTTAATACTAAAATGACATTTATTAAATTAAAAAAATAATAATATTTTTATGAATTAATAACTTCAAATAAACATGTTATAAGTTATTGAAGTATCGATCAATATAAAATTGAATAACCAGAATTAGGAGCAAGGAAAAAAAAGTTTATTTTTTATTAATAAATATCAAATTAATAAAAAATATTATTTTTTTCTTCTAATAAATATTATATTAATAAAAATAATTAAAAAATTAATTAATAAAAATCATATAAAGAGTAGCAAATTAAAATTTATATACTTTATTATTATATATTTTTAAATTAAAATATTATTTATATAACTTAGCCAAAAAGTTGCACAGTTTAATTATTTTCCAAATTAAAATACCTAAAGAGAAAAGCATGGGAATTGGGAAAAGAAATCTACCGTACTTACCGCTGGTCCTGCGTCACCTGCAAAAAAATAGATCCCAAAACTAGGAACTATGATAAGCTATCAAAGAGCTTTCACACCTGATTTTTATTTTTGAGGAAGTCTGCTCAGGTCCCATATATAGAATATTATATTTGTAACAATAATTCATGCATATATCATTTTCTCATATTTTCTTTTCAGGATGATTTAATATTTTGATCTCTCGTCTACTTGTATGCAAATCCAAGGAGGACTTATAGTATTATTTTTTTTTAAATTTCTTTTTTTTTTCTATATTCTTAAAAAAGTATATAAATAAAAATTTATTCATAAATGAAAATTTTAATATCACTTAGTCAATGCTCAAATGCAAATTACTCGTTTTTAATTGATAGGATATTTTGGAAATTCTAGTCTAGAAACTTTGACAATTACACTCGTTAAATTCCAACCATGAAGCCAGGAAACAGGCAGAGAACTCAGAAAACAAGAAGACACGGCATAAATTAAAGCATATGCTGTTACTACAAAAAAAGTCAAATGCTATGGTTTTGCTTCTGTTTATGCTTCTTCAGCGTTGAGCCATTGACTTCAAGTTGTGAAAAACGTTCAACTTCACCCAAATTCAATTATACGATCAAACCATCTTAACATGCTCCATGGTGATTTCAAGTCACAATCAAAAGAGAAACATTCAGATTATTAAAGAACAAAACCTGAAAATACACAGGCAAAAGCAATTTATTCGGACATACTTCTTTGCTTTCTCACTTCCTCCAAAAAAAAAAAAAACAGGGCAAAAGCAGGGAAAAAAATGAAAGATAGGCTTCTGTGTCTTTTCATTATATATTTACACACTCCCAGATTCTCATAAACAAAAGCCTGAGACAAGAAGTCAGTGCTCAGTTTCTCGGTAGATGAGCTTATCACGTGAAGCACTTGTCGATTTCTCCTTCTCTGGCTTTGAAAAACTGGAATTCTGGAAGGTACCCTTCATTGGGCTTCGAGTTGTACAGAGGACACTTGGATCCTATGGGGCTGATAAGTACAATTACGACTACACAGTGATAAGCTATTATTGCTTTCAGCTGTATTTTCTTAGTTTTCCTGAGGGCGGTTCAGTCCATTGAAATTGTATCTCCTCCGCTTACAAACCATGGGTGCCCTGTCATTAATTCAAACAGAGCAAAACAGAGTGTGAACTACGGAACTAATGTCAGAATCGAAAACCCAATTCAAAGAATACCAAATAAACAAGGATTTTCTTTGAAAAAATGGAATTGAGAGCTTACTTAGCGCTTGTTCAGCTGAGAATCGCCGAGAAACATCTCTGCAAATCATCTTTCTCAATAGATCCTTCGCCGCAGGCGAAACCGTCCTAAATATCCTCGGCGGAAATCTCAGATTCCCTCTAATAACCGCTTCGAAGGTCTCCTCCACAGTCTCGCCGTAAAACGGCGGGATCCCAGCTAACATCACATATAAAACGACACCAGCGCTCCACACATCAGCTTTCTCATTATACTCCCTTCCCATCACCACCTCCGGCGCCACATAATACGGCGTTCCCACCACACCACTCATTGTTCTTTCCTCCCCCAGCCAATCAGCCGATCCAAAATCAGCCAATTTCACCCTGTTTCGCGAGTCGAACAATATGTTATCCGGCTTAATATCCCTATGAACGATATTGAATCTATGACAATGGGCAATCGCATTTAACAACTGTTTCATAATGGAAGCTGATTTGCCCTCGCAGAATCCGCCATTACTCTTGATAATCCGATCATAGAGAGTGTAGTGCTCGCAGAGCTCCATGACCATGGTGAGGGATTCATCGGTATCATAGACGTCGTGGATCTGAACAATGTTTGGATGCGGAGACAAGATTGTCATGATCTTGGCCTCGTTCTGGAGACACTCGCGGTCAGTGGGATCGGTGAGGAGGTTCTTGTCGATGGTTTTACAGGCGAAGAAGTCGTTCTTGATGGGTGAGAAGCAGCGGGAGATGGTGCCAAATCGGCCTCGGCCAACCTCCTCGCAGAGGTGATAGTTGTTCTTCAAGTTATCGCACATTTCCGGTGATCGTAGGGTTTTGTGGGTTTGGTTTTGGTTAAGTTTTAGTAGAAGTTGGCTTCAGTAAGGATTTTATAGAGAGAAGGGAAGGAATATTCGGTTGTTGGTGAGCAGTGCACAGCCAATGAATATTCAATACGTTTCTCTAATTTTTTGACCGTTTTAAGGTTAAAAACACAAGTTTTTAAATATATTAGTTTAAGGCAAATTATTAGAAAATATCACATGAGAGATGATATATATTTAGATATATTTAATATTTTTTAATTATTTAATTATATATATTTTTATTTATAAAATTATGAGTCACATATTTTTTAATTTAAAAAATAATTAATTTTTTTATAAGCAATGAACACATTATTTTTCAGTATATCGAATATGTTTAATAATTTTTTTTAATTTAAATGTATTAAAAGTTAATTTAAAATTATATTTTGGTATCTTTTAATTATACAAATTTTAAAATGATTAAATTTCTTACTTCTCAATCACAATCTTCAAAGGAGCATAAATTTATTTAAAATAAATTATTTAATTTAAACTTTAAAAATATAAAAAATAAATAAATTTTAGTTTAATAATATTAAAATAGTATCTTAATCAACAAAAACATTAATTATTAAATTAATAATCTTTTGCAGCGTAAATAGATAATTTTCACTCATAAATGGTCATACAATATTTATAATAAAACTCCATCTTTTAAATTTAAAATATTAAAATAAATTATTATTTTATATCATTAATAATTAATGACAATTCAATTTTAACTTTGAAATAACAGCATTATTCCCACTATTCGTGCATTGTATAATATATTTAAAATTTATATTTTTTTATAATAAAACTTTAAATTATTTTATAAATTTTAAATATATAATTTTTAAATTTTATAATAAAATGAAATGTTACATCAAAACCACTAATTATATTTATATATCAATAATTTTTTAATTAAAAATTTTTTATCGATTGTAATAATTGATATAAATCATAAAATCTTAATTTTAATTTTATTTAATTAAATAAAATTAGAAAAATAAATAAAATTAAAATTAAGATTTTATGATTTATATTAATTATCCCATTTTAAATTAAATTATCACTCCCAGTCAAAATTAATTTAACAAAATATAATTTGACTGATATTAGTAAAAATCTATTCATCAATCTTATAAAATTAATATATAACATTTGATGAAGCAGTTATATAAAAAAAAAAAAACCATGATTAAAAATATATGCATATTATGAGATGCACAAGTTTTAAAGAAAACCAATATTATTGTTATTTTTTATCAACTATAAAAATAATATAATAAATTTTTAAATAATAAATTTAATTATGTAGATTTTGAGATTTGACAATCAATTATAAAGAAAATAATTACTTAATCATTAAAATTGAAATAACAATGTCAATAATAAAAATATTTAAAAGAAAAAAATAAAAGAAAATATCAATATAAAAAATAATTACTATAATTATAAAGCAAGACAATCTTTATATGGTGGATGTGACATGATAATTCTAATGAAAAATTTATTTACATGACAGTACCAATCTATTAAATACATTAAATGTATAAGTCTAATAAATTTATGTATTGGATTTATAGTAGGCTATGTCTATACAAGAATTTTCTATATGAATTTTCTTGCCTAGATTTGATCTATCAGGTTTAAAACATAAACATATGAGAATGCACCTATTAAAATACATGAATCTCATATGTTTGTGTATTGAATCCTAGTCAATAAAAAAATTATTTTACCGAACATTTTTACTTTAAATTATTGTATAAACAACTAACAACCAATATGTAATATCTAATATCTAATAATTAATAAAATAATTAACAGTTATTAAAAGAGTTAATAACTATTAAAATAACTAATAAAGCTAACCAAATAAACCATTAATAGACTTTCATTTAAGAATTTTAAATATAAAGAAAACAGAAATTTCTATATATTTTTCCTTTATATTTATATTTGTAATTAAGTAAGCATTATTAATTCTTGCTTGCCTTTGTTCAATGACCAAAATTAAAGGCCTATTTGGCATTACTATTGATAAAAATTATTTTTTTAAATATATTAGTTGGAGAGTATTAAAAAATAATTAAAAATTAAATTTAATAAATTTTAGTCATTAAAATACTAAAATAACAAAATAACTTTTTTCAAACTGTTTTTTTCAACATCTAAAATGATATTTTTATTTAGAAAAACAGTTTCAGGTTTTAGAATTTAATGCCGAACAAGTTGTAAGCCCATAACAATGACATATGCTGTGTGCTTCCACCATTTATAAAATCATTGGCAAATTAATCATATTCTTGTTCTCATGAAAATCATTGATTGAACCAATCTGTGTGCTTGTTTCTTCAAAAAATTAAAATAAATCTGTGAGCTTTCTTTTCAATTAAAAAATTGTATAAAATATGTTATTTCCATTGCCAGCTATCTTTTTTTTTTAATTTATCAATCTCAAAAAAAAAAAAATTCAATTTATGCTTATTGAGATGAGCTTTGTTTTTTTCCCTTTTAGTTAATTCAAGAAAAAACAAAAATAATGCATGATTAGATAAAAATAATATTTTAAAAATATAGCTTCTACCAAAAGCAAAAAATATATATATATATATTATTATTTTTTATTTTTCTATGATGTAGGTAAATTCATATATTTACTAAATATATTATTTTTATTATATATATTATAATAAAATTAAATTTTATAATATCAAATTTAAAATAAATCAAAACCTTTATTGTTCAAAGGAAATTAAGTTTAATTAGAGAAAGCAAATTAGGCAAATTATAGAATATAATCAATACAATAAAAAAAAAATACATTCAGTACTCACAAAAAATCAATTAAGTTGTAAATATAGAAAAGTGGAACTTACTCTTTTTGTAAATAGAAATATATGTGCATCGAATATACCCAATAATTTTTCTTCAAATTAATGCCATTGAATTTAGGGTTTGAATGCATATTAAAGGTTATTGAATTAAGTATATAAATAAAAAAATGAGGAATTATTAGGTGCACCCGTGTATATATATATTCTCTTCAATCATGTGTGGGACTCTCTATATATAATATATAATGATCACTTTTTCTCAAGAGAGATAATTTTTTTTTTTTTTTAGTGTGTACTAATAATTAGCCAAAATTAGGTTTACTTTATCTTGCATTAATTTGAAATTTAATTAATATGAGAAGAATAATTAAGATTTTAATTACTCTTTAACTTGATGAATTTATTTGATAAGAAAGAAAACAAGAATTTGTATAAGTGTTGAGACACCCAACAAATTTATATAATGAAATTATTGCAAAGAATTGTGTTAATGCAGGGTTTATTAGTTATCAAATTATGTAAAAAACAAGAAAATTAATTAGAACAATTAGATGAGGATCATGTCATATTCTTTCAATGCCTTATCCATAGAGAATATTATTTGATTTGTAATTGTATATCTTATATAACCTACTTTATTTTCTCCAATAGATTGGCTCCACACTCACTCTTTTTTTTTTTTTTTTTTCATAGTACTTCAAATATAGGTTAGGTTTGCTCAGTCTATTGTCTTTTCTTTTGATTTAATGGTTTTTTTTTAAATAAAAAATAAAAAAGAATGTAGAGCCTAAAGATGGGTAGCACATACATTTTAATTGTAAATAAAAAATAATTTATATTTTAAAAAATAGATTAATTTAGAAACATGCATATTGTGGTTCCATTATTGTATTATATTATCTCCATGTAGGAGAATATGGTAGGACAAAGGGTAAGGTATAAAATCAAACACCCTTAATACATCACATTTCATTAAGATTAGGGTTTTCAGATCAAAATTAATTAATCTAAATTAACATGATTAACAATGACTCAGATTGCAATTAAGGAGAAAGTATGGTGAAATTGTATGATGGGATTGAGAGACTTTGTTTCCATTTGACATAATTAAAGGAGGTTTTGTTTGTGAGTGGGGCACTTAGGTTTGCCACTGAATCAATGGCCATGTCTGTCTCCACCAAGGTGATAACTTTTTCTTAAATTAGATTTCTAAAGTTACTCTCATGCCTTACACTATTAAATAGAAACTACATATAAATATATGGAATGACAGAGATCGATCCATTAGATAGAGTACTTGGGATTCTTAAATAAAGTAAAAGTCATTTTGGCTTAGGTTGGGGGAGCCTCCTCAGACCTCACCTAACTGAGTGGATTTGCCGGACAGCTCCAGGTACACACCGTGGACATTTCTTTAGTGGGTCATGCACTATCTCTCATGCATACACCGAATCACAATATGGTAAAGTATTTCTCTGCTCATCGGATCATAAAATTCTAATGCCTCAATATATAAATTAGTTCTTGAATTTTATTAAAATATTTAATTGCACCTTCAATTTTAAAAAATTAAGCATTCCATCTCACCCTCAAATGTTCGTATTTTAATAAATTTTTAAAATCAGATGCATAAATTAATCTTTAATCTTTATAATAAATTATCTCATAATCTAATAATTTCGTATAAGTAATTAACTCCTTATAACTTCTTTGAGCTTAATTTTTAATAACTATAAAAAATAATTAATAGGTCTTAACTCCAAGGCTCATATAATTAAATTAAATTTATAAGAAATTAATTTAATTAATGGGTTAATTTAATTATTTTTAGTATAAATATATTCACAATAAATATAAATTGTGTATTCTTAAAAAATATATATATATATATAGATAGTTTATTAAGAATGTGATAAAGACAGGAGAAGCCGCCAAGCGTCAAGACAGTTGTTAAATGTGCATGCTATAGTTTAGTTAGTTGTCGCGCCTGACTCCCTTAAGATTCTCCTCAGCGGCGCATAATTCGGAAAACAACAAATCATAAACATTAAAAAAAAAAAAAAGTAAATTATTACCCAAAAAAACAATAAATTATTCCAACCATATTTAATTCAATAATATTTAAATTATTTTTAAAATCATAAAATTTTAAATTTAAATATTAGTAATTATTTTATATTTTATACTATAATTAAAAAATAAAAATTTTAATTTTAATATTATATGAAATGAACACTTGACTATTAAGTGTTAAATTCAGTGATATCTCTTAATTCATGATCTAAGCGATTACAGGAGATTTAAAACTTTAAATAAATTTTATCTCTTTTATTTTATTTTATTTAGCAACTGGCAATAGTTAGTTTATTACATTATTGAAGATACCAAGGTAATTAAGTGGTGGGTAATTAATTTAAGCTAAGGCTTAATTAAAATCCATTCCTTTATTCCTTGCTAATAATTATCCTATAAGCATGATTCTTGAAATAAATTAAACGACATGACATTTTTGATAGAGATGGGTAATCCATTTCCCTCAACTGGGGTTTGGGAAATTTTCACAAGACTCAAACTTTATTAAGAATTGATGACCTATATATCATGCCTAATTAATTTATTATATTAATATGATGGATAAACTTCTGTTTGCTTAAGGTATATGTATAATGCCACGCTTCGAGTCCTCATTTCCTCAGATAATTTAATTATTTACAATTATTTATGATAAGGGTTTTTTTTTTAATTAACTTTATTGAAACTTATAATTTAATATGGCTGATAATTAAATTACTTGTCACATCTAACGTGTGCAAGTGCAAATCACCATATCCTATAAATGTTTACTTCATTGGATCATGCCTGACGTTTAATTTTTAAATTAATCGATGGCAACCCCACGCTGAATAATATTATAGACTGCATAATTGATGATGAACATCATATTATAATTACAAAAAGCTCAAAGAATATCTGAAAAAAATAATAAATAAAATAAAAATGACACTAGCTATAGTGAGTGATACAACATGTATAGAAGTAGAACATCCAATTGTGTACAATTTAATATAGGCACAGAACATTGGTTTTCAAAAGCATAGCAGGGTGGTTTTGCCACCATACATGCGTCTTGTTTTAAATAAACATCAACAAGACCTAAGATCTATATATTTATTTATTAACAATAATTAAAAAAAAAATTAAGTAGATGAATCTAATCAAAATAGATAGATTTATCATTATTCCATAAGGCTTGGAAAAAGTAATGCAAAAGCCTGGCGATAGTGATTCAAATAAATGATTTAGCATGTTGATGTTAACACAAATCTTTTTGTAATTGGGTTAATTGTATACTGTGGTTTCGGTACGTTATAATACGATGGATATTATTGCTTGTTGTTTGGAATGATGAGATTTTGGGCAATTTGCTTTTTGAGTTGATGAGTACTGGTACGTTTGTTTGCCTCTGCTTATTTTGCAGTAAATTGTTTTTTAAAAAATGATTTTTATATTTTTTTTAGTATTTAAATATTTAAAAAATAAATAAATATAAAATATTTTTTTAATTAAAGATAATATAAAATTATTTTAAAAAATTACTTATTTATTTAAAAAAAATCATTTTTTATATTTTAATAATCTTATTAATATGTAAAAAAAATATTTATACATATTTAATATAAATATATATTATTAATTTAATATTACAATCAAATAATAAAAAATATTTTTGATACTTAGAAAATAAACTTCATGAAAAATAATATCCATATATAAGTTATTTTTTATAAAACAAACAGAGATATATGAAAAATGATTTTGCATAAAAAATATTTTTTAAACAACTATTTTTTCATGAAAATATTTTTTATTATTTGATTGCAATGTTAACTAACTATATACATTTATATATTTTATATTTTAATAAAATTATCAAAATTTATAAAATAGAAAATAATTCTCTCTTTTAAAAAGAGATTATCATTTTTCTAAAAAATACTTTTAAGTTTTTTTTTTACTAAGAAAATATTTTTTATTAACCTATTTTTTTAAATGCTCTAAACATTAAAAAAAATGTAAAGAAATATATTTCGGAGAATTTTTTTTTTAACAAGAAATTAGAAAAGGTTGTTTAGTACATTTACTGTATATATATTTTTATTAATAATTATTTAACATTTATTATGTTAAAAAAAATTATATGACATTTACTTTTTAAAAATTTATATTTTTATGAGTGAACGAGCATTTCTCTAAGTGTATTTTTGTCTCTAGTATGAAAATTTTATAGAAAGTGAAATACATAATCTTCTTGATTTTAGTTTTAAATTTAATTTCACAGTGAGAATGTACGAGTTCTAAATATTTTTATCTATTTATTTTAAAATAATTTATTTTTATAATAATTAAATATTTTTATCTATTTATTTTAAAATAATTTATCTTTATAATAATTAAATATTTTTATCTATTTATTTTAAAATAATTTATTTTTATAATAAAAAATAAAAATGACTACTTATCCATTACTACTCGATCCATTAACCTCTACTAAAAAAACAATATACAGAGAATTTCATCAATTTTGGTGCTGAAACTGAAATTCATTATTTAATGGTTTTAATCAGAAAAAATAGTACTTGTTAGATCAGTCCATTTTTATGTTGGTGGGCCTTGGATTACTTTTTTGGGCCTTGGATTATCCTAACTTTGAAATTTTTGTGTTAATCCGCTATTATTTTTAGGAGAACGTAAGAAAGAGAGATGGACAGACAGACAGACAGACAGACAAAAGAGAAGAGGGCGAGAGATCGGTGAGGATAATTTTTATATTTAAATTTTTCATTAGAGTTTCACCTAATGACTTTCAGAAAATTAATTTTAATTTATATATAAATTAATTAATTAATTAATTTAAAATTAATTAATTATATCATTAAATTTTCAAATAATTACACTCAGAAAGTGGAGGATAAAGAGATTAAGAGAGGTGAAGAGGTAATTAAAACTATTAAATATACTTAATGATATATAATAATTAGCATCAAATAAATATATTATATCATAATTAATTTATGTTAAATGTTTGGTAAAATTATGTTTAATTGTTATTGTTGATATATGAAATAGCTAATAAGGGTATATATCATATGATTTATTTTATTATTAAAATAAATATAAAATTATAAATTTATTATATTATATTATATTATATTATTATTAAATTAAATATATAATTATTAAATTTGTTGTCCCAAAATAGTTCAAGAGGGGGGTGAATTAGACTTTAACAATTTTTCGGCCCTTGCTTGTAGCCTAATGAAAAATTGTGACTTTGTTCAACTAGGTGCTTCTTAATATATAATGACAGTGATATGTATTTCAAGAAAGTGTCCCCAAGTTGCAATTCAAGCTTTAATCAATATTTATGGCTATTACAACATGCATTACAAAATATTCAACTAATTTCTCATCATATTCATAAATCCTCAAATATACCAACTCAATATATTCAATCAACATTCAAGGTCATGTATAAAAATTAAATTGCACAAAAGTAAAGAGGTCAAGGTTAGAGAGATCAAACACAATGATTTTTATAGTGGTTCGGCTTAACTAGCCTACATCCACTCTCTCAAAGAACCCTCTTTGAGTCTTCTCTCCACTATTTGCTCTTTTAAAGGCAAGAGACCAAAAGCCCTTTACAACTTTTTAACACCAAGCTTTTATCAAGGTAGCTTGAACCTTTGACAAGTGCTATCTCAAGCACTCACTCTCTCAAGCTTCAATAGGTGCTTGTACAACCTCTCTTAAATGCAACTTAATGTTTTAACACTCACTCTTACTCAATACAAATCAAATTATAAAGAAGAGATGAGTTGATTTGCCAATGGTAGCTCAAAGTCTTTAAAACTTTTGAATGAAAGCAATAAATGAAAAATCAAAGTTGGAGTTCAAATATAAGCTTTCATCAAGTGTAAAATGAAGTAAAGAAGGTGTATTTATAGTCTCAAATCATTTTAGACCGTTTGAAACCTTTTTGGAACGTTATACATACTGTTCAAGACAAAATGGCCGTTATTTTGTCTTTTTGTGCGAAGTTGAGCAGCTCTGATCATTTAGTAAACTAATGAAATTTTGGCAACAGCAGTAAACTAGTTAGTAAACTAATGTTTTAGCAAACATATTAGCAAACTAATATTTTAGCAAAGCAGTTAGTAAACTAAGTCAACAGCTGCATGTCTCAACTTGTAATATTTAAAAAACAAAGATTTAGACCTTAAGAAAAATAAGTTCCAATAGCAGTATCCAAGGTCATGATGAGGAAAAGTAATCAGAAAATAAAGTTTCATTTTTGAGCTCCATTCGATTAAACTCTCATCTATTCTCTTCACATAAGACCTAAGACTCAATCTCTACCTCTATGACTTTCATACCTTTACTTTGAGTCTTGGCTTACATAATCTTGTCCTTTCTCATCTTGGATTTGACTTGAGATACCTTTGAGTACTCTTCCTCCTTAGATGCAACTTCAAAAATTATTTATGAATAAGAGAAGGAATCTACACATCACTTTAAAGTTGGGTTAGATAGATTCTGTTTGAGTTTTGTCATAATCAAAATTAATGCTCATTTTGAGCTATACGGGGTCAACAATCTCCCCCTTTTTGATGATGACAAAACTCAATTGAATCATCAATCAAGAAACAATAAAAATGAGTGTAAGATTATGTATATCCAAGCAAGTTAGTATGCAGAAAAATGCTCCCCCTAAATATATGCACATAACTTCCAAGACATTTATCAGCTATACAAAAACTCCCCCTGAGTTTATGCTATAAGGCATGTTCACAAGATATTCACAATATTCTCAAAAAAATATGCACATAAACATGCTTCCATTTGTCAAAGTATAAACACATATCCATCCTATCACATATCCATCCTATCAAAGTATAAACACAAGTATAAACACATATCCATCATATTCTCCCCCTTTTTGTCATCATCCAAAAAGGAAACAGGAGAGATTAACCCAAAAAGAATCAAGTTAGCCCAAAGTTAAACGCAGTAAGCTAAATAGTAGCAAATTAAAAAGCCAGTCAACAATAGTAGCAAACAGACTAGTAAACTAAAAATGTAGATAGGAAACTAAAAATCCAGATTAGATGCTAATCATTGAAGTCTTTTGCTCCTGCGAGTGGCTTTGGAAGGCACCATCTTCTTCCTGGTGGGTTTAGCAGCAGGTGGCTAAGAACCTTGGTCAGCCAACTGGTCATGCTTCTGTGCTTCATCTTCATCAGATGGTGGTTGAAGGGTAGCAGCTAGGGACTGGTATGGATTTGACACGGTAGACTTAGATCTTTTTCTACCTTTCTTGGCTGGAGGTGCAGCAGCTGCAGATAATTGAGATGGAGCACTCTCTTGGTGATCCTTGAGAGAGGCTTCCTTCTGCTGTGTAGAGGCAGCTGCAGGTTCCAGAAGTGGTTCACTTTGAGGTTCAACAGCTAGCTCACCTTCAGGTTCTATAACCTTTTCACTACCATGCTCAATAGGAACATCAGTTGCAAGACCAACTTCGGGTTTAACAACCTATTTACTAGCATGTTCGACAGGGGCTTCAGCTGCAGGTCCAATTTCAGATTCAACCACTTGTGCACTTTCATGTGCCACAGCAGCTGGAGACTCACCAACCTTATTGCCTTCACCCCTATCAGTATCATGAGTAGAGGCATCATTTGCAGGTATAGTAGTCCCAACTTTGGTTGGGAAACCAGTTTCCTTGGCCTGCTGAAGAACCACAAGCAGCTTCTTCAATTCCTCATTTTGAGTAAGCAAGTGACTCACTTTGTAGTCAACCACATCCACAAATTTTCTCAGAAGTTCAATGGACTGATGGGTTGAACTAAATTGACCATTAATAGCAGTTTTTAGCCCTTGGAGCTCACTCATAAACTCATTTGTAGAATTTGAACCAACCTTAGCTGAGGAAGAACCACCTTTTTCAAACCTTTTCTTTCTTTCATCAGTGTCAAAGTGAATTTCTCTAAGCACAATCAAATCAGTCCTAGAACTTTCCTTAGAGACATTTATATTCAGTTCTTTAAACAAAGCAGTCAAGAGATGTGCATAAGGCAATTTTCTAATCCCATAAGCTTTGCACATGTTCTTGAAAATCAAATAAGCCAAATTCATCCTTACTTTGTTAATAATGTGCCACATGATACACATGTCCAGGTAACTCAAATAACCATAGCTGCCAGACTTAGGACAGAAAATGTAGTTCACCATACTGTGAATGATTTTAATATGTTGAAAAGCTTTTGTGCTAGTGTACTTTTCATTTGTGGCAGTGTTGGCAGGGAAGACTTCTTTTTCAAACTCAGCCAAATTAAAGCCTGGAACCCTAGCCACATCTCTATGAGTGGAGATTTTATTTCCATCATTAGGCAAGTTCAAAGCTTTAGCAATCATCTCAACAGAAACAACATACACACTATCATTCAAAACAACTTCAAATTTGTCTTCGTCATCAACTGTTCTTAGAGTTCTATAAAAGTCTTAAACCAGTCTAGGGTAATACGCATTTGTACACTCACAAACAGTCATCCATTCTTGAAACTCAAAAAGTTCTTTGAATTGAAAATTTACCTAACCAAAGTAATCCCATTTGATGAATTTACAATCAAGCAGCGCTTTATCCACTGAACCCAAAGATTGGGCAGTGCCCTTTTTGCGTTGGGTATCAATCCCGCGCATTTTTCTCCTCTTTTTCTTTTCTGGTGTTGATACAGTGGGTTCGACAACCTTACATGGGTTAGAGGATGCACCAGTTGATTCAGGTTCAGGTGAGTTCTTCTTTTTTTTCAATTTCTTGATATGGCGACGAGATCGTCGGATGCAGATGAGGATGACGGCAAGAGTGTGATTTGCATTTAGTGCGAGCCATCAAAAAAAATATGGTGAAATCTAAAATGGCTTTCGGGGCAGTGATGAATGAAGAAGAGAAGAGAGATGAGCGGTCTGATAAAAATGGGTTAGTTTTGCCGGAAAGAAAATTTTTGGAGGTGTAATGTTGTAAACCAATGCAGAGGAGAGAGGAAAAATGGGTGACGGTTTCGTGTAGCAGAGGTTTTAAGTTTTCTTGAGTCCCGCGCTTTTCTATTATGGTGTACTTTATCTGAACTTATTTCCCCCTTTTTTTTTTTTAATTTTCAAATATATCTATCTATCTTTACGTGCACATATATATATTTCTACATGTCTGACACAGCACTGAGAATGTGATACCAAATGTGAATAGATAAGTGCATTGCTGGACACGTAGAGAGTTTCAAGCACAATCACTTTTTGGTTTGAAATTTGAACAGTACACGATATAGCAAACTAATTTTAGTCACGCAACATTAGCATACAACTTAGTAAACTAATTTCGCGAGTACGCAAACAAGTTAGCTAATGTTCTTTAGAGTTTTCTCAGTAAACTTATATCACAGCAAATTACTCACACATTGGATAAAATGCAAATATATGAAATTACTATGACTTAAATTTCAAGCAAGTGGTTTACTCATGCCAATTTCCCTTCTAATTTTACAAAAAGTTTCCTCATTAAGTGGTTTTGTAAAAATATCAGCAAGTTGATTTTCAGAGGCAACAAATTCTATTTTGATTTTTCCATTTTGGACATGATCTCTAATAAAATGATGTCTGATCTCAATATGTTTTGTTCTTGAATGTTGGACTGGATTTTTGATCAAGTTTATGGCACTAGTGTTGTCACACCTAATTGGAACAAGATTATATTTTAAACCAAAATCTTCCAATTGTTGTTTCATCCATAAAATTTGAGCAACACAACTACCAAAGAACTATATATTGTAGATAAAGCTACTGAAGTTTATTTCTTACTGTGCCAAGAAACTAGTGCAAGACCAAGAAATTGACAAGTACCTGAAGTACTTTTTCTATCCAATCTACTTTTAGCAAAATCGGAATCACTATAACCAACAAGATTAAATGATTCACATTTTGGATACCATAAACCAATTGAGTATGTGCCAATAAGATATCTAAAGATGCTTTTAACTGCACTTAGATGAGATTTTTTTGGACATGATTGAAATCTTGCACACAAGCAAACACTAAAGTGTATGTCTGGTCTAGATGCAGTAAGGTACAAAAGAGAGCCAATTATACCTCTATAAAGCTTTGTATCTACTTCTTTACCTTTTTCATCATTGTCCATTTTAATTGTTGAACTCATAGGAGTGCCCATGCTCTTCAAATCTTCCATTTTAAATTTCTTTAGCATATCCCTGATGTACTTTGATTGATTTATGAATATGCCATCTTTCATTTGCTTAATTTGAAGTCCAAGGAAGAATGTGAGCTCACCCATCATGCTCATTTTAAATTCATTTTGCATAATCTTAGAAAATTTCTTGCAAAGAGATTCATTAGTAGCACAAAAAATTATATCATCAACATAAATTTGCACAATGAGCATATCATCATGATGCTTCTTAACAAAAAGTGTTGTGTCCACTTTGCCTCTTTGGAAATCATTTTGTAAAAGAAATTTACTAAGCCTTTCATACCATGCTCTAGGAGTTTGTTTTAAACCATATAAAGCTTTAGTAAGTTTATAAATATGATTTGGATGCTCATGATTTTCAAAGCCTGGAGGTTGTGCAACATACACTTCCTCATCAACATAACTATTTAAAAATGCACTCTTGACATCCATTTGATAAAGCATAAAGTCCTTGTAACATGCAAAGGCACACAACATTCTAATAGCTTCAATTCTAGCAACCGGAGCAAAGGTTTCATCAAAATCAATCCCTTCCTCTTGGTTGTAGCCTTGAGCCACTAGTCTAGCTTTGTTCCTAACAACATTGCCTTTTTCATCCATTTTGTTTCTAAAAACCCATTTAGTACCAATAATTGAATGATCTTTTGGTTTAGGCACTAAATTCCAAACTTTATTTCTCTCAAATTGATTTAGTTCTTCTTGCATGGCAAGAATCCAACTTTCATCATTTTGAACATCTTCAAAACATTTAGGTTCAATTTGTGAAACAAAAGCAACATTACCAAACTATCTTCTCAATTGTGCTCTAGTCATCATCCTCTGAGATGGATCATCAATAATGTCTTCTTGGGGATGATTTCTATGGAATCTCTATTCTTTAGGTAAATCTTCATGTTGGGGCTCATTTACTTGTAATTCTTCCAAATTTGGCATTTCTTCATTGATTTGATCTTTATTGACATTATGGACATCTATTGTGGTTTCTCCTTGAGTTTCTTCATCTTTGTTATCAATTTGTTCCATTTCTTGACTTGATATTATATTTTCTTTTTCAAAAACCTGCTCATTATTATTATCATAGACATTTTTCTTTCTGATAGAAGGGTTAGTCTCATCAAACAAAACATGAATAGTTTCCTCAATAACTAAAGTTCTTCTATTGAACACTCTATAGGCTTCACTCTTTGTTGAATACCCAAGAAAGATTCCTTCATCGGATTTAGCATCAAATTTCTTTAAGTTATCCTTCTTGTTATTTAAAATATAGAACTTGCAACTAAATGCTTTGAAATATGAGATATTTGGTTTTCTTCCTTTCCACAACTCATAAGGGGTCTTTTTCAAAATTGGTCTAATCAAAACTCTATTCAACACATAGTAAGATGTATTAATAGCTTCAGCCTAAAAGTACTTTGGCAAATTATTTTCGCTCAACATAGTTCTAGTCATTTCTTACAAAGTCCTATTTTTCCTTTCTACTACCCCATTTTGTTGTGGTGTTCTAGGAGCTGAAAAATTATGGTTAATTTCATATTTATCACAATATTTCTCAAATAAATGATTTTCAAATTCAGTTCCATGGTCACTTCTTATAGATGTGATGCAAAATCCTTTTTCATTTTAAACCATTTTATTAAAAGAGGTGAATTTTTCAAAAGTCTCATCCTTGTGAGCAAGGAAGAATGTCCATGTATATCTTGAATAGTCATCAACAATAACTAAAGCATATGACTTCCCACCAAGACTAGTAGGAGTTACGGGTCCAAATAAATCAAGATGAAGCAATTCTAATGGCTTAGTGGTAGACACAATATTTTTAGATTTAAAAGATGCTCTAGTATGCTTTCCTAGTGCACATGCTCTACATTGAAATTCATTTTCATAGTTAATCTTAGGAAGACCGTTAACAAGTTCTTTCTTAGACAATTTTGAGATTGTATGCATGCTTGCATGACCCAGTCTTCTATGCCACAAATAACTAGAGTTATCAAAAGATACTAGACATGTACCATGATTAGTTTCAAAATTATTCATGTTAAGCAAGTAAACATTATTGGATCTATTGGCAATGAACAATGTGTCATTATCTAAGTTATTGATTGTACATAGAGAAGAAGTGAACTTTACCTCAAAACCTTTATCACAAAGTTGGCTTACACTTAGCAAGTTGTATTTCAATCCTTCAACAAGCGACACATCTTCAATACAAGGTTTGGTTCCAACTGTGCCATTTCCAATTATTTTTCCTTTCCCTTTATCTCCAAATTTTACATGTCCTCCATCTTTCATTGTGATTTTTGAAAACTTGTCCTTTTCACTGGTCATGTGTTTTGAACAACCACTATCTATATACCATTTTTCACTTTCCTTCATCCTTTGAAACAAACCTGAAATTTAATCACTGAGCTTTAGGTACCCAAGCAACTTTGGGTCCTTGGGGGTTAGTGACCTTAGGTAAGCTTCCCTTTGGCACCCATACCTTCTTTACCTTAAGAAGACCTTTCCTAAGTGTACAAGAACTAATCATATGACCTCTTTTATTGCAATAATAACATGTAACATTAGGCAAGGAGGATGTAGATGCTTTAATGAAATGATTCTTATATTTACCATAGTTCATGAAACCATCAAAACCAATTCCATACTTTTCATTTGAAATTCTTTGGTTTCCAAGAAGTACATCTAGAGTTTCTTTTCCTTTTGTAAATTTTGCCAAACCATTTGTCAAAGACTCTACTTTTGCTTCAAGAACTTTATTTTTCTCAATGAGTATTTCACAAGTTTCTTTTGAGATTTTCAACTCTAAATCTAATTCTTTAAACAAGGTAATTTGTCCTTTGTAAAATTTATTTTCTTTATACACATTGAACATGGCAATATTTTGTGATCTCAATGATTCAATCTCTAAATTCATTTTAGTGCATTTTCTCTTGTAATTTCTATACTCATCATATACTTTAGCAAATGCAAGCTCAAGTTCTTCTACATTAGGAGATTCATAAGAGTTTACCTCATTGTCACTTTCTTCTTCCTTTTGTGAACTCTCGACTTTCTCTTCAAGTGCCATTATACAAAGAAGAGCAGTCTCTTTGTCACTTGATTCATCATTTGAAGATTCTTCACTGTTGCTCCATACTACTTTCATAGCTTTCTTGCTCCTATCTTCTTTTCCTTTCTTCTTTTTGAGTAATGGACATTTGGGCTTGATATGTCCAGGTTTGTGACACTCATAACATACAATTTCTTTTTTTGAATCCCTGAAATGTTTATCCTTGGGAGTATACTTTTTCAAGAATTTCTTGTATTTGCTTCCTCCCTTCTTGAAAGCTCTTTTGAATTTTCTTACAAGCATAGCCATTTCATCATCATCATCACTTGAAGCACGTGAGTTATCACTTGAGTCAGCTTTGAATGCAACTCCTTTCTTCTTATCTTCATCTTTGTTTGACTTGAGAGCAATGCTTTTCTTTTTCTTTTGCTCATTCTCAACTTCATCTTTCTTATATACCATCTCATGTGCAATAAGAGATCCAATGAGTTCATCATAAGTGAATGTTTTAAAATCCTTGGTATCTTGGATAACTGTTGTCTTTGCTTCCCAAGATTTTGGAAGTGATCTAAGAATTTTCTTCACAAGCTCGGCTTCCTGAAATTTTTTACCCAAGTGCTTTGAGAAGATTTACAAGATTGGTAAACCTTGTACTCATATCAGCAATTGATTCTCCTAGCTTCATTTCAAATAGCTCATAATCTCGAATAAGAAGGTTTGCTTTGGACTCTTTGACGACATCAGTTCCTTCATAAGTAACTTCAAGCTTATCCCAAATTTCCTTAGCAGATTGACATCCTGAAACACGATTGTACTCATTAAGGTCAAGTAAGCAATGCAAAATATTAATAGCTTTAGCATTTATAGAAATTTTCTTCCAATCATTGTCATCATATTCATCTTCATGTTTTGGAACTTTTGTAGTTCTTGGACCATTCTTTTGAGGAACATGTGGATCGTTTTTAATAATCCTCCATGCATCGATATCTACATATTGTATGAAATTTCTCATTCTTACTTTCCAAAATGAATAATTTGTGCCATTGAAGAGTGGTGGTCCAGTAATTGAGTAGCCTTCAGCTAGTGGTGCGGGTATACCGGCAGTATTGCTAGATGAACCGGCCATTATGGATCACTCTAAGGTTGTAACACCCTAAGCAAGAGAGACAAGCTCTGATACCAATTTGTTGTCCCAAAATAGTCCAAGAGGGGGGTGAATTGGACTTTAACAATTTTTTGGCCCTTGCTTGTAGCCTAATGAAAAATTGTGACTTTGTTCAACTAGGTACTTCTTAATATATAATGACAGTGATATGTATTTCAAGAAAGTGTCCCTAAGTTGCAATTCAAGCTTTAATCAATATTTATGGCTATTACAATATGCATCACAAAATATTCAAGTAATTTCTCATCATACTCATAAATCCTCAAATATACCAACTCAATATATTCAATCAACATTCAAGGTCATGTATAAAAATTAAATTGCACAAAAGTAAAGAGGTCAAGGTTAGAGAGATCAAACACAATGATTTTTATAGTGGTTCGGCTTAACTAGCCTACATCCACTCTCTCAAAGAACCCTCTTTGAGTCTTCTCTCCACTATTTGCTCTTTTAAAGGCAAGAGACCAAAAGCCCTTTATAACTTTTCAACACCAAGCTTTTACCAAGGTAGCTTGAACCCTTGACAAGTGCTATCTCAAGCACTCACTCTCTCAAGCTTCAATAGGTGCTTGTACAACCTCTCTTAAATGCAACTTAATGTTTTAACACTCACTCTTACTCAATACAAATCAAACTATAAAGAAGAGATGAGTTGATTTGCCAATGGTAGCTCAAAGTCTTTAAAGCTCTTGAATGAAAGTAATAAATGAAAAATCAAAGTTGGAGTTCAAATGTAAGCTTTCATCAAGTGTAAAATGAAGTAAAGAATGTATATTTATAGTTCCAAATCATTTTAGACCGTTTGAAACCTTTTTGGAACGTTATACACACTGCTCAAGACAAAATGGCCGTTATTTTGTCTTTTTGTACGAAGTTGAGCAGCTCTGATCATTTAGTAAACTAATGAAATTTTGGCAACAGCAGTAAACTAGTTAGTAAACTAATGTTTTAGCAAACATATTAGCAAACTAATATTTTAGCAAAGCAGTTAGCAAACTAAGTCAACAGCTGCATGTCTCAATTTGTAATATTTAAAAAACAAAGATTTAGACCTTAAGAAAAATAAGTTCCAATAGCAGTATCCAAGGTCATGATGAGGAAAAGTAATCAGAAAATAAAGTTTCATTTTTAAGCTCCATTCGACTAAACTCTCATCTATTCTTTTCACATAAAACCTAAGACTCAATCTCTACCTCTATGACTTTCATACCTTTACTTTGAGTCTTGGCTTACATAATCTTGGCCTTTCTCATCTTGGATTTGACTTGAGATACTTTTGAGTACTCTTCCTCCTTAGATGCAACTTCAAAAATTCTTTATGAATAAGAGAAGGAATCTACACATCACTTTAAAGTTGGGTTAGATAGATTCTGTTTGAGTTTTGTTATCATCAAAATCAATGCTCATTTTGAGCTACATGGGGTCAACAAAATTAATATATTATATTATTTATTATATTATTAAAATAAATATGTAATTATTAATATATTATATTATATCATTTATTTTATTATTAAAAAAAATAATTAAAATTTTTTAAAAAATAATTAAATAACTTTAAAAATATAGATAAAATAATAAAATAATTATTACAATTGATAAAGGAAAAATTTATAATTAATTTTAAGTTTTTAAATGTAAATAAATATTTTATATTTTATGTTATTAATAAAAAAAATATTTTAATAAAGTTGAAATGGGTTAATTAAGAAGTTAAAATTATAAATAAAAAAAGATAAAAATATTACTAATATTAATTTTTAAGCTAAATAAAAAAGGATAATATAATCAAAATAAAAAAATTAAATTAAATTAGTTATCGACTGATGAGAATAAAAAAAAACTTATAATTAATTTTAAGTTTTTAAATGTAAATAAATATTTTATATTTTATGTTATTAATAAAAAATATTTTAATAAAGTTGAAATACGTTAATTAAAAAGTTAAAATTATAAATAAAAAAAATAAAAAATATTAATAATATTAATTTTCAAGTTAAATAAAAAATAAAATCAAATCAGCTATCGACTGACGAGAAACAGCTCTAAAAATGAAGTTGATATAAACTACAGCTGATGGGTATCATATCAGTTACCCATCAGCTATCAACTTTATTTTTTTAAGCTTAACAAATATTTTAATAACCTATTTGAGTACCTATCAACTATCAGCTACACCCAATAAGTAAACTAAACACCCCTTAAAATGACAAAAAAAATTAAAGAAGATATTTTTTTCATAGATGCAATTTTTGGAAGGCCGTTGATAGCCATTTATTAATTATTTTAAATTTCATTGAATCTTTCTATTTTATTATTATTTGTTCAAAAAATAATTTAATAGAAAATAACTTTCAAATACTTTTAATTAATATTCATTTATTAATTATTTAAAGATTTATTGTTTATTTTTCTTTTATTATTGTTTTATAAATATTTTTTTATGTTAAATAAATTACAATATTATAAAATATAATTATTTCATAATTTATTGAGAAAATTACAGCATTTTATAAATAACACCATTTTGTTTGAGTGGACCTTTTAGTGCAATTAGAAAAAGGAAATTTGAAATGATGAATTTTATTATTTTAAAATTTTTATTGGGGATTTTAATATAATTGAATTAAAATTAATAAATAAATTTAAATTAAGATTCCTATCACTTTTAATAAAAATATTTCTTATAATTTTTTTGAACAAAAATTCAAGCAAAGGATATCAAAAGGACAAAAATTAATGCCCTTTCGAACAAAGGCGTTTAACTCATTGCAAGCTTAGATTTACTTTTCCAACCAAATCTAATGTCGGCAGAACTCCTACTATTTGTCTCTCCACTATAACCTGTAGCCTTTTTTATTTTCTCTTCAAGGATCACTTTCCCAGAAAAAGTTCTTATCTGCCAAGAAAAATTTTGAAAATCCAATTCAATCTTCACCCCAAGTCAACATTTTGGCTATAATGCCATCAGCCAAGCTGCAAATTGGTCTTACTGAAATGATTTATTTTACATTCTCAAGTCAAAAATCTGACTCAAATGCCATTTTCTTTTCCTTTTTTTTTTTCTTTCTTTTTATTCCTTTTATGGATATGGAGTTGTCCAATCTACCGACATATATAAACTTAATATTTACTCTAAAATTCTGTTTATTTTATAAAAAAGAATTTAAATATTAAAAATATTTTTATAAAAAATATTTTTATTTATTTAATAATAATATTAAATTAATAACATATATTTATATTATATATTTATAATTTTTTAATAAGATTTTTTTAATTTAAGTGTGTTTATAAAAAATTTAAATTTATACGAGAATGAATGTATTTACTATTAGATTTAATTTTTATATATAAATTTATGAATTTTATATATATATATTTTTAATTAATTATATATATATTAATATAAATATTTAATTTAATTATAATTAAATTCATTTTCTCCGACTTATATTAAATATAGCATAATTTGATTATGCTATCTATAAAGGGCAGGAAACTGGGCCAGTTAAGCAGAGCGACATTATTAAAGCAGAAACTGACCATGGCGGTGGCCTCTAGCTCTGGGCCTTCTGGCCAACAACCAACACATCACTGCACACACATGACACAACCCAATCAAAGCACGTGAATTTGATGCTCTCACCGTCAAAATGCTGTTAAAAAAAAAGCACGTGAATTTGCTGTTATTAGAACTTGGCAACCCAATCGAAGCTCCCAATTAAGAGCAATTTACATTAATCTATCTATAATTAATTATGATGATAATTTGTAGTTCATTAAATATAATTATTTAGCACAATTTTTCATACAATGTCATTAAAATTGTAATGAAGGAAAATTTTAAAGGAAAAATGATTGTGTACACGTGAAATGCGCAAAATTCATTAACATAAAATTGATAAACAAAATTTACATTGAACTCAAAATGATATTATTACAAATTGAAGCAAAATAGCAAATGAAAAAAAAAATGGAGGAAAAAAAAAGAGATGTTGCTTGTGGCTGCGGAGCTGGGACATTGCGATTTGCGATAGCTGATTGGTGAGGGATTACCGGATTGACAACATGCAGAGCTACGGGATTGCCATGTTTGTAAGGTAGGGCGATGGGCAAATTAGAACAAATGAAGGAAAAGAAGAGATGGGGAGGTAGGGCGATGCGATGGTGGTCGTTGGCAGAGGAGAAGGATCAAAGGTTTGAAAATAGAGTGGTTACTAGTGAGGTAGGGGCGTCGGATGGCAAAAGAGAGATGGAGAAGAAATTAGGGTTTGGAAAAAACATATATATGTCATAAAAATGGGTGGCTGAGATTATTTCTTAAGGATGGATGGTTAGGATTTCATGTAAGTAAAAGTAAAAGAAAAAACAAATAATAAAAAGAAAGAGGATGAGCAGAGGGGTGGGGGGGGTATCGGACTCCAGACTTGCATTTGCCTTACTAAATAGCTAACCATTAAGCCAGAAGATACAAACGCATTTTCTTTTTTAATTTTAATTTATTTTGTTTTGGTTAAATTTTCCGAAATTTTTTGTCTCAAAAATAAAATTGAACGAATCAAAAAATTTAAAAATAAAAATCGAATCAAACCGAATTTCTAGATTAATTCGGTTTGATCAGCTATTTCAATATGAATTGAATAATGCTCACCCCTATCTAATTAATTAATTGATTAAATTGATTATAGTTACTTGATTTATGGTATAATTGATTATAATCTACTTAATTAATTGATAAAATATCCGATAGTACTTGATTATGATATTAATTAAAGTTACTTGATTTATGGTAAAATTGATCATAATCTACTTGATTAATTGATAAAATATCTTATAGCAGTTGATTATAATATAATTGATTATAGTTACTTAATTTATGATTTAATTGATTATGATCTACTTGATTAATTGATAAAAATATCTAATAGTATTTGATTGTAATATTTTTTATCATAATTACTTGATTTATGATATAATTTATTATTATCTACTTGATTAATTAATAAAATATTCGATAGTACTTGATTATTATATATTTAATTATAATTACTTGATTTATGATCTAATTGATTATGATATACTCGATTGATTAATAAAATACCTAATAGTACTTGATTATGATCTAATTGACTATAGTTACTTGATTTATGATATAATTGTTAATAGTTATTTAATTAATTGATTATGATATAATTGATTATAGTTACTTAATTTATAATTTAATTGATCAATAATTACTTGATTGATTGATTTAATTATTAATAGTTATTTAATTTATAATCTAATTGATCAGTAATTACTTGATTAATTGATATAATTATTAATAGTTACTTGATTAATTAATTTAATTGATTATATTTACTTGATTTATGATATAATTAATTAATATTTATTTGATTAATTGATCTAATTTATTATGATATAATTGATTATATTTAGTTGATTTATGATTTAATTGATTAATTTATCTAATTAATTATGACCTATTTCGTCGGTAATAATTGATTCGATTTGATTAATACAAATTTAATTATTTTCTAATTTAACTTCAAATTATATTACGATTTAAATGAAATAAAATAATGAATTGAATCATGTTACTTGAAATTAGATTATAATGTAAATGAAATAATCATGTAATTTAAATTTTGAGTATAAAAAATAATTTAATGAAATTGAGATATAAAAGTCAGAGTAATAAAAGAAGATAAAATAAGATGGAGAGGTAACATTTTGGGTAACAAAGAAAATTGATCAAATCGAGGGTAAATTTTCAGATGGATTGTGGATGAAAAAGTTAATTTTCAGTATATTAACATAATTAGTTATTTAATCACAATTTAATAAAATAAATAAATTTTAATTTTGAACTATAAATTAGTAAGAGTTGATTGCACAAAGAAATAGAGAGTTATGAGTGGTTGAATTTTGAAAGGAAATAATTTTAAAAGGAAAATAAAGTAATTTAGAATCAAAATAATTTAAGAGTAAAATAGACATTTAACTTTATTTATATATTTTTTGAATATAAATTTTTATACGCTAAATCAAATTTAATTTTAAAATATAAATAATTATAATTATTAATTATAATAAATTTTTTATAAATATTATATTAATGAATCCCATCATGATTAATAAGGAGAATGTATTTATTATACACATTAGAAAAACGATAGTATAAATGCATATTGTTAAAATATCCTACATACAAGCATGCTTGTTCCAAGCGAAGGATATAATGGAGTGGAGTGGCGGCTGTGAACATCACCAAGCCCATTATGAATGTTGATCATGGCGCATACTAATCTTGACTATTAACAATAACACGTGTCGCTTACACTTTTCGGCAATCCAAAGCGAAGCAACCAAGAAGCATAGTGGGACTCGGTGTGTTTTTTCCTCTACCCTGCGGATTCTTTGGTGTCATCTTCAAATGAGCTTATGACTGATATCAGGCATGTGACTATAGGATATCGTCATTTACTTTAAAATCAAGCTACAAAAAATCGGAGTTGAAGAGTCCTTTGTTGGTCCATTTCTTAGTGATCAACGATAGAAAGGCAGGTCCTGCTTTTGAAAACCATGCAATTCTTGGACCATTATTACCGGAACGTAAGAAGAATGTTTTGAGCTTTGAAAGAAGAAACAGAGAGAGAGAGAGAGAGAGAGAGAGAGAGAGAGAGGCATCCAAGATTTAAAAGCGTAAAAATGGTGAGGGTTCCTTGTTGTGAAAAGATGGGGTTGAAAAAGGGACCATGGACGCCTGAAGAAGATCAAATCTTGGTATCTTATATCCAACGTTTTGGCCATGGCAATTGGCGAGCACTCCCCAAGCAAGCAGGTACATAGGATCAATATACAGAGATTTTGAGTGCAGGGGATTGGAATAGCTACTTCAAATTTTTGACTAGCCTTTCTTATGTGTTTTCTTTACTACTACAGGTTTGCTAAGGTGTGGAAAGAGCTGTAGGCTTAGGTGGATAAATTACTTGAGACCAGATATTAAACGAGGAAACTTCAGCAATGAAGAAGAAGAAACGATCATTAAGCTGCATCAGAACATTGGGAACAGGTATATATATATAATTCAATTTCGTTTGCTATTTTTCTTTAGTTCTTTTCTTTCTTGCTTATAAATTTTCGTGTAATTTTCTTTTGATCCTCAGATGGTCTGCAATTGCGACAAAATTGCCAGGAAGAACAGACAATGAGATAAAGAATTATTGGCACTCTCACCTAAAGAAGAGACTTGAAGGGAAACAAGCTACCCCAAGCACAAGCAGTTCAGCTGGTCAAACCACCAAAACATCATCAAAAATAAGGGCAGCTATCAACAATGCAAGATCACCACAGCAGCCTGAGAATTTTCCTACCCATCAAATTAAAAGAAGTCATCTTGACCATGCAACAGTTTTCCCACAAGAGCCATCCCAGGAACCTTTGAGTTCTATGGCAACAACTGTGGAAGCCATCAACAGTTTCAATACTGTAAATGATACGGAGTACTTTTGGATTGGACTCTTAATGACAGCAGGAAATTCTAAAGAAGTGCATGGAGATTTAGGTGTGTAGTCTGTGTTGTGTTATTTGGTTTGTAATATATATATATATTATTTACTGGCTTGAGATTTGGCAATATAGCAGTAATTCCTAGGGTTTGTTTTCCAAATCTGTAATTTTTCATGATTAATCAACAAATAAATCATATAATTATAAATAAATTGAGCTAAAAATATAATATATATATATATATATATTTTTTTTTTTTTTTTTTTCTTCCCCCTTAAATAATACAGCCTGTTTACCTAGAACATTATCATATAGAAGAAAAACATCCGTTCACGATGGGACTCGAACCACAATCTCCCGCTCCGGAAGCGAGCGCCTTATCCATTAGGCCACGCGAACTGAAGATTTGGCTCCTAAATTTTAAACTTTCTCACGTTTCTTCTGACCAAGAATTCTCCGCTCAATTTCTCAATCTTGCACTCAAGGTTGTTTTTTTTGCTCAAGGGTACAAAAGTATAATATTTATTTTATTTTTAACTTTATTATTGTTATATAAATATTAATTTTTATAAAAATTTTCAATTTAAACTAATTACTGGTAACTTGAAATTTCCGTATTGGACGCAACGCGTAGAAAGTTAGAAACTACCTTTCATTGCGTCAAAACCTCTGCCGGAACCCTACACAAAAATCGACTGTCGCAAACAGTCAAAGCAATGGCTTTGTCGATCTCAAATGTGTTTAATTGCCCTAAACCCCAAATTACACAAAGGAATGGCAATATCAAATGCTTGCTTTAAATACAAGCTCCTCCATTTGTCAGATAAAATAATGGTATTGAGATAATTCAAACTGCTATTTCTGTAATAAAAAATAGATATTATACTGAATTCTTAATGTTTCGGCACCTGCCAAATGTTATTGATCATTGTATTGAAGCTTAGTTCATACTTCATATTATCGTATAGTAATGAGTCGATAGATGGAGGAGTTCTATGAACTGTTTTGTTGCCGAGAAAGTGTTTTATAAGAATCTTTATTGCGATTTGGAAACTTTACTTGGGCACAATGACGAATATTGTCTTATTCTGTGGATCTTGTGGTCTTTTTATGCCTTACTTCCAGCTTGAAAAGGCGTATGATAAACTGATGATGTCGCAATTGGCAAACCGGAAGAATGGCATGATATATGATTCATTTAAGGTATGATCTCATATAATTTCTATGTATTATTAAGCCTGCTTGAGTTGATAGTGAAAAATCAATTGATTTATGTAGTCTTTTATACACTGGTGCTTCAGTTGGTGCATGAACTTTAAAGCTTTGTAACTACAACAGCAAATTTTAATGTTCTAATAGTAATGCTGCTTTGATGTTGTTTATAGTTTGCCAAAATTACTGTGCTTGCCAAAATTACTTTGCTTAATCTGTCTTTCCTTGTTATTATGAATCAAATTTGTATCTTCATTGAGGATGTAATTTTGATGTCAATGTAGTCAGATAAATGTCATAAAAAGCTGCAGAAAAAAGTGAAATTCTTATTCAACAGAATTTTGTAATATTGTTATATTTTTTTAATAGAAATTTTGGAAGCCTTATTATTAGAGATGTTTAAATTGATATTCTGAAAATATAATTAATTTGCTGGATTTATTCATGCATTGTTGTTACTGTCCTTATATTTATTTGTAAAATTGCAGGTTTCAAAGGACATAAAATATGCTGATAAGCAGCCAATTGTAACATGGGGGCCAGAAACAGTGTAGTTCTGCCACTACAAGCAAGGGCTTATCTACTTAACATGTATAGTTGCATTTCATTTAAATGGATAAATCCTACTTGATTTTCTTATAATCTGGAGAAACACTTGGTAATGCCTACTTTCTTGCTTTCATCAAACAGTTTAGAGCAATTTCCTAGGGGGAAAAGGAAGAAAAAAGGGGCATTACCATAGCTTCTTGATGCGTTCTTGTATGATAATTGACTTCCCTCATGTCCGCATTTATGAAATTTATGGTAGATGGAAGTGAAGCTTACGTTAAAAAGAATTGGCAAGCAAGCCTTAGTTATTTCAGGGAGAGCTCAATTCAGCTTGGTGTTGTTAAATTAATTTCATTCGGTCAGTATCTGCATTTGTTCCTGAACTTGAAGGATGACCTATGACAAGTTAGCCAAACTTGAGCATCTTCTCATCCCCAATGACAGGTTCTAATCTGCAGGAACTGTTAGCCGCCACTTCATCAGCTGTCATGCTCTACATTTTGGGATCATATTAAAAGGAAAAGAAATTTTGTTTAAATTTTACTGTAAGTTGTTTTATAATGGGTAATGTTATATATATTGTAATTTTATTTTTTTATCTTTGAAAAAAAAAATGAGCTAATTTTTTTTTTAAAATAAAAATTTTAAATATGTACTGCATATAGTATATCCAATAAACTCAAGGGTGGGTCGGGTTGACTTGACCCAATGATGGGACGTACGGGTTAGACTCTTACTCTATAACCCTTAAACAGATCAAAGCAATATAGCCCTCGTGCCCGAGGATCGTGTTTGGTTTTCTCAGTGAACTTCTAACCCGCGTCGCCATTTCTCTCGTCGGCGAGTCCCTTACGTCCTTTGCTTCATACCTAAAGCTTTATCTCATTTCCTGCATCCTTCCGCCGCTGTTAGTCGCTGGTCACCGCTATTTATTCATTCATTTCCTTCCGTCTCAGCTTTTTTACAATCTCGTCACCGATAAATTCCAAATTTTATCGCTCTTTCTTTGTTTCATTACAGTATCTTCACTAACTGCTTCGTAGCAGTTACGGTCATCACTGCCGCAGCCTTTGTTGCTTTTATCTTATCCAATTGCGAGCAATAGAGTAAATCCACCTTAGGGAAAACCCTACGAATATAGATTGAGAGCATTTGGCTATCAATCTTAAAACCCTTAAATTTTGAAGAATTAGAGAGCGTTAGTTAAATATAAAGGAGGCAAGATGAGGATTATGATAAAAGGTGGTGTGTGGAAGAACACGGAGGATGAAATCCTCAAAGCGGCGGTTATGAAATATGGGAAGAATCAATGGGCCCGAATCTCTTCGCTTCTGGTTCGTAAATCTGCTAAACAGTGTAAGGCTCGCTGGTATGAGTGGCTTGATCCCTCCATTAAAAAGGTACTCTGTGCTTCTGTATTCTTCAATTTGTTTATACATACATGCACACCCACATTTGCACTTTTATGATTGTATAAACTTTATTTAATATTTTAGATTTAGAAGTGCTCATTAAAAATTGTTTCAGACTTGAGCAGCTAGTTGTTTCTAGTTTAGTGTTAAGTGTATAATAATTTTGAATAACCTTTCTAAGATTTTTGAACAAGAACAGCATGCATAATCAATAATATTTCCTGTCTATGAATGGTGTTGGAAAAAAGGGTTCGTCTTAAGATTTTGTTATTTACGCTCAGGAGTGTAAGGAGGTTTTTAAAGTAAGGGAAGGTAAGATAAGGTAACGGAAGGGAAGGTGTGAAAACCTCCCCACCCACCAATTTGGTGAATTGAAAAAGTAGGGGTTTTGGAGGTTTTGAAACTCCAGAAACCTTAACCTTCCTAAAAAAACAAGTCATTAATTATGAATTTTGGTACCTGATCTTACAAAATTATGTGTGTATGATACTTCTGTTTGGTGAGGGTGATTCTTGTTCTATGCATGGAGTCTTTACCTTTTGGGTTGTTGAGAATGCTGGGAAATGATGATCTACAATTTTGGATTTTGATGTTTTATGGCACCCATTGGGCATTATCTATTTTCCTAACCCAATTAAGAAAATACATTAGTTCCAATCGGCTAAGCCACATGTTGCACTATGTGTACTGAAGAGAGTTTTGTTCTGTTAACCCCAAGAAAGGAAAATTATAAGCCATATTCTTTCCCTCTGGCATTGACAAGTCATGACATGGATGCAACTCTGTGATCTTAGTCTTCTACTTAATGTTATGTTTTCAAAATAATGGCAAACTCAACTCATGTAGGTGCTACTTTTTATTAATGCCTTTTTGTTTCATGATATTTGTAGACTGAGTGGACCAGAGAAGAGGATGAGAAATTGCTTCATCTTGCTAAGCTCATGCCAACTCAGTGGAGAACAATTGCCCCAATTGTTGGCCGTACACCATCTCAGTGCCTTGAACGTTATGAGAAACTTCTTGATGCAGCCTGTGTTAAGGATGAGAACTATGAACCTGGTGATGACCCACGAAAATTGCGTCCTGGTGAGATTGACCCAAATCCAGAGTCAAAGCCTGCACGTCCTGATCCTGTTGATATGGATGAAGATGAAAAGGAAATGCTTTCTGAAGCACGAGCTCGGTTAGCCAACACAAGGGGCAAAAAAGCAAAAAGGAAAGCTAGAGAGAAACAGCTTGAAGAGGCTAGGAGGCTTGCATCCTTGCAAAAGAGAAGAGAACTGAAAGCTGCTGGTATTGACACACGGCAACGGAAGAGGAAAAGGAAGGGGATTGATTATAATGCTGAAATTCCTTTTGAAAAGAGGCCTCCTCCTGGCTTTTTTGATGTTGCTGATGAAGATAGACCAGTGGAACAGCCTAAGTTCCCTACTACTATTGAAGAACTTGAAGGGAAAAGAAGGGTTGATGTCGAGGCCCAGTTAAGAAAGCAGGATATTGCAAAGAATAAAATTGCTCAAAGGCAGGATGCCCCATCAGCTATTCTACAAGCAAACAAGTTGAATGATCCAGAAACAGTAAGGAAGAGATCGAAACTGATGCTTCCTGCACCGCAGATTTCAGACCATGAATTGGAGGAAATTGCAAGGATGGGTTATGCAAGCGATCTTCTTGCTGGGGGTGAGGCGCTAACAGAAGGGAGTGGTGCAACACGTGCTCTTCTGGCAAACTATGCCCAGACACCACAGCAGGGAATGACACCATTTCGAACTCCCCAAAGAACTCCTGCTGGTAAGGGCGACGCTATTATGATGGAAGCAGAAAACTTGGCTCGGTTGAGGGAGTCACAGACACCATTATTGGGAGGAGAGAATCCAGAGTTGCACCCTTCAGATTTTTCGGGGGTCACCCCCAAGAAAAGGGAGATCCAAACGCCAAATCCAATGCTAACCCCTTCTGCAACTCCTGGAGGTGCTGGCTTTACTCCTAGAATTAGCATGACACCATCAAGGGATGGGTACTCTTTTGGTATGACACCAAAAGGAACTCCCATCAGGGATGAACTCAATATAAACGAAGACATGGATATGCATGATAGCGCAAAGCTTGAGCGACAAAGACAAGCTGATCTAAGAAGGAACTTGCGGTCTGGTCTTAGTAATCTTCCACAGCCCAAGAATGAATATCAAATAGTTATTCAACCACCTCCAGAAGATCAAGAAGAACCAGAAGAAAAGATTGAAGAAGATATGTCTGATAGGATAGCTAGAGAAAAGGCTGAGGAAGAAGCAAGACAGCAGGCGTTGCTTAGGAAGAGATCAAAAGTACTGCAGAGGGAACTCCCTAGGCCTCCTGCTGCTTCATTGGAACTAATTAGAAATTCTTTGCTGAGAGCTGATGAAGATAAGAGTTCCTTTGTTCCTCCTACGTTGACTGAACTTGCTGATGAAATGATCCGGAAGGAGCTTCTAGCCTTACTTGAGCATGATAATGCAAAATATCCGCTAGATGAGAAGCTGAGTAAGGAGAAAAAGAAAGGTGTCAAGCGAGCTGCTGTCTCTGTTCCTGTGATAGAGGATTTTGAAGAAGACGAGCTGAAAGAAGTAAGTACTTTATCTCTGTTTTTGTTAAACTTATGCCCTTCCATTTTGCTTCTGCAGTCAGGTCATCGGTATATTGATTATGATCTAAGCATCTTGTTGAACTCAGTAGTTTCTATTTTTACTGTTGTTTAACATTTTGATTTTATCTTTAGGTATATTCACCAAGTAGGTTTTCCTCTTGGGATTATGAGTATTGAGTATATATTCACTATTTTGGGTTTTCTTCTTGGGATTATGAATATAATCACTAAGTGGGTTTGAGGCAAAATTTTGTTATTGTTTAGTGAAACCATTTACATTATCAACTAGGTCATGTTTTGATTTTAGTTTATGGGCTAGAATATTTGTCCCAGAACTGCAAGCTGCTGGTTGAAGAGGGATTTCTGTCTGAAGTATTTGAACCATTGCTGCGAGGAAGAAATATACATTAGCACATTTGACCTCCTGCCTAATGCTCTGGACATTTACTGTCTATTCCCAAACTTCTATATTTTATAATCTTTCTGTCCATCTTGTTTCTTGTTATAATCAGTATTTCTGATGTTCCATCTTATCTGATTCTTGCGTGTTGTCCTTTTACTTTTACATGCTTTCTGTAGTTATTTTATATATCTTTGTTCTGGATTTGATTTTGTAAAGTTTATTCCTTTGCTTGATTTGACAAAATAATGGCCTTGATAATTGTATTTCAGGAAGTCACTGGAAGTTTAGTGATTGATGATGATTACATTCTTCTTTACAGGCTGATAATTTGATTAAGGAAGAGGCTCAGTATATCCGTGTAGCAATGGGACATGAAAGTGAATCTCTTGATGCATTTGTTGATGCACACAAAACATGTCTAAATGATCTGATGTACTTCCCCACTCGGAATGCTTACGGTCTCTCAAGTGTTGCTGGAAATGTGGAGAAACTAGCAGCTTTACAGAATGAATTTGATAATGTGAAAATGAGGTTAGAGATTGAAAGAGAGAAGGCATTACGCCTTGAGAAGAAGGTCATTGTTCTTACACAGGGTTATCAGGTATGTCGTTGTGTAGCTTCTGGATGTTTGTTATGACTGGGAGTTGTTTCTATATTTCTCTTGCTTTATTTTGGTTCTCATTCTTTTATTAATTCTGATGTAACTTGTTCCTTATTTCCTCTGCCTTGCTCTTATAGTTTGTTGGGCATTGTTGCTGTTGAGGGAGTATAATTTTGAATTTGTTCACTAAAAGCCATTAAAATTTGTTTTTAGTTGTAGATTTGGCATGCCTTTTACAACAGATCTAAAAGAATGCTTTTTCAAAAATTAATTTTGACTTCAATGCCAAACAAACGAGCAAGATATGCTTATTGAACTCCAGTGGTTTTTAATGGCACTGGCATATCTGAGAGATTTGCATTTTAGTTTTTCTTGCAAATGTTCTCATGCCCTTCTAATTCCATGTCTAAATAGTTGTGAAATTATTTCATTATTTTTATTGGAAGGTCTCTTGCTTCAAAGTATGTCATTTGGCAGTATCTAATACTGCCTTCAAAATAATATATCCTCATACACTGACAGCTTAACCTTCTTAATTTTGTCTCTTCTGCTACTTGTGTCTCTTTGTGTGTTGATTTCTTTCTCTATCATCTTATAGTATCAAGCTTTCTTTAATTTCCTTCTTTTATCTTCCCCTTTTTCACTGATTCAGTTATTGGCTATTAATTGAAAGATTGAAACCCGTCAAAACTGACTTGCATCTTTGCTTTAATAACAAAATAGGGTATTGATCTTGAATGACATTTCATTTAAGTTTTTAAATGAATGGATTTCCTTTTCTTTGAGGTTCATAGGTTGTGGCCTTAAAGGAACACTTTTACTTGAACACTGTCAAGTTTGGGTGCATTTATCCTCGAGAAATAATATGCTTCTCTGGTTTCATTTTTTGTCTAAGCAACAATGTAATTGAAAGTGAATCTGACACTTATTTGTGATGGGATCTTACAATTTTACATTCTCATTAGAGTTCAAGATGATAATAGTGGGTTACTAAACCACTAATATTTTGAATGATCAGACGCGGTCAGAAAGGCAGCTGTTGCCACCAATTGAATCAATTTTAAAGCAGATGGACACTGCTGGAACAGAACTTGAGTGCTTCCAAGCTTTACGGAAGCAGGAGCAATTAGCAGCATCCCACAGGATCAATGGCCTCTGGGAGGAAGTTCAGAAGCAAAAGGAGCTAGAACAAACTTTGCAAAGGCGATATGGAAGTCTTGTGGCTGAGCTGGAAAGGATACAGCATCTTATCACTGATTACAGAACACTAGCTAAGCAACAGGAAGAAATTGCTGCAAAGAATCGTGCACTTGAGTTGGCTGAGAGTGCAGCAAAACAAGCTGCCATACAAAACTCAGAAACTTCTGAACCTATGTTTTCAGATAACCTTGGAAGTTCTATGCTAGTCAATTCATCTAATGAAATACCAGAGCAGCAAACAAATGCTGTTCAAGATGACATTCATGCCAGTCTGAAACATGGTATAAATGCCGATTCAGAGAATGAGCATGCACCTATGGATACAGATGTTAGCATATCTACTGATGTACCTTCTGTGGTGGAGGGGTTGCGTACTGCGCAGAACTTGATTATGCAAGGAGATAATTTTTCTGATGTGGTGGTTGCAGAGGGAAATAATTTGAACGGTGAATCTATTAATGGGAATGCTGGTGGCATTGCAATTAGTGCTGAGGCTACAGAGGATGGTGCAGTTGCTGAGGACCAACAAATTGTCATGGAAGCAACAAAGCCAGATGGTGTTGCAATTAAACAAGGAGAGAGTGGTGAAGATGAGAGGGCAAAATCAACCAAGGATGAGATAAATGTTGCCAATTCTGAACAGGCAACTGCAGATGAGGATGGGGGGAGGGAATTGTAATATCTATGAATGAAAGGGAAAGTTTTAAGTCTTACTGAAATTTTGCGACAATAGCATTCTGAATCTATTGGAGCCATGAATTCAAGTTTGTCTTGTATGTCCCTTATTTAGCCGCACTAGTAGTGGTGGTTGACAAGGGACTTTTGCGGACCGTTTCCACAATTTGTCCATTCTGTGTTTCTGCTAGAACCGGACAGTTATGCCCATTGTTTTGTTTGTGCTGTTCTGAATGCTTGAAGGGACCAGATAAGAAAATCCGGTCATATGTATGGTACGGTGCAACTGATGTTAGATTGAGGAACTGTCATATCATAGTATCTGTGAAGAGTAGTGTGCCATAGTCGAAGCTTTTTAATTATATCAAGTACTTATTCATAATAGGTCAACGTTGTTATAGCTGAGCTGAGGCTGAATTTTGTTGCTCGATTACTCTTCCCCAATCCCAAACTCTGTTATTTGAATTGCTCCGCAATCAGTTTTGAGGTTGTGGCATGTCCAGCTGGATGTGTCATTTCCAATTGCATGAGCTTAAATCTTTTTCCCGAGTAAAAACTTGAAATGGTAAATGAGTTGGCCGTCTTTTATTGTGAAAATCAATTGCAAAAGCAGACCAAAGATCGTTTCAATAAGCATGCGAGGCATAAAATCATTGTTTGGAAGTTAAAAATTTATAATAAGAATTTAATTAAATTTATAATTTATTTTAAAGTCACATTCTAAAGTTGGAGAAATTTTGCCCATATCGAGTGTGTGAGCCAAGTTGGGTCAGGTCATGGTATAAATTTTAATAATTATCTCTGAACTTATATGGTTATAATATTACGGTACTTCAACTTTAAGTGCAACATAAAATTTTTTAAATTTTTAAATTTTATATAATAAAATCTCTCTAATTTTTAATTATTGATTTTTCAGTTAGAAATTGATGCAAATAGTTTTCACATTGTCTTTTGTCAACATTTCTCTTTCAATCTCTTATACTAAGTGTAAAATTATTTTCTCTATACATGAAAAATTATTTTGTCTATAGAGTAAAGAATTATTCAATTTATACATGACTTGAAAAAGAAAAGAAAAATATTGACTAAGTTCCATGTTGAAACTATCCAATTAGCATCTAACTGAAAAAATGATAATTAAATGTTAAAGGAATTTTATTATGTAAAATATAAAAATTGATAAAATTCTATATTACATATTTAAATTTAAAAATTATAATATCACAACTAGATAAATTCCACGATGGCTGATAAAATTTATCCCATGCCATCACATCTTCGCGTATGCACTTATCCCATGCCTCCCTTTGGCACGTAAAATGATACAGATTACTTGTTTGACAAGTCAAGGAATTACATTAATAATGACAGCTAATTTAAGCACAAGCCAAATTGAACCTCTCCTCCTCCTTGATAAGAGATAAGCACCATTGTGAAGCCACCTTTAGAGTTCTATAAGACAAGTGCTCCTCTCTCTACTTGTATAGTAGCATTCAATCGAAGCCCATGCTAGTTGCATAGAGGTATGTCTCTCTTTTTTTTTTTTTGGCTTTCGATTATGACCTCACTCAATAATCCTTTTTCTCCTTTATTAGGCAACTCCACTGTGTCTTTTTTCTGGTAATTAAACTTCCAGTCCATCCATTTCACGTTCATTCATTTTCTAAATTAGCAGATAAAATTTGTATGTTACTCTATTACAAAGAAGCGAAAATGCAGGATCTGATGGCTCTCAAACTCGCAATCATATTATGGAATCAATCAGTAATTAAATTACCCAAAATATTTATTTTTTATAGTTTGAAATAAGATAATCTAGGCTTGAGTATGTGGGTGTCATAAACACAATATTTTTTTTTTCTTAAAAAGTATATTTTTTTTCAAATATAAATAGTTTAATGCACTGAATAATTCCCCTAAGCCAATTTAATATTAATATCGTAATCTTCATTGATATTTCTAGTTGGAAAAAAAAAAAAAAATCTTTCATTGAGACAGAACAAGAAATGCCAGAAAATATGATAGCTTTCAACTTTACCTGTCGGCTCTAGTTAGAGTATACCACCGCTACTGGTACTGGTACACTGCACTTTCAGAACCAAGTGGACAAGCTTGTTTGTGCACATGTTTATGCATGTCCCTCTTTGTTTGAGTGGTTTGTTTGGTAATTTGGATTCTTGTTTAAGAATTTATTTCCAAGTTTTCCAAGACCACCTCCAAGGATTCCAGGAATTTTCTTCTTTGAATATTGTAGCGGGTGGTTGTTTTGCATATTTGAGTGGTGGGTTAGCTTAGGTAATTAGTATATGGTTGCTCTTTTGGATTTTTCCTGGAAGTGTATTTAAAGAAGACTTAACACGACCATTTGCTGGTTTCTTAGAACTATAAGACTCCGAATTTTGGGTAAAGATGATATACTTAGTTTTGGTTTAATTAAGCTTCTTCGAATGAGAATTTGAGTTTTGTGTGCTTTTAGGCTTATATTTTGATATTCTTGGGATTATTTTCTTGACAAGGTTGGTTTAATTATTTTTATAATCTAAAACTAAGTTGCTTCTCTGGTAAAGTAGTTTCTTATTTTAGTCATAATGTTTCTTTATGCCAGAGTTAGTTTTTTTCCCCCCTGTTTTTATTGTCGATAATTCTGTTGGTTTCTGTTAATATTTTTGTGGTTTTAGTTTAGAGCTTAGTGTAGTTTTCATAATTTAAAGTTTTCAACTTTTCATGTTTCCTGGTATGCAGAGTATAAGGAAGTGAGCAGCAGTTCCAATAAAGAAACTTTCTTGAAATTAAGCTTAAAGGTCAAAAATTCTTTTGTGGAGAAGAAAGAAACTTGCACACAGGTAAGACCCTCTCTGTGTGTGAAACACACACTTGAATTCTTGACTGGGCTGAGCTAAAATTCTTGAATTTCCTTAAAATCCTAGTTCAAGATGGGCCGGGCATGCTTTTGAAATTAGAAAACTGCAATCGGGTGAAGAAATTATTAATTGAGATTTTTGCTTTGACCAGAGCAATGATCCGTATATGTCTTAATTGAATTGTATATACTTTTGTTGGTTTCTCATCTAATTTAAAAGAAAAAAAATGGCTTATTTATATCATATTCTAGTTAGATTAACAACGGGGTGAATTTATGAGTTTTTGTGGTTATTTTTTTATCCTCCAACTTTCACCATAGAGAATTTTGATTGTTTCTTCAAGTTTTATTGCCTCTTACTCAATCACTGATGTGGATATCAGCCAAACATGGTTGCAGAAAAACAACACCGTAAGCATCAATCTATTAGTTATGATTTACCATCCCTTAAATTAATGTTTGTTTAATGATTAATTGTTTTCAGCAAAAATGGTAACCAGAACAGTGGATCTCCGGTCTGACACTGTGACTAAACCAACTGAAGCAATGAGAGCAGCTATGGCAAATGCTGAGGTTGATGATGATGTTCTGGGTTATGACCCGAGTGCCTCAAGATTAGAGACTGAGATGGCGAAAATCTTGGGCAAGGAAGCAGCTCTATATGTTCCATCGGGCACTATGGGTAACCTTATTAGTGTGCTTGTGCATTCTGACATTAGGGGAAGTGAAGTTATTCTCGGACACAATTCCCACATTCACATTTATGAGAATGGAGGCATTTCAACTCTTGGAGGTGTGCATCCAAGGACCGTGCAGAATAACAAGGATGGAACGATGGATGTTGATTTAATTGAAGCTGCAATTAGAGATCCGAGAGGAGGGCTTGTGTATCCAACTACTAGGCTTATTTGCTTGGAGAATTCACAAGCCAAGTACGTACCACCCTTCCATGAAATTGTCTCAAGTTTGTGGTGGCTAGATGGTGATATGATAATGATATCCACCTAAGTAATTTAACCTTTTAGCTTTCTGTTTTTACTGTCATTGAGAACTGAGATCGTCAAATTAATTTTTTTTGTTCCTCTTCAATTAAACCAGCAGTTTACACTGTACCTTTTCTTGTCTTTTACCTCTTATAATTGGTTTTTTAATCAATGCAGCTGTGGTGGTAGATGCCTATCTGTAGATTACACGGATAGAGTTGCAGAATTAGCTAAAAAGCATGGTTTGAAGCTTCACATTGATGGCGCTCGCATTTTCAATGCAGCAGTTGTGAGTAAAAATGTTTTCAATATGTTCAGTTATGAGTCCCATCTGCAGCTCTATGGCATGTTGTTAGGTCATATAGAGGTCAAGATAAAGAAAATGATTGTCCTAGATTTAAATCTTCTTTTTTCCCTAAAAAAAATCGTTATAAAGCATTAAAGGTATATTTGACTACTGTTTTCAGTTTCTGATCTGAAAATATTATCCCTCAGGCACTTGGAGTTCCTGTGCATAGGCTTGTTCAAGCTGCTGATTCAGTTTTGGTACGATGAAGGGATGAAGTTATAAGTCTTCTTTCTCAGATGACTGATATTCTCTTATTTATTGCGTTGCTATTTTTTTTTTTTAATCTCCTTAAACTTTTGATCCAGGTATGCCTATCAAAAGGTTTGGGTGCACCAGTTGGTTCAGTTATTGCTGGTTCAAAAAGCTTTATTGCCAAGGTAGTATATAATGTTTGCTTTGATGGGGAATGCCAGCCTTTTTTCCTCATTGAGAATAGATTCAAACTCTTTGGTTTGTTCTGCTTTAGGCACGAATACTCAGGAAAACACTTGGAGGTGGGATGAGACAGGTTGGTATCCTTTGTGCTGCTTCTTTAGTTGCCATACAAGAGAATGTAGGAAAGCTCGAGGATGATCACAAGAAAGCCAAGACGCTGGCAGGTTAACGTCTATATGCTTGATTTTAGTTCTATCCTCTTGCTTTACAAGGTTTACTCTAATTTTGCAAATTTATGGATTTCTTTTTTGCAGAGGGACTGCATCAGATTAAAGGACTAAGAGTGGATGTCGCCGCTGTAGAAACCAATATTGTAAGTATCTGTTACCTATGTATCAAATTGTAAAACTGTTGCTGCTCTGTTACCTTGGATTGAAAATCTTTCCGTATGAGAATTTGAACAAGTGTTATATTTACTCTTTCTTTATATTCTATTGGCCAGATGTATTTGGAAATAGAAGAGGGCTCAAAATTTACAGCAGAAAATCTATGCAAGAGCTTGGAACAACATGGTATACTTGTGATGCTAGCGGGCCCATTCAGGTCTGTCTAATCTCCAACATCTGGAGCCATGAAATGTTATGGAGCATTTGTTACATCTGAGCATTTCATATAATTTTCTTTAAATTTGCATAATATGCCTCAGATTCTGAGTCTTGAGACTCATAATCATAAAACTAGAGCAGCATTATTGGTCAACTTTAATATTCTGGTACATGCGCAATTCAGAAGGCATAGTATTCAATTAGTCCTCAGTCGTGAAGCATTCTTGATTATATCAGCAAATGCATTGTTTTCATGGTCATATAGACAACAAGCTAACAAGTCGTGTTTGTGTTCGTTTTCGTTTCCTTTGTCAGAATTAGGATTGTTCTTCACCATCAAATTTCAGCAAGTGATGTGCAGTACACTTTATCATGCTTTCAGGTAATCGATTTTTCGCCGATATCCATGTAACTGTTTGTATTTCATGTTCTAAAAAATTGTAGAAGTCGTCACATTTCTGCTGACTTGAACTTGCAGCAAGCTTTAACAGGGGTGCAAGATGAAAATGGCAACTAGTGGAAGAAATTGCTGTGAATTTCTCTTGAATATGATCATTTCCATCTGTTAAGTGGAAGTGTTTTTACCCTTCATCAGAAGTAAACTGCATTCACCTGTATTAATGAGTAAAAAATAGTTTGAAAATTGAAATTAAAAATGGTTGGACAAATAACAGTGCTCTACTGCCATAGTTTGTAACATTTATCAAAACTAATTAAGAAAATCTTATTCCTCTCTCTCTCTCTCTCTCTCTCTCTCTCTCTCTCTCTCTCTCTCTCTCTCTCTCTCTCTATATATATATATATATATATATATATATAGAGGAATTAGATATTCGAATCTAAATTTGCAAAGTGAGTAATATGATTTTAGTTACAGGATTAAGTTTGGCTAGGTTTAGCCTCCTATATTTAAATAAGATATAAATTATTTTTTTAAGGATATTTTTTATGAACAAATAAAATTTAATTGAAAATATAAATGCATCCCAACATATGGAACAATCCTTCAGCATCAACTGGGTCATCTTATAGGTTGCGCTTTTTGTTGGGTACCATTCTTTTGTTTTTGATTCATATGGGTTCTCTCCCCTATTCTAGTCCTAAGAACATGAAAATTTAGAAGATGATCATGTACCATCTCCAATGAGATCAATTTCTGCTTGGATTTTTATGAGTTAACATGCTGCTTCTTACTTATGTCCAAATTCTATCTTGTTCAGGTAGCCCCAAAGAGTAATGGGTATGCTTATTAATTACATGTTTGGTACAGTGGAGTCGTAATCGTCAAGATTTTAAATGGATACAATTTTTATTTTTTGGTTGTTAACTATGAAGAAGAAACATATGATGAGTTAGGTAAGCTTTTCATTTTCATGCATCCTCAAATCAAATGGGCCTTAATGAAAGATTCAAATTAAGCTCAGGAATTGCCTTGAAGGTTCCTAATTTTGTTGCTTTTGATCATTTGTTATTGCAGCTTTACATTTGCTTTTGATTTTTTTTTTTTTTTATGCACATAACATTTTGTTAGGAATTAAATAATAGGTTGCATTATCTACATTTTCACCAATTATCAAATAAGATGGGACATAATCACCTTCAAAATTATTATTTTGTACTGAAATATGCTTAATGCAATCACACTAGTTTTAAAATAATAATTTTTTATATTTTACAATAAATATTTGATAATTAAATTATTGTTTCAATAACATTTTGAACATTACTTATTAATTTTGATACAAATAGAAAATTTTATTTGTTATAAATTCAAAACATAAACACGTTAATAAGTGAATCTCATCATATATATTATGCATTTAATTAATAATAAATCGAGTTTAGACAAAAAAAAATATGTATAGCAATATATTTGATTTTCATTTGCCCAGATATATTAATTCGAAATTTCCTTGGGTTGCCAAAGTTTCTAAAAAATATTCAATTTATATATTCAACTGTCTATTATTTAGATTATAAAATAAGTATATTTGATTATTGAATTACTGATTGAAAAATTAAAATTTGAGAAATTAAAAATAAAATTAAGGATTTATATATCCTGAATTGTGTCTATCAAAACCTAATGTAAATTGACGGAACAATAACGTCCAAAGGTTGTTTGTTTGCATTCAAGCATACTGTCATATATGGAAGTACAAAATGAGAAGTACCTTTCGACAAGTAAATTCAAAACTAAGTAAGATGGAAACGTTCAATTTGTCATTTTACATATTTTAATTTCCCTATCTAATTTCCATACGAATTTACGTATCTTATTCATTCACCAATTGTTTAATTATAAACATCCGTAAAATTATATCTCATTAAATAAAAATATTAATTTAATCATACTGAAATTATTTAAGACTGTGAGATCTCTTTTAATGGATTCAGACTTTGTACACCTTCCACATTTTACACTGACAAAATCAATTGAATTTGAAAATGTTTATCATTTATTTGATTATTGAAAATATATTATTTTTAATTTTTTTTTTTTAAATCCCTATCCACTTTGTGGGATTGTTATTTTAACCAAAAGGGGTGGCAGCAGACCAAATCCTTGGTTCCAGGCCAGCAGTTAAGATAATGGAGGTATATGTATGGGACACAACTATTGAACAGTTTTTAGATTGGAGGGGGTTGTGTTTGACTGTTTGTTACTCTAAAAGGAAGTAAACTGAGTTGCCTTTTTGTACCATAGAGTGCATACTATTCACTTTTCTTATTATTCCTAGGATACAATAATTCCCTAGGCAATAGCCATTATAACATATAGTTTTTCTATATATCTACTTTAGTGATGATAATAATCATAATCATATCCAATTACTTGTTCAAATTTACAATCACAAACCCCAAAACTTGAACCCCCTTCTCTACACTATCTACTTAATGAGATTACAAATCATTTTTTTAACTTTCTTTTTTACCTTTTTTTTCACTTTTACTTGGTTAATTTGTCCTCAACTTTATGTTTAATTACCAACTTAGTGGTGGTGAATCTTTTGCTGGGCCCTTAAAATCCTTTTTACTGTTAGGCACTTTTAAGCACTAATTGTAAAAAAAAAAAAAATTATATTATTGATATAAATAAAACATTATTCATCTTATCGATACGAATAAAACGTTAATTTCATATGAATCGTACACGTAAAATTTATCTTTATCATATCAATCAATCAGTCGATTTTATCTTAAATTAATATTGATTGATATAATCTTTATCATCTAAAGATAATTTAAATAATTGGAACTTGTAGTCTACAAAGGTATGCAAGTATATATTAGGGAAATAAAAATTTATATATATTTGTTTATAAGATGTAAACAAGATGAGGTCCAAACGTAGTATTCTTAACAGGCTTTAGATTACTTCAGCTTTTAAGTCCATAAATAATATTTAAGCAATTTTTTTTTTTTTCTCAAAAACAAAGTTATTGGGCCAGGCATGAATTGCATATCTTATATTCCAAATGGGGGAAGTCTGTTCCTCACTCTGAGTGGAAGGTTAACCTCTTGCTTCAAATCACTGATTGCTTCTTATTTGTTAATGCTCTTTCAATGTCCCTTATTTTATTTTTCTATGCCCTTTTGTGGAGTGATTGGTCTAGGTTCATAAATGGGTCAACACCTACCTTTCCTCAAGATTGAAGTGACACCACCCCTGTGTAAATTTCTAATTTCCTTTTTCTCTCCTTGCCATTGATGGTGGAGGTAGCTTTCTATCATCCCTTTAAATTGATTCCACCAACCTTATAGAAGTAGGAATCTTTGAGTGATGCATTGATTGAAATTATTAGCTCTATCCACTAATATATATCAATTATAAAGTAGACTATGTCTGTTACTGTTGAAACACCAGCAATAAAAATTTCAAGAGAAATATCTTATATTAATTATCTCGATGTTATAAAATTAATTAAAAATCTTATATTTGAATCATGAGATTGTCTATCTTATATATAGATAATATAAAAATTTAAAGAATTCGATCTTAATATTCCCTTTATTAGGGTACGTTAGCTATTTAATTTGGTGATACCTTTCTTTACACAAAATTATTAAACACAATTTTAAATTCACTTGAAACCTTTATATCCACAATAACTAATTAACATAAAACATAGTAATCTTGAAATTTTAATTATTTTTTTTAATTATAAAAATCGATAATTCTTCAAATATAACGATTATGATTCTTTTAAATTTAAAGTTTATTGTTAGATATTAGTATTCTTAATTTAATTCAATATAATAAGATGATACTTACTATCAATTCTGACATAAATCCTAAGCTGTCAAAATTGTAGACAATTCATAATTAATCAACCCACGTATCAAACAAAAATAATATTTAATCTTTACATGTTAATGCAAAAGGTTAAACTGGAGTTGAATTTCAACACTAAAAACTTATCACTAGTTCATCACGTTCTATGTTCCTGGGACGAGGATAGGGAGGTAGGGTTTGGGAAAATTAATTAAATAATTTGAGAAAGTTAGACAAACCCCTTAACTAGGGTTGCAGAGTAAGAATCTCTAGTTACTGCAGTTTTACCCAATGGACGAGAATCAGTTATTAGCGAAACTATAAAAAAAAAAAAAAAAAAAAAAATTCATAGTTAAAAAAAAAAAAAGAAAGAAGTAAAAAAAGCAGAGAAGGCACTTTATGAAGACACATCATCTTTACGCATTATTGTCAAAATAGCCATAATAAAAAGCAACTATTGCCTTGTGCTTATGCTGATACTCACTCTGTGTTTCCAACAAATCAATTTGTATACTGCACTGCACAACTTTAATTTCCTTTTCCTTCTCCCATCTCACCTAATAAACTTAATCTGACATTGTTAATAAATATTCTTTATTCAAACAGCAAGACAATGTATATTATATTATTTCAATTAAATCTTATGGATATATTATACCAACTTTGAAAAGGACACAATCACATTTTCTTAATATGTGAAGAAAATACAAGCAGAGAATTAGGAAGCAAAAAGGAAGAATGTAGTGTTTAAAAATTGGAGCCAAAGGCATTATAATTGAGATTTAAAGAAGAAAACAAAAGGAAAGGAAATGAAGAAAAAATTAAGGCAAAGGGTACAAAGATTTTGGATGTGAGTACATAAGCAATTGCTATGAAGGTTCCTTGATAAATCAATAAATGAAAATTTATACTTTTAGAGGGAAGTGATGAGCACGCGCTTTAAAAGGTAACAATGACTAGTGACAGCATTTTTGTGTTGTGGCTCTTGGGTCACCATCCATTCTGCTTATTGCCAGACCTGTCCTATTATGGCAAAACAAAACACTCCCTTGTCTTATTAGTTATTATCAGAGGGACACAGTGTTAACTGAGCCAGATAGCCAATGCCAGTGGGACTATTTCACTCTCTATCTCTCTCCCCCTTCCCTAGCTACCCCTCACTCTCTCTCTTTCTAACTTTATCTACAGTGTTAACTTGAGTTGCTTGCTCTTTTCCTGGAAAAAAAATCTGATGGTCTGATCTTCTCTTTAAGCATATTTCAGATACCATCTATCAATAACTGCGGTCCTTAAAGATTTCTTGCAGACAGCAGCCATTCTTTGCTTAGAATCTTGTGTTTCCCCTTCAAATTTTTACCATTTTCTTTAATTACCATCAATTTCAAAACTCCTTTTCTCTCTTTCTTTATCGTGAAGACTGGGAAGCCATGCAAATTCTTGCTTATTGATCCCCTTTTTGGTTATTCTTGTGTTCTACTTCTATTTTCTCAAGAAATACCCATTCCTGCAGGGGCAAGGAGGATAACAACAAAGCTTCTTAACTCTTCCATTTCAAGGCGATAAACTATCCCTCATCACCTGAAAAACAAGAAACCGCTGCCTCTCTGTGTCTCTGTCTGTCTCTGTCTTTCTAGGGTTCTTACTTTAGTCATCACGTTCTCTCACAAGTAAGCAACAAGGGGGAAAAACTGTACTAAGACACCCAAGAAGAAGAACTGCAGCTAGAATCAGGACAACCCTACAGCAAAAACAAATCTATTAGCAGGATCCTGATAAAGACAGCAGGAAAACCCTAATCCTATCTATATCATCTGTTTACATGGATTTGGCATCCTCTTCAGCAAACCCAACCTTTTCAAGCCCAATAATGGGTGGCTCGATCACGCCCTCCAGGACCTCCACCACTTCAACCACACCAAACGCAACCTCTTCCCCATCTTCCACTCCAAGTCGCTATGAGAACCAGAAGCGGAGAGACTGGAACACTTTCTGCCAGTATCTTAGGAATCACAGGCCCCCTCTTTCGCTTCCCATGTGCAGTGGTGCCCATGTTCTTGAATTCCTTACGTATCTTGATCAATTTGGCAAGACTAAAGTCCACACTCAAACTTGTCCATTTTTCGGCCTCCCTAACCCACCAGCACCTTGTCCATGCCCTCTCCGCCAGGCGTGGGGAAGCCTTGATGCACTGATCGGACGACTCAGAGCAGCCTATGAGGAGCATGGAGGGAGGCCTGAAGGGAACCCATTTGGTGCAAGAACAGTGAGGATTTACTTGAGGGAGGTTAGGGATTTTCAGGCTAAAGCAAGGGGAGTTAGCTATGAGAAGAAGCGAAAAAGGCCTAAACCAAAAGCAACATCAACACCTCAAGCAGCAGCACCACCACCTGATTCAGGCGCGGCCTAGAGAGTTAAAATATGAACAAGGAGAAGCTTGCATTGAAGCTATATGATGCGGGCTCATTATCACCAGCAGCTTTATCTATATGGGTATTATTTTTCTGCTCTTCCTTTATTTTTATCCTATAAAGAGATGGTTATATAATGAACGTTGCTTTGCTTTGCTTTCTAAGAGCATATGTTTGGATTTGTGGGTACAATTGGAACTACTCTTTAAGGGACAAACCGCCTGGCAATGAGCTAGTACCAGTAATCAGTAGTGCTAGTAATAGTGAATCTAGTGATAATAGACTTTTAGCAGAAATTATGATACCAAGTAATCTTGTACTTGTGGTCATATATGGAATTTGTACTTTGAACATATAATCTAAGTACTTGTTGTTATATATATGCTCTTTTTAGTCTCTTCTTAAGCTTGCTGTTTCACCCTTTCTGTGGGAATTAGATATTTTATCTGTTCTGTACACAAAACCTGAAAACAGAAATGAAAGTTCACTTGTGTATAGCAGATGATTAGATAGAACTATATACTCCACTATATTAAAAAGTCTACATAGTAATTTAATCATCTATGTAATAAATCTTCTAATTCCTGCGCTCAAGCATCTCTCATATAATATTAAAGTCTACTAGAATGGAAGGCATCACTAGTAGTAGATACAATGCTAGTTATATTTGTATAATATTCTCTATCTCATGCAAAGATGCATTTACTTTTATTTGAACATTTGTAAAGAACTAACCTAGAAAATGAAATATTTCTGGTGGTGAAGGACATAGCATTTAAAAGTTGGTGGGAGATCACGAGCCCATGAACAGTGAAATCGATTAGGTATCCATTTAAAGATAATGTGAAGGACTCTATATTTAGGCATACAGACAAAAAATTTGATTCAGCTTTTCTAATATTGATGCCAGCTAAAAACACACAAGTTCCAAAGTAATTAATAAATAAATTGTACATCCAAAACCCAGCATTAAGAAATGTAATTTCGAGAATTTGGGTGGCTATATTTTATAATCCACTTGGACCAACAATCATTTAAACTTGGATTAACAATATGGTTTTATGTTTTGTTTAGTTGATGTTGGAATTGCCTCTATGGTGCTATATTATTATATTGCTTATAATAAGAACGTATACTGAAGAGAGATGATCTCATATATATATTATATTCGAATGGAAAGATTTTGGTGTTTGGAAAGAGCTAAGCATTTGTCATCAGTGATCTAGATCATGTTTCTTCTTGATCTTTAGTAGAATTTAAGTGATACTTTACCAACTATGGGATTAAAGCTTACACGCAACTAATCATCAAAGTTAAGTACTAGTTAGGTTTTTTCATTTTCCCTACTAATAGGATGAGAGTATTGGGTGTTCTATTGACCAGTCTTAGTCGGATGGCATATATTATTATTACATTTAATAAGCTTGCTTATCCAAAAAAAAAAAAAAAAGAATTACTAGCTAGGTTAGTCAAGTCAATTTCAATTAATTTCTTTATGCATGCCATGCCATGCGGATTTTCTAGTGAATTGCTTGTTGGATTTGATGAACTCAAGCTACATAACTATTAGATTTTGAGTTTTTTTTTTTTTAATCTTAGTTATTATTTTCCTTTCTTTAGGTGTATACATAGGCTTATTGCAGGCTTAATTAACAACTTTAGTATATATTTATATTTGAGTTAAACACATTGACCACTCTCCTCTTTTTCCTATTATCGAATAAATTTTCATTAGTTGAGATAGCTTTATTTATAGGTTGATTATTTAAGGATTAGTCTTCCAACATTGTAATTAACCATCATAATTTGGAATTGGATGCAATTACTTAAGTTTTAAAAGCTCGAATTGAAGCAATAAATGTTTGATTCAGAATTCATTATATCTCTTCTTCTGTGTTTCCTTTCTGTTGTATATCAAAATTATGAAAATTTGTCTACTAGATACACAATTATGTCTCTCTCATTAGTTCTCCAGCTCCCATAAACTTACCCTGAAAAACACAATATAAACTATAGCTTAGAGCCCTACTTGTATAGATCCTTCGAGCCACTTCGAACCTTAGGAAAAATATTTGACTTTCCTACTCAACGAAGAACAGAACCACAAATCTAATTAACTAGGAATTACATGGCCTTTGAAATGAGCCCTACACACAACAATTTCAAAATTAAAATTAAATTAAAGAAAGAGCTGTGCTGATATATTCAACCATATGTTTGCATGCATGTTATATCTGTTGTTGTGTGGGAAATTAAAGCTAGGGTTAGCATAATTAAGATATCTCTTTTGAAATTCATTTGTCTTATTGGCATTATTGAGGAGATCTCTAATGGAATGGTTTCAGTTAACTGTGTTCTTACCAAATAGAAATATTTGGTGAAATTTCTTGTTAGTTCATATAACCATTCTGCTCTCTAATGAATGCGCAACTGGCTGTAAATTTGTTATGGAGCTACTACTGCATATTACATTTAAAGCAACGATTTCTTAGCAACAGTTATAAAATTGTTGCCTTTATTTTATATATATATATAAAAGGCAACAATTTTGTAATAATTTGAAACCATTGCAAACAAATTGATAAATTATGTAAAAAATTTAACAAAATTGCTATTAGAATTGTTACAATAGCAATGATTTACACCTATCAAGGAAGCGGTTTTTATCCTCTGTAAAAACATAATCAAACTGTTACTTTATGTGATGGTAATAGAGGCAGATATAAGCCATATTTGGCATTGAGTTTCAGACTCTGAAACTCAATTTGGTCTGAAACTCAATGCCAAATAAAAAGCACAATTTTAGATGTTATTGAGAAAAGTAGTTTAGAAAAAATTATTTTATTATTTTAATGTTTGTACGATTAAAACTAAAACTGATCAAATTTAATTTTTAATTATTTTTTAATACTCTTTAATTAGTATATTTAAAAAAGTAATTTTCTCAATAACAGTTTCATCAGTAATGCCAAACAGGCCCATAGTGATTCTCAAACTACTATTATCAACTTCTAATTTAAACATATATGACAAGAAATTTTCACTGTTGCTTTAGATTTATTATGTAGTAACCTATTTAATTTATGAGCATTTTTATTTCATGAACCCATTCTCAAAGTTAGGTGTACAATTTCATGAACCCCTTCTAAAAATTATGATGTTATTATTATTATTATTGTTATTTGCAGTTTAAAAACATTCATCGTTTTCTTCTTTCCTTTTATCTTTTTTTCTATAATAATTGTGGATTTATTCAGTTTTTTATTTTAATTATTAAAATTATTTATAAGAGCTACTTGATTAATTAATTGGGTTTAAATTCGATCCATTATGGATCGAGATATAAACGTGAAATTTAATTTATTTAGAACTCGTATTATATTTATATCTTAATTTTATAATATTTAAGTCGAGAGAAGAAAAATTCTAATTAATAATGCATCTGTTAAAAATCACTTTCATTACAGAACTAATTCTATTAAGCTGACGGTGATTACAGTGATTTAATGTGTACTTAAAACTAATTGCGTAAGAATTTTTGTGAGGTCAAGGCAGCATTCAAACGGATATATATATATATATATATATATATATATATATATATATATATATAATATTTTTTTTTTCATTTAAGAAAAGAATTCTGATTCCATTTCTTCTTTCGAATTCTCGAAGATGATGAAGAGCTCTTATCCGCATGAGGCTTGTTTCCATTTGGAGGGTTTAATGGTAAAAATACGTGGAAATTTGGGAGCATAAATATTAATTATTCATAACTATCCCAACTGTGAGATGCTTTTTCGGACGTAATTTTGGTTCTGATTTAGTTTTTCTTAAGAATTGGAATTAAAACTAAATTTTTGTTTAAATTTTGGTTTGATTATAAGTACTTTTGATTTTAATTTAATTTTCAATTTCAATTTCAATTTAGTTTGAATTTTGATTTTTACACTCAAAATTATATATTATTATATTGTATTCACTTTAAAAGAATTAAAATAATTATATATTCTAATTGTTGAATTAAAAAATAGTATGGAATAAATTTGTATTTTACATAATATTGTCAAAGATAAATGATTTACACTAAAAGATTAAAAAGAATATTTTGTTTTTAAACAAAGAGATTCATTGAAAAAAAAAAGATTAATAACAAAAATTAGAGAATTAGGGAGCTAAACACTTGTGGTATGGCAATCAAACTAATATTATGTAAAATTAGTTTTAATCTTTTTTATTAGAGTGTTAATTATTGGCTAATAAAATTAACCCTAAAATATATTATAAAAATTATATTTTATTAGAAATATTCCACTTCATGAAAAGCCGTAATTCAATAATGTTAGATTCATCTTTAAAATTTTAAAGTTTCATATTTGTATGTGTCGATTAGTACTGATTGATTTGCAAAGTGAGAATGCCTTTATTTTTTGTCATATGATATATGCAATTGGTACAATATATTAGCAGAAATTTCAAAGTTGTACTCTATGATATGAAGAAATATATGATTCCATTGAATGTTGAGAAAGAAACCCTAATGGTGGGCTCCCTTTTCCCCCTCCTAGTCATAAATGGCCTAACTCAAACACTTCAACGTACTGTGCTCAGTCTCATTCATTTCTTTAAAATCTTAAGCTGATATTCCCTCACAGTTAATGCAATATACACTAGCATTCACCACCTTTTTGGTACACTATGGATTATTCTTTAATTTATTCTATTTTTACTCTAATTATTTAGATAGATTTATATATTGATCTTTTAAATATGAGGTAACAATATCCTCTTATTCTACCGTTTTAATTTTACCCAAGTTTTCTGCTTTGAAAATAGTGTTTCCATCCAAATGGGCCTCGCCGGTAGATCTTGAAGGGACTATGCACTTGGTAAAAGCTTTTCTGGTAAAAAGAATGGTGAATAGCCCATGGCTGTATGAACTTAGAGCCATACTACTTCCAAGTCCCAACCTTACTTATTACCATGCATGCCCTAAAGTACTTCGTATATCGTGAACCCTACTTCCAATATTATAGTCGCTGCAAACATTTACAAATAAAAAAGATAATCACCTCTAATTTATTATGAATATAAGATATAAATATATATAGATATCACCTCTATTTTTTATATAAATTTTATTTTTTAAATTTATGATGAACTAAATTTAAATAATAATTTCTCTTTAAATTTACACTTAATTGATTAATTAACTAAAGTGATAGGTTATTTAAAAAATAAAAAAAAAAACTTAGGTAAGAGGTTTTTTTTTTTTTTTCCCTCTAGCTTTTCTCTTTTAATTAAATAAATTTGTTAGTTCTATGAAATCATATTGGATTAAAATCTCAACTAGCTTAATTTTGAGTTTACTTTATATATGTCACCCATGTGTGAGTATATAGAAAAACATAATAAATTAAGACATGGTTTATTTTATAAAAAATAATTTATATATTAAAAATAATTTATTTATTAAAAATAATTTTATAAAAAATATCTTTTACAAAAATATTTTTCATTATTTGGCTGTAATGTTATATTAATTGTATGTTTTCATTTTATTTAGATATAAATATTTTTACATTTTAATAAGATAATCAAAATTTTAAAAAATGAAAAATTATTTTTTTTTTGAAAAAAGAAAAGTAATTTTTCTTAAAAATAATTTTTTTAATTAAAAAATAATTTTCAATAACTAATTTTTTAAAAGTTTTAAATGCTAAAAAATATTTTTTAAAAAACTTTTTTTGTGAAACAAATGAATGCTTAAGTTCTTGAAATATTTTACAATACTTTAATTTTATTTTTTAAATAAATTAGATTGAATTAATAATAAACGGAGAAGAATGACTTCTAGGATATAAAATTATTGGGTAAAATAATATTTTAGTAAATAAAATATTGATGAGTAATGAGAGGATATTATTTTATATTTTTAAAATTTTAGTTATTTTTAAATTATGAAATGTAAATTTTGTATTAAAAAAAAGAAAAAGAGCCTATGCTCATCGCAGTAGAGGTGACGATGCAGGGAAACCAAACGGCCAAGCCGTTGTAAGCTATAATAATAGGCAACGGTAATAATAGAAGAGCACAGCCAGCTCCCCCCTGATTCTATTTCAACTCCGTACACAAAAAGATCCGGCAATCTACGCTTTACTAGACATTTGACACGTGTAAACCTCTTTAGCCCCCACCTACCGTATGCAACCACGTGGAAACAGGCATTGAATGTCGGCAACAGAAAATTCTCACACACTACCTTGGCCTCGTATCTAGAGTTTCCTTGCTTTCTGTTCCACGTGGAATGATTTCTGCCGTTGGATGGTTTTCCTTTTTTTTTTCATACATTAAAGTGCTTTGCTCCCTTTGCTATTTATAGGAACAAACAGGAAAGGCGCACACCCATTGTTATTCCAATGTCAATTTTCTCTCTCTCTCTCTTTTTTTTTTTTTTTTTTTAAATAAATTTACTAAGAAAGGAAAACAGCTATTAGGAATAAATCTGACCGCCCCAATTTCAGGGAAAATTATAGAACCAAGTGGTGATCATTATATACTATAGAAAACCAATAGAATGAAGATAATTATATAATTATAATTATTTTATTATTTAATTTTATATTATGAAAAATTAATAATTTGATAATTTAATTTTAAAAACACATTTATTATTTTTTTTTAATTCTGTTATATATTTTTAATTTTTTTAAAATTTTATTATTAATAATAAATATTTTTATTCTTAATTTTTTAACATTATTAATTCTTTTATCCTTAATTGAGCGCCTTTTAGTTGCTTGAAAGACCCACGTAAATGCATCACTTCACGATAAAGGAAAATTATTGCCTAAATCTAAATTAAAGATATAAATATTTAAAATTTATATATTTAATAGGTTATAAATTCTAGTGGTGTCTTAGATTTCAAAAGACCAAGTATAAGCAAAAAAAAAAAAATCCCACAATAAAATAGAGCTAAATAAAATGCCCACGAAAGATTCACAAGAACATCATAATATTCTACTGAAGTGTTTGTAGGCAAGTTCAACCATTCTAGTTAATTTCTTTTTGTTTTTTTTTCATCAGAAGAAGCTCCATAAGCTTCTCTCATCCTGTCTCAGCTTATCAGCTTAGGGAGCAAACAATGTCAGGAATATCTCCTAGGCAAAGAAAATGTCAAGAATCAAGAAGAAGAATACAGATGGCATGTTTAACCCCACATGAAGGCATTCTGCTCACTGTATCACAAAAATGGGAGTATCCACCAGACACATTGTCAGCTTCTCCTTTGCTATGAATGTCCTTTCCTTCCTTTTTCTATTTTCCCCCCTCTAAAAGAATCGAGTATATTGAATGGAGATGTATGTGCAACGTGAAAGTGAGAATTCAGAATATACAGCAGTCGAAAATATTGCAATGGCAAATTCAGTCTCAGAGCCTCGTGCGACCAAATTAATGAATTATTTAGAGCGACTGTGAATCTCTTCATTAAGAAGGGTTATTAAGCCTCGATCAACTGTTGGCTTAGTGTTGTTAAGAATTCGACTCAGTGAGCATAATTCTTCTGGGATTGCCCTCTTGAATAAGCCTTGGAGTATCGTATCAACTCCCTCAGGTAGGAGATTACTCCCTGGAGTTCCTTCATTATTATGTTCCTCAGATGCTCCCTGGATATAGCCTCCACTTTCTTCGGGTTGAGAAGGTTGTGGAATCTGACCCTGAGGCCGTGAGTAGGGCCTGGAGTCCCAATAACCTAAGCAAACTCGATTTCGATCCAATGCCTCTATGGCCTGTTTAAAGAAAATAAATATAAGATGTATATAATTTGTTGTTCAATGCAAGCATTTGTTCCATAAAGAATTAAAAAATAAAAATTTTCTAAGGAAGTTGCCATGAATTGCCAATGCAACTTTTGCCATTTAAAGTGCATTTTTAATTCTTTCAACAAAGAAGCTATTCCCCGCTAACATGGATGGCGATCAACCTCAGATCCCCAACACCCTCAATTTAAAATAAAATGGAACTGTGAAAGTACAAACAGAATCTTATGATGTATGTGCTATGGAAGCAGTGCCTGTACCATATACAAAACTGTCATCCAGAAACACAAGAAAGAAAGCTCATGATTAGAGGAAAAAAGGATGATCTGCCCCACAGTTAATTTACCTGAACAATTGCTGGTGAAGAAAACCCAAACATTTCAAAGCCATCAAGACTTCCAGGAGGTTGCAAAGGAGGTAAGTTCATTCTTCCCAATTTATGTTGCTTTGTAATCTCTTGATTTACTCTCTCTCTCACCATTTCCCAGCATCTGGCTGCGGAAAGGTGAACGAATACCTCAGTTGGACAATGCTCCAAGGAAACCTAATAAATGTCAGAACATAACATATTTAGGATTTGAATATCAGCTTCAAATCTGATAAACATTATTTAATTTTTTGTATCTTGATGCAACACTGACAACAATCTCAATCCATCCCTCTAGTTAGAAATACACAGCCAAGACTACTACAAGTGAAAATATTTATGACATCAACCACAACTTTACTCACAGCTCTATTGCTTTGAACACAATAAGTTTTTAAGAAGCATTTCATAAACATCACTTCCAGTTATGAATAGTAGGGGTGTTCGGTTCCGATTTAGTTCGGAGTTTGCCTAGGAACCGGGACCGAGCTGAAATTTTGATACGGTACCAGTTCAGTTCTTGATACTTAAAATAATTTTATGTAACTATTTCCTTAAAAAGTCATACTTGAATCAGTATTTAAGTTTTAAATTGGATTATTAATATATAATATATCATATAATATATTTTTTAGCTATTTATTAATCATATATATATTGAAAGTATATAATACATCTAAAAAAATATAGAAAAACATATGTATAAATTCGGTTCTTGGTTCGGTTTCGGTATGGTTCCGATTCGACTCTTAATGAAAAACCAGAACCAAACCAAGTATCAAAATAACTTTAGTTTGGTATAATTCCCGTCGGTTCGGTTCTTCGATTCAGTTCGGTTCCCCCAAGAACCGTGCACAGCCCTAATGAATAGTTGTCAAGAATCATGAATCTAGAGGGATTTGCATCTCAACTCTTCAGGGATATCTAGTACATCATTTCCCATACCTGCAATTCATTTTTATCTTTAGAAATGCTATCCCCACTAAATACAATACCATAGAAGCCATTAACATATTGCTAATATGCCAATGAAATTCCGTCACAAGTTAAAAGTCCCACAACCATGAGCAATGAAATTTAGCATGTTAAGAGCAGCTGTCATATTCTAGTAGCTCTTACATCCTCGACAAGGCCATTCTCAATGATCACATCAATTTTAGGTACCAATTATATTTACGAACTATCATAACAAATATTTTGAAGGCTTTGCAAGGGAGATGATCATTCCACATTTTACTTATTTATTTAAGAGTTTTATTAAGGCTAACAAATAAAAAATAAGCAAAATAGCATAGTTGTCTGATCTTGTGATGCACTAGCAGTTCCAGGCTATAGGGAAAAAATTTTGCAATTACCATGAACAGAGGTCTATCTCGCCCTGCATCCAGAATTTCTGAAACATAGTAACATATATTTGTTGGATCTAAAACACTTATATATCTAACCCTGCTCCTAAATCCTGCATCAAATAGAGCAAATTTTGTTAATATAAGTGACACCTTTTTTTTATCCTAAAGAACTGTTTTTGGAATTTCTGGTCTCTGTAAAGTTAACAACTGCACCATACCTTTGGGAAAAATCGCCTGGCTGTTACACCACAATTTTCCAGGATGTATAACTCCGAATGCCAGAGGCTCAGCATTACAGTTAATCCTTCGCACTACCTTGGCAATTCGGGGACCCCTCTGGCGGAAATATCGGTCCAAATTATTTTGTGAGCAAGATGGGCTACCTGCCATAGTTCTTGAGTTATCCACTGGATTTGATGTGGCATTTGCTCCCATCTTATCCTCATCATTAGGATTTGCAATGCCACAATGCTGTGGCTGTGGACACCTAGCAATTGCCATATTTTGATCCTTACTGGTCTCTCTCATGTTTGAAGACTGTTGAACATTCTTACCACATCCTGCACTAGTACAGCCTGCATGGCAAGAGCTGTCTGCTGCGTTAGATGCAAGAACTATTTTACTATGTTGAATCTGGTCATCCTTCACTTTTACAAGATCGAATATACAATTATTCCTTTGTCCATCAGGATCAGGGGAAGAGCTAACATCATTTTTACTAATCACTGCAGCATCAGTCACAGGCGCAATTAAGATTGAATCTTTATTGTCATTGCAGGGGTCGTCATCAGAACTAGATGACCTCTTAGAAAATTCTGAGTGCTTTGCAAGAGAAATTTCTGTTGCTCTTTCTACAACTGATTCCTTTGGTTCGTCACCTTCCTCATCACTACGAAGACTAATATTATCATGGCCCAAAGTTGAAGGTTTTTTCATTCCACGTTCTGATGAAGCGAGGTCTCCAGCATAGGACATGTCTTCTCGAGATAGCTGGCATACTGCTGTCCTTAAATTGATAGAAGAAAGGACGGATTCTTCATTTGACTTTGAATAGTGATTTTGATTCTCAGTTGCTTGAAAAGAACTACAGGACATAGATGATGTCTCTGTGCCTTCCTCAGAAGGTGTCTTTTTTTCTACCGAATAAGTCTCACCAAAGATCTTCATTGAAGTCAATGTGATTTCCCTGGTGGTTCCTTTACCGTCCACATCTCTAAGAAGATCAATTGATGCTTTTGATCTCGCCTCCTTAAGTGCTCTTCTATCTGGCAAATAAGAAAATTTACAATCTTGCAAATTGTCTTTGGAGACATAAGATGTCAGGGCCAGTCCAAGATCTAATCTTGCCCATCTGTAAACTGCACTCAATTTTCCTTCCAATGCCTCAACAAGGATGTTTAATTCACTGATGTCATAGCGAAATAGGAAATATTTGGTACCCCAATCACATGAACACATCTGCTTTGCATGATTCAAGCATGCATACTTATCTGGAGAACAAGGACATCCTGCTGCAGATAGGTGCAAATCAAAAAGGCAGACACTACATTCCCTTTCATTTGTGGCATCAAAATTGCTCTCCATCTTCAGCACCTGTGAAGATTTGCAAAGAAATTCTCTCCTCACACGCTCTATCTCCACACGTTCCTAGAGAAAGGGAAAAAAAAACGAAAAAGAAATCCCAAATCAAAATAGAACAAAATAAAGTTTTATCGCATATTTACTAGTATTTTTATTTTATTGATTATGCTTAATCACACAATTCCAACTCCTCCACTATGTTCAAACTTATATTGACCATGTATACTAATTCTTTTATTGGATTGATTGCATCATATTAAGTTTTACTAAATATTGGAGTTAGACTGGGTCCTAAATCCAAATTCTAGCCTCCTAATTAGGAGTGGCCACAGTTCAGGAATCGCCGGTTCAGGTTCAATGAAATCATGAACCTGAACCAAACCGCCATGGTACAGTTTGGAAGACGGTTCCTTAACCGCCAGTTCCGGTTTGAGTCCCGGTTTAAAACAATTTGAAGAGTGGTCTGAAGAAGAACGGTTTAAAACGGTTTGAAAGCGATTTAGGGGCAGTTTAAGGGCGACTTGCACGAAAAAAATTAGAGAAAAATTTTATTGATTTAAAATTTAAGTTATATTTGTAAAAGTATTTTAATTTTTCTTAGAAATCTTTTAATAAAAATAAAATAAGAAAAAAGAGAATAAAAATAATTTATCTTTAAGAAAAATTTAATAAGCAAAGACTTGAACTTAATTAAAAAACTATACATGAAATTAATTTTTTTTAAAGAAATTAAAAAAAGATGCATGAACTTCATTTTGCCTATGTATCCCTTTAGAATTTACAGGAATCAAAATTTCTAGTTCTATTGCATGCCCTTTTTTAAAAAAGTATATGATAATTGATAATTAAAAAAGTACAAAAGAGAAAATAAAATAGAATAGAGGGTATTGTAAATTTTATTACGGATATAAAATAATAACAAAATAATTAAGATAGTATTGAAAATTTCAGTGAGCATATAAAATAATAAAGTAGGAAAATTGAAAGAGTATTGAGAATTAAAAGGAGTATAGAAAATAATTGTTTAGAGAATTTGAAAGAATTTGAAAGAGTATTAAGAATTAAAGAGAGTGTATAGAATAATTGTGTAGAGAATTAATGATATATATAAATGAATTAAGAGTAGGGTGAGATATTTATTGAGTTCTTTTGTATTTAAATCACTGGTTTGGTCCAGTTCGGAACCGTCTGTTCAATCCGGTTCGGAATCGCCAGTTCACGGTTGCTGAAAAATATGAACTTGAACCAAATAGCAAAAGGGCGGTTTCGGTCCAGTTTGAAGCCGGTTTTGGTTTTGACCGGTTTCAGTCCGGTTTTGACGATCCGGTTCCGGTTCGAAACCAGACCGCGGCCACCCCTACTCCTAATTCACAAATGCAGAAAAACATACGAACACCAAATTATTACAATACTTTTTTATAACCTGTTCAAATTGCAGTACTTGAATAATCAGACAAATTTCAAATTGCAATATTCCAGTAAGTCAATCATTGCAAAAGAAACAAGAATAAACAGAGCTGAAGTTTACCTTGAGTGCTTTTGCTAATATTCCATCCTTTCCACATACATCTTTCCATCTTAAGTTATCTGTTGTATTCTTTTTCAGTAAATTAAGTTCCCAATGAGCTCTCACTGCTTCCCTTGCCGCTCCAAGCAACAGTTTATCATGGGAGATGGAAGTCTTTCGCGCCTGCTCACGATAAAGCTCTATAGCAATCTGTCCATGGGGCAACCAGTCAACAGGGGCTACATTTACTGCCTCCGCACAATTGAAGCCACAATTAAACCCTGAATGATATGCTCGAGGAAACGTTAAAACAAACTCTCCAGAATTTTGTACACACCGATAGACTGGTACGCCTTCAGATTTTAGTACAGAAGGAGAAAGCTGTGTCACCTGCATATGAAATTAACAGATCAGAACAAGGACAGAGTTATAAATAGAGAAAAGTGCAAACTGCTCAGGTAAAAGACAAGTTTTAAATTATCAAATTTATTCATGCTATCCTAGAATCTCCATAAATTTCATGATAAAATGAGAACAAAGATTATCAATTTTTTCAACTTAACTTCCCACAAAATCCATTTCTAAGAATAAAATTTTTCTTATTTCTCCTCTTGACAAGTAGAGAGTTACCCATAAGGAATGTGTGTGTGTGTGTGTGTGTGTGAGAGAGAGAGAGAGAGAGAGAGAGAGAGAAGGGGAGAGGGCAGATGGGTTTGGAAAAAAAAAAAAAGAGCAACTATAGCTGAAGGAAGTGACAGCTGAGCAATAATAATCAGTGATGAGTTGTGACAGTACTTTCATAATCAAAATTAAAGGCATATATCTTTTGCCACAAACTAAGACATTCCACTCCAGTGATTGAATAGCATGCTTTCATCCTATTCAATCATGGAACTACATAGAGTTCATAACACGACAAGAAACAGGGATATCTTATTTTAGCTTCACTTCTTTGGAAGGCCTCCATTTTCAGAAACAAACTCTGGCAGAACGTTATAAGCCATAAGAAAAGACAAAACTATTTGCTGTACTAGAACACTTCCCTCAAAAGCCTGCCTTGAGCTATATAGCAGATAAAAGAAGAAACATAGAAGAGAAAACAGATGAACTTTGAAAATTTTGAGTATTTGAGTAAAGGGGACAAAACAAGTAAATAATACTACAGATGAGACTCATAACAAAAAACAGAGAATTCAAGACCAAAATGGCAGAATACTACCCATCTGAGCTAATTACTAATGTGTTGCAAAAGTAATTGAAAAGTATTTGGGTCCAAGTTCTGCTAGTCAACAAGCAACAAGTCCAAACAACAGCCAAGTAAGCAACCTTTTATGCTATGGGAAACTAACATGGTAACACAATAATGGGAACCTTTACTCACCAGCTTATGCAGTAAGTCAGGTTGTTCTTCAAAAAGATCAGGTAAATGCTTTCTCATAACCTCTTCCAATTTAATGGCATCCTTCCCTGGGACCCCATACCATATTTTTGGAGCACCCCAATGCATGTAATTCAGTGAATATAAGTGATGATCTTCGACATGCTGTTTCAGAATATTAAACAAAAGAAAACATAAGAGTTGGTAATAATCAGCATCCAAAATGAACAGATGGATTTAACGCTCCAGGCATTGTTCCAATTAGACAGACGATTTAATTCCAGCACTGAGTTGAAAAAGAGAATCCATATAACCAACCCCAAATTTTTGGGATAAAAGCTTAGTTTAGTTGAGTTGAGTTGACTAATCAGCACTGAAATCGAAAGTTGAATTGTAACAACAAAACCTTAAAGGTTTGAAAATTTTATTCAATATTTACTGGATATAGCTCAATGGCTTTATTCCACAGCAGGAAGGATTCAAGTTTAGGTTACTGCCTTTTGATATCATTTGGCAAGAAAATAGAAAATAGTAATAACGTTTCTCCTTTTTTATCAAGCTTTCACCTATCAATTATCATCGCCACATAATAATATAGTTCTAAAAGATGCATTGACGTACACCCACACCGAAGCCTAGCGTACAAATGATGCACAAATTGAAACATATACATATAAGAAAGAGACTCGGTACACATTTATCTCAGTACCGATCTAATATTTATTCATGCTGTTTTGAAGCTGAACATTTGGTTTATGCCAGGAATAAGATACATTTGACCTTACCCAACAGAAGGAGGAAAAGCACATTCCTATATACAACCACGGCACTAAAACACCAGATATATCACCACTTTCATAGGAAAGGACAGATCCAGAAAGCCTCGGAAAGTTATTCAAGTTCCAACCAGATTTTGCATAACGTTCATTTGCATCAGAACCAACTTGACTGAACAATTTTGGAAACCCACTGCCAAAAAACCCAGTTTCCAGATCAGCCCCATAAAGCACCTACAAGACAAAATGACAATTAAGTATTACGGTTCACTTGGTAACTCACTTTGCAAGAATGAGAGAGGTTAGATGGTGCAAACACAGCATATGATGATACAAATAAGTGTTTTCACCCAAAATAATAATATTTATAGTCTTATCAACTTTCATGCAATACCTCTATCTCTTCAGTCGCTTTCTCTACAATCCGCCAATATTCTCCTTCAATATTCTCCACAGTTGGCTCCCATTTATCATGAAGTACTGCCATGTTACCTCCCTTATTCATATCATTCTTCCTGAAATACTGGGCAGTGAAATCATCCGCATATTTCTGAAATGTGTACAGAGTAAACTCTGGACCAGGTCCAAACCCAAAACACTCAGCCTCACAAACACCAGCATCATTATACCCTGAGACATTTCCGATATCTGCCCCACAATGTACTGCCATTCTCATGCATCTTCTCCTTTTCTTTCTGGTGTGGTTATATAGCTTTGACATTTTTTTCATTGAAGCTCGATTCTGCAGTTTGTCAACCCTCTGGACACGAGTAGCAAAAGTAGAACCCTCCCAAATAGATTTTTCCTTCAGAGGACAGGGAGGTTTCCAAGAAGGAGGAGGAACAATGCGACATATTCCATATGGTTCAGCTTTTGGCCGTATGCTAGCTATGTATTTCATAGTATCCTCAAACTCCTGGAAAAAAGTTGTATACATGTTCAGAAATTCTAATTCTTAAAGGTAAAGAATTCTCAAATCTAAAAATATGTGAGACAGATCTTGAAATCTGGATAATTAAAATACTATGAGAAATAGCATAAACCTCTTCAGTAGGGTAGAACACAGGAGCATACTCAAGGTCAGGCCTGCGAGCACATTCAGGATGCCATATTGCAGTGACCTACATCAAGGAATTACTATCGTTTACATTATACTAGAAGACAGAGGATGAGTGATAAAAAAAAACAGTAAAATAAATATAAAATCAGGTTGAAAAGGGTTTAAACCATCTACAAGCCTTGGAAGCCTGTCATAAATTGCAGCAAGCTACAGCCCAGTAGCCAGACTAAACAAAAATATCCCACATGTGAAAAAAAATTGACTAAAGCTAACCTTTTGGCAATTTCTGCATTGTGCACACCCACGAATAACCCCCTTGGGAAGATGAGGCCTTAAACTGAGATTCTGCAATTAAAAAGAAGATTGGCATGTAAAGGCACTATCCATACCTATTGCACTTGCACAGGGACATGGCATTTATATTAAAAAAAATAAAAAAAAAAAAAAAAAAAAGAAGGAAAGTGCATATAAGTATCCAAAAAAAAAGATACTATACAATAATACCCAATACTAACTTGATCAAGCTTTACCAAATCAGATTCATCCTCCGAACTATTATTGTCCAATTTTCCATAGTTTATCCAGGCTCTACGCCGGAGAGACCTTCTAATTTTTGTGTCAGCACAAGGGTCGGTATCCATTTCCATCTTGACTGACTGTAATTCAGAAGAGCTTACAGAGGCTGAACAGGTAATTACACCTTGATTTTCTTGTTTTTCAACGTCTTGGACCCTCTTTAAAGTGAAAGCAGCATACGACTCAAAACCAGGAGGAACTGATGGAACGTCATCATTCTCTTCCTTAACGCAAAATCTTATGAGTTCCATTCCCATCAATACTACACAAAATAATAAAGAATATTAATTCTAATTATTTCTTTGTACATTGTGGGCAAACAGCCAGTTCAATAATATAAGAACCTAATTCCATGCATTCATTTGTTTTAGCACCTTCAGCTATCTGGCATATCAATTTAGTCCCTAGCACATCCATACATTGTTCCATGAATACAACTTTTTCTAATAAGGAATTCGCAAAGCTTAATTTTACTTCAGAAGAAAGTAACAAATGGAGTGAAATGACAAAAAGATCAAGATACGTGTAGATGATTGAATTGATCAAAAAACAGTTAGACTTGCATCTCAGTATCTCCATATGATCAAATCAGCTTCCATTTAAAAGACAAAAACCACAACATGCATTATGTTTTGAAAACCTTATTGATGTGATTTAATTATTAAATTGAAAGAACCCAAGCATCATAAACCACAATTCATCATCAAGGACAAGATACAAAATCCATTAACATCAAGATCTGAAACAATACAAACTATAAATCAAAGTGAAATCTATCCACCAATTATCACAAACCTAAATAATTTAATTCAATGACAAATTCACAAAACCCGGCCACAACCTTCACAAGTAAGACAAAAAAAAAAAAAAAAAAAGAATTCGAGCTTACATGTTACAGATCCAGAATTTGTAAATTCCACTTCACTGAAAGCAGCTTAAACACCACTCTCACTACACCCAGATTTTGAAGCACCAAAAATATTAGTAAAAAAAAAAAAAAGATATTCCAAAAAAACCCTAATTTCAAAAGGGAAAAAAATTGAAAAAAAAAATCTGATTCTAGTAGATCTAACCCTAACCCTAACCCTAACCCCAAACCTAAACCAGATGGCATGAAGGGAAAGCACTCTTTTTCCTACAGCAAAAACAAAGTCTTCTCCATTGAAGGGCACCCACAAATCCAAATATGACAAACAAGACCCACCACACCACACCTTTCAAACATCAACAATGACCAAAAAAAAATCAACCATAACCAAACCCTAGAAACCAAAAATCTGGGTTTATGGAATCAAAGAAGAAAAAAAAAAATTGAACTCACAATTCACATGAGAGGGTAAGGGCAAATCCGGAAGAAATTTATGGGGCATGTGTTTTCAACAAAAAAATCTTGAAACATCTAATCTTCATCTAAAAAAAAGAACAAATCAAAGAGAAAAAATTTGTTTATTGAAACCCAAAAAAACAAAGAGATTTAAGTATGAAATTTAGGCACCCTTTTCTTGCAATTATTATCAATATTATTATTATTATCATTATTATTTAATAACAACAACAAGAAGGAGTAGGTTTCAATTCTAATTTTGGGGGCATCCTTAGAAATCAGTAATAGTTATGCAGCCATAAAAAATTAAGGATCTTAGAAATTGATGTACGGCCAAGACAGCTTTTGCAAAGGGGTAATCCGGGAATATAAATAAATTAATTAATTATAATGGTATCAATGAAGGTTTAAGAGATGAAATTTTTTTCTTAAAAAAAAAGAGATGAAAATTTTATTTTTTTTAATTTGAAAAAGAAGGTGAAAAAGACGCGAGAAATTGGCGATATTTTGGTGGCTCACCTGAGGCTGAGGAGAGGTGATGGGCGTGGGAGAGGTAGAGTTTTGAAATTGGAATTGAGTTTTTTCTGTGCTTAAAGGTGAGTAGTGGATGAGAAAAAGGAAGAAAAAGTGAAATGCTGAGTTGTAGTAGGCAGCTACCTCGCAATTGTCGATGCACAATTCTACGGGCGCCGCGTGAAGTTGTTAAGCAGTTTCCTCTTCCTGTGTATTCTACGTATTATAATTTAATTATAGGGTACATATGATGTGTCAAAAAATAAGACATTCAATATTTATATAAAAGTAATTGTATCATCAAATTAAAGAAGTGAAATTCATTATTTGATAAATGAAGGTATATATGCATGCATTGCGGGTCCCACTTAATAATTTACTAATATTATATTTTTTATGAAAATAATTTTTAAAAAAATATTTTTTTATTTATTATTAAGTTATAATATTAAATTAATGATATATATATTTATATCATATATAAATAAATATTTTTATATCTTTATATGATTGATAAAGTTTATAAAATTGTTTTAGGAAAAAATTATTTTTCTAAAAAATGATTTAATTTTTTTTAATTAAAAAAATATTTTCGTTAACTTATTTTTTTAAATATTCTAAATATTAGAAAATATAACCACAAAATAAATAGAATCTTAGTCTTTATTTATTTTATAAAAATATTTTTAATATTTAAAGTATTAAAAATAATCAATACAAAATTAAAAAAATAATCTCCTCCGTTTAGAAGAGAAAAATCATTTTTTAAAATTTTTGATAATTTTATTAAAATATAAAAAAATCATACATGCATTACATAAAAATATAATATTAATTTAATATTATAATTAAATAATATAAATATTTTTATAGGAAACACTTTCTTAAAAAATAAGTTTCATATAAATTATTTTTTATATATAAATTATTTCAACAGCCAAAATAAAGGATTTCAACAGCCGAACATGAGTTTCTGAAACTTGATAGAATAGAGTTTTAAGTGATTGAAAGGCTATATTTGTATTTAATATATCTCAAACGGTCATTTTTCTTACTAAAACTATAAATAGATACTATTTAATACTAAAAAGAAGTAATGACAACTATTTATTTGAGAATTCATTGTGTTCAAAATATTTTTTTTCTTTTTTCTCTCTAGAACTTGAGCTACCATAATTGATTGTTGAGAGCTTGATATTTTGAATTATAATTTATTTGTTCTGAAAGTTAATTCAAGATTGTTATGAAATATTTGTTGTTACTTAAGTGTGATAGAGTTTTAAACAGCTCTTGAGTGTAAAGAGATTTATAAAAAAATAACAGTTTACTTCTGTGGTGATTGTGAGAACCTAAAGAAAAATTTTAGTGGAGTTAATTCTTAAAGAGGGTCTTGAAGAGAGAACGTAAGTTTTGTATAGCCAAACCTCTATAAAATCTATTGTATTATCTTTTTCATTTTCTTTTCTTTGTGTATCTCAGTTAAAAATTTACACATATTCTTTAAATTTTTTAATTAACACTCAATTCACCTCATATCGTGTTGTTTTAAGAGACAACAATTCTTTTATTCAGAAATGCAATATTAAATAGACAATAAAGTATTATTTTAGATTTACTAATTGTATTAAAATTTATTTTATTATTTTAATATTATAATAATTAAAAATTATTAATTTTATTTTAAATTATTGTTGACACTTTCAAATTAATATATTTAAAAAATATTTTTTAAACAACCGCTCCAGCAAACCAACTATATTTTGATAGCTTCCAAGGATAACTCACCTTACACCACCACCCACAGTTTTCTCTTGTTTTCTCCAATCAAATTACTCTTTTCGGCATATGTTGCACTTCAATCCATCGTTGAATTTCTCTAAACACAGATCGATTGTACCCGATTATACCTTAGGCAGTTGTCACATGCTACGGCTGATATCCAAAACACTTCAAACCCGTCCGATTATTTTCTATTCAAATAACTAACTATTTACATTTCTCCAATAGTTCATCCACAGAGAATGCCACTGGTCCTCTTCTACTGTAGTGTATACACAGTAGCCAAGCATTGTAATCTCTCTAACCCGCGAACGCTCACAAGTTTTTTCTTTTTTTTGGGGCGTTTCCAAGGGCTCTTCCCTTCGACTCCGGTGGCTCTGCTCGCGATCCAGTGTAAACAAGAATCCCGTCGTACGCTGTTGATTTGGAGCTTCGAATTTTTAATTTATGTTATAATTTTTAAAAATAGAAAAATTTAGATTTTTTTTATTTTTTTATAAAATGATTTATTATTTAATTTTTAAATTTTAATTAATATTACGTTTTAATTTTTATAATTTTAAAATTAATTTAATTTCTTATTTATATTTTTATTAAAATAAAAAAGTAAGGTATTAAGAATTTAATTTTTAAGATAAAAACAATAAGTTTAATATCGATTAAAATTTAAAAATTAAATAATAATTTTTTTATAAAATTAATTTTTATTAAATATATTTATAATTAGAATAAAATTTAATTTGCCCATTTAACTTTTGATTAAATTTAATTTTTTTAGGGAGACTTTTATTATTATTATTATTATTATTATTATTAATTTTATTATTTAATTAATTTAAATTATTTAATTTAATATTTAGTTAATTTATTTAAAAATTAATTTTCTTTTATCATATTTAATATTTCTAATATTATTTAATATTTTTAATATTAATAGAAGTTTTGATTTATATCAATTTAGTCTAATCTCCTTAATTTGTATTACATGCATTATTTATTAAATATTTTTTTATTTTTTTATTTCAAAATTAAAAAATTATTTTTATATTTTATAATTAATTAAATTAAAATACAAAAGTAGTATTTCTATTTTTAAATGCTAGTAATTAAAATGAAATATAAAAAATTATTTTTATATTATTATATAATTAATTAAAAATAAAAATTGTAAATACTTAATTAAATTAAAAAATAATAAAAAAGAATATTTTATTTTCATATAATTAATTAAAATTAAAATTATGATTATAATTAATTTTAAATTTTTAATTATTTAAATTAAGAAACATTATTTTTATATTTACATGTTTTAGTTATAATTATAAAATTATAATTAGATAAAATTAAAAATGTAAAAATATTATTTTTATATAATTATTGAATTACTATTAAAAAATAATTAATTATGTTAAAACATGAAAATAAATAATCAAGTAACTAATATTAAAAATATTAAAAACTATAAAAAAACAACTCAGGCATTAAATAGTGGATGAGGTACAAATTTTTTAATTTTAAGTTAAATTAAATATAAATAAAAAATTTTAAACAAAATTAAATCAAAAGTTAAAAATATCAAATAAATACAGAGCGAATAAGCCAATCCCATTCCCAATCCCCTTTTACTATCTGTCTGGCCTCTGGCCAAATTATAGTAGCGCTGCCCTAACCAAATCCTATTGACTCTACACAACGAACCGACTAGTCGATGTCGATCCCACCATCTTCAACCTCAACTCCTTCAGCCTCTTCAGGTTCGCAATTCACATACACCACAGCAACGGCGACGCCAAACTCTTCGTATTTCCCAATGCCCTTTCACCTCCAGCAATCGGTCCAACCCTACGTCGCTCCGCCCGCAGTTCAACCCGTCGTCACTCCTGTTTACACCGCTCCAGTTGGAGCCGTCTACTCTCTTCCTCAGTTCCAGCAGGTCAGCCTTAATTTATGAGTTTTCTTTTTTTAACATTGAATGATGCTATGTTATGAATTTGGGGTTTTATGAATCATAATTTTGATTTTTTACTCCGCCAGTTTTTCTTTGTTATTTTTTGAACTGTTTTATTGCGCAAGCTTGATATGATTTGGTTATGATTTGGTTGTATTTGTTTGCATGCTGGATTTTTGTGCTTTCTGCGAAATTTCGTGCTTTATTGATATTGGTGAACCAAGAAGAGACGGTACAGTGAATTTCTTGGATAACTTGAACATCAAATATCGAGTAAAATTTTTTAACCAAATAGGGTTGCATTTTGGCTTTAGGGACCAATTTATCTTTGAAAATTGGTTGTTTTTACATGTAGATTTATTTTTAGCCCAAACAACGAACCATAATAAAGCATAGATGTTGCATGCATCTGCTCAATAAACACGCACTTATGCAGTAAATATTTAAGAATGTAAGCATGTGTGTGTTCAGGATAGCGGTATTTAGCTAGCACATTTGATACACTTCAAGTGTGTAATCAGCAAGTGTTTTTGAACAGGCACAACAGTTATTTCAAAGGGATGCACAAACTATTACACCTGAAGCGCTTGAGGGTGTAAAAGCAGCCCTTGCTAGCAGTGAGATTGAGCACAAACAAGAAAACAAAAAGAAAGCAATTCCTCGAAAAGCTGCTGGCCAGTCTTGGGAGGATCCAACGCTTGCAGAGTGGCCTGAAAGTATGACTCATTCAAGCCAAACTATCTTCTTTTCAAGCATTCTTGCTTCTCATTTGCTTGTTGGACTTTACTCATATTTCTTTTGATGTCTATCTTATATTATCCAAATATCTTAATTTACTTATTCTAATATTCTGCAGATGATTATCGACTTTTTTGTGGTGACCTTGGTAATGAGGTGAATGATGATGTTCTTTCAAAAGCATTTTCCCGCTTTCCTTCATTTAACATGGCTAGAGTAAGTTTATGCTTCACTTTTCTTGAATTTTTTTAATTAACTTTTTTTGGTCTTCATTTTTTTTCTGAAGCACCCAGAGAACATGTATGATTTTGTGTACTTTAAGGTAGGGTTAGCATTCAATCTACATACTGTTCACATGCAACTTCCCAATCAATAGAATAATTTATTTTCATTCCAAAATTGCTAAGGCTGTCAATATAAAAGCTCATTTGTGTGTGACACTAATTTTGACAAAATGAGCTTTTATATGCCAGGATTTTAAAAACCTATTGTTACTTTAATAAGCAATCCAAAAGATAGAAAAAGTCTGGTTTGACCATTTAATATGGATATGGACAGCTAGAAGACATCTGGAGCTTGAGTTGGTTTTATTTCGCATGACATAACTCATGGACTAATTGAGTTATTTAGCTGATTCCGTTGATTTGAACAAGTTGGAGTCAGGTTAGTAACCCATCAAAATTTTCAAGTGGGTTCTATTATATTGATATCCATAGAGACCCAGTCTTTGGGATGTTTTGTTATCCACAATTTCCCCATTAACTAGTATAACTTTGGTAGCTTTTCTCTTGATAAGCTAGCAGTTTGAATTTAGTAACTTGTTAACAAGCTGAACTTATAAAGAGTCTCATATAGTGTTAGATTTAATTAGATTCCTCTACATTGTTGGTTGTACTGTAACCCAGTCTTTGGGATGTTTTGTTATCCTTAATTTCTCCATTAACTAGTATAACTTTGGTAGCTTTTCTCTTGATAAGCTAGCAGTTTGAATTTAGTAACTTGTTCACAAGCTGAACTTATGAAGAGTGTCATATAGTGTTAGATTTAATTAGATATTGTTGGTTGTACTGTAACTTGAGTTCTAATCTTCGATCAAATTAGATTCCTCCACATTGTTGGTTGTACTGTAACTTGAGTTCTAATCTTCTATCAGATGAACATTATTTGTGATTTATCTATTTATTTTATGAATGTTTCAAAGGCAATCTTATATGGCTTTTGAAAAATTCACTTGATATTGCTCATATGGGAATTTGGATTACTTGTATTTAAAGGTGTAATGCTAATGCAACTGAGATTTTATTATTATTATTATTATTATTATTATTATTATTATTATTATTATTATTATTATTATTATTATTATTATTATTATCTGATCTTTTTTTGAAGCTTTTTTTGGTGTCATGATGTAAATGAAGGTGTTATTTAAAATTTAGTTGTGCAAGTGTGCTACACATAATTTGCCATTTTTAAGAGGGGAGGGGGTGGAGTTTGGGGCTAGATGGTGCATTTTTCTTTTTCTATTGTGTATATCTGTGTTGGTGCATTAGCATCAACACGCACTTGTTATCGTGTTTTCTTGTAAGTTTTTTCTCCTTGATTTCTTCTATGTTGAATGTTTTGTTCTCTCACTCTTATGGTTTAAAAGGAGAAAACTATGGCCCATACTTGTGATTATCCAAATTGTTGTCCCACATTGATTTGGGATAAGGTGTTTGTGTTACATATAAAACTTGGGTAAATCTCCTCCTCTTGAGCTAACTTTCAGGATGGAGTTAGGCTTAGTCTATTATCTTAATATGATATCAAAGCTTACACTGCTTTAAATGTTGGGTCAACTGTAGATGTGTAGATGTGCTTGTCTGCAAATTTCACGCTTCAGATGTTTATGTTTGGGTGTGAGGGAGGTGTGCTTGGTGTGCTTGGGATGAGGTGTTTGTGCTATGTATAAGATTTGGACAAACTTCTTCTCCTTAAGCTAGTTTTTGGGGTGGAATTAGGTCTAATTCATTTTCTTAACACAAATCTTCTCCCCGTAAGCACCTATGCTTGGCCAAATGGTGGATTGTGGGATTTCTTATGATGAAAAGTGCATGTGCTTATGCTTTAATGTTATCACATGACAGGTTGTTAGAGATAAGCGGACTGGCAAAACCAAGGGCTATGGATTTGTTAGCTTTTCCAACCCTACGGACCTTGCAGCAGCACTGAAGGAGATGAATGGTAAGTGAACTTAAATCTTCCTTTTCTTTTCCCCCTTTTTTTCGTATTTAATACTTGTGCCTGCTCTTGGCATCTTCAATGATGTAACTCTAAAGCACATGTATATAGTTAACCGGACCAAAAATCTACTTTACTGAACAAGTTAAGAAATTCACAACTTACCCTCTTGGATTTAACCATTTGAATTGAGTTCAGATAACTCATAATGAACCATTTAGATTGTAGTGACATAAAATTTAATTCATAGCCCTCAGACTTCAACAATCATATTCGTAAGTTCTTATCAACTCAAACATGTATGACAATTTATCCAGAATTAAAGATACCATAGCTTTGTGAAGCCACTTTTCTGCTATATGGAAACCCGTCATGCTTGATTTAATTTCATGAGTCACACCCTATTTTGTACGTTGTCTCAAATTTAAGACATTAACACTTGGAAGCGAAGGAGGGTTTAGCATGCTTCATTGGCATTGGGAGCACCAGAAACAATTTCTTCTCCCATTCCATTCAATTTCGTGTTTTTGGTGAGAGGGAGATTTAAGTAGGAGGCTTAATCGAACCAAAGGAAGGAATTTGGCTCATTTTTCTCAGGCTGGATGAGTAGAAATTGGCTGGAGATGGTTGTTCTTGGCTCGTGGTCCCCCCCTCCCTTTCCCTTTTTTCTCCCTTTAGAGCTCTCTCTCTTGTTTCCCCATTTTACCTCCCTTGTACTAGCAATATAAAGACTCAAAATGAGTCGAGAATTTCAGAAATGTTTTTCGCTTTGCTGCTTTTTTTTTTTTTTTTTTTTTTAGAAATTCTATTGTGCTTGTGAGAGAAATGCGTAGCTGTACTGGGTTGTTTGAGCCCTATATTATAAACCTCCAACCTTATTTCATTATACATGTTTCCATCCTCTAGCTGCATCTCTGTTATTATACTGCTTGATAAAAAAAAGTCATTGAGGAGATTTTTCTGTCATGGACACAAGAATGATCAAATGGTGTTTAATTTTGCAATGGGTACCGTATGGTGACATTCTTAAAACCTTGATTCAGGTAAATATGTTGGAAATAGGCCCATTAAATTACGGAAGAGCAATTGGAAGGAAAGGACAGATTACGAGGCACTTGAAAGACAAAAGGTAATATTTCCTTTTCTCAGTTGATGCGTCTTACCTAGAATTTATTCAGTAATCCTCTCTCCCCACGTTTGTGTAGCATTGCGCAGTCTTTTATGCTTATACCATATATATATATATATATATATATATATATATTTTGTTAATGATGTGAACAGAACCAACATCAGAAGAAACCAAAACCTCTTAGAAAGAGTGTATTGCACAAGTAAGACGATTCACCTACCTAACGCTGGCATCTAAGGGGACCACAAATATGGCATTTTGATATGGTTGTCATTTTAATTCTGTTCTGTATCCTTTCGCATTTGACACTAAGCCAAGCAATGTGGAATCGTGTTAGAACATTTTATTTTAAAAAAATTTGAGTAAATTATACCTTTTTATATAGCTGTCTTCTGCTTTGTTTTTGTTCTTTTTTGCAATGTCGGCAGGATATACTGTGTATTTTTCTCCGTTGGAGAAACGAGAACAAACAGATTGTATGCTTCATTCTTCAAGCTCATTTCATAAGACAATTGCTATAAATTCAGCAAAGATTGTTCTAAATCAGAAATATCACACAAAATGAAAATCCTTGAACGGACGATTACATGGAAAACTTTACACAGCCCTAATTGTGGAATGTCACATTTGATTTAGAGTAGCAGAATTCCTTTACTCTGGCTGATGAAACTGCATTCTGCGATTCCTTACTATCTTACTGGTTGAATATGAACAAACAGTTGTCTATTTGCCCATTGAAACTGGGAATGTTTCACACTGATTCCAAAACTTTATGCTTACAGTGAAAAAAAATGTGCAAAAATAAAAAAAAATCCCTTGTAATTACACTACGGTTACCCACGTCACATTGTCCGCAAAAAGCTACGGACGTTAATCAGGAAGTTGTTTACATTCTTCCTAAATCTTTGGTAATTCATACGGTCTAGAGTGGATGAAAGTTGATTGGAGCTTGTGAGGGATTGTAATGCACTTGCTAGCCTTGATCGGAGTGTTGGATTCAATTGCCTCTCTATCAATTCATTTGCTAATTTCTGCACCAAAATAATTCTTCATATCAATTATCAACCTCTCAAAAGCAATCATATACATCACAGGTTCATGTGTATTGTGTGTTGGCACACAACAAGAGATAGGGGTGAGAGAGTGCACTGAATCAAAACCCAGCTGCTGTTGTACGAGGGTTGCAAATCATTCAAATTCAAATAAACAATTCTGTCACCATTCTATCCATGACAATGGGCCTAGACTATTAAGGATAGTTCATTTCCTTCCCTGACCCCACTCCGCCCTATAACTCCACCAATAGAAAGAGGACTAAAACTTGAAAAAACCCCCTTCCCCTCCCCCAGAAGAGAAGGAAGACCAATTATACTTTCACATAATTGGCTTAATACCAATCTACTAATGCTGAATTTGCGCACTAAAACCGTTCTTCAAATTGAAATCTCAAAAACCATGATCTCAAATCTGACGGTAGTGAGGTTCTTACACAAATCTTTCCCCATGGATCTAATATTATTTAACAGACAAAAGAAGCCTAACAGTTTTTTCATTGTAAATTGTAAATCAAGTACTTGAAATCCCAACATATATATATATATATATGAATCATCATTGTTGACTTTTTAAGTCCCAAGTGAATTCATGAATGCACGCACACACACATATCAAGGAAAATACCTGGTATAGGTCTTGCTCACAAAGAATCAATGGAAAGAGAGCATCTGCTGCAGGACTGACAAGATCAGGACTGGAAACACAAACAGGTAAAACTTTGGAGTAGGTAACAGATATATAAAGGGAAGCAAAACTAGCCTCAGGAATATGCGTTGAAATTATGGATATATTATGGCCAACTTGATTGATCATGTGAAAAGAAAAAAAAAAATTCAATCTCAACTTTCACTAGCAACACATATGAATTAGGCTAATTACCTGTAATCCTCAAAAAGGAGCAACTGCAGTAACAATCTAAGGAAGCGACTTAAGATGCCTTCCTGCAAGTTGCCTTGCTGATCTTTAATACCCTTGGTGTGAGAGCCCAGGCCAATTTTGCCTGCATGCGTCTCCTTGTAATGGAAGGAGGCAAGAGCTTTAAGAGCCCTCAGGCACATATTTACTACTTCTGTGTCCTGTTCCATCAAAAGGAAAATCATAATAGTTTAGCCATAAGCAAGCTCTAAGCGTCTTTCCTAATGCAGTCCATGAGCCATATGTAAACATGTTTATGCCGCACAATTTTCTCTTATAAGCCAACCATGCAAGTGGATGGAGGCAACAAGTTTAAACCAGATGCATAAAAGTAAAGACATCCAGAACATAACATGAAAATGACAAATGCTTGAACATTGTTGTTACCTCAATGACATTGACAGAACAAAGAGGACGGTCATTTACCTGGTGGTGAAGGCCAAAATCTAGAGTTCCAAGCACATGAGCAAAAGCTTCACTATTTAGTCGTGCAACTGTTTCAGGATAAACCTCCAACATATGCGACAACAGAGAGAAGTACTACACAATCATAGACTGCTTATCAGTTTTTCACAAAAAGTACTGCAAATTTATTATCATGGTCGGTAGAAGTCTTACATCATGACAAAGCTTGGGGTATTTCAGCAGCTCTAAAGAAATTAATGGGGTAACTATGAGAAGACCAAAGTAAACAACCTGCAAGACAATCCATGAGAAACCAAAACCTGATCTTTATACAGGAACAGCAATAGAAATTTACCTCAGATATATTTGTCCCCTGTGCCTCAATGGAATCTGAAGAAAAGTCGACCTGCAATGTTCATGATTTCATAACAATAGTCACAAAAATGTTTCAGATACAATTCCAAAACCTTCATTAGACGCAAAATAAACTAGAAGATCTGAAAGAAAGAAAGATGCACCAGATCTTTTGAACAGAGATTTGAAAGAAGCTGAAGAAGAGCACGTAAATCCTTGTACTTCTCAGTCTTGGCCTCACTAAGTAAGCTGCTTGAAAGACTCAATGATATCTGGAAAAACAGAGTAAGTGAAAGAAGTCAAACACAAAAATACATCAGAAATCATCTGTCAAGAATTAAACATGTCATTGAAATTGCAATAATAAAGCAAAAGGATTCAGAACAAATTATATAACAGTTTATAAAATGTGCCTTCCTATTGTTAAACAGAGGCTAAACTTCAAGTTTCAAATCAGGATGTATTTCAGCTGCCTCAGTGGTTATGAATGATTTCAGTTGGAGGTAGGATGAGTACATGGTGTAAAGATTTTAGCCACTACTGAACAAATATGGCAGAAAATATAAAAGGAAATTATGAAGGGAAGCTTCTTTTTTTTTTTTTTACCATATAAAAACAAAATTCCTTTCCTACTTTTCATTATTCAAATAGAACTTAAAGTTTGGTTACCAAACATGAAGTTAATTAGGCAACGTGATTCAGAACCACAACAAAAACATTGCGCCACACAAGAGAAGCCTAGAGAATGACATCAACCTCAAGCAACCACGTGATGAATGGTATGTTTGATTTTTTAGCATCTACAAATGAAATGCTCGTCCTACTTCTCATTAACCAAATAGAGTTGAAAGTTTGGTCACAGGAATGCAACCCATCAAGCAATGTGTTGTTCAGAATCCGATGAAAACATTGTGGCATGCGAAAGCCACTAGAGATTGGCACTTGACAGCCACATAAACATAACAATATAAGTAACAACCACATCAATGCACCTAAAAACTATAAAAAATTAAGTGTCAATATCAATAGAAGAGGTATCTTACTATTGAACTCAATCAGGTCTAACACCCTCAAAATTGTTAAAAATTACGTAATATTAATGCTATCAAATACATCTCTCTATATAAGTAACTAAACAATCATTTATCAATAGATATTGACACTTAAATATCTTACATCAGTTTAAAAATTCTATTATACCCTTATTTAATTTTAATTTTTTATAAAAAAGAGAGTTCAATAATTAAATTTACAAGGAATCAATCTAGACAAATACATTATATAAAGACTTTTTAAATAAAAAGAGGGGTCAATTGACCCCTCATTTCTTTAGCTACATCCGCCACAGTAAACAAAACATTAAAACATATGTTACACTTTCAGACAGCTATAACTGCGTGTCTGAAGCTACTCCACAAACCAGTCAACCATCTGTGCCAATGTTATTTCTCAGGCAGAATTTAGTGAACAAAATACATAGTTCTTGGGTTTTTATGATATTTCTGGCTCATAGGACTACGTATTCCAATGCTCTTTAGGGGATGAATCATGATTCCTAAAATACAAAAATAATTACAATATCTTGGTTGCACACTGAAAAGAACTACAAGAGCATCTCTTTGAAAAAGGTCTGATGATTGGAACCAGTATTGATCTTGTGTTATTTATTTATTAATCACATTTTTTAAGCCCAAACAAGGGTCTTCTCAGTCAAAAAAACCCTTTGTCTAGAAACATGTCAATCTTTTTCTGAGCATGAGTTTCCCCCCAACCCCAACCACCAAAAAAAAAAAAAAAGAATGTTAATGAGGTTTAAGGCAGATAGTAAAGCTTTTATCATAACCATGCTAGCAAGCAAGAAAAACAAAATTAGAGTAAAAACAAATTTTAGATCACAATTGGCAAAAGCAAGTGCAATATGACTACCAAATATACGAGGGAAAATCATTTAATGGAAGGTGGGAGGTGAAGTGATTCTTTCAACATTTATCTTTGTTTAGACAAGCATGAGTTGTCTTTATCAAACACAAGAAACAGTCAGGGAAATCACCTTGCCGATATTGTAAGATGAGTAAAGCTGAAGCAAACGCATACAGAAATCAATAACGGCAGCAGTTTCTTGAGCCTCCAGGTAGGAAATTTGCCCATCCACCCAATCAACAACAAACTTAAGCAGCAGATAAACAACTGCAGACTAAGCAATAATCAAAGATTAGAACCAGTTGCTAAACCCTTCAGTAATAAAGAACATGCCACTTATACCAACTTTCTGTAATAAGCAGGATTATTTCATAAAAGCAAATTTAAGTTCCCAGGAATTAAATTCATTGCCAGGAAAACCAAATATCTTGTAGGAAAAACCCAGAGAGCAGAGAACAAAAACATTTGCAGATGTAGATCTAAATAGAGCTGATAGTATATCAATTGAAGAACTTTTCAGCACAGATTACAGACAACAAATGCTAAGTGGGCAACAATCATCATAGAAATGATGCTTCTTCATGTAAGTTACAAAAAATAAAAATTAAAAAAAACTTTGCAGTAAAGTTTCAGAAGGTGAAGCTAGAAATGGATCAGAAAATAAAGAGATCATACATTCAAGTTGACCTATTATGAAGGAGAATATGCAGTCACAGATTTATATGTCATAGTACCTCGTGTTTATATGCTTCAAGGAGAACCAGAAGAGGGTTCATTACAGAGAATCCCATCTCATAAAGAGATCTTTGGGTTCGAGGTTCTGAGGCACTAGCAGCTCCACGTAGCCGCTCCAACAAGCAACTGACCTAAAAAATGTCCATGATGTCATTCAATAACAATCCTCTTAAAAAAAAAGTAAATAATATTTGAATGTAAAATGATATTGAATCAGAAAACTTCATGTTCTTACTGATAGGATGACATCTGGCTGTTGAGCAACACTTTTGAGGTCACTCTTGTTAGACAATTCCACTAGATAATTTGTCGTATGACCCATGAGATCCCTTACATATCTTTACAAACATGTAAGAAGATATTAGGGGCTAGCAATATTTTAATAAATAAAAAGAAAATGTAGACAATATGTTAACTTGCAGAAGACTCACTGATTAGATGCTTCTGAATTTCTTATTCCAGAAGCACCAAGGACAAGGGTTTGAGCCAGTGAACGCTGAAATGGAACAATGACACTAGTTATAAAAATAAATAAAAATGAGAAGAACATAAATAGCAGAATAGATAAAATCAATTTAGTTCTTACTTGATTAGCAGTGTTTAACAAGAACAAAACTTTGTCATTAGCAAAAGCATTTGCTAGTTCACGCCACGAGTCCTGTGAAACATTGAGATGCACTGGCTCAAGTAATATTCTGTTAAATGCAATTACAATGAAAATCTGACTACAAAGAACTACATCCCATCAACAACCAAGGTTATCCAGAGGTTCACTTCAAAAGTTTCCAAAATTAAACTTGCACAGAAGATAAAATTAAATTTGAACTGCCTTATCTTTTAATCATTACAATAAAGAAGATTAAAGAGAACCGGATGGAAATATAGCCAAACTTATAATTAGAAGGCAGAACTTTATTCGAACCTCAATTTAATGGACAATCTTGATAATGAAAATTTTCATAACACATAAGGAAATATGACTTACCAACGTGACAAGGTGAACACAAATATTTTTTCGACGAACAAGAGTATGAAGTAGTTGGTAGCAAGTGAGAGCCTGTCAGGCAAAAATGAAGAGCATGAGATCTAAAACATTTCCCCTGCCCGGAAATTAAGAGCAGCAACTATATTGAATAATTTGAACCAAGACATCAACTTGCACAACCTATAGATCATGAAACAGATGAATTGTCAGGGAGAACTTCCTAATGACATTAATGCGTCAGTGGCTCAGTGTCATAAATAACCAAAAAAATGAAAATTTAACTCCATTATCATAATCCATTAGCACAAGCCTTCCAATTTATTATTCATGATAATGTTATTCTAGAGAGATAATGAGCCAATATAAGTTAATGGCCATGAACGCCTGATCCCAGAAAGTTATATATAAACCCAACAAATAAAAGAACTCTTCAAAAGAAACAACCAGAGAACATATTATAGGAAGTCTACTTGAAATTGTATAATCTCAAGCAGAATATTTTCATGTTTAATAAAAAAGTTATTGAGAAAGCGGGTGCCATCCCGTTCCCTCCCTTTCAGGATATCTGTCTGTCCTATCCTATAAAAATTTTGCAAATAGAACCAGGTCCAACTATAGAGACGTTATTGAGGAGAAGCATTCTTGAGGCTCCAGCTTACTTCAGTCCTTTTACTGGATTTTGACATAAATGGTGCCGTTACCAATAATCAAAATCCCAAGAGACTTTTTAAGAAGGCCACTAGTGCTGCATCATGCTAGCTTTCATGTACATGCACATTTGAGACAGGACTCCCAAGAATGGAAACCTGTACTTTGAATGTCATCCAGAAGTCACCCCTAACCAGGCACTCTCACTCCCGCTTGGTGCTTTTACTACTGAGTTTGTGAAGCTATTTTCTTAACAAACTCCACCACAAACAAAATTAAATACAAATTAATGAAGACATAGCATGCAGGACAAGGGAAAAGCATATTTAAGTTACAAACACAGACATGGTACACAAAGCAGATACTGGTTAAAATATCAAATAGTAGCAAGTCTTACAAGGGAAAAGTCTTATAACTTGTACCTGCAAATCCTTTTCCCCAGGATAAGACAAAAGCGTTGTCACTGAGATGCGAACAATAGTGTCAAGCACAAGTTTTCCCTGATTATGTTCTCCAAAAAAGCTGAGCAAGGCTTTTCTGGAGTGCAATTGCCGAAACTGATATTCATGATCATGACCTGAATTGAAATTACGGTCCCTAAATTCTTCTGGCATGAGATATGTACGAGACCATCTGGCAAGAAACCATATAACAGCCTGCATACAGCATCAGTTCAAGCAATTAAACCAAGATAAAAAGTTTCCAAAAAGTAAAAAAGCACTCATGTCATTTATTGATTAATTAATATAAATAAATGAATATAATCAGAAAATTTAAAATAATGGACTAAAATTTCATCCTGTCAGCACAACACTGCCACCTGATCTTCATAAAAAATAAAAAAAAGTGCTATATGCTTGTTGCAATAGGCAAAGGAAATGCATGGATAGAAAATATATGTTAATCCGGCATTACTAGCCATGCTAACTCACGAGCTAGAATGTGACAGGATCAACCCAAAGTCAAAATTTCGGAAGAAAAGCATATTCACTCAAATGCATTGATAGTTTTCGAGCATAATAAGATATAAATATCACATTATTTGTGTGATGTGTATAGGTTTCGCATATACTTTAATCACTAACTATAATCTTTTTTGGCAGACATTATACATAGATTCCCACCCATAATAACAATACCCAGAAGATAAGTCACAAACAGAAAGGTAGAGGTCATATAAGGGAAAAGGAGACATAAAACACTTAGCTACCTCCATTAGACGAGGACTGAAAACTGAAGCTCTCACTTCTGGATCTAAACTCTGCTCAGCAAACTTTATAATTGAGCTGCAGCGATGAAAAAGAGCAACTCATTTCAATATCTTTCATATTTAGTTCCAGAACTTGAAAAGTAGAAATTTTTGACAAATTTGGTTGTTATTTTAATGGGTATGACTGGAAGGCAGAAGAATATAATCAGAGCACTGCAATGAAGCATTATGAATCCACTTCTTCTACCAAAGAAAAATTCAAGATGTAAGCATGTAAATATAAGATTGTTACAATATGGCAGCCACTCCCAAAATAATAACCAAAAACTATAGGAACATATAATTTGAGCATTATCCATGATCATGTAATACAAAAGCCTGATGTAGCTGCTATTATAAAAAAATGGCAACTAATAAGTCTATCAAAGGGATATCAAGACTAAGGCAAAAACAAGCATTTCTTTTCTATTCTCCATCATTTACCATCTTGCAACCAGAAGATGCAAAATTAAGAAGAATTGTTTGAAGGATTATTTTGGCAGGTTAATTACACAAAAAAAAAAAAAAAAAATCCTAAGATTTGCCTTATAATACACTTTGGTCCTTACTATTTCAATATTAGCAATTTTAGTCCCTATACTGCCAAAAAGTACAAGATTTTGAGGGATTAAATTGTTTCATAATATAATAATTCAAGAATTTAAAGAACGATTAAACTTTAAAACTCTAAGGATCAAACTGTAATCTAATTTTTAGATACTAAGATGTAGCGAAAAATTCATAATTTTATAATCACCTAAAGTGCTGAGTCATTAACAAACTGAAGAGACCAAAATTGCTAATTTTGAAACAAGGATCAAATTGTATATTATAGAAATCCTTGTGCAGTTTTGTTTGTAATTAAAACTATTTTAACACATCCTTACTTTTGTCAATAAATAGAAAGTAACAAGCTTACATTGAGAGCACAACAACTGGATGTTTGTCTGCCTCCAGAATGTCCACAAAATGAGTTTGTATGGTATTCGGAATCTGAACCATACAGTGTACTTCATAATTAGGGAGTTCAAGTCACATAATAATTTACATTAGATACAAGCATCTTAGGAAGACTAGCATATAATTAAGTATCATATTGTATTCAAGCAGAAACACACTAGGCTCATATTTAAGAAGCACTGAAAACTATTGACTAGAAAGACTGAAAAATATTATGTAGATGAATACCCTTAGGGTCCATTAGGGCAGTGACGCAGTAATGGAAGGGGATGAAACTTAGAAATTATAGCCATTGTAGAATTAGGAAGTTTAGATATTTATTATTTAGGAATTCTATTAGGTTTAGAATTTATTTAGTAAGTTTGAGTTTGTTTAGTTTTTCTAATTTATTTAGGTTTAGTGTTCCTAATTAATTTCAATTAGGGCTCGACACTATAAATACCTAGGTCTAGGTATTTTATTATTAGATTTGATTATTATGATTATTATTAAGATTTAATAAAGTTTAGAAAATTTGTTTCTCTTCCTTAAATATTGAGAATTTGTTTTTCTCTTGGTCCCTTTGTTCTTCTTGTTCCATGTCATATAGATGCAAATTTGAAATGAAGGTGGATTTTCATTTGTGTGTTTTTTTTTTTTTTTTTTGAACTGAATTTTAGATTTGGTTTTCAAGTAAACATTTACAGAACTTAAGCATAATATCAAATTCAAATATCACTTCCTTTTTTCCAAAAATTCTCATATAACCAAAAGAAACCTCATAGAACAATTAAAATAATATAAAGAGACCCAATCAGACTTTTCTCTTAAATAAGTAACCAAACGTCCAACATCTACAACTCCACACATGCATTCGTTAGTGGACATTAAAATAAAATGGGTAGATAAGAAAATGAAATAAGAGAAAATGACAAGCCTGGTGATCATTCACAAACTAGCCATTTTATCTGAAGTCTACATTTCAAAGATGGCAATCACTTGTCAAAAGAGAGTATACTAAATATTAAAATGACCAGTCAGTCTAGCCCAATGAGAAGATTTCGTGAGCAATACCATATGCACTTCCATAATTCAAGAATAAAAATCTTAGACAATAAATGACATAGTAAAGCATAAGAAGTAACCAAGTACCAAGGGTGTTTCTCCCTCCCCTTCATCTGCAAGTACATGCCCAGTTATCAATAATAATGAGTAAAGTTCCTCCAAAGTTGGCGTTGGATCAATGATGCCCCTGCCCTACAAAGAAAGTAAATAACATGAGATATAAGCAAATTTTGTCATCAATGAGTACAGATCTCACACACATGCACAGAAACCATCTAAGGTAATGTATTTATCAGAGAAGATCCCCATATTTGATCAAGAATAGACTAATATATATTGATGAACTTTTCCACAGAATCATATCCCCAGATCAATAAATTTTAAACAAAAATGTTGTGATACTTCATGCAAAAGAAAAGATGCTAACTGTTCAACAAGAAAATGAAATGATCCGGGTCATATATGATCAAACATGTAGGATCAGTCAAATATAGAAGTTCTTACTTAAAGTATATTGGAAGGTAGGCATAGCAAATTCAATCCAAAAATGAAGAAAATTTTTGGGCAATGCTTTCGATGGGATAAAATGTATTTTTTTTAATGAAGAAATGGAACTGGGGTGCCAGGGAAACAGAAATTTACAAAGCTATTTCATTTTTGTGTAATTTTGTTGATGAAATGAATAGCTAAACTTTTGCTTACACTTCTTGGATAAGAAATCAAAAAAATAAAATAAATAAAATAAAACCATAGCATACCAATATCAGCCTAGATTAACTTTTGATAGCTCCAAGCCCTAATGTTCTTCTATGACCAAATTTAAATCATAAGGAGACTAGTGAAGCACAAAGCAATCACATCAGTGATAACCGATGTAAAAACTAAAATTATATTCCATAAGTTCACAAGATATATTAAGGATAAATGATAATTCCTTCAGTTCTTGGACATGCATCTGACTAAAATCGAACTCATAATAATCAATTAGCATAAAATTATTGTTTCTGCTAAATGTACAGTATAAAGATGATAATCAAGAGCACCTGATGAATCCGTGCAACAAGCTCAGAAAAGAGTCTTGTGAGTAATGGAGTTGCGACATCAACTGCTGCTCTTGCTATAAGAGCATAAGAACTTAACCTTTCATCCATGGCTGCAAGGCACAAGATAAATATACAAGTGGCAATCATTAATAATAAAATCTATAAATATTCATACAAATATCAACTTCAATGTTGACCACAATTATAGAAAATATAAATTGAATTTACACGTGTAAGACATGGAAACTTTTTATTGTACCAGAGATGGAAGCCTGAAGGTAGTCAGATTCATCTTCATCATTCATTGCTGATGCAGAAGCCACTAACACACAAAGACAAGAATTTTTAAATGGTATTAGAAAAGACTGACAACATTATAAAGGTGACAAATTCTGAAATACAAGCATAAAGCAATGTTATTACCTCTTAGCTCAGATGCTGCAATTAAGGAAAAAAGATTGGCTGCAGCATTTATACCTTCGGGCGGAAGTAATGCATTCCCACCAGTACCATCCATTGGCTGAAGAAAAGCAAGAAATCTTTAATGTGTTGACTATGACCAAATAATCTTATGAAGATAAATGTGCATCATCAAATGAAAACAAGTATTTCATAGTGATCATCAAACAAGCTATGGTGATCAAATATCCATTCCAACCACATCAAAGATCAAACCCAGAATGATGGTTTCAACAATACCAGTATTAGTATAAATATAACCTGCACCCCTCAAGAAAGACACTGGTAAATGAATTAATTCCATTAGACAAGATCTTTATTTTTACCCACAAGTTAAAAAATCTCCATTAAGTTAAAAATTAAAATTATATACTCTCTTAATGGCACATACCATGAGTAGAGTGGTCCAGGTATCTAATAAGATATCACGTGCCTCCCAGCTCCATGTCTCCTCATCAGTGTTATTTTTCATGAGAACTTTGATAACTTCACACATCAAGGTGGATAATAGGGTAAGAGTGCCAAAGGGCCTGAAAAATGAGGCAAAAGGTTTCCATTTAAAAATATACATGCCATAACATAGTACTTGCTAAATATGCAGCAACAATTATGTACAATTAAGGAATGAACAAAAACTTGAAGGTGCTCAAACAATAATATAGAGACTCCGACTGACCTTACGGATTTCAAGAGTTGGTCAAACACAAAGGGAGTAGTTACAGTTGCCATTGATAACAATGCACGGCAGCCATCAAGCATCTCACTGAATACAATGAGAATAACTTTGAGGCTTCACAGACGGTATAACAACTAAGTGCAAGAAGAGGGTAATATATAGGGATTCAACCTTTCACTCTTCCCACATTCAATTGCTTGTGAAACAGCAACAGGAGGATCAATCCACGGTATTATCCCAGAAAGCAGTTGTAGCAAATGATGTTCTTGCATTTGTCCATTATCTAGATAATTGAACAAATGACTCACTTATATGTTAACTAAAAAATAAACAAGAAACTTGAATGCATAAACAATTTAATTTATTAAGATTACCAAGTGCCAACGCATTGGAAACACATCCAACTGCCAAATACTTCAATTTTTTTATGGTGATTAGAGGAAGAGGTGGGAGATGCCCAGAGAATGAATAACAAACTTTCTCAAAGTTACCTCAAAGTAAGTTAGCAATCACAATTTGCACATTGAAACACTATTGCAACTCATCATGGCATTTTGAACAGTGAACTAATTTGATGGTTTCAAACAACAACAGCAACTAAACATTATTTTGTTTTGAAAAAAAAAATATTATAACTTTTTTGCAAATCAATTCAACCTTTAGTATTGCAAAGTGCAAACATCATTAGAGATAATTCAGACATGGAAATCCATATCTGTGTCAAACAAGGCAGAAAATATATTCAAATTTCAGTGTCACAATGAAACTGCTCCATCTCAACATGCATATGTATGGTATTTATGAAAAAGAAACTACTTTTACTATTGCCTTTGGTCCTTAGCTCAACAGGTTTGGAGAACCATATTTTTGAACTCTTGCTTCTAACTTTTTATCCATAGAACCAGTGCAACAAATTCTTTTATACGATCAGTAATTAATCAAACAGATACAGGTAGTTTCATTCATTCCCAAATCCACCTCATTTATTGCATTAGCAACTCTATTTTACCAAGTAAATCAAATGAGCATTAAACAAATCGTTATCATCAGATAATAAATTATTTGATACACAAGGTGAATATAGGAAAAGGAAAACTTACCAGAAAGAAATATGGTTCCTGTCAAGGAGCAGAACTGCACAATAAGTTTCCGAGCAGATACTGCAATAGGACAATCAAGCCAGTAACCTCCACAAGAAAACTTCCCTCTCAGAGCTGCATATAAGCCCAGGAGCCATCCAACATGGCCACTTGAAATTAAAACATCATGCCATGCAGGACCGGGCTACAAGTATTATAGATAGTCAATAAACATACCATGCATCACAAAAAAAAAAATGTTTAGCTCAAAATCCAAACTATTCCCATCCATTGCTTCCAGCATCAGGTAAAAAAAAAAAAAAACTATATGAATAAAAACTGGCCAACTGCTGTTCAAATATTGTTTTGTAGATCTCTAGAAGGATGTAAGTTTGTAAGGGAACAAGGAAGTGAAGCAAAAATGGAATACTATAATCCACCATGAAGACACAAACACACAATTATCACTCCCTATGCATGACTTGATGTGTATTGTCATCTTCATTCTCTATATATACACAATCTTAAAAGGGGAAATTCATTACCTGCACCAATGTACACTCAGACCTCTTTGACAAAGAACTGTCTGCTCTAATTCCAGGTGAAAAAACATCTATACCAGTTTTTGTGCCAGCAGTCTTGTACAAGAAATCCCAGTTCAGAATTTGAAGCATGAGACGCAGTGCAGCAGTACAGACCTTAACCTCAGGTACCTCAGAATGAGATTCAGTTATACTCTTTGTGACACCAACAGCAGTATCTCGTGCCCAACAGTAGAATGTCTATATTTCAAATAGAACAATAATTATAAGAAGGCAATCCATTCAAAAACAACGTATAGCATGGCAACCACCAAATTTAAGAAATAGAAACACATCATAGAAGGAAACAGGATTGAAGAACCTTAAGATAGTCTAGCTCCAAGGACATCCGGCATTGCTCATGAAATTCCCGAGGAAGACCCATGGCACTAGAAGTAGAAGGTGAGAACTCAGACACCTGAAAAAAAAAAAAAAAACAAGAATTCTAGGTTCTAGATTCTGGTATGTATAAGAAGATAAAGCAAAATCCAGTCAGAAAACAGTATGCTCATTAAGCAACACGTACCAAAGATTCTAGGAAATTAATTCCAGAGAACTGCACATCCACACCATGAATGCCAAGAATAGCCTGGTTCACCTGTACCCATGAATCTGTCAGACATGCCAAATATATTTCAATATGCAATTATGCATTCTCAATCACATACATATGAATGAGTTTGAGCAGCCACGATGACCTAAAACAAGTCCTGACTCTACAACCAAAAAAAAAAAAAAATTTCAAAGACAATGGAGCAGCTGAGAATAAAAAAGGAAAAACACAATTTGGCTTCTGGGCATGGCAAGGCCAGAGCTGCAAATTTTTTTGGGGGCTTGCAACTTGGCTTGTTTGGAAATGGATGAATCAGTGTGCTTTTCAGACTCAAATGAATCCATAAAATAAACAGGGAAGAGGAACATCTTTGAAATAGAAAAATCCCTTGATATAGAACTGAAGTGTCACATAGCTTTGAATTGCAACAGGAGTAAAAAGCAAAAGAGATTAATTGGTTTGGTAAGTCCAAGAAGAGAGTTAGTTAAACTAAACTCTGATGGGGCATCTAAAGGGGACAGTCAGCGTGCTGAAACAGGTCTGTTATGCAATGATCAGGGGACTGATCGCGAGGTTTGCTCATGATTTTGGCATATGTTAAGCTATCTCATATGAGCTTTGGGCCATATACTCCAACTAGAAATGACCTGAATGTTTAGTTTCAGAAAGGTTATAATTCCCAAGTAGTTGTTCAGATGATTCAAAAATAACCAGACAAGGATAATCCTCACAAGCAGTTAGTATGTGGTTAGATGGCTGCTTACAAAGGGCTGGCTGGTGCAAGAAAGGCATGTGTGTTTAGAGAGGGCAATTTCTTCACAGATCAGTTAGCTAACCTTGATACTGAAAACCAGCTTTGCATCATTTTTCATGATGATCCTCCAGACAGTGTAGAAGAGGGGATTGTTTTCAACCTAAGAGCAGTGTGGCCAATGCTTTAGGCTGGATAGTTTCTTTTTGGGTCTTTTGAACCTTTTCCCCAAAAATGAAGGGAAAGACAGCATTGCAGTTGTTGGTGGGTTTACACCTAGGTTAAAATGAAATAATTATTTAACACATGATTTTAAGCACCTAGGTAATCATATATATATATATATATATATATATATATATATATAGAACCTGTTCCCCCAAAAAGAAGGGAGAGACAGTGATGTAGTTGATGGGGTTTACGCCTAAGTTAAATTGATGTAACTATTTAACACGTGATTTTAAGCATTTACATTAAATAGGCATAACCACCTCAGACTTCAAGAGCTACAACTTTGGTCGACTGCAATTTCACATTTCATTTGCAGGAATGCAGCACAGTTATGCATAACATCAAGAAGTGATTCAATGCCCATGCAGGTAATTAGATAGTAACACCCCATAAGGTAATCTTTACTCTTCTGATTGTCAATTAATCTAAAGACAGCTTATTGCATTTTTAAGCATCGAGAGGAAATCTGACAATTTTATTAGCCAATATCTAAGAAGAGTATATGCCCTCATAAATCAAATTTCTTATCTGTATGGAAATTCATATGAAGAATTGAAGCCAATGGTAAATAAGAGTTTTAATTCTCCTCGAGAAATGATTCTCATCACCATAGTGGGAGGGAAGAAACAAAGTCCCAAATGATAATTGACCCTCAGTGTGACTCTAATGCTCTGCCAAAAATTACTAACATATATCTATGTATGTATGCAACATGTATGCGCAAAATGACAAAAAAATAGTTGAGAAAGGATGAGTCAGAAGAGGGCCAAATACAACATTTATACCTGATAAAAAAAAGTCTCCTTTTCAACAGCTGTAAAATCAAGCCTACATTCAAAACACATTCAAATATAACTACCAAGTTATCAATTTGTCCACAGCAAAGAAAAACTAGAATTCATCAATTTCTCCAGCTGTAAACTTGAAATTCTATGTAATTGTGACCTCATAGTTACTTGGACTTTATGAAATGCTACATGGATGGGCAAAATTTCAGACATGATAAACCCATAAGCATTTCATCATGCAAGGTTCAGAATGTAAGATGAAGTGTTTCATAAAATTGAATTGTCAAGCAAGACAAAGCATACAGAGTTACAGAAAATGCAGGATTAATTCAGCCTTAATTTTCCAATGTAATGCAGTGATCCATCAATCTCATGCTGAAAGTATACAAGAAATTTACAAGAGTGAAACACTATTAGCACCGTAATTTGTATATAAATTGGTAAGGATTTAGTACAGTTGCCCGTGGGAAAAAGTTATTTGCAGCTGATCCTTATCATGGATTTTTTTTAACTCCAGAACCCAGATGCAGTACAAAATCTTGCGAGGAGACAAGGAAGAGTTTTGTAACATTCACAGCAAATAACTGTACTAGGCATGCAATCAGAAGTCTACTAAAATTTGTTGAGCACGCTAAATACATCTCTAAATTCACAAACTATAAATAGGAAAGAAGTCCCCAAATTCTGTCAAAACCAGACATGAAACTTATACCCTAGACTGAAACCAGTTTGATTGATCACTATAGCTTTCCTAACAGGTACAATTCCTATGGAATTAGCAAACCTCGTACTCAAGTATTTTTACAGAATCCCAGTTCCCTGGTTTCCACGTTTTGTATAAGTAAGCCTTTCTGTTCAGTCATTGGACCCATCACTGTTAAAGCATTACCTCTATTATCACTGCCACAATAAACTCCACCACACTACCAGAATCAATTAAGATGGAGAAATATCTCAACATCCTCCAACACCAAACTCCTACCAGATTCTCTCCATCCTTCTGTATTTTCTATTTTCAATTGAAGTGACCGGTGTATGGAGACATATGATATTAGTTGGCCCAAGGCCAATTAATTTGTCAAAATGACTCAGTCTACATTCATTCAAGACAAAACAGATGGTTCCTCCTACATGTCACTTAGAATGGAACATATTATTTATATATACATCTAGTCCGTAGAGCACCCCATTCTCATGCATGGCATATCAGATAATATCATCCAGTACATTGCTAATGGCCATGTACCATCAGGCAGTAATATCACAAGCAAGTTACAGTCAATGGCAAAGAAAATGTAGCATATATAATGCACACAGCAAACGATTCCATGTCATGTCCCATGTACGAAAGATGAAGCATCAATGTCACACATGAGAAACAGTTGCCCACAATGAGAGCTAAATATTTTTTTCGGCTGATTAAATATGAAAATAATAGCCGTAACCTACCAGCCCCTCTTGATCAACTGAGCAGCCACAGAAGAAACCTTGGCTTGGACATATCCCTCAGGCGAACTAGCATGTTGCATAACATAGTAAAGACAAAAACTGCAAGCAAAATACATTAAATCACAGCACGGTTGATGGACAACAGTAGAATGTGATGTTAGAATCCCTCAATTAGTGTGAATCCCTCAATCAGTGTAAATTAGAATATAATTAGGAATCATTGTATTTATTGGCTATTATTAGTTTCCTAGTTAGTCCTAGCCTTTGTATATAAATTAGAATGCTTATAAATCATTTTAGTATGAAAAAATATAAAAGAAAATTTTCCAAATTCTCTATTTTCTACATAGTATCAAAACAGTGCCAAAATTTATTGGCGTGAACAATGTAGTTCTCAGTAATTTTTTTTTTTTGGTCAAGCTTCTACGTCGTTCTAGGAAGGGAGGTGACTGTTACCACCTACTTGAGAAGGAAGGACACCAGCCGATCAGCCTACGCCCGGAGTCCCGCCGCCATCCGGTGAAGCGCATGAGCTCACGCGCCTCCAGAAGTCTCGCGTCATTCTTCACGCGCCGGCGCATGCACCCTTTTTTTTCGGTGATTTCTCCAACCGCGCCTCATGCCGACGACCTTCCCTGTCCGGCGCGCCTCTAACCAACGTGTTTCCACATCTGATTTGCACATTTATTTTTTTGGATACCTTCCATTGCCCAGTTTCTTCCTTTCTGTCCTAGTGCCTATTTCTTTAATTGAAAAATGACTGATGAAAAGAAGAAAGCCTCTGAAACAAAGGCTGAATTTGTTGGTGATAATCCCTCTTTACAAATTAGTCCTATAAAGTTGGATGGAACTAATTATTTGTCATGGTCTAGATCTTGTCTACTGTTCATTCAGGCTAGAGGACTGCAGGGGTATATCACTGGAGATAGAAAAAAGCTAGAAAGCACTAGTTCTACCTACAGCCAATGGGAGTCAGGGAATTCTCTTGTTATGTCATGGCTCATCAATTCTATGCAACCTCATATAGCTCGTGGGTATTTACTGTTGGACAGTGCCGCTACCATTTGGAGTGTTGTTTCTCAGACTTATTCTCAAGTTGGGAATGATGCACAAGTTTATGAGTTTATAAACAAGGTTCATGGAATGAAACAAGGTTCATGGAATGAAACAAGGTGAGTTGACTGTTGCTCGGTATTATGCGGAACTGAGTGGTCTATGGCACGAGTTGGATTTCTATCAGGACTTTCAGGCTTCATATTCGGTTGATGCAGTTAAGTTCTAGAAATTGGTTGGGAAGGAGCGCATATATGATTTTCTTGCTGGGCTAAATATGAAGCATGATCAGATTCGGGTCCAAGTGCTTGGTAAGGATCCTTTTTCCACCTTAAGGCAGACATACTCTTATGTTCAGCAGGATGAGAGCAGAAGGAGTGTCATGATTAATTCTACAGCTGTTAATAAGGCTGGGCTGGCTACTAACTCCTTACGAGAACAGTCATATGGTCCATCAGATATGGATCACTTGTATTGTGACATCAGATATGGATCACTTGTATTGTGACTACTGTGGAAAATCTCGACACACCAAAGAACAATGTTGGAAGCTGCACGGCCACCCAACTAAAGAGCGTGGAGGAAAAAGGATGGCCTCTGCTAGATCACAAGCAAATGTATCTGAGGCTGTGAGTGTTTCTGAAGATACGGCTCTCACTGGGATGTTTTCCAATGAAGAGGTACAGACTCTGAGAAGATTCCTATCACAACTTGAATCACAATCCACTACAGTTGCCTCTTCTAACTTCGTCAACTCATGAATGCTTTTCTTATCAATCATAATAATTCATTTTGGGTTATAGATTCTAGAGCAAAAAAACATATGACAGGCTCTTTGAATAAATTTATATCCTATTCTCCATGTTCAGGCAAAGAAAAAGTTCGCATTGCGAATGGATCCTTATCTAAAGTTTCTGGAACAGGTTCTGTTAAATGCACTCCTACTATAAGTCTTAGTTCTGTCTTACATGTGCCTAGCTTTCCTATTAACCTTTTGTCTGTCATTTCTATCCCAAAAGCTCTTAACTGCAAAATTGAATTTTTTCCCACTCACTGTGTGTTTCAGGAGTTGATAACAGGGAGAAGATTGACAGTGGTAGACTGCAAAATGGGCTATATCTATTGAATGATTGTGTTGATCAGGCCACGTTGGGACAGTCTATGGGTGCTGAGGAAGAAATTATTCAGTGGCATAGGAGACTTGGACATCCTTCATTTACTGTTTTAGAAAAACTTTATCCTCTTTTGTTTAAGTAATGCAAAACTGAATTGTTAGTATGTGATGCTTGTGAGTTTGCCAAACATAGCAGACAATCTTATCCTGCAATAAATAATAAGATTTCAGTTCCTTTTATGACTATCCATTCTGATATGTGGGAGCCTACTCAAACTGTGTCTTTATTAGGTTATAAATGATTTGTGACATTTATTGATTGTTGCAGCAGGTTAACTTGGGTATATCTGATGAAAGGAAAAAATGAAGTATTTTCATATTTTCAGCAGTTTCACAAAATGATTAGCACCCAGTTTGATGCTCATGTTAAAATACTGAGAACTGATAATAGCACAGAGTATATGAATGGAGTTTTTCACGAATATTTGAAGTCACACGGAATTTTGCATCAGATTAGTTGTGTTAACACCAATGCTCAAAATTGAGTGTCTGAGAGAAAAAATAGACATTTACTTGAGGTTGCTAGGTCTCTTATGTTTACAATGAATATTCCCAAACCTTGCTGGGGGGATGCAATTCTTTTTACTGCATATCTTATTAACAAGATGTCACTCTGGACTTTGGATTTTAAGAGTACTTTAGAGATTTTGCAAGGTAAAAATTCATATACTGTTCCTCCAAAAGTCTTTGGTTGTGTTTGCTTTATTCATCAGCCTAATAGGGGGAAGTTAGAACCTCGAGCCCTCAAGTGTGTTTTTGTTGGTTATTCCAGTACTCAGAAGGGGTATAGGTGTTCCCACCTTCCTACACGGAAATATTTTGTAAGCATGGATATTACCTTTAGGAAATCTGAATCTTATTTCCATCCACTTTTTCAGGGGGAACATAGGAAGGAAGAAGAGGTGTCTTTCCCTTCTTCTTTGTGCTCTCCCAACTTTCAACTTCAAAGGGAAAATCTGGGTCTAAAGCCTATACCTAATAATGATACTCAGGGGGAGTCACCTAAATCTCGAGGGAGACTGAATGGACCAGATTTGAGAACGGCGGAACAAGACAGATATAGCCATCGAGCAGGAGACTGCTGGTCAATCGGAATCTCTGAATTCAATTCCTGAATATCCTGAGGTATATGATAAGTCTCCTTTGGTTCCTGAAGATTCTAATTTTAATTCTCAGTCTACTCTTCCCTCTTCTAATAATGATCTTGATATTCCTATTGCTCTCAGAAAAGGTGTTGGAACCTGTACTAAACATCCTATCTCTTACTTCATTTCCTATGATTCTTTGTCTCCATCCTATAGAGCCTTTCTATTGTCTGTTTTCTCTATTTCTATCTCACAGGATTGGAAGAAAGCATGTCTTGATCCAAAATGGAAGGCAGCCATGGTGGAGGAGATGAAAACTCTAGCAAAGAATGAGACATGGGAACCTGTTACTCTTCCGATGAGGAAAAAACCAGTTGGATGTAAGTAGGTGTTCACTGTGAAACATAGAGCAGATGGTTCAATTAAAAGGTATAAGGCTAAACTTGTAGCAAAAGGCTTCACACAGACGTATGGGGTAGATTACCAGAAAACGTTTGCTCCTGTTGCTAAAATGAATACTATTAGAATTTTACTATCATGTGCAGTAAATCTTGAGTGAGATTTGTAGCAGTTTGATGTAAAAAATGCATTTCTACATGGTTATTTGGAAGAAGAAGTATATATGAAAATCCCTTCAGGGTTTGAAAATGGGAAGACTAAAGGAAAAGTTTGCAGATTAAAAAAAGCACTACATGGTTTAAAACAGTCATCTAGGGCATGGTTTGACAGGTTTAGTAAGGCTATGGTTTCTTTTGGATACTGCCAAAGCAATGTTGATCACACATTGTTTATAAAACACTATAGGGGTAAGATCACTCTGCTTATTGTCTATGTGGATGATATTGTGGTAACTGGTGATGATAGAGAAAAAATGATTCATCTGAAGGAACAACTAGCACTGAAGTTTGAAATCAAAGATTTGGGAAGGCTAAAGTACTTTCTTGGAATAGAGGTTGCCAGATCAGATAAATGAATCTTTATTTCTCAAAGAAAGTACATACTAGATCTGTTGGAGGAAACAGGAATGCTAGGTTGTAAACTAGTAGAGTCTCCCATTGAGGCAAATCATAAATTGCAAGCTGGAGTTGGGGAATCCGTGAATATTGGGAGATATCAGAGGTTAGTTGCGGTGATTTACCTTTAAACACGGACGGATATAGCATATGCAGTGGGTCTAGTGAGTCAGCATATGCATGATTCTCGTGAACCTCATTTGGAGGCTATTTTCCGCATCTTGCGATACTTAAAATCTGCACCTGGGAAATGACTTCTTTTCTCAAAGTATGACCATTTTCAGATTAAGACCTTTACAGATGCAAATTGGGGTGAATCTCTTGATGATAAGAGATCGACATCTGGTTATTGTACTTTTATTGGTAGTAATCTAGTCGCTTGGAGAAGCAAGAAGCAAAATTTGACAGCTAGATTCAGTGCAGAGGCTGAGTTTATAGCAATGACTCAAGGTATTTGTGAACTATTGTGGTTACGAAAGTTGATGGAGGAATTAAAATTGTTGGAAACTAGTGGTTTGTCCCTGTTCTGTGATAACAAAGCTGTCATCAGTATAGTTCACAATCCAGTTCAATATGATCGGACCAAACATATAAAAATTGACAGACACTTCATAAAAGAAAAAGTTATCAATGATTCCTTAAGTATCTTTTACGTATGGTCGAAAGACCAGTTAAGTTAACTGATGTGTTCACTAAGATATTAAGTTGTAAGGAGTTTCATTCCTTAGTTTGCAAGTTGGGCATGTGCAACATACATGAACCAACTTGAAGGGAGCGTTATAATCCCTCAATTAGTATAAATCCCTTAACCAGTGTAAATTAGCTGTAAATTAAAATATAATTAGGAATCATTGTATTTACCGGCTGTTATTAGTTTCCTAGTTAGTCCTAACCTTTGTATATAAATTAGAATGCTTATCATTTTAGCACGAAGAAATATAAAGGAAAATTTTCCAAATTCTTTGTTTTCTACATGTGATACCCACCAGTGGACTGATCATCAAGTTATGTATTAATACCAATAATACTATCAATGTCCACGTAACTTATTACAGTGCAGAAGTACCTTATCAAGCTTTTCTTGTCCTCAGTAGTGAGGAAACCCCACTCCCTGATAGCAGCATCTCGAATTGCTGCAGCCGCTTGAAACCTCGCATTTGCTACTTGAGAATTCTCTGATAGATGAAAATCACTGTTAGCATGAATTAATGGTTTACTCATTTTCGAAACCAAAACAAAATTGATCATATCTTTCAAAATCAGCAACTCAATGAGTAATTCCATGCAATAAGAACTTCCAAAGGCAATCAACATACATACCAAGAATGAACTGGCATGCCTTGTATGGCTGAGGCGACTGATTTAGCGATAGGATAGTTGCCTCTGCGGCTGCCGGATTCATATGCATCTGCCACAGAATCAGCAACTCATTAAGTCACACACGAGATTCAATCCGATTCAGTAAAATCTTCCTTGAAGTAACCAAGCAGAAAAAATAAAAGAAAAAAAGAGACAAAAATTAGGAGACCTGAATAGAAGAGCAAGCGAACTCGATGGCCTGCATGGTGGACTGGAGCTGGGCTAAATCGGCGGAGCCTCCTTGCTGCTGCATCATCTTATGCTTCTGTAGAGTAGATGAATCCACAATCTAGATAGAAAAAGGAGATGGGTTATTGACGAAATCAATGGCGCTTCAGAGTTCGATTAGATTGATGGTTTTGCTAGCGTTAAAGGTAATGAAAAGAGGGATAGAGAAAGTGGAACTGTAAAAGACCATGAGTGAGAAGAAGAGAATCGGCACCAATTGAGGCTGAAAGGAGAGAGCAAATCCTCAAGAAAGAGGAGCTTTCACCACTCAAGGCGGGGCTTCTAGCCTTTTACAGTCCACAGGGAAAATAAATTGTACATAGCGAAGAAATTGGTAATTTTCAGTGATTCGAGGGACTAAGATAAAAATTAACTTTATAGAAATGACCAGTTTGCAATTTCCGTTAACTTATTATACGCTACCCTAGTTAGAAACGTCAAATCGTTGCACCACATCATCAACCGAGCAAAGCCTCTCTTTTTTCCCTTACCAGCGTTGCTTCCCCACTCTGAATTAATAATCCTTTTATTTATATATTTTCATCTTCTCTTGGTTAACAGCTTTGTCATCATCTTCATCTTCTTCTTCTTCTTCTTCCCAAATTCAATAGATATGAACTGAAGATTACAACATGAACATAGAAAAGCACGCTGATGCTGGTGTTACAATTCTGTTAAATTTGAAGCTGTAATGTTTTTCATGCTAATATTCTCAAGTGGATTCTTGAATTTGTTGGGTTTTGGTTGTTGTGGCTCTTCCTTTAGTTCAGCTCATTTTCCTTGGCAAGTTATTAAATGCATCTTTACGCACAAACTAATAATCACATTATTAATATATTAAATCTGTTAACCTACGTGGTTATTAATAATTTTAATTTATATATATATATATATATATATATATATATATATATATATATATATATATTATTTTAAATTTTTTATTAATTATTTTAAAATTTATTTTATTATTTTTTAAACTTTTTAATAAAGTTTTTATAATAAAAATAATTAAAATTTATTTATATATAATATAAATATAAATACAAGAAATTAATATATATGTTAATATATTATAAGTTATTTTCACTTATTGTAGTATTAATAAAATAATTATTAAATAATTTATAACTTATATATAATACAGAATGTCATGTGACAATATTATAAAAGAGAATATCACGTGATATTTTCTTAAGATTACATTATATTTATTCATCTAATAGGCTTTTTTTTTAAATTATAATTTATTTATTAAATTATAAATATATTCTCGTTGAAAGTACTTTACCTCTTAGTAGGCCGGACAAGTATGAACATGATTGTTCTGATTTAATGGGTTGAGATATTGTGCAATATGCAATAAAATATTAATAGCTATTGAAAAAATAAAATTTATTAATTTAAAAAATTAATAACATGAATTATTTAATTTTTAATAAAGCACTATGAATAAAAGGTTTTTTTTTTTAAATAAAGTGAAGGGTTTATTAAAAAATAAATAAAATTTGTTGTTTTAATTATATTGATTATATTTTTGAAACCATGTAAAAAATAAAAAGTGTATTAATTTTTATGAACGGAGGAGGGAGCATGTCTTTTTGCCCCTTTGAGCTGAGTGATTGGATTGTCCCTTTTTTTTTTATAAAAGAAATTTCTTTATGGCCTTTAATTTAATTTTATTTGTATTGGGTTTTGATTTTAGTTTGAATTGGGCGAACTAGGTCTCAGGATTTTTCAGAGTCCAAGGAGTTGAGAGGATTTTGAATTCTTGGTCTTGTAGTTAATTCATTTTTGTTATGGAAATTATCTACACTTGAATTTGCGATGTTCTTCTTCACTTAGTTATGTTTTATGTGCTGAGAAATGGCTCTTATGAGCTGAGCTTGCTTTGCCTCTATGTTTTCAAGTGTAAGTTGAGTCAAGTTCTCCTTGTGAGGTGACTTTCTAATGTATTGTTACAGGAGTAGGATAACATTTCATTCTGCCTCAATTGAGAATTATGAGGTACTTTGACTATATCTTAACGACCAAAGTTGTTTGTTTGTATGCTTCATCTGTGTTCTTTCTTCCTTTTATTTATTTATTGAAATGGCGAAAGCATCAGTCTTCACTCTGAATTATTCCATGAAGTGCATTCAGAGTCACAGAAATCATTCATATTTACAGTGGACAGGAGATCTTCGTTCAGGATTTTTTTTTTTTCTCTTTGCAATGCAAAAGCCTGCAAAGAAGTGTTTGCATTGATAGGTTTGAAGAAAATGATCAAGATGAATGGAGCTCTGAAAATCATCATTGGGCGTTAGGTAGAAAATTCGGGGAGCAAATGAGCACAAAAAATCATGGATCTCCAACACTGTCCATTGATGGGCCTTTTGTTGAAAATGATGAGGAAACCAACAATGAAATCCTTCAGCATTTTTGCAGCAATGGGAGACTCATGGATGCATCGAGGGGCAGTTCTTTGAGCTTGGCTATACCGTCTGCCTTGGGATTTGATGTAGAGATGTAGTTTTCTTTCCTTACTTGACCACACATGTCTTACACATTCGTATGTGGGTACGGTAACAGATTTGCCAAGGCAGTATCCTAGCATAGCACACATTTTTAGGCTTAGAGAATGGGAATTGTATTCAAGCTAACATTCGGTACTCAAACCATTATTGTCAGAATTTATTTCAACTTCCGACTGAATGTGTGCAATGCAGTTATTTTGATAAATAAAAATATATTGAGGAACTAGAACGGCCAATGAGTTCAACTTGCAATCTTTCATTTATGCTTAATTGCTATCCGCTCTAATTCACATAGATGCTAATTCAACAAGGAAGACATTGCCCTTTGTAAGAACTTAACATCGACATTTCATATGTTTCACAGCACTTTCCTATACTAACTGAAAGTACTCATAGTTTGACAACATGAAACTCAACCAAAAACTTTTGGACACTGATATCCATCAAAGTTATCATCTATTCTCATTCAAACCACAGGTTAGATGCTTCCAGGTAGGCAGCTGCACTAGAGTGAGGATCTTTCAGGACAAGCTTCATGCAGCAATTAGCATGGTCTTCAAGCTTCCAGCATTTTGCTTCTTTTTGAGTTCAATCTCCTGAACTTGGGAATTTGCCGATGCACAAAACCAGCGGCGTAAGTATTCAATTAATACCTTAAGAAAAGAAACGTCTTACAACATTGGATAATTGAAGAGAAACACCACAGCCTTTGTCAACCATAACATGTAAGTAGCAGCATGTATTGCTTGTGCTTGAAAATCTTCAAACTTGTTGTCAGGTATAATTGAGCAAGAATTTATAAGATGCAACTCATTATCCAAAAAGATATTGATGTCATCAACTATGCTTTACTTATGCTTGGATTGGTTAGTTACATCACCAAGATTAGTTGCAAAATGCCTTATCCAGAACAGGGAAAGGAACCCATGATAGAGCTACATAGCCTGTAATTCAAATAAAATGCCATTTGAAGTTGACTCTGGTGGTTTAAAGACCACTGAAAATTCCCATAGAAAAATCTATTTTTTTTATCCTTTTTATCAAAGAGATTAGGGGAAAATATCTAAAACAAGTGCATCAATACTCAAAACGTATTATCACAACGTAAGGCCAGCTATTGAGCTTGTGAATTGAGATGATAGAATGCCAGGAATCCTTCCTGGATCTACCAGGCAATACCACACATAAATAGATTTCAAAGATGGAACAGTGAAGGTGTTCTTGCCCATAAAGAATATTGTGAATAAGTCATGAATATTGTTATCCTAAGTACCTCATCTAAACTCCTTAGCATTAGTAGCTGCAATTTGGCAAGAACTCAAATTGTGATGGACATGGGAAATATCATAAAAATTTAAATGATATATTGAATTTCAACATAGTTATTATTGCTGTGAAAGATTACATCATGTTTGATTTCGTAGAAAGTGCTATAATGGCTATTCTACTCCAACAAAAGGTCAGCTTGCTACTGTCAATAGGTTGGCTATTTCAATAATAAGTAATGCCACAAGAATCTGATAAGTCATGCTACATAAAGATATCCAAGTTCCTATGCAAAATATCCTAAAACCAACAACATATGTAGGCTGCAACTGTCTGATAAAAGACAGTAGCTTTATTACAACCTCATTGTCCCTTTTTTTAATTTATTTTTATTTTTATTTTTATCTTGCTCTACATAATTCAATTTAAGATGAGAACTCACTGCACAATAATGAAACCAATAATTGTCAGCAACATGTAACCCAGCCCAAAATTTGTTGAAAGCAGCACCTGAAGGCACAAAATTTGGTTTATATAATTCAGAAGAACCATCAAGATCTTAAAAATCATATTTTTCTAGATTAATAAGAACCTAATCAAAGGGAAACTGATCAAAACCAGAAAGAAAAAGTCAAGACAGTTTTTCTAGAGTGATAGTTTGAGAGTAAAAGGTAACATAAACTTATACAAAAACTGCCTTCATCATGATTTTGTTAATAGGGTTTTTCTAAAGGGGGAAACACTCTATACCATGGCACTCTAAAAGCATTCATACAAGTGAATGACCTTACAAAGTACAAACTAACCTGTTCTCTTGTCATGTAACCAACCAGCAGCAATGATTCCATGCTCTGTAGTCTGTAGTTCATTTGGATCTCCGCAAAAAAGTGAACATCACATTAATACCACTTTCTCCATGGCATCATTTTAATATAGAGAATGCATCCAAAAACTGTGCAGTACAGAAAACCTACTCAAGAGAAACGTCAACTTGTACACTTATATATCCCCTTTTATGGCCATTGTAGACTTCCACTGGAAGATATGCTCATAAAATTTGTTTGTATAACCACTATCATTGAAAGTCTGCAGTTATTTAGCCTATTGGTGATGTCCTAGCAAAGGGTGCTGTAACATGAACAAAAAATGCAACTGATATGAGAATATAATATTAACTAAAACTATGAAAAGTTTTTGAATCTTCATTAATTAATAGTTCAATTCCTGAACTGAATTTACATCTCAGCTAATTTTTCCACTAGCTCAGATTCTTTCCCTGCAGTCTGTTGATAGCTGACATTTTCCAGTAATCATCTTGATCAACCACCGCCTGTCAATTTGATATGTGCATAAGAAATTAAGAATTAGGTTCTCTACTTAAAAACATTATGGGAGAAAAAGTTGCTATTATTATGAAGGGCAATTACCAAGACATTTATAAAATCTTTAAAATCTGAAAGAATAAAAACTAAGCAACATCTGATTAAGAACAAGAGAATACAATAATTATTGTTACCATGCAGATGCAGTGCCAAAATCACAGCTTAGCAACCAAAGCGCCTTGCTATGCTTCATGACCTCACTTTCAAGAGATGAATACCTACGCGTATCAATCTCATCACCAGATGCACCAGGCAAATTCTCAAGACTCTTATATTGTCTGCCTCCATGAATGCATATAAGCACGATATTTGCTTATATCAGAGGATCGAACTCCAAAATGAGCTCGAATTCATTCATCAAATCAAAACCATTTCCTTTCGAAATCGAATCACCATCGCTTATCTTCGGTTCTCGCTGCCACGAAAAAGATTGATCTTCCGCACTTCACAGTTCTGTTTGGTTGGCACGAAATAGCAGGGAAGGACGAATACCAGGCATTTTGTAATTACAGTTTGGTCCCTGTGGTTAGTCGGAATAGCTAAAAATACCCATCGACTCTTTTTTTCTCCCAAAAAGAGCAGCCACTGGGCACGTGTAAAACACCTGCGTTTCGAGCCATCACCAGAACCGCGAATATGAGACAGGGACAGGTGGAGATTACAGTATCATGATGGACAGAAGAAAGGACTAAAGGAGGAAAATTGAAGGGACAGAACAAAAACCATGAAGCTGTTTTCGTTGTTTTAACAAAGCACTTTTTTAGTCTCTTTTTCTTCTCTTTTTTTTTTTCTCTGTTTTCTTTTATTTGAAATCAAAAGCATCAAACGAAAAAACATTTCTGCAGAACTCCTTTTCTCATATCTTTTATGAACTGTCTTCTCCATCCAGTATTTTCTTTCGATTTGATTTAATTTCTTGAAAATTTTATTGAATTTGGCGAATTTTGTATTTTCTTGAATTTTTATTTTATGATTTTTATGGAATGTGCTTCCATGTTCTTCTTTATAATTATTCAGGGTTTTGATCTCCATTTATTTCATTTGTGGGGCAAATCCTTTGTTGGTTTGTGAATTTTTTTTGTTAATATGTTTGTATATTCATCAAGTTGGTTTTGAATTAATACTGCATTATTAAGATTTTTTTTTGTTTGTTTGTTGTTGTTGAAATAATTAAAGCTGAGTGATAATTTTCTTCCAAAATTTTTGCCACTCAAAAGAGATTTTTGGATTTTGAGTGTTGAAATAATAAGGTTCTTTAATTTTCTTTTTTTTTTTTTAATCCACAATTGGGTGTACAAATCAAGTTTAGTCATGGATCATATAGTTGGGGGAAAGTTCAAAATGGGTCGGAAGATCGGTGGTGGATCCTTTGGCGAGCTATTTCTTGGTTAGCTCTTTTTCTCTTCATGAATTAACGACACACATGTGCCTGCGGATGATTGTAATTTTCCTTGACAGAAAGTAATGTTGGTTTGTGGCTTAATTGGTACAGGGGTTAATGTACAGAATGGAGAGGAAGTTGGTATAAAGCTGGTATGAAACCAATCTTATTACTGGTTGAAACTCCACGTTGATTTTTTTTTTAAATATTGATTAATGCTTTTTTTGTTGTTGAATATATTGGATTAATGCTTTTTTTGTTGTTGAATATATTGGCCATTGAAGAGAAAGAAAAAAAAAAGTACGTGGTAATTTAAAAAAAAAAAAGGGGGCCAAGTATTCTCCTTGTTCTCCTTTTTGTGGCTTTCAAGTGCTTTGGCTTATGCATTGTGCCTTGAGTTGGGAATTTTTTTTTTTTTGCCTTATGTTTGTTTATTGTTTTATGTTTGTTTATTATTTTATCGGCTTTGCCATTAGCAAATTACTGCAACTTGATAGTGATGGCTTAAGCTCATATTCTTTCAGAGAATGATATTGACGAGGGAAGTATAAATGTTTGTGTGTACTACGTTGTAAGAAAATTTTTACAGTATTGTAGCAACCAAAGAGCTCTTGGCTAGAAATAAGAAATGCTGGACATGATTTATTTGTAAAGAGTAGTGCAAAAGACTCAAGTCCAGATTTTAGTGGGGCAGATAAATCTTAATGTGTTTAGTCACTTTGAGCTTTAGCAGCACTTATGAATAGAGATTAGATGGATGGATAGTGTTGTTAAAATTGTTTAGGAAGTTGAGACAGCATCTTAAATTCAATAACATCTTCTTTGATAGCTAAATTAGTGATTCATGCATATGCATGCATATGCATATATTGAAAGGTTTTACCTGGGACCTGATCTTGTAGACTTACTTAACCTGTGATCTATAGCATACTGGAGATTGTGGTTGTTCCCACTCTTATCTGTCATTTTAAGGTTGAGTCAAAACTTCTTCAGAAAGGGCAGGCGTGAAAGATGCTTTATTTAGCACTACTTATTGTCATTCTTATGAAAAAAGAAAAATGTTTTTTCTTTTTCCTCTTAAGTTGTATGTCATTAAAGCTTACATACTTCAAGTTGTGCGGCACTGAAACACAGACAATAATTGCTGATAATTTATATACTATATTATCTTGGAGCATATTTAATGTTTGTCAGGCTTTCAACTTATTTTCTTCTTCTCAATTTTCAGGAACCTGCAAGGACCAAGCACCCTCAGCTTCACTATGAATCTAAAATTTACATGCTACTTCAAGGAGGAAGTAAGTTCTCACTCTCATGTCTTGTTGAGAATAAATTTAGGTTTAAGCTCAATTCACTATGATTAATTAATGCACTATAACTAGCATTTGCACTACAATTGATTGAGTGGCTGTCTGATTATGTTGTTTAATGAAGCGGGAATTCCTCAACTCAAGTGGTTTGGTGTTGAGGGCGAGTACAATGTCATGGTCATTGACCTTCTAGGGCCGAGTCTTGAAGACTTGTTTAACTACTGCAACAGGAAGTTCTCTTTGAAAACAGTGTTGATGCTTGCAGATCAGTTGGTTTGTATTTACTTCTCTTTCTAGAATGTTGTTTGTCTAACTAGATGAACATCTGCTGTTAGAAGTTCTTTCACTAATCTTTTGCTTGCTTCTTAGATTAACAGAATCGAGTATATGCACTCAAAAGGTTTTCTTCATCGTGATATAAAGCCTGACAACTTTCTAATGGGTTTAGGTCGTAAAGCCAATCAGGTATGTACTCACACAGGCATATGGTTGACTACACCACTTGTGCATTGTAAAGTCTGTCTCATGATATTAATTTTCATGCCTTATTTATGCATACTAAATGTTTTCTGAAATGGCCTGTGCGTGGAGAATGGTCTGATTCCTGATTCCTGGTCGATTTTGACCCTTTTCTTGTTTTATTTTTTTTCTTCTTCTGCTTCTTCTTCATTCTTGCATCTTCTTCTTCTTCAATTTTAAATCACATAGTTTAGAAATGATAGTTGGTTAGCTTATCATTGTTGTTCAAATTCTGATAAACCTTTCCTGATATGAAATAACACTTCAGCCACTCTCTCTCTCTCTCTCTCTCTCTCTCTCTCTCTCTCTCTCTCTCTTTTTGTGTGTGGGTCTTGGAAGTTATGTTTTTGGTAGGATGTGCAGTGTGAAATGACAGATCACTTTTTGCAGTGTTGTGAGACTTCATTTTATTGCATCCTTTACATGCCTGTAAATATAACAGACAATGACCATGTGATGGATGTGTGAGCCTCAATACAAAAATATGTTAACTGTAGTTAAAATCAAGAGATACTATTTTGTAATGGGTAACCCAGTTGAATGTGTAGCATTTGCAATGAGCATGAGACATAGGAATGCCCTAATAGTTGGATCACGGTGCAGTTATTAAACTGGACATGAAGCAAGCTAATATATTGTTAATATTCTATAATATTCCAGAAATATGCCAAACACAAGTTTATTACTTAATCAAAAGTGCTAAGTATCATCTCCTGCAAAGTTATTATGGTTGCCTGCCTTTTTTTTTTGAGAGACGCCTCATATTACTTGCACATATAATATTGCCTAACTAAAGCACTTTGTTTCCCCAATATAATCTCTGATTATATTGAAGTGAGGACATTTTTTTATTAGGTAATTTAGGTTGCCATCTAATTGCTGGTTGACTATGCTACAGGTTTACATCATTGACTATGGGCTTGCAAAAAAGTATAGGGATCTTCAAACACATAAGCATATACCTTACAGGTATTCCCTGTGGCTTTCTGTTCTCCTATGTATGTTCTCTCTTTTCTATGGTAGTGTCAGAATCTGTATCAGCTCTGTGTGTTTCCCCTTTGTCATCTTATTTCCCTGTGTGGCGATTGTATGTGAAATTTTCATTGTCCAAAGGTGGAAGAGAATGCTGTAATAGATCTTTCATATGTCATTTTGAATATAAGGCTGGTTACTTTCCAGGAAGGTACTATGGGAAAACATTTTATGTAGCATTTTTATGAACTTGTTAGCTGGGGTGTCAGTATTGTTAATCCAACTATGTTCAAATTCTGATAGTGCTTGGATTGATTTTGCTTACATTTTACTCTCTTTTTAGTGCATAGGCAGTTAGCACTTTAATTGAAGCAGGATATAAATTTATGACAGATGGCATTTACCTGGATTTTTTTCTATAAATATTGAAATGGTTTACCAAAATTCCAGTTTACATTCTTTTGTGATCTTGTATTAGGAGATTTATGGACATGTTATGGATTGCTTATATTTTTTTGAATCTTCTGTATCTTAATAGGGAAAATAAGAATCTCACTGGCACAGCACGATATGCTAGTGTGAACACTCACCTTGGAGTTGGTGGGTAAACTACTATTTTGGTTATTGAATGTTAATTACTGGACAAGGAATTTCAGATTTTTTTTTTCTTTTTTTTTGGTGTATCAAGTTGCAATTTAACTGTTTTTGGCTGTCTGCAGAACAAAGCAGAAGAGATGACTTGGAATCTCTTGGTTATGTGCTCATGTATTTCCTAAGGGGAAGGTTAAAAAATATAATAGCTGTTATCTTAGACTTATTTAATTTTTCTTCTGAAGCTTTTTTTTATTGAACAATGAGAGGTTGTTCATTCACTGCATCTTCTTAGTTTGTGCACCATTGGTTTCAGTCTTCCCTGGCAGGGCCTTAAAGCAGGGACAAAGAAGCAAAAATATGATAAAATCAGTGAAAAGAAGATGTTAACTCCTGTTGAGGTATTGAAAATTTCAACCTGGCATCTGCATGTAGAATTGTGTGTCTTTAGTTGTTGCCCGTATTGCATTTGTTTCCTTATTTATTTATAGGCTGTTGTCTTAATGCTGTTGTTTTTGTTGGTCTTATTTATAGTTTATCTTGTTGGTATTCTACTAAAGACATCACTACTGAAAATTCTTTCACAGGTGCTTTGCAAATCATATCCATCAGAGTTCATATCATACTTCCACTATTGTCGATCATTGCGTTTCGAAGACAAACCAGATTATTCCTATTTGAAAAGGCTTTTCCGTGATTTATTTGTTCGAGAAGGTAAAAAAGAGGAAGGTTATATGTGTTACATTTGGGTTTTGTTTATGTAATTTCAGTGTGTAGCAAGCAAATAATCTTTTCGTTGGAAAAGTTATTTGCTATTTATTAGTCCTGCCTCTTTTTACCAGTAACTACTGCAAGCTTGTGCATAATTTGGACTGTTGTTGTATTCTTGATGTCTACTTGAGAGCAAAATGTCACTTCTTCCTCACTAGCCTATTGTGTGGGAATGAAAAAAGTTGTCTAGGCTATAACAAATTGAACAGCCTAGTCTGGTTATTAACATTGATTATGTATGCAGGTTATCAGTTTGACTATATCTTTGACTGGACTATACTAAAGTATCCTCAGATTGGGTCCAGTTCGAGACAACGGGTCAGCTCTTGTTGCTTCTGTAATTTGGATTTCTTCTTTGTGGTGTATTTTGTATTCATTATTCTGTTTGTTTCTTCTTTCTTTTTCAGCAGTCCAGCGGGAAAGCTGGTTCAAAACCACGACAATCTGTTGAACAAACAGAAAAGGCTCCAGGTATCTTTCTTCTCAATATAGGAAGCTATAGAGAAGACTGCTAGGAGTGTTTATTCTTGTGTTTAAACTATACACCGACGCATACAACTCTGTTAAATTAATATAAACTTATTTCTTGAGCTGACTTCCTAATTATCAGATGCTAGGTCAACATTTTTGGTAATGGCCATTTAGGTTTTTTCCCTTCAATTATATGTTGCTCGGATTTGAGCATGAATACCTGACGTGGGTGCCCTTGGGGTCAGATGCAAATATTTTCCATTTAATTTGAAGCGTCAAAAAGTGTCATACCCATGTGCAAGTGTCCTTATTCAACGCGGATACTCAAGGTTTATGTGAAAAGTCAAACTAGGCTTGCATAAATCTTTTTTAGCTGGTAATTTGGCAAGCTACTTTGCTTTCCTCATTTCAGAATATTAAATGCCTTCCTGTTTCTTTTTGTGTTCTGAGTAGTAGGACAAGAGACTCGTGATAGATCGTCAGGTGCACTTGAAGCATTCAGTAGAAGACTTGCGTCTGGTGTTGGACAGCAGGGTGACCGCTTGAAGCACAGGACATCAGAGGATGCATCATCATCTAAGGAGGCAGTAAGTAATGCAAACCAAAAACTGCTTCAATTTTGTGCTTGTGGTTCTCCTGAATTCCTTCTGTGATGCTAAATTCAGCTTTGAATGTTCATTCATCTATTTCAGCGAACTCATTCAGAAAGAGGCCGAACTTCTCGCAATGGCAGTGTGTCAAAGAAGGCTGTTGCTTCGAGCAGCAGGCTAAGCTCCACTGTTGCAGGCAGTGAGAGTCGATCAAGTTGGCTGTTCTCAAATGGTAGTCGTCTGTCTGCCACCCACAGAATCCATTCTGGAGCCGGGTCTAAAGTCTCCCATGGCACTGCCACAAAAGACACTCGTGATGATCAGCTTCGGAGCTTTGAGCACCTCAACATTGGCACAGATAAGGGCAAGCGATGAACATTAGTGCATCGTATTTGGTATAAAATGTTGCTGCTTTATTCAAGGCAAGTATTCATTGCGCACTAAAGTTTGTATAGCTAAATTACAATGCACTTTGCCTATTCAAAAAAATTATAGACTCGATATTTCTCAACATTCCTCGTGGATTGTTCTGATTTCGTAGTGTAAATTCATCCAGAAAAAGATGCTAATATACCCAGAAGCTGCTGAATATTGAGGCATAGTCTTGGCGTATAGGATTGCAACTATGGACAGAAGACTGAGCGTTTCTATTGCACCCATCAGATTAAAAAGTTCAAATTGAGACTTATAATCTTTATGTGTCTAAGTATTCTATCATTATATCAGTGTTACGTCAAGGGATTCTTTCCGATGTATCAAAAAAGTGTTACCTCAACTGATGCAAAATGGGACTCAAAATTGTCAATTTGGACAAGAAATGTTTGCCTATGGTTCAACCTGCTTTATTTCAATGTTGGATAGGACTTCAGGTATTTATTTCTTTTGCTGAATCATCATATTTGACCTTAATGCCAAGTAATTAATATTTAGATTGTGATGTGTTGAGTCTTAATTGAAAGTCAAATTAATTAGCGGGGGGAAAAGTTCATTCTTTATTTTATTTTGACTAAAATTGAGTCAAAATTTTCAGTTTGAATGTTGAAAAAAACAATGGATTTATACCTAAATTAATAAGCAAAACTTAATATATTACAATCTCTTCCCTAACCCTGTAAAATCAAGCTGAGAATACTTAAATGGCTAAATTATTATTAGGTCTCTTTATTTTATTAAAATTAATTATTTAAACTCTATTTTTTAAAAAAGTTATTTAAAACATACTTGTAATTTGTAAAATTAAACTCTTTAGTCATATTAGATTTATGTTAAAAAAAAAAAGGTTATTCAACTTATTTTAGTTTTAGTCAAAGGCACTAAATAGTATGAACAGTTAAAATTACAGGAATTAAATAATATAAATAATTAAAATTATAAGGACTAAACAATATTAATATTCAAAATTTTTTTGATAGAAGGATTAAAAGTTTAATTTTACAAAATATAAAAAAAAAATTTAATTGAATTTTAACAAAAATAAAGATTAAATAGTTAATTTTGACAAATTATAAGATCTGATAATTAATAATCCATCCTATTTAGATCCACTTGAATCTTATTTTTATAATATAAGCATTCTCTTTTTCTTTTTTTTCTTTTCATTTGCTAATATTATTATTTACCATCGCCATCATTTCTGACCCACATAATCAAACGTTTGGTAGTACGTTGAAATTTACATTTTTTTTTAATATATACGTCTTTTCAAATATTCACATAAAAAAGTAATTTAGAGTTATTATATAATTTTTTTAAAATTTATTGTCAAGGCTATTTTTAAATATATAATTGTTACAATGTGTCACCACCTGAAATCGCTGGCCGGACCGGCACTAGGACTTGGGTCAGCATAAGTTCCTCGAAATCTGTAATAAGTCCAATTATCTTTCAATCCAAACATAAATTCATATTTGGCCCAATTTCAAGGAAACAACCGGACAGAGTCCGACCATAATATGGACCATCTAACAGAAAGTTTTTTGCTCACCTGACCTGTAAATAAAAAAATCCAATCCATTAGGGAGCTTAACTCACCCTCACAATCATCCACAAATCACAATAAGATCAAATGGAAGCTCAGCTCACTCAAACAAAGCTATATACCCAATCCATTCAATATCACATGCATCATAAGAAGTTTACAAATTTTCAAAAGAAAGAGACATAATCTTTTACAGCCAAAATTAAATTAAATAACCTCTACACATGCGGAGTTCTAAAACTTCCCTTGATAACATAAATTATACAAAATTCAATAAGTGAACCTATGAGAAATGGAACAGGTCATTTACAACAAGGCTCTCCTGTATCCTAGAAAAATAGTGAATATGAGTGAGCGTTCGACTCAAAAAGTAAATATTTATTTTAACTACAATTTCTATAACTATCTAATTCTAATGCATCCTTATAAATGAAATGCATCATCTTTATATAAGTCATGCAAACAAGTCAGGTCACATCAAAGATAATCTGGAGCACTCACGCACCCAAGTTATATTCATAGTCACGCATACATATATGGGGGGCTGATCCCCCTATCCAGCTCTCTTAATTTAAGGCCTGCCAGCGATACCAACTCGAGCCTTACTTTCGCTTAATAATCCATATGCGGAGGCCAGCGAGATCAACTCAAAACCGTGCCTACCCCGACTTATCCATAATAAGGATCGAGTCTCAGCGAGTTAAACTCCAGCCGCGTCTACCCATCCTACCATATCCATATATTCCACATACACACCAACTCACACACACAGTTCAAGATTATCAAAACACATCAATCAAAGTAATATCATAAAGTATAAATGCAAAACAGAGTATGCCTAATATTTAACTACATAAATATAAGTATAAGTGATGCATGAGCATGCCAGAAATATAATAATATTTAAATTGTAAATAAAATAAATATCTACTCATGGATTAGTTGACTTGACTGCGGCTAGTCCGATTGAAAGGAGAAGACGACCGGTACCGATCACCTAAACATACAAACTGACTTCTATTAAAAGATTGACAGAATTAAATAATTAATTTAAACCATAAAATAAAAATAGTTTCTAAGATCTTGTCAAAATTTTGACAGAATTTCCCCTGCAACTAGGATCTATCCAACCTGCAGAATGGTTCAAATAATACTTATATAGAATCACACATCTCAACTCATATCTCATCAATATCATATGGTCCATCCTAGGGCCTCCAAACTAGGCAATAGTCATAAACTTAAAAAAGGTATGTTTTAACCTCTAAAACGGATATTTTGCAAAAATCATTTAAATAAACTCTAAAAATTCTAAAACTTTGCTCAAAATCTCAATAATATTATAAAACTATTGCAAAAAGAATTATAATTTTTTAATAACCCCTTAATATTTTATGAATTTTTATTCTAAACCTAACACTAAATTACTAAAGAAACTTTGGGTTCGGGTTTACTTATATTAATTTCAACGCTTGAAATGTATCCGGGGTATTTGCAAATGGTAGGGTAGCATATAACTTTGACCCGATTCCGAAATGGTTTCAGTAGCTTATCTGCTCGATCAGAAATTACAGATCCGAACGACCATTGAATTTTCACGAAATGAAATATCTACGCGAATTCCACAATATCAAAATTATAATAAAATATTTACATATAAAATAATTATTTAAAAATTAGAGATATTACACAATATGATTATAAATTCAATCCATATATGTACGAGTTATTTATAAAAACTTCATTGAGGTTAAGTACTAAATAAATTCGATGATATTGTTTTGAAATTGTTAAAAAATAATTTTAAAAAATTTCTTGTTATTTTAATATTATTTCTTTAAAATTTATAAAATTAATTTTAAATTATTTTTTAATAGTATCTAATTAATATAATTTAAAAAATAATTTTTTTAATAATAATTTTAACAATAATACTAAATAATTCCTTCATAATTCATATGCTCTCTCTTTTGCCTTTTGTTTTTTTTAATAATATAAATCCATACGATCTAGGGGTAGTTTTGTCAATTCCTTGTGTTTAATGGCTGAATAAATGGCTAATTTACCAACATTTTAATAATTAAGAATTAAATAATTAAAATTTCATTTGTTTCATATAAAAAAATATTTTTAAAAAATATCTTTTCATAAAAATATTTTTTATTATTTAATTATAATATTAAATTAATTATTTATATTTATTTCATATTATATAAGTATATTTATATTTTAATAAAATTAATAAAATTTAAAAAATAAAAAATAACTGTCTCTTTTGAAAAAATGAAAATAATTTTTTCAAAAAATAACTTAATTTTTTCTCTAATTAGAAAAATATTTTTTATAAACTAATTTTTTAAGTGTCCTAAATATCAAAAAATATAAAAAATAGTTTTATAAAAAATATTTTTCATATTTTTGAGTATTTAGAAATATTTAGAAAAATTAATTAATGAAAAATATTTTTTTAGTAAAATAAATTAAGTCATTTTTAAGAAAATGACTTTCATTTCTCAAAAGAGAAAATCATTTTCGATTTCATAAAGTTTAAAAATCTTATTAAAATATGAATACACTTATATATATATATAAATAAATATTATTAATTTAATATTATAATTAAATAACAGAAAATATTTTAATGAGCAAATATTTTGTTTTTGAAAAATATTTTTTATATAAATTATTTTTTTGAAACAAATGAGCATGAAAATGATAATTTTAAAAAAAAAATAGTGGGATTGTAGGCAATTGGTGGCATAGGCCTCCCTGTCAAGCGTCAGCCGAGGATCGTTCTTGAGGAAGTATTGGTGAATAATGCAAATCATAGGGGCTAGACATAGAAAGAGAAATACAAATAAAAGAGAGAAGAGAGAAGGAGGTTGAAGCTTTTTCCAAACATTAAGGGCTATTCTGCAATGGTTTGGGACCGTGAATTCAGCCAGTGGATTCTCCTTGGCTTTAGCTATCATTTGGTAATTTGAGCAGACTATTGACTAATTTGAAAAAAAAAAAAACGCTATATTTGGTATTAAATAATTAATTATATAATATAATTAAAATTATAACACATATTTAATTATCTTATTTAATAATATAAAAAAATATAATATATTAAAATTATAAGTTTTTTTAAATTGCTTGGCTAAAAGTTTAATGATCCAAAGTTTCGAATTCTAAATTGAATATTGTGATCTAAAATAGAAAGTAAGCCTTTTCCCAACTCAATCACAATTAGAATTAAAATTATTATATTTATTTATTTTTTAACTAAATTGATTATTAAATGTCAAATAAGATTAACAGTTACCATGTTTTATTATTGTTCAATTATTAAAATAAATAAATTAATGAAAAATAAAAAAATTTCTTTTAAATTTGTGATTAAGAGGTGTCTTAAAAAATTATTTTAAGTATTATTAAAAAAAATTTAATTATTATAAAAATTATACAATTGATACATATTAATTAAATTTAATTTTAAATTTATTTTTATTATACTTTAATTAATATATTTAATTTTTTTAATTGTATTTTCACAGAAATTAACTATTTAAGTTTTGAAAAATATATTATTGTTTCTCTATTTTTTATTATGTGAATTGTTTATCAATTTTTATTATTTTAAAGTTTTTTTCCCTAAACTCAACTATTTGGTAATTGTAATTTGTATTAGATAATTTTAATTTAAATCATGTAACACCCCAAAATTTTAAATTTTATTATTTTATGAGTATTATTGATATTTTAATTTTATTTAAATTTTAAGAAATTATTTGAGATTTTTCAGATTTTAAAAATCGGGTTCGATTTTCCGAAAATATAAACTTTGATGATTTTTAAAAATATATTTAAAGACCACGTGGCAAAACTAAAAATATATTTGGAGTTTACAAATTTTTTTGAGTTTTCTAAAATTTTTTCGAAATTTTTGGACCTCGTTTTCAGTCCCAAGGCAGAGTAAAAATTTAAAATTTTGTATCCTAAATCGAACCGACAGAATCGAACCGGACCGATCGAATCGGACGGGTCTTCTTCTTTTTCTTCCTCCTCCCCGCGCGCGTCCCGACCTCCCTCCCCTTCTCTCCCGTTTTCTCTCTCCTCCCTCCTCCCCTTGCCGCACCGCCGCCTCCCCTGCCACCCTAGCTCGCCGGCGCCCACCCAGTAGTCGGCCCACCATGCTGCACCGGCAGCGCGAAGTGGAGCGGCCAGCGTGATCGTTCGTCTTCCCGGCCAATCCGGCTACCAATCGGACCGGGTCTTGTGTCTAAACTCATCTACTCGTTGAGAGCTTTCCATAGACACCAAGAACACCGAAATTTATTGAGCGGTTTGTCCAATTTTTGCCCGGGAAGTTTTAGTCCATTTTGACTTTCGGGCTAGATTTCTCACAAATCGTAAACCACACGAGAAAACCGAGAGTACCAGAGCCCTCCAATCGTCGAGAGCTTCGCGGGGATATAAATTTCAAAATTTTTCGACACCGTTTTTCGGTGGGTCCCACGGAACTTCGTAGTATTTTTCCGAGCATTAAATGAGCTTAGAAAATTCCGTAAAAATTTTATACTAACCTCCGTGTTGTGGGCTTCGTGTAGGTATTCTCAATTCGGAAAAATTCGACAGTTGTCCGGGTCTGTGAATTTTCGGCTAGACAGACCCGCTACCGGAAAAGTCTCCGAATTGGATCTAGGTTTTGGCTGCCCCACCATTGTCAGACACCCTGAGCGCGTTCCCAAAGTCGGAATCGGCAAAGGTAAACCCGAACCTTGCTTTTTCGTAATTTTTTAGTGCTTAAATAGGATTAAAAATCCATAAAATATTTGTGGTAGCTCAGAAAATTATGATTCTTTTTGCAATAGCCTAGTAATATTGTTAAGGACCGCAGGGCAAAGTTTTAGAGTTTTTAAAGCTTTTTTGGGCAGTTTTTGCAAAAATGATCAATTATAAGGACTAAATTGAAATTTTACATATTGTGATGGATGATTGATTTGATGGGCCCAGGAGGGGCTGTGTGATGAGATTGAGTTGTGGATATATGAGTTGTGAATATAGAAGTGTGTTTTGAGCCCTTTTTCAGGTTGGGTAGGTCCTAGGTACAGGGAAGACTCTGCCAGATTTTCAGCATGACTTATGACGTATTTGGTCTTTTCTTGATTTGTATTGAGTCATTTGTATTAAATAATTATAATGTAATTGTCAGGTGAGTCGGGATAGCCTTCTTCCTCCGCTCAGCAGCCCCAGTGATCGTTGTCAAGTCTGTGAGTAAAATATTAATTTTAATTGTAATTTCACTATTATTATATGTTCAAGCATGCCCATTCATCACTTATATGCATATATCTACGTAGATAAACTTTAGGCACGATTTATGTTGCATTCATAAATGTGAAAGTGGCATGTATGTTGTTGTGGTAATTTGGAGTAGTGTGCGTGCGTTGGCGTGCGTGTGATGTGGTGTGGACTATGGATAGGACGGGTAGACACGGCTTGAGATCTTCGCTGGGACCCAGTCCTTCGGGGTAGTCACGGCTTGAGTTATTCGCTGGGACCCCGATTTGGTTTATTAAGCGAAAGTCCGACTTGAATTCTTTGCTGGCACCAGGTTGGATTTAAGAGAGCTGTATAGGGGATCAGCTCCCATATATTATGATTGATATTACTGGGTGTGTGAGTGCTCTAAATTACCTTTTTGCTGTTATGATATGAATTTATTGCTGATGCTGCATTTCACTCTACAGGGTGCCTTAGTTTTAGATAGTTATAGATATTATGGTTAAAATTGATATTTTACTCTCTGAGTCGAACGCTCACTCCTGTTCAATATTTTCCAGGCCACAGTAGGATATTTTTGAGGTTAACCTGCTTTCTCCCTCGCAGGTCATCTATTTTATGTTTGTGTAATTTTATAAACTTATAGAATTTCTGCATGTGTTAGAAATATTTAATTGATTTGGGTTTGTAATATAAATTGTTATTTTGGACCTGTAAAATTATTATCACATGCATGTTTGATGGACTGGATGAGGGAGCTGAGCTCTCATTTATTTTTATGTTGATATGAGTATGTGGAGGGTGAGCTGAGCTCCCCAATTGAGTATTTATTTTGTTTACAGGTCGGGTGAGTCAAAAACTACCCGTTGAAAGGTCCATTTTATAGCTGGACTCTGTCCGGTTGAATTCTTGAAATTGGGCCCAAATGGGCCTTAGAGTTGGGTTAATGAATAATTAAGCTTACTACGGGCCTCGGGGGCTTTAGACTGGTCCAGGTCCTAGTGCCGGTCCGGTTCATAGGTTGAGTCGTGACAAATCACTTTCAACTTTTTGTTAAATTTAGTCTAAAAATTTTAATTTAAGTTTAATTTAGTCTAAAAATAAGAAAATCAATAAATTTAATTTCTTAATTTTTGAGTTTAAATTAAAAAATTTAAAATTTTAATCTCAAAATTAAGAAATTCAACTTTATAATTTTTAATTTAAATTAAAAAATTTACCTAAAAATTTTAATTTTTGAATTAAATTAAATTTAAAATGAAACTTTTATTTTAATTTAGGTAAATTAACTTTTCAATAATTATTGGGATTCAATTGAATATTTTTGTAAGAAAAAAAGAACTGAATAGTATATTTATCAAATTGAAGTGTAAATAGTTAATTTTATTAAAATATAAGGAGTAAACTGTGATTATCTCTAACGTTAATATTTCGTTTACAAATCACATGTTCTAGCACGTGATCAAAAGGCCACGTGTCCCTTCTCTTTCAGTTGAGCCTTTTCAGGTGTTTTTTTACAGAAACACCCTCATTCACATACCCTCTTTCTCCCCTTTACTCAAATCTCTGCATTTTCATAGCTAATCTTCCCATTGAATAGCATCCATCATCAATTGCATAACAAATTTTCCCTCACTTTCCCTCATTTTCCTCCATTTTCTCTTCCTCCATTCGCCTCTTCTTCTCAAAAGAGAAGGACGCAAGGAGATAGAATTGTTTCATTTTGTAAAGATCTAGGGTTGCTTATCCTCCTGGACCTTCAAATCTGAGTTTCTTAACCTTATCTCTCTATACGTATATGAAATTTCAATTAATTTAAGCACTGTAAATCCATTGAAAAGCGAAAATTTAGAGCGCTTTGTTTTGGAATCTAGGGTTCGGCGATCTTTATTTTTGGCCTGATTTAATTTGATATAAATTATGGATACGAGTCCCGTTGCTGTTGGCGATGTGGCGATGCTGGATGCAGAGTTGTTGCAGCTGCCGGAGGTGGCTCCCTTGGCCTTCAAATCGTACCCAGACTTTGCACAGAAGCTCTTCGAGCAGTGGCTCGCCCTACCCGACGCTAACCGGCTGGTACCTTCTTTCTTGTTATGCACAGATAATCTTTCACAACCTGATGTGGTTTGTGCTGGTGTAGATTTGTTAGTCATCAATTCCTATTTGCACATGCCATTTCATTATTTTATGCCTGGTAGAACTCATAATTCTTTTTTCCTAATTTGGTAGTTAATTAGGTAGTACTGGTAAAGGAAAATAAGGATAATACCATGAAATGGTTGGATAAGTAGGAGTGATATTTGGCCATGGGAAAGGGATCTTGTAGCAATAGACGTGGAACTTGGTAAACGAGTTTTATATATGAGGTATTGAGGCTTTGGAGCTGGAGCAGAAATGGTGTCTTGCTATTGAAAATTTTCTTTGAATGCATTACTGTTATAATCTCTTATAGTTAACCTGTGCTGTTGTTGAGGTTCGGCAGTAATGAGATTGCTATTGTGACAATGAGGCAAGTCTCTGGACAATTATAGCTATGGCATATGGATCTTCTAACTCTTCATCCCATGTCTGCTCCCATATTTCAAAAAAAAAAAAAAAAAAAAATTTCTTGTCACGTTTGACGTTGAAATTTTGAAGATGGAGATGTGGTACTTTTCCCTTGATTTGGTAGTGGATGAATTCTAATAGAATGCTTTTGGTTCTGAGATAAGTGGTAGTCATGAATTCTGTTGCTGATGCTGATGATCTGCTTGAAATGGTGTGATACGGATTATTACTGCAATGGGCTACCAGGGCTAGCATGTTTACCTTGCTGTTGCTGATATGTTTATAATTAATATGATAGAAAGTAGTCTTCTTTTTCTCCTTTCTATTTTTTAACGATAATTACTTACTGTGGCTAGAGTTGTTGGCATGGTGGCATTTTATAGGATGTTGATGTGGGATATTTCTGAATTTCTGCATGAAAAATTCATAATGGTAATCAGGGTTAGTGTTAGATTGGTTATAAAATGGTTAAAGGATTGTCATGTTCACCTTGCTGGTACGTTTGTGATCAATGATCATTACGATAAGAATTCTTCTCCTCCTCTTTATTCTTTAACAATGTTTACTTATTGTGCTGGCCTTGTTAGCATGATGGGAGATATCTGATTTTCAGTGTTAAATTGGTTATGCATCTATAACCATTATTGTAACATTTTACAGTTATTCAAACAGTGAAATGGTGATCACGAGAAATTTAGAGAGAAAACAATAATGGGAAGAACATAGGTAGTTGAGGAGACTGTTTGGAATTGTCTTGCCCACTTTAATGTTTAACATATCTTTCCTGCTGTGTACTGATAACAATGTTGAAACGCCTGTCCCTGTCTCTGTCCTTGTACCATGTCCAGCTAGCCTTGCATTTGTTGTAATTGTAGCAACATGGTCTAAATACCTTTTTCTTTCTTCTTTCTCAGTTTAGCAGTTATAACCCAGATAATTCTTCAAATTGTGGAAGTAATAATTGGCATGAATGCTTCTAGGTTGAATCTTGTATCAATTCTGTAAATATGTGAAATGCACCAATTTGGCACTATTTCATGATTATTTTATTGTATTCAAATTTATATTTATCAATATGCATGTATTTGTATAGATAGATAGGTTTACCTGAATTAAATTTTTGAAGAAAAGTTTGAGAATATCTATTTTCCTATCTCGAGACTTGAGGAAAAAAGTTCAACTACACTTGAAATTCCTTGCTTGAGGAGCAGGGTGACACTTTGTTTAACTGCCCCCCTTGGCTTAATTTTCACCCTTTTTGTCCCTTGTTTTGATCTTTACTTAATTCTAATGGGCATGGCTATGAGGAATACCACATTAATTAAACTTTGTACTCTCTTCTTTGCTGTGGATGAAAATGTGTTTTGTCTTGTGTGGACTTACCAGTTCTGGAAGGCAATGCAATTTATGATGGCACTTGTGGAACTCTTGATATTTTTCTTCTTCTTCGAAAATTTTCTACTAAACAATGTAGCACTTAATCCAGTACTATTGCTAGAAGCATTAACTCCCTGGTTCTATCTCCCAAATTCCTTTTTCTTTTTAGGGAGAGGCTATATTAATGTCTTATTTCTTGCTTTCTGATTTTTTTTTTTTTTTTAAAGCAGCCATGGGAAATGTCTTAAGAGTATAGTGATTGCTTATCTTATTTTCCATGCTTTTGCTTAGGTGACATCATTGCTTAATGATGCGAAGGCAGGTGCTCCCTTGAATGTCTCTGGAAACTCTTCTAATACAACTGCTACCACAAGCAGTTCTTTGCCTTCCATGTTTCCTGGAGGAAGTACTCCTCCTCTTTCTCCCAGGAGTACATCTGGTTCCCCTCGTATAACGAAACAGAGAGCTGGCCCTTCTAATTTAGGTTCTCCTCTAAAAGTAGTTAGTGAGCCAGTGAAGGAGTTGATACCGCAGGTTTGTAAAAATTCATTATTATTATTATTTTATAAAATGATATAATTACATTGGTCCTTTATTCTCTTCTTTGGATTGCTGTGTTGTATTTTGTGTGCTAATATTGTTTCTTGCTTAAGTTAGCTGAACTATTTTAATATAAAACTTGCAAATTCTTGCAGTTTTACTTTCTAAATGGCCGTCCACCTCCAAATGAACTAAGGGAACAATGTTTGCTTCGGATCAATCACTTTTTCTATGGTCGCTTAGATGGGCTGCAGTTACATGGTGAGAGATTTTTAAAACTTGTCCACCTTGTATATATCTAGGGCAGTAGGGCTGATGTCTTCATTGTTTTTTTTTGCATGATCAGAATTCAAATCTGTCACCAAGGAAATTTGCAAGCTGCCCTCATTCTTCTCCACAGTTCTTTTCAGAAGGATTGATGTTAACGGCACTGGTTTTGTGACAAGGTATTTGCTTCATGTGTTAGGAGGACATGTTATCTGGGGGAGGAACTACTCGTATTTTAACTTATTTGATCTATGATGATTCTCCTGATATTTCATGCTGTAAATACTTGAGATCTCTTGTGCATTTCAGTGAACATTTTAGCGTAATCAATTTATTGTTCAATACCTGAAGGTACCTCTGCTTTGGGAAATGGAAGGTTTTTCATAACTTCCCTTTTAGAACTAGAATGCTATTGACTTCAGTAACCATATTTATTGTTAGTTAGAGGTGTTTGGAGAGACTGTTATGGAAATTGGGGCCTATGACGGGTGAGAAATTTGTCATCATTTTGAGCAACTTGAGAATTTTATGGTAACATACTTTTGAGAATTAAATCACCTAATGGATAAAGTAGAAATAAATGAACATTATAGGTTGGCCATTGACTGATGTAATTTTCCATTTTTGCTTTCTATTTGTGACAGTCTTTGCAAAAGGTATATTTGAATTTGATTGTTCTAATGAAGGTTGTTTTGACCTAACTGTTTTGTAGGGATGCCTTTGTTCATTATTGGCTAAATGGTAATATGCTGATGATGGATATGGCGACTCAAATGTTTAAAATTCTAAAGCAACCGGATCTCAAATACCTCACTCAGGTGTTTCTGTACTTTTTGTTATATAAGTTTATATATATGCATGCACACATTATAAATTGCAATGATGCCTTTTTTCACATCTATATTGTTATGGAATCATTGCCAATTTTGGATGTTATTGCCACATTTTCTTTTTTACTTATTGTTTAGAATTTTTTGAAATTGATGACAGGAAGACTTCAAACCTGTGCTTCGAGAATTATTGGCGACTCATCCAGGATTAGAGTTCCTACAGAGCACACCAGAATTTCAGGAAAGATATGGTTTGTGCTCTGATCAGCTTTTAATTGTCCCATTTAATATTATGGATGCTTTTGATTTTCATTGGTACTTGTTTGTATTCAGACACACACACACACACACACACACACACACACACACACAAATATATTCAAATGAATGAGGTGCTGGTTAAACCTTTATCTTAAGTGGTTTTGTTACTTTTGTATTATGGTTCTGGGGAACTACCATGGTAAAGCACCTTAATTTAGGCATATTTTGATGTGAATCTGTTCATGGTACTTTGATTATTCTGTCGACATTGAATGAAAGGCCAAATTATAAATTTGTCCCTAAACTAATTGAGAAAACTCTGTTGCAACCTTGACGTTCAATTTAACCTGTAGCACCCTTGTATTTTTATTTTTGATCGGTTGTGCCCTGCAATTTTTATTTTTGTAATATGTAGGCATTTGCCCAACTCATCAATGGATGTAGCATTATTACAAATGCTATACCTTTTATATGATGCACTTTGTTAACATAAGTTCTTCCTCTCTACAATTTCCCAGCTGAAACTGTAATATACAGAATATTTTACTACATAAATAGATCTGGGAATGGTCATCTTACCCTTAGGGAGCTGAAACGTGGAAACTTGATTGATGCAATGCAGCATGCAGACGAAGAAGAGGACATAAATAAAGTTTTGAGGTTGGTATCCTGCTGAAGATTTGTCATATATTTTCTTCAACAAAACTCAATGAGGCTGAGCCTAGGCTGAGTTGAGTTGTAAGGAACTTTTCTTGGCTACAAGACATAAGCTTGTAAACTAGCAAATGCTCCAGTTTTCATATAATCTGAATTACATATGTAGCACTTCATGAAACATATGCTGAGAAACATGATTAAATTCTCAATGATAATACTTTTTTTAATTCATACTGTGTACAGGTACTTTTCTTATGAACATTTTTATGTGATATACTGCAAATTTTGGGAACTGGACACGGATCACGATTTTCTGATTGACAAAGAGAACCTGATCAGATATGGTAACCATGCACTTACCTACCGGATTGTTGATAGAATATTTTCCCAGGTTTGTGTCAGTGAGATGATGCTTTTATGCTCCGAGCCCAGTCACCTGCAATACGCAGAAAGAAAATTTCCTTCTATTCAACATTGCATATCTCAGTCATCCCCCTATCTTCTTATTCTGCATTTAATCATATCTTCATCATTATTAGTTAAAGATCAAAAATCTGATTGTGTTTATCATTCCAGGTTCCGAGAAAGTTTACTAGTAGGGTTGAAGGGAAAATGGGATATGAAGATTTTGTCTACTTCATACTGTCAGAGGAGGATAAGTCATCTGAACCTAGTCTTGAGTACTGGTATATTTGCATCTCATATTCTGTAGATTTGCGGGTCTGTTGTAAAATTTGTGCATCAATAACAACTGTTTTATTCACCTACTAAATGTAGGAATATTTCATCTCATCTGTTTCATTCATTAGATTACTTTGTGAGGTGTTATACTGTTAATCTGTTATAGTGATGCAGGACAGCCTGCAGGTCTTAGAATTAATGTTGAAATTTGAGACTTTGTGAAGGCTAAAATGAGTAGGACTATAGATAGAAATTTAAGGTTCATGAAAGGATGAAACAGAGAAGAAAAATTGAACAAGAAGAGAAGATTTGAGGTGTTATACTGTTAATCTGTTATAGTGATGCAGGACAGCCTGCAGGTCTTAGAATTAATGTTGAAATTTGAGACTTTGTGAAGGCTAAAATGAGCAGGACTATAGATAGAAATTTAAGGTTCATGAAAGGATGAAACAGAGAAGAAAAATTGAACAAGAAGAGAAGATTTGTGGGCTGTGAACAGTAATAAAAGTTTTAGAAGGGTCTTGGTTTGGAAGGTAAAATTAGTATGAGAAACAGGATTTTGGGGGCTATTTGAGAATTTGGGAGAAATCTCTGCTGTATTATTATTAATAATAATGTGTACTAAGATAAATAAAGAGTTAGGGTATTTATAGAGTTTTTAAACCCCTAAACATAATTGGAAAAGAACTCTAAAAATTAGGAACCTACTTGTAGCAGAAAACCTAGGTAAAATAGGATAAAAGCTAGTCCTAGAAGAATAGTGTTGGAATATCACTTGTGGGAACAAGTCCCATATCGGTAGTGTACAGTGAAATTAAGGGGCATGTAAGTATAGGCAAAGCAAACCAAAATGGCTTAGGCCATTTGGCGATGGGGAGTCCAGTGTCAAGCCTAGTTCAACGTATAGCCTGCCAGTTTGATATTCACACTCTTGGGTCCATAATTCTCAACATGGTATCGAGTAGGTCAGGGCCTAGTTTCAGTTTCAATTCAATTTTCTGGTGTTGCCACTGCATTCAGTTTTAGGTCTCAAATGTCAACCGGATGTCCGAATGAGTGTTGGAATATCACTTGTGGGAATAAGTCCCTCATTGGTAGTGTGCAATAAAATTAAGGTGCGTATAAGTGTAAGCAAACCAAACCAAAGTGGCTTAGGCTATTTTGGTGATGAGGAGCTTAGTTTCAAGCCCATTTCAACGTGTAGCCTGCCAATTTTATATTCACGCTACTGGGTCCATAATTTTCAACAGTACTGATGAATACTACCCTGTGAACAGTACCAAAACTATGATGAATCAAGAGCTCTAAAATCATGTTACGATTTAGGAATAAGAAGAAAAAAAGAAAGAAACAGAAGGGAAAGAAAACAGAAACTAAATCTTTATTATCCTCATTACTTTTGTAAAATAGAAAATTACATATTTATATACAAATCTCTTGTAATTACTCTACTTAATTTAGGAATATCAATCCTACCCATTTAGGAATATAAATCCTACACTAATTAGGAATATATAAAATTTATTAAATAGGAATATATAAAATCCATATTAACTTTCCATAATATTCCGCCTTAAAATGGAATCTCATCAATTCCCACACTCTCCCTTGATGAAATTCACATTGAAGCCAATAACTCCCTCACAATAGCTCACAAGGCAGATTCGAAACACCTACACAAAGGTACCAGCACAAAAGACAAATCCTCTCCAAAGGCAAGGCCGGTGAGGAAACATCAACACAAATGCAACTCATATGGTTGCATTTCCCTCTTCGGCAATCTCAGCGAGGAAAAACAACAAAAACAGTAGGTGGATTTTTATCGAAACATTTCATATGGCTGCAATACAGTGGCTATCCAAATTTCAACAAACCTTCAAGAGAGTTTCAAATGAGGCAGCAGCTAGGAATGGCTCTAGAGCAACATAGTAATCGATACATAAACTGGAAGTTACTTGAGATAGGAACTGAAACCAATACAAAATAACCCAAAATTTCCACAGAAAAGTGGTAGCACGATCCAAAATCTCCTAAGAAAAGTGATAGCACAACCCAAAATCTTCACAAAACTATTTATATGAACAGTGTCATGAATAGTACTGGTGAACATTACCACGTAAACAGTACCAAAACCTAGTGATCCGAGAGCTTTGATACCATGTTAAGATTTAAGATAAGAAGATGAAAAAAGAAGAAAGGGAAGGAAGAGAAGGAAAAGAAAACAGAAACTACATATTATTATCCTCGTTACTTCTATAAAATAGAAGATTACATATTTATATATAAATCTTCTATAATTAATCTACTTAATTAGAAATATCAGTCCTACCTATTTATGAATATAAATCCTATGCTAATTAGAAATATATAAAAATTCATATTAACTTTTCATAACACTCTCCCTGAAAGTGGAATCTCATCAATTCCCACAAATAAGAAAACATAATAAATTCCTAAATTAAGTTGGAGACTCCTAAGATAATTTAGAACATGTCCTGTGGCTGTTGGAAGAAAAAAACAAGGTGTCCAGGACACTGAATTTCTGCTGTATAATTTGAGAGAGAATTTGAGAGATATTTCTGCTGTATAATTTGAGGGAAATTTCTGCTGTATCTTTACTAATAATAATCTGTACTGAAATAAATAGAGTGTGCGCAAGAGAGAGAGAATGTCCAGGTTGAGTTGGGACTGCTGGCCACTGAATTTGGCCAAAAAACGTGGCTTCTCTGTTTGGGCAGAAAAACACATCTCCACAAGCTACCACAGAGGGAAACACAAATTTCTGACTCTGTTGTGCCTTGTGGAACATGCCCTGGGTGTGTTCTGGGCTGCCGAAACACGCTGGGGCTGTGTTCTTTGCTGTTTGGAACTCCAAGCCTCGTGTCACTATTTGCTTGACTGAGTTGGGCAAAGTGAACAAAGAATAGTTTAGGCTACATTTGTAAAATTCCTTAGGCATCACATCCAAGGTTTCCCAGGCATCACACAATTCGAACTATAATTACTAGAATTCGTATTGATGTGAGTATATATAGATTCAAACATTAATCCATAACCTTTCAGGATTTGGACTCCCTAAAGTAAACCTTCAAGTAATCCTAATTAAGTAATCCTTACATAGTGTTTGGGTCAATTTTATTATAAAAATTTTGTGGAATTTAATTGAATTCTAGTTAGAATTCATTTAAAATGGATTCTACTGTTTGGTATGATAACTTAAAATGCGCAATTCTATTGAATTACATATAATTCATATTTAGTATAATTTCATAATTGAAATTCGTTTGCTCTCATTTCCTAAGCAACTGTCAAGGGTAAAATTAAAAAATTATAATTTTCTACTTTATCAAATAAATCGTATACCTAAAGAATTAAATTTATAACAATTAACAGTATATTAATAAATATAAAATAATTTCATTTCTCGTAATATAGGAGATTTATTGTGAAAGACTTCTCACGTTATATAAGTGAGCATTTTTTTTTACAAAGTAGAAAATGAGTAGGTAAAAAAAAATCTTAACAAGCTAAAATAAATAACTCTCTTTTATTTTTTTTTATTAATTAATGGTACTTGGTATTTTTTTTAATTAATAAATGTAAGATGACGGATGATTCAGTGAAATTTTTGGTAAGGGCATTTTAGTCCAAAAAATGTTATGTAAGTTTTGTGGAATTTATTTCAAATTCTATTAAATTTGATAGGAATTGGTTTTAGTTATAACCAATTCCATAGAATTGAACTCCTAGAATTGAATTCCAAACACACAAAACATGGAATTCAATTGAATTCCACAAAATTTTGTGAAATGTTGTTGAACCAAACAAGCTTTTGACCAACTAGGAATCTAAACAGTGACTCCTATAGAAATCAAGATCATTTTAGTTTCCAACAAATTTTAATTTACAAAATTATACTTGGGACACATAAGTAAAACTCTAAAAGAACTAGAAAGTACTCTATAATTTCCCCAATAAACTGTCTCTACATTATAGCTGAACTATAATCCTAAGCTTCTTGAGTATTTGACTATGAGTTTTATTGAATTCCTAGGCTGCATCATATAGTGTATTCATTAATTCATTATTGAGGATGGATTATGAATTATTAAACCAAATGAAGCATATTTGTTTTGTCCAAAATTGTACGAAGGAAATGAGTTTTGTCGGGTCCAAGAAGTTGTTCCTAACATAGCTACTAATAACTAATCTATGATCAATAAGGGATGCTGGTGGGTAGGGCGAGAGGGTGTTGGGTAGATTAAGGCCCCAATTGGCATTGAGGTTTTGGGTCAAAAAAAATCTTTCGAAAAAAAAAAAAAATAAATTTTGAAAAAAGCAATTTGAAAAAAAAAAGATGTTATTTTAAAGTTCTTGTGACTAAAACATGTGAAATTTAATTTTAAATCAATTTTTAATACCCTTTAATTAACACATTTAAATTTTTTTTTTTCAACAACATTTTCAATATCAATGCCAAACAGACCTTAATAAGTTATTTTTGGTCATTTTTTCCAATTTACCATAATTGTTAAACATAAAACTCTGAGACACGAGAAGGAGTCAATAGCAAGCTAGAGCTTTGGAAAAGTACTCTAGAGTCAAAGGGTTTTAAGTTAAGTAGAACGAAGACAGAATACATGCATTGTAAGTTCAGTGAAGGTCAAACTGGTGATAGGGAAGGAGTTAGTTTGAATGGAGTGGTATTGTCCCAAAGTAATCACTTTAAATATCTAGGCTCAGTCCTTCAAATAGATGGGGGATGTGAGGAGGATGTTAGTCATAGGATTAAAGCCGGATGGTTGAAGTGGAGACGTGCCACAGGAGTTTTATGTGATCGTAAAATTTCCAATAAGTTGAAAGGAAAATTTTACCGTACAGTCATACGACTAACTATGTTATATGGTAGTGAGTGTTGGGCACTGAAAGAGTCGTATGTGTCTAAGATAAGAGTTGCAGAGATGAGAATGTTAAGATGGATGAGTGACCATACTAGACTAGATAAAGTCCGTAATGAGAGTATTAGAGAAAAGGTAGGAGTGGTGTCAATTGAAGATAAGTTGAGAGAAGGGAGATTGAGATGGTTTGGTCATGTGAAGTGTAGACATACGGAGGCTCCAGTTAGACAAGTAGAGCACATTAGGTTAGAGGATAGAAAGAAAAAAGGGTAAGACCTAAATTGACTTGGAGGAGAGTAGTACAACATGATCTAGAAGCATTATACATTTCTGAGGATTTAACTCAAAATCGTTTAGAGTGGAGAAAGCGAAACCATATAGCCGACCCCAAATCTTTGGGATAAAGGCTTAGTTGAGTTGAGTTGAGTTGAGTTGAGTTGAGTTGTTAAACATAAAACTCAAGTCAATTTAACTAAGCCTTTATCCCAAAAATTTTGGGATCGGCTATATAGATTCTCTTTCTCCACTCTAAACGATTTTGGGTTAAATCCTCAGAAATGTGTAATGCTTCTAGGTCATGTTGTACTACTCTCCTTCAAGTCAGTTTAGGTTTACCCTTTCTTTTCTTTCTATCTTCTAAACCAATGTGCTCTACTTGTTTAACTGGAGCCTCCGTTTGTCTACTCTTCACATGACCAAATCACCTCAATTTCCCTTCTCTCAACTTATCCTCAATTGGCACCACTCCTGCCTTTTCTCTAATACTCTCGTTACGGACTTTATCTAGTCTAATATGGCCACTTACCCACCTTAACATTCTCATCTTTGCAACTCTTATCTTAGACACATATGACTCTTTCATTGCCCAACACTCACTACCATATAACATGGTCGGTCGTATGGCTGTATGATAAAATTTTTCTTTCACTTTATTGGGAATCTTGCGATCACATAAAACTCCCGTGGTATGTATCCACTTCAAGCACTCAGCTTTAATCCTGTGACTAACATTCTCCTCACATTCCCTATCTACTTGAAAAATTGAGCGGAGATATTTAAAGTGATTACTTTTGGGTAATACCACTCCATTCAAACTAATTCCTTACCTATCACCAGTTCGGCCTTCACTGAACTTACAATGCATGTATTCTGTCTTTGTTCTACTTAACTTAAAGCTCTTTGACTCTAGAATACTTTTCCAAAGCTTTAGTTTTCTATTGACTACTCCTCGCGTCTTATCTATCAGAATTATATCATCCCCAAACATCATGTACCAATGGATACTCTCTTGTATATGTTTCGTCAATTCATCTAGAATTAATGTAAAAAAGTAATGGTTTACAACTAAACCTTAGTGTAATCCAATTGAGATAGGAAAATCTCTTGTGTCTCCTCCCACTGTGTGCACAATAGTAGTTGCTCCTTCATACATATCTTTCAACACTTGTATGTACCTAATAGATATCCTCTTTTGTTCTAACACTCTCCATAAGATATCTCTTGGTACACTATCATAAGCCTTCTCCAAATCAATAAAAACCATGTGTAGATCTTTCTTTACATCTCTATATTTCGCCATCAAGCTTTTAATGAGAAAAATCGCTTCCATAGTTGAACGGCCGGGCATGAAGTCAAATTGATTGGGAGAGATAGAAGTGTCATGGCGTAGTTGATGTTCCACAACTCTCTCCCACAACTTCATAGTATGGCTCATGAGTTTAATTCTCTTATAGTTTGAGCAACTCTGTAGACTGTATGTCTCCTTTATTTTTTAAAAATAGGTACTAAAATACTCATCTTCCATTCATCAGACATTTTCTTTGAGTTTGCACTCTCATATTTCTCAAACACTTCCACACTTCAATTGTTATTCCATCGGGTCCACAGCCTTTACCCACTTTCATTCTCTTATGTGCTTCCTTTACTTTTGAAGATCTAATCCTTTTAGTATAATTCACATTTTTTCTATTGCTCTGTAATCTATATTCACGCTATTACCACTTTGACTATTATTAAAGAGATCATCAAAATAATTTATCCATCTTTCTTTAATGTCCTCATCTTTCACCAGCACTTTTCCTTCTTTATCCTTAATGCACCTAACTTTATTGAGATCTTGACATTTTCTTTCTCTTCTCATTGCTAATCTATAAATATTTTTCTCCCATTCTTTAGTTTTAAGTTTCTCATATAACTTTTCAAAGGTCTGCGCTCTTGCTTTAACTAATTGCCTTTTTTGCCTCTTTTTTTTACTATCTTGCACTATTCATATGCCTCATTATTATCACACTTAGATAATTTCTTATACTATTCCTTCTTTCTATTCACTGCCTTTTGTACTTCCTCATTCCACCGCTATCTCTCTTTTGAGGGTGGTCCATGTCCTCTAGACTCTTCAAGTACTTTTCTAGCTACTTCTCTAATCCTTGTTGCCATCTATGTCCACATACTATTGGCCTCCACATCCAGCTTCTATGCTTTGGACTCGAGAAGATTATTTTTGAACTTCACTTGCTTTACTCATTTGAACTCCTGCCACTTTGTTCGAGCTACAATATTTCTTCTAGCCTTACTTGAATTGTTCCTAAACTTGACATCCAATGCCACTAACCTATGTTGACTTATTAAAGCCTCTCCCGAAATGACCTTGCAATCCTTGCATAGAGCTCTATTTGTCTTCCTGGTTAAGAGGAAGTCAATTTGGCTTCTATGTTGCCCACTTTTGAAAGTTACTAAATGTGACTTCCTTTTTATAAAGCAGGTATTTGCTAGTATTAGGTCGTATGCCATAGCAAAATCCAGGATGTTTTTCCCCTCCTCATTTCGGCTACCAAAACCAAAACCTTCATGAATATTCTCATAACCTTGCCTATTACTTTCTACATGTCCATTCAAATCTCCACCGATGAAAATGTTCTTTTTATTCGGTATGCTTTGCATTTGATCATTCATATCTTCCCAAAACCTTTGTTTACTCTCACTATCTAGTCCTATTTGTAGGGCATAAGCATTAACTAAATTTATTGTTTCTCCTTCTATTAATAGCTTTACTAGTATAATTTCATCTCTTACTCTTTTCACAGCTATTGCGGCATCTTTCAGTAATTGTTAAACATAGTTCATAAGTATTATTCTTGTTATTCCGTTATTATAATGTAGCACAAAGCTATGTGATATTGCTTATTGAGGAACTTAACTTTTGTATCACATTTTGTGAATGACTATTTGGCTTTTTTTAAATAATTAAGGAGTGTTTGTGCTACTGATTGCCTACGGCATCTTTCAATAATTGTTAAACATAGTTCATAAGTATTATTCTTGTTATTCCGTTACCATAATGTAGCACAAAGCTATGTGATATTGCTTATTGAGGAACTTCACTTTTGTATCACATTTTGTGCATGACTATTTGGCTTTTTTTAAATAGTTAAGGAGTGTTTGTGCTACTGATTGCCTTTTTTTTATATCAATTTTCTTTCTTAGGTTCAAGTGCATAGATTTGGATGGAAATGGAGTTTTGACGCGAAATGAAATGCAGTTCTTTTATGAAGAGCAGTTGCATCGAATGGAATGCATGGCCCAAGAGCCTGTGCTGTTTGAAGATATATTATGCCAGATAATTGACATGATTGGACCAGAGGTTTGCTGTTTGCTCTTCTGTAATTTTATGGGTTGTTCCACTCTTATTTAATGCATTTCAGATACTCATGAGAGCCTGTAGACAGAAAAGCTTAAATAGTGGTGATTTTAAATTTGCTACTGGAATGCACCATATATAAATGAGGTTTCTTGCAACCTCTGGCATAGAATTTAAAGTGTCACTTATAGAGGCTAGGGCTCTAAGCAAACTCAATGGCCAACTGTTCCTTGATTTCCAAGAAGATAGCTATACACTGCATATTGTTAGCCACTGATTTACAGTACTGTACTATTGTTGTTCTAAATGCACCATTTTTGGAGATAGTTCTGGTTTTCACCCTTGACTCTTTCTTGCATGCAGAACGAGAGCTATATCACATTACATGACCTGAAAGGTTGTAAACTTTCAGGAAGTGTTTTTAACATCCTTTTCAACCTCAATAAGTTTATGGCCTTTGAAACTCGTGATCCATTTCTGATTCGTCAGGTATATGCATCTCAATTTATATTTGTTGCTCAAAATTTTAATTTAAGAAAGTATTGTAGCAGTCTAGTGCTTTGAAGAATGTTGGTAATAGACTTGGTGACATTGTAACAAACAGGAGCGTGAGAATCCAACATTGACGGAGTGGGATCGCTTTGCACATAGGGAATATATTAGGCTTTCAATGGAGGAAGACGTTGAAGATGCCTCTAATGGAAGTGCAGAAGTCTGGGATGAATCACTTGAGGCTCCATTTTGAGGTTATTTAGGTAAATCACTTTGATTTATGTCATGATGGTGGTTTTATTGGTGGCCTCTGCGTGGAATATTGCATCTTTCTGCCCCTCTTTTCCTTGTACAAGTTGCAATTTGACACTTGCCTATGAGGTAGGGAAAATTTGAGTATTGAGCCTGTAACGTCACTGCCTTACAGATTGTATGTGGTATGTTCATCTCTTAGAATAATGGCTGCTGTCTGATCTGTTTTGGTCGCTGAAATCTGTTGTTTTGTTGATTGCTGCAGTACTTATTTTGGAGAAGAGGACAATTTTGTCTTTAAAGCTCACATTATGTTTGCATTCATGAATGCTGTACTCTTAGGCAATAGCATTAGCATTGCTGCTTGATTTTTGCATTATACCCCGTCTTGTGATAGTGCTCTGAACCCCATTCTGTTTTTCCTCGAATGTGTTTTCAGGCTTAGTCATGACCATCTTGCTTGCTAGAAATCTTCATCTTGTTTAGTGTGATGCTGCATTTGCCTCCATCATATGAAACATTTTTCTTTTTGCAATTTTTTCCTTTTTGGTTTAGATATTGTTTTGTGTCAAATGTTTCTACTTGATTTATTAGTTTGATTTTTGCCTAAGGTTTTTGAATGAACGCTTCAAATTCTTCTATGGAGATGTGAGGCAGGGAAACAGTAAACTCAAAGGATCATTCTTTCAATGGTACGTGGCAGCTATGAACTTTTTAAAGGGAAAGTCCAAGCTCAGTGAGGTGGAATATATCTTTTCCAATTGCCAGCAGAGAAATTATTAAGCCTTTGTTGTGTGCGTATTGAAAAACAATGGAGGAACATTACAATGGAAGTGCTGGTTCATGATGCTAAAGTTACTGGAAAACAGAGATAGTTACCCAGAGGTGAGATTTTGATTGTCCGGGTTGAAGTAGCTCAGAACATTTAGTGCATTTTTTATTTATCAATTTGTAAGATATAAATCTATTGTCAAGGTCTTTCCCCTTTTAATTTAGCAGTTGGTTCTTTTGATACATTTTGCCTGTATGGTAACATCTTGGGTGCTGGTTGGGCATTGTTATCAATTTTTTGGATTGTCAAATATCTATTACTATTTTCTTAGAGTTCCCTCCCCACTTGATGTATACAAAATAGTAGCTTGTTGTCTATTTTCTATTTCAAAATTTTCATAAAAGAGTTGCCTATTAGCAATTGAACCGAGTTCGGAAGTATTTGTGCTTGGAAACATGAACCTTGGTCTTGTAATTCTCAAGTGTGCGTGTACATACAGAAACTTCTATGGTAGAAACTACTTGCTCATCCAGAAATCTATAATCATTCCATCATACAACTTTCAATGTTTTCTTATGTGATTAGTGATGTTCTTTATTATTATTATTATTATTATTATTATTATTATTATTATTATTATTATTATATGTTGGTCATATTTCAGAATTTACGTCGCTTTGTTTGTAAATATTGGAGAAGGGGGGTGGCTAGGGGGTTTTCGAGCATTTTTTTTTTTATTTGGTTATTATACCGTTCAAGTTGTTGGACCTTGGAATGAATTGGGATTTTCATTGTTGTGTAATTTCTATAGTTGTTTGATATTCATATTATTCCCTGATTGTTTGAAATTCCCAAGCTCATAATGTAGCAGCAATGTTTGGAATGTATAGGGAAGCCAAGTCGCCCTTGTTATATACAATAGAAAAATATTCTCTATTTAGTTCGAGGCTTTTCAAGTTGTTGTAAAGTGGTCATAGAAGGGGACTCCCTATCAGTGATTCATTGAGTGCTGGGTCAAGCTAGCTTCCGTTACATTAGGGATATTGTTTTTTAACAGCCGGCAACTTGCGTTAGATACAGAGAATGTTTCCTTTGATCATGTCAATAAGATCGAGAATATGGCAGCTCATCTTTTAGCCAAAACATGTCTGTTTGATGTTTTTTCCAATTGTAGTCCTCTGTACCCAGTCTGTTTCAATGGGACGAGGAAAGTGTAAGTAATGAAAGGGTAAAGAAGGGAAAGTGTAATGAAGGTTATATTGAAAAAAATTTTATATTTGGAAAGCGGTAAGGAAATGTAATGTATATTCTTTATATTTGGGAAGAGGTTAAAGAGAGGTAAATTTAAGGGGTATATAAATAAAAATATTCATAGTTTTCAATCTCTCTTTTTTCTGTTCTTTTTATATTTCAAATTGTGGTATAAAAAAATTTAAGATTTAAGGGATAAAAGAAGTTTAGGCTTATTTTTATTTACTTTTATTCTCTATTGATTTATCTTTTTTTAAAAAGTGATAAAATAATTACTTATAATTCTTTATCTTTATTTGTTTTTCTTTCACTCTTGTCGAAACATACCTTTCAAGGAAGATGGGTTTAGAAAATGTAAACACAACCGTTAAAGGATTCATGGGCACATCGGGTCAAATTCTTTTAAATGAATCATTAACTATAAGATATATATTTTATAATAACATTTATAAGTTTTTTATATATTGTATTTTAAATAAATAAAATTTAAATATTTTATAACATTATTAAATTTTTTAAAATAAAAATTATTAATAAAAATATATTTTATATAAATATTTTAAGAGAATATTTTATATAAATTATTAATTAAAATATGAAAATTAAACGAATTTAAGTATATTCATATAATAATATCATATTTAGAATGAATCGGGATAATTTAAAATAAATTTTAATTGATGTTAAAATAATTTAAAGTATTAAAAATAATAATTAAATTGGCATGTATCCTACCAATCCCTACAGCAGGTCTACTTCTCTCGGGCAATTTGCAATTTGCAGTCAAATTTTCCTAATTGAGTCAGGTGAACGGCACGTGATAGTGATAGAAACGACGACGTTAGTCTTATTGTTACGTTAGTTTCAAAAGCAATAAAAAATAGAAAAAATAACATGGAAGAAAGACTTATGTTTATTATTGTTTCGTAGCCCTTATTTGCTTGTATTATTTCTTAAAAAATAGTGATTTTGAATTGCAAAATAATAAATTCATTTTACAATAAATTTTCAAGATGATTTAAAATTTTTATATTTTTATTTTATATAATAATCATTTATACATTTAAAATAATAATAAAAATATTTTAATAATTTTTATATTTATTTAATCATATCATTCAAAAAATATTATTAAATTATGTTATATCATATATTTTTTTAAATATAATAACAATAAAAATTATATCATATAAACAAGCCAATTGAATTACGCATAAACTGCTACGTATATCAATTGTTTAACACCTAAACAATTTCTTTAACGGCTTCTGAAGAACTTAACAATACCCTCCAACGCATCGTTTCATCTTCCCTCCACATCTCATAGTCCTTGTAAATGGGATTTTTTACCGTATCAGTATATTACGGAATAAAAAATACAGAAAAAAGATTTGAAATAGTTAAATTACCAAAAGAGTGTAAATCTTCCACGTAGGAACCCCAGGACGCTACTCATATTAGCGTCCAGTGTCGGGATGTCATAGAGAGGGATGCATCGGGACGCCATTCAAAATGGCGTGCAGACCTAAAAATGCTAATTAAAAAAACGTTCAAGCTATTATGGATATTGTATTCTTGCATATATATATATATATGCTTCGTATTTGTATTTGAAACTGTATCACCGAAAGTGTGGAATAGAATTTCTGTACTAATCCCACTTGCAAACACAGTACTAGGCAATGAAATAGTCCCTGCATTTGCACTTCCGAACATCCCAAGAGCATGCGTAGGAGATTCACTCCTTGTGTTAACCTGGAGATTCGCTCCTCACGTATCCGCATGGATTTTCTTTTACGTCTGGATGGGTGATTGGGAGGATTAAACTGGTTCATGCGCAAGATGCCAGTTTAATTAGCATCCCAACTAGGACGCTAATTAAACTGGCGTCCTGCACGCAGAACGCCAGTTCGCCTGTTTGAGTAGCATCCTAAGGACACCCTCTTTACAATCTTTCCACGTCAGCTCAATTCACCCCTTTCCTGTCATTTTTTTCATTTGCACCCTTTTCTCGTAATTTAAGTTGCATAGTACCCCTATATGGTCATATTCCCTGTAAACGGATAGACGAGCCGGAAAAGCCAGAGAAGAGGCGAAGTGCTTATCCATAGTCTCGGAGATGAAGGCATGGCCATGTGGACATGTTTCTTTCTATAAATACTCTTGTTCAACTTCTCTTTTGACTCACTTATCACCACCACCATCATCAGCTCTCGGTTTCTCTGTCCACACAAAGTTTCATTGGGAAAGCTTCAGAAATGGCCGCAAAGAGCATGATTTTGTTCAAGGAACTGGGTAAATTAGAAAACTCATAGTGGATGCAAGGGCAAACTGGTCATCTAAGTTTTGCTCTTAGAGAGAGTCCACTCTCTGTAGTCCTGCCAAGTCCAGCATCATTGACAATTTCTATAGACTTGGCGTTAATTTCCTTACTGTGTGATGATTCAACAATGAAGATCACGAAAGCTTGGTGAGGCAAATCAGGTAGATGTGGTGATCTCCACAGTACGTCAAGGTCAGTTCCTGATCAGGTGAAGATCATAGCTATAATTAAAGAAGCTAGGACATGGTTGCTGTTTGAGGACTAAAGTGAGCTTTTATCTAATTAAATTGAACCAGAATTAAACAAAGCGAATTACACAGAATAAGCATCCATCAGCGACAGGCGTTCAAAGCTAAAACGTTAAGGAAAACCTCTTACTCCTGATACTTGGTGCCTCAGGTGAATGCCAAACTCAGTTGCAATGGGTTTTATTTTGTGAGGATGATCTTGTTGATTCCATGGGATTGAAACTGTCCTTGTGTTTTCTGAGTATTCAGGATCAGGAAAAATCCCCCAGTTTTAATAATAAGAAAATAACTGCACTGTCTTTGCTTAGTTTTTGGCTGGAATTGCTGTGTGCTTTATAGTTTACCAAACTTATCACTTCGTTGGGCATTTATAATTGCATGTGCCTGTGCCTGTGCCTGTGCTGTCAACTGCATAAAATAGTTATATAAGCACACGGGGATCCGAATCTCTTTTCTTCTGTTGAATAGTTAACTTTCAGGTGACTCTGCATAAGGAGATGCCTTATATGGCTGGGCAGTTGGGCTTGATCCTCCCACGATGACTATATGCTGTGGAGGCGCTGCTGCCGAGCTGGAACAAGCATTAGAAAACAGTGAAGCAGTGGCAAAATTCTTTGACCGTTCAATATGCAGCTCTGTTCTCTTTGCCATTTACTGTTCAAAAAACATTCCATTGTCTGATAGACTTAAGATTCAGGACAAGCACACGTAAAGTTCTTGATTCTTTTACTCAAGTGCATTCATCACCTTACTGATTATCGTAAAGCATTCGTTGAAGTAACGCCTCTTCTTTTTGTCTCAAACAATGCATACATCGCAATAACTGTTCATAACCTATATTACACCATGCTGCCTAATTTTTCGAAAGGCACATTGGCATGATTCTTGCATTCAGAAATGTGTTGTTAGTAGGAAGATATGTTCAGTTTTTTCATCTAATTACAAATGATGTTGTTGCAAAAGTCTGTTCAGAGTCTCTCGGTGCCAATGAGGATCACCAAAATTCTCTCGAGAAGGGGCAGATGGAAAGTTTCAAGACACAATGTTCAGTTTCTTAGACCGTATTTCCTGGTAACAATTTTTTTTTATCAGATTCTGATTACTTCTCATATTTTGGTTAACTGCATGCAATTATTTTTTGCATAACTGATGTTCGTGTGTGTGTTTTGTATTATACTCCTAATCATAAGCACATGTTGTTGTGCTTGTATCAGCAATTGATAATGGAACCATAGTTGCCAGATTCTTCTAAACCCCTGGGTTCCGCAACTCAGATTGCGCATTTCAAAACGCGAGACTTTTGCGTCTCAAATCTTTGGGAAACGCATTCTGATTCTCTAAATCAAGCGATCGCATTTTACTATGCTCAATACAAAATCAAAGCGAAGAAGAAGAGATCCTATTCATTTTTTCTTATTTTTTCTTCTCTTTTTAATAAAATAAGAGTAACTGAGATATTAGTATACAAAGAAGAAAAAAAGAGGAAGAAAAGAAATAAGAACAAAAAAATAATATATAATAATAACCCCAAAGCCTTAAGAAAAGAAAGAAGAGAAACTTTCTGAAAAAAACCTTATATCTCTCGTTCTCTCTCAGCATTACTGTTTTAATCTTCGTTGGCTTAGGTGATAGTGAATATGAGTTGTTGGTTTCACATGCTATTAAGTTCAATAAGGCCCATTAAGTACATATCATTGAGCCCTAAATTTTAAAGCCCATAAAATGTCAATTAAAAATTTATTTTATTTAAAATACTATTATTTTTTAAAATAGAATTGATAAAATAAATTCAATAGTATATTATAAAAAAAATAAGATTTTTGAAATTTTTTTTACTAATATTAATGTTGTAAAATATATACATCATAAAAAATTTAAAAATTATAAAAATAATATTTTATTAGTTATTTTTAGAATAGAGATTATACTAATTAATTATAATTTATATATCACGAATTGAATTGATATAATTCACGTATTGTGTACCAAATTAATGTACCAATTAAGTTTACTCCCCGCGTACCCTATATTTAGCTAAGTTGGCGAATCGCATACTCGTACCCATACAATGATCCAAGACGTTCCGCTTTCTAGGTAACTATGAATGGAACAGTGAATGATATAAAAATAAAAATAAGAAATCCCCCTCTAACGGTGGAAGCTTTTACATTGTTTTTTCTCATTCCTTATAATTTAGCTTTTTACTGATATTTATCACGTATTATCTTGGCTTTCCATAGACATTGATATTTTCCTTCTCGACAAGCCTCGACATGAGCCTGGAGTCACTTTCTTTCTTGTTCACTAGTGCTCTCAAAGAAACTTTCAGAAATGGGCAGGACCCAGGAGGTTCAATATCATTCCAGTCTTAAGGTGCTGGCCGGTCTGCATCCATGGATGATGTACTTACCTGTGAATTATTGGCTTAGAAGTCCTGAATATTGCTGTTTCATGAATCTTGTATAATCTTTTTATTTTTTTTGTCAATAGAAATGCAGGATGAAAATGTGACATCCTAAATTGTTGTTCTCGGGAACATAAACGTTGTTCTTATTAGCATATGTAATTTTCATGGCCCCAAGGCCAGCTTGAGACAGATTAAAAGAAATGGACACTCTTCTAAGCCTAACTTTTGTTTTGGATTCTACATCATGCCCTTCAATTTTTGGATTTGCAGGGGGGAGTCGCAATTACTCAATGTCCTAATCAACAAGCTTCTTCAACTTTTCATGATTTTTCATACTGCCTTCAGTAATATAAAAATGATAAGACTCAGTCACAGTGCACAAAGTATAGGAGTAACCCTTTTTTCATCAGGGCTGCTGTTTGGTTCAGCCTACCAATTTTGGAATGAGGCTGAGGCCCAAAGCTCCAAAACTTGGCCATTGTCTAGTTCTGACTATAGAGCCAATTCAAGATCTGGGACCAGTCCCATGATTGATTTTTTTATTATTTTTCTTTTTCTATTTTATTTTAATTGGTGTCATGGAATAGGTTCTAAGAATAATATTAAATTATTATTTATTAAAAATAAATGTAAAAAAAATACATTTTAAATACACAATTGGGTAATAAGATATTCATTCAATATGAGAAATTTCACAATCGAACTCTGTCGTTAGCTTTTTGGAGTGACAACATATTTACGTCTAATTACTTGTATTCATGAAAATAACCTAAACAATGGTCTCGACGTAGGTGAAGTGGAGTGCTTTCAGATATGTGAGGCTACGAAAGACACCGTATTTACTGTCAGGTGTGTGATCAGCTTATCTGTTCATCTATTTTTTAAATAAAAAAATAATAATAAAGATTAATTTCAACTAAACTATATGTCTTAAGTTTCTTTAACGCTAATTAATAGCATTCCACCATGATAGCTTTTAGCCACTGATACAAATTAAATTCCATAGGAACCATTGATTAGCAAATGTTTGGCCACCAAAATATTTTAGTGTTTTCCTTCATGTTTATAATATAGACAACGTTAATGATTCCTCCTTTTCTTTCTGCCTTCAAGAAAGGGTCACCCCTTGCATTATTACCAAAATCTACCATAAACAATAAAAAATAAAAATGCTTGTTACCTAGCGTACAAGGCTAGTTTTCTATGATACACAAAACTTCCAAAATCATGAATGATCAAATACTGCCACTTGCAAAATGTACCTCAACCCACCACCGTTTCTAATGGTCACTAATCTTGATAGTGACCTTGTAGAGCAAGAGATTTCAAAAAGATTTGAACCCACAACTACCAAACCATAGAGGATAGAAGTTGCCAAGGTTTTATTTGTATCCATGGCCAAGTGTGGGGCTTTCACTAGCCAAAAGGTTGTGACTTTAGTAAGCCATGGCCACATGGGTGTGAGGGGACCATTGGACAAAATTTCAAGAACAGAGCATGTGTAGGTTGGGTAACACGGAGCACCCCACACAGTTATACTTGTTTGAGAAGAAAAAAAAAAAAAAAAAAAGGAAAATTTTTATGTATAAGCACAATATTTTTCTTATTCAAATTATATCTAATGTGGATTCAAAATATAAAGCTAAGTCGAATTCTATTTATTTTTCTCTCTCAAAATAAAGGCAGAAAAGAGAGGAACGTAGAATAGGTTGGCTTCGCATTAAGGGCGTTGATGGTCACCTGAAACTAACTGTCGGTGCTTCTTTGTCAGCACTTAACATTGAGCTTTCTAATTATAATTTTTTATGTTCAACATTTATAGAGATTAAAAATGGTCATGTTAGCGCGTGACTTAATTTAATAATTAAAAGTATATCATTCATTTAATTTTTAATAAATTAATTTTAAATTCACAATTCATTTTTTATATTAATAAATTGATATATGATTGGTATACTATTAAGAGGGTATTTAATTTGACTCATAAATCTATCAAATCTACTTAAAAATAAAAAATATATTAGTGTTTAATTTAATTTATAATTTAAAAAAAATATTTAAAATAAGTTAGAAGTCGGAAGTAAAATATCTCTTATTTATGATTTATTTATTTATTTTAAAATTACCCTTTGACCAAGTAAAAGATTATATTATCTTAATTATTTTTAAAATTATCAGCACTATCTTCATTTTAACGACTATAATATTTAATTATATATATTCTTTAATCATTTTGATAAATTAAATTACTTTTACGTACACTTTATTTAAATACTTAAATTACTTAATTTTATCATACAAATAATTACTTATTTTTAAACCAACTTATAAGTTAAAAAATAAATTTTAAGTCAAATATTAAAAGCACGTTACCAAACTAAACACACTCGAATTCTTTCTTTTATATTAATTTGAATTTAAATTTTATATTTTTAAAATCGATTTTAACATCATTAAATTTATTGTTAACAAAATCTTTTCAATATTACTTTAATAAATATTTAATTTATAGATTTAGATTCTCTTATATTAATGGAAACATAATCTATTATGCTTTTACGGTCTTTCTCTTTTAATTCAAAATAAATAATTCAGATTTTATTTGAAAATAATAATTTTTTATTTGAATTGAATGAATTCATCTGAACTTAAATGATTCGAGAAATTAAGAGTTCAATTGATTTTTAAATCAGCAAGCTAAATGATTTGATTTATTTAAATTTATCTAGTCTAACTCGATTTTTAATCTAAAAGTTATTTAGTTATTAAATTTATCTAGTCTAACTCGATTATTAAATTTATCTAGTCTAACACGTATAAAATCTTGATTGATAGAGTAACATTATACTTTCATTTAATTTTTTTTAATTAATCTCATATTGAATAATATTAAGTGTTAAATAATCAATTATTTTTTATTTTTTAATAATTATTTCTTTAAATTTTACAAGAGTAATATTTAACGTTCAATTTTTTAATCTTGTACCAAACGAATTGTATAAGAAAAGTGTGATTAATAGTAAGAGCCATAACACCAAAGTTAAGGAAATTAAGAACAAGTGCTCCAATATATACTAATAATAAATACATTAAAATAAAGTAGGCATACCATTAGGTCACAGAACCTTAAATGCTCTTCTCATATGCAGGAAAAGGGTATGGAGAATTCTTATAATTATGGGACAATAAACTTTCATATCTCAGAACACAAATCTATTTTCTTAACATCAAATGCTCACCAACAACCTAGAAAAAAAAAAAAAAAGTCACTAAATTTACCTATATATGATTTAGTAAATTTTGATTATCTATTCCAAAACTATATATATATTTCAAATTTTATTTTATTTCTTTTATCTCTCAAACTTTTAATAAATATTTCATAATGGAAATAATATATATATATATTCTTTATAAAATTTATTAAATAAAAAAATGTGATATATTTAAAAAAGAAAAAAAAAAAAGAAAATTGAGAGAGTAGAGAACCCACCTTAACCTTGCCATGAGAGTGATTTGAGTTTGAGTCATGAGAAAGGCTACTACAAAAAGAGCAATAAACGGTTAATTACAGCAACAACTAAAAGAGATTTGTCTAAAGGAAATGGGCAAGGACAGGTAACGTTCTCCAAGATTGTCTTATGTATATTTGGACAAAGCCTGGATCCTGAAAACAACATCATTAACACTATAAACATCACATGATGATATGTCATTATCCTTTCCAAGCTTCAAATTTTCAGCTTCTTTCAATTTCCTACTTTTTCTTTTTCTTCTTCTCCTAACAAATGGCAACATCCATATATAAGATAGGAAATTACCATAACTCTTTTTTAAAGAAAAATGGAATTTTATTTCATTTTCCATAAAATTTGAAGAATTAGACCAAACAGCCTGCAAAATTTACAGGATGAATAGCTTTGCATGAATTTTCCCAATAATAAAGAGAAGCAACGATTTAAAAGGAAATTTTTTTTTTCTAGAAAATAAAATATACGCACACATAAATTAGTGACAAAAATATCTAATAATCATGTTATAATATGTTATAAGGTATTGTCTATCTAAGATTAGTAGTGTAAGACTTTTTGAAGATAGAGCACGCGTACATAATATTTCGGGACAGAACTTGACATCTTAAAAAAATTATGATAATTTTATTAAAATCTTTCATCTTATATAAGTATTAGGCATACATACTCTATAATCGATGTAAAATCTCAAAGGATCAATCACTTGCCATCTTTTTTTATATATTAAAAAAATATTAAAAATTATTTTAATAAATATTAAAATAAAATAATTTTTTATCAATAATATTTTAACAGAAATTTTTTTTGTCGAGATTTGTTTTAACAGACTGTAGGAAAATAATTAATAATGTAAAGGAATTGTTTTCCTGTAGGCCGCTGCCTGCCCCATTGCTTTGCTGGGCCCAGTGTGTATCAGCCATCATTGGATCTCACACTGCGGCTTATTATTACTTCCACTATTTATCACTAAAATGGCAATAAATGTAATTTCCCGATATATAAAGGGCAATATATATGCTCGCCCTCAATAATACCCAGACCCAGCCCAGGTGATTTGGATTTTATTAAATTAAAATCAACTCTCAAATGATTTTTTCAATAATTTTTATATATTATTTTAACATATTTTTCATTCAATCAAATATTTTAAACTAGTAATATAGAAATTAGTAGGATTCTTTATTTATATTTTATTTATTATAAAAATAAAATATGAATATATATAATTCATATATAAAATAGATTTAAGGATTAAATTGATAGATTTTAAATATATAAGGAATAATATGTAGATTTTGATTAATTTTAAGGATTAAATTGTCATTTATTATTTTTTTTTAAAAATCTTTTGATGGCATGATTGTAATTTTAAATGAATTGAAGGGTCTTTGAGCATGTAGGCTATTAAACGGCGACGAAAAAAGCGCAAGAGCGATGGGACGCAACCTGGAAAAAAAAAGAAAAAAGGGGAAGAAGATAGCAGAGACCATAGAGAGTGCGAGCGAGGGACTAAAGACTGCTCAAAGGACCAAAACAAAAGAGCAGAGAGAGAGATAGAGAGGAAAGAAAGATGGAGAGATCTGAGTTGGGTACCGAGTCATCCCTGAGTTAGGTCACATCACGCCATCGACTTGTCTGCATTAATTAGTAGTGACGATCCAGAGCGTTAGATCTCATTCGTGTCAACCGTCTGATTCTTCTTTTTCTCTCTCCCTTCCTCACGCTGCATCTAAGAATTTGAAGCGAACAATCTGAAGGAAAAGAAGCTGCAACTAAGAAACCGAACGATAAGGTCGGGTTTCGGTGGGTTGTTTTGTTGTACGACTCGGTGCTTTTTCAGGTAATTGCTTCCAGACATACTGTAATTTTTTGTTTGGTTACTGAGAAAATGAAGGGATAAGGAAGAATAGAAATTATGGGATCGTATATTTTTGTTTTGGTTTATTTTCCTTTGGGAGGGAATTGGAAATTGAGTTAGTTAAAGTTAGTTAGTTACTTGTGTTGGGATTCAGCTTAGCTGTGGCTTGCTTGTTTAAATTTGATAAAAGGTGAGGAGTGGAATTTTTTTTTAAGTGAACTTTTGTTTTAATTTTTTTTTATGGATAAATGAACTAAGAGACGTTCATGGTTGAGTGGGTAAGCTTGACAATTTTTTTACTAATTTGTACTCGTTTTTTTTTTTTTAAATACTCTTTCTGGTGTTTTTATCATTTCAGATTTGACCTTTGTGGAAGCTTGAATGGAGCTCAAGTTCACTTGATTAAAGTCGATTTAGTGTTTGGAAGCTGAGAAAATTCGAAGAAGTTTGAGTAATGTTGAGGGAAATAAATAATAATTATCTTATGTAGCAGTTTATAGTTGAAATTTTGATGATAATTGTTCTCTTTCATTTGGATCTTGTTTGGATTCTCAGAAACATATAAAGTTGATTTGTGGCAGTTAGGGCTGAATAGTAGAAGCCCTAATCTACTGGGAGTTTTTCTACTAATTAAATCCCTAGAAAATTTGTGAACTATATTTGCCCAAATATGGAACAGACTTCATAGCTTAGAAATTGAAAGAGAGATAGAAATATATAGAACCAATGGAAGATATCTCCAAGTATTCCCACAGTCCTGTGCACTTTGCAGTTGCACGCCGTGATTATGCAGCCCTCAGGTGCATTATCTCAACTCTTCCGTCTCTTGCCAAGGCTGGTGAAGTTAAAACGGAAGAAGAGTCTCTTGCTGCTGAGGTAAGAGCTGATGCTGTTTCTGCTGTCATTGATCGCCGAGATGTTCCTGGCCGTGAGACTCCTTTGCATCTTGCTGTTAAATTGCGAGACCCAATCTCTGCAGAGATTTTGATGGCAGCTGGGGCAGATTGGAGCCTGCAGAATGAAAATGGTTGGAGTGCTCTTCAAGAAGCAGTTTGCACAAGAGAGGAGCAAATTGCTATGATAATTGCTCGGCATTACCAACCTCTTGCTTGGGCAAAATGGTGTCGTCGGCTTCCACGAATTGTTGCTTCATCAGCCCGTATCCGTGACTTCTACATGGAGATAGCATTTCATTTTGAGAGTTCAGTTATCCCATTTATTGGCCGCATTGCCCCTTCAGATACTTATCGCATTTGGAAGCGTGGTTCTAACCTCCGTGCGGATATGACCCTTGCTGGGTTTGATGGTTTTCGCATTCAAAGGTCAGATCAAACATTTCTCTTCTTGGGAGAGGGGTATTCTTCAGAGGATAGTAATATATCTTTGCCACCAGGTTCACTAATTGTTCTTGCACACAAGGAAAAGGAAGTTACTAATGCTTTGGAGGGGGCTGGTGCTCAACCAACAGAAGCAGAGGTTGCCCATGAAGTGGCTTTAATGTCTCAAACTAATATGTATAGGCCAGGAATTGATGTCACTCAGGCAGAGCTTGTTCCTCATTTGAACTGGCGGCGGCAAGAGAGGACAGAGATGGTTGGAAATTGGAAGGCCAAAGTTTATGATATGTTTCATGTGATGGTGAGTGTGAAGTCAAGGCGCGTTCCAGGTGCAATGACTGATGAGGAGCTTTTTGCTGCGGATGATGAAGACAGGCCAGTAAATGGTGCTGACAATGATGAGTTTGATGATGTATTGACAGCTGAGGAGAGGAAACAGTTGGATACTGCACTTCGTATGGGGAATTCAGATGGTCTTTGTGAGGATGAGGAACTTGGGGTCATCGAGTATCAAGAAAATGGATCTGGAGGTTCTTATGAAAATGGGGAATCCAATGGTGCCATTAAAGAGAAGAAGAGTTGGTTTGGTTGGAAGAACAAAGGTTCAAAGAACAATAATGATGATCCTGAAGATTCAAAAATCTTGAAGAAGTTTTCGAAGTTGGCACCTGAAGGTGGGAACCAGAAATCAGTTGATAATAAAAAATCATCGTCTGAATTTTCTAGGGAGGATTTGGGGGATACCAAGAAGGGAAAGGATAAAGGCAGCAAGAAGAAAAAGAAGAAAGGGGTCAGTAGCGAGTCTAAGCATGAGAGTGAGTACAAGAAGGGTTTAAGACCTGTCTTGTGGCTGACACCGGATTTTCCTTTGAAAACTGAGGAGCTCCTACCTTTACTTGATATATTAGCGAACAAGGTCAAAGCTGTTAGGAGGCTTAGGGAGCTTCTGACTACTAAATTACCTCAAGGAACATTTCCTGTCAAGGTAATCTCATTTGTTTAGTGTATTATTCCATTTTTGCACAGCCTGCGCTTTCATTTGCATTTGTTTCATCCGTCAGCCATTTTCCATTTATTTTCTGAGATTTATTCATATATTATATTCTGCTTTTATTATGGTAATAAATATATTGATTTTTATTTCACGGATTTTTTTTTCCCCATTGCTGTTGGCATATTCTCTTCTCCTTTCCCTTTCCCTTCCCCTTCCCCTTCCCCTTCCCCTTCCCCATTTCTTGGATTGTGCGTGTAATTTTTATTTTTAATTTTTTTAGCCAGGGGGTGGGTGTGAACGGAGAAGATGGTGAACGTTCACGAACTTAAAATTAGGGGAGAGTTCCTTTTTGAGGATATCTTAAAGGGAAATCTGAAGTTCTCATTGAGAAGCTTCATGGTTTTTTCCTCAAGTATTTTGGACTTGGAATCCATGCTTTAGCTGTGTTCTTATTAACATCTGCCATTTATTTTTTTGGTTTAATTCAGTGATTGTACACTTTTGAGCTCAAGTAATTTTCTGGGTAAGATCTTAATGTAGTGAAAGACAGTGAGAGTTCTGTTTCCTATGACTTGAGATTGAGTAAACCTATCATAACCAAGCATCTTACTTGATTATAATAATCTAAATCTTGTAGCACATTGTCCGTGGCATCCTTCATAAGCTTTACAACATTATGAATTCATAACATCTTTTGCTTATCAAAATATAAGTACTGCTTTTGTAACAGTGAATTTTCATTAAAGTCAATTGTGTGCAGGCTTGTCTTTAGTAATATAAATATATTACGAATTTATGACACTTTTTTCATACTCTTGAGGAAAACAGTTGTGCTATCATATTCAAGAAAAAAAAAAAAAAGAGAATGTGATCTGACATTTTCGGTCTCCCTGGTCTAGAATAAATATTTGCTTCTACTAATCAATTTGTTGTAGGTTTTATCATTGGAAGCAAGAGATTTTGTTAGTTAATGATGCCCGGCAGTAATATAATTATCTATAGTAACACATGGAGTAGTGGGAGCTTAGCCTACAGACGTGTCTTGTGTCTCATAGCAAAATGACAGGGTATCATACATTAGGTCCTCACTGTGTAATGTTCACATGCAGAAACTGTTTAAAGTTGAATAACATTAGTCACAATAATAATTGTGGTTTTATCCCCCCGAAGTACGAGTTTTGGCCAACTAGCTGCTGGCATGATATTTTGTTGCTTCAAAAGTTGTCTTTGAATGTGGTGGTGCATTATATTTTAGTACTGAAGTTTTTAGTGCTCTGATAATTAGGACTTGAGAATGAAATATGTGCTTATATAGAGGTAGCTTATTGCTAGAGACTTAGGCCTATACTTGAAATGTATGTGGGGCTTGATTTGTGCCGTGTCGAAACCATTATTTAGAGGCCCAAGTCCTGTTTCTCAACTTGCATTCTTATGTACTCATATTGGGGAAATTCAATTAATGTAGAACAACCAATAGAACAAAAGGGAACAAAGAGGATGCAATATTAGATGAGGTTTGCAAGAAAAAAAAATCAGTAGTGAGAAATTTTAAGGAAGCAAGGGCAATTTTCCACAGACAATTGGATACCTTGCTTTGATATCAAATTGATGTACAAGCAATAGGACAAAGGGGTTGGGAAACAAATTCTTAACAGAAATAAATTCTCAATCTTATTAATTCTCAAATTAATTGTCAATTTCAATAATCTCTACAAAAGTACCTAGAAGACGTAGGTATTTACAGTAGGATTGCCTACTAGTACTAGGATTTCAAATCCTAAACAAGAAAATACTAAGCAAATTCTAATTAGGAATCCAAAACCAACTTAACTTCCTAAATAAAATAAAATACTACTTCCCGAATAATAATAGAATTCCTAATTAATAGAAACCTAAAATTCCTATTTTGTGATGAAAAATTAAATCACAATAATAATAATAGTAATAATAATAGAAGTTTGATTACCTTGACTGCTTGTCAAGGCTTGGAGAATTAATCGGATTAGAATAAGTTCGAGTTGTGAGGTGCAAGCTTGAGTCTATACTTGGTTTCATATGCCATATTATTTATGTTGCACCTGAGCCTGACTTGTGCTATATGGGCATCCTGGCCCATTAGTAGGTAATATCCTTAATCTCATTTATAGAAAAATTTATAGAATTTGCAGTAGGCCGATAAAAAAAAAAATTGACACCAACTTGAATCGAAAAGTCTCATGGCACCCTCAACTTTTATTGAGTTGTTTGACTCTTATAGTTTTATTTGTGTAACCAATAGATCCTTGTTCGAACCCATTACCGATTAGTTTGTTTCATGATTCCTTATTATTATTATTATTATTATTATTATTATTATTATTATTATTATATCTCTCCTCTTTCTCTCACAAAAGAGAATTTTTACCTATAACTGGACAACATTGTTAAAATGCCACATCAACATTATCATAGCGATTTCTCTGGTTCTTATGCGCATATATTCACACAAGTTGTTAACCATATAATTTTTGATAGATACAAAAATAGAAGTTAAGTTGTTTGATAGGTCAAAATAAAAGTTCAGGTGTTACCACATTTTTCAATTAAAGTCTAGGGGGCAATTTATGTATTTGGTCATTTCCAGTCGCATGTCAAATGTGCAGTTACTTTCTGCTGAAATATAGGTGCAAAATGAGCTTTTTTATCATGCACAGTTATGTTGGAAAATTTCTTGCCCCAGTATAAATTATACACCATTCTCATTGCTCTTTTTTTTTTTTTAAAATTAATAATGAGTAGTTTCATCAACCTGAAAAAACAGTATGGCATACATTCCAGTTCTGGTCAATAACATATTCTGATATAGGATTTTGCATGTGGTACATAGGTCTACGCGCAGCATTCAAGTACCGAGCCATGAAAAGCATAATAATATCTTACTTCATTGTAGGTTGCCATCCCCATTGTCCCAACTATTCGGGTGCTTGTTACTTTCACAAAATTTGAGGAGCTTCAGCCAGTGGAGGAGTTTTCAACCCCCCTTTCCAGCCCAGCACATTTCCAGGATGCCAAATCCAAGGAAGCAGAAGGGTCCACTTCTTGGATTTCATGGATGAGGGGGAGTCGTGGTGGGCAATCAAGTGATAGCGATAGTCATAGATACAAGGATGAGATTGACCCATTCCACATACCATCAGACTATACTTGGGTTGATGCTAACGAGAAGAAGCGCCGCATGAAGGCCAAGAAATCCAAGAGTAAGAAACATAGGAAACAGGCCGCCGCCAGAGGTGGGGATGGTGGAACACATCAATTGAGTGAAGATGTGGAAGAATAATTGGCGACCAACTATCCCAAGGACCTTTGCCACTACAAAATCCTTTGCAAGGTAAAATACAAGATAGGGCTCTGCTTGCACATCTGACCTTTATTCATCTTCCGAGTCACACATTGGATGATTTCATAGAATCTGTTAGGGAATCAGTTCTTGTTGATTATGAAGACTGTTGTCTTCTGTTCTTGTATTGTTTTGTGATGAAATTGAAGAGGAGCGGAGTCTTCTTCATTCCTTCTTTTAGACATTAATCTTTGTATCATAATCAGTTGATTACCAAGCTTACACTTCTGTGATTGATATTCTTTTCCCTTGGTCATTTTCACCTGCACTGTTTGTTTTGGAATGGAGAAATGATGGATTTTTTTTTTTTTTTATTGACTTCTAAGAAACATTTGTAACGGGTTTTGCTTTAGTATACATATAATATATGCACTTGTTACAATGCTTCACATAGATTGAAGAGGGTTTTTTTGGCCTAAATCTGGTCTATCGTAAACTCAATACACAGAATATAGGATGTAAAAAAGACTAGCAGAGTACAAAGTTGGAGGCTCAATTATTGATAAACCAACATATTCTAATTTACATGCCTATTTACCTAAATTTGAGAGAGCTCTACCAGAACCTATCTTTGTTTACGCTCAGGTAACCAGCCATTACTTTCCCTCCAGTGTTTCTCATGCCATCTATGAGATAGCACCATGTCGATCCCAATGCTCCTATGAAAAAATCGGCTTCTGTCGCCATCAAGAAATTAACAAGCGGATAGTTTGTGCTGGTTTGCCTGCCCAGACTCGCCTCATATGCGGCCATTGCCATGGTTCCTACTTGGCGTGTCACGTCGGTATAGCAGAAGTTCCAATTGGCGTAATGTTTTGATTTATCGATAACCTCCTGAAAGTAAAATAGATCATTGATATAATGATACGTTGAAGTAAATGACGACGTTGAAATGAAAATCATGAATTGTCAAGCTCTAACCTGCATTTCAGTTGATAGCCAAATGCTATTAAGATGTGGAAAACGTTGTTTGATCCGATCACCATGCTGCATGTACTCTTCAAATTCAACCAACTCCATTTCACATGCCTTGTCTGCCATTGTTACATGCATGCTTATCATTGGCCTAGGGATCCATGGTTTGTAGTTAGACCACACAAATGCTTGAATATCTGACTTTGCCTTGTTTCCGACTTCCTGGCATGAGAGCGCCATTATGAGACTGGTCGTTAGGAAAGAGAATTATTTTTAAGTGTGATGAAACATATTGACGATTAGCAATGCGACTATTTGCAATTTAAGACTTCATCTCATCCTCTATTTCTTCATTTGAATACCAATGGCCATTCATCACCAAGACTTGCAAGAACCATCTTTGCGACTTCCTTCCCAAATGCAGCGTTACGAGCAACATTCATCAAGCCACATGTATACTCAGTTTGAAATCTCATTAAGTAGTTACCCACTACTTAGGAACAGAAAAGCACTGGTTCATTTGAGAATGAAAGCCTGAATTAGATCTCTCTCCTTGCTAGATCAATTTAACTTTCACCTGTGCTCTCCACCACCTAAGATCCATCTTACGATGAGAAGTGAGCAAACTCCCATTTACTTCTGTCGTTGGCTGCAAATAACTCCATGGATCACCCCATACCCTGCAATAGTATCAACAATGTGAAAATTAACATGTCAAAGCTTCCACAAGAGTGTGAACCAATTACACATGCAATTACTTGCCTGGGAATTCGTCCAGCCCATATTTCCTAGGGATTATAGTTATCTTTTGTAGTTATGATTCCATTTTCCCATGCCTTTTTATCGTTCATAAGCTCAAAAGCACGATCTCGGCATTCTTGGGATGTTTCTGGAAAGAAGTAGCAAGACCAACTAGAGCGAGAAGAACCTACAAAAACATAAATCACATGTCATTTATCAGTAACAACATAGTTTTCTTCCAGACAACTATGACCCACAAAAAATGATCATAAAAAGGAAAATTTTGCAACAAAACAGACATCCGAAGAATTGTGACAATAATTGATTGCTTTCATTTTTGCTCATACCCTTACAGCCATCATGGTCAGCTCGATTATAGTAGCTTGTAACAAGGACTCTTTTCTCTTTTGTTGCAATAGCAAGAAGCCCACTCATTCCAGCTATCTAGGCTCCAATGCCAAAGCTAGGTAACCTTTCCTACTCAGCAACAAGAAATCTTATAACAGTAACGGAAACGGGCCTGTGACAGTAATGGCTTATCGCTATGCAAATTTTTTTGAAAATTTTACAAAGTTCATGAAATGCATACATACTCAAAGATATAATTAAAACTAAGATATACAACTACATAATAAGCATAAATATATCATATAAAGACATTAAATTCATTATTTTTATACAACTCAACTCAACTAAGCCTTTATACCAAAAATTTGGGGTCGGCTATATGGATTCGCTTTCTCCACTCTGAACGATTATGGGTTAAATCCTCAGAAATATGTAATACTTCTAGGTCATGTTGTACTACTCTCCTCCAAGTCAATTTAGGTCTACCCATTTTTTTCTTTCTATCCTCTAACCTAATGTGCTCTACTTGTCTAACTGGAGCCTCCGTATGTCTACGCTTCACATGACCAAACCACCTCAATCTCCCTTCTCTCAACTTATCTTCAATTGGCACCACTCCTAACTTTTCTCTAATACTCTCATTATGGACTTTATCTAGTCTAGTATGGCCACTCATCCACCTTAGCATTCTCATCTCTGCAACTCTTATCTTAGATGCATACGACTCTTTCAGTGCCCAATATTCACTACCATATAACATTGCCAGTCGTATGGTTGTACGGTAAAATTTTCTTTTCAATTTATTGGGAATCTTACGATCGCATAAAACTCCCGTGGCACGTCTCCACTTCAACCATCCGGCTTTAATCCTTTGACTAACATCCTCCTCACATTCCCCATCTACATGAAGGACTGAGCCTAGATATTTAAAGTGATTACTTTGGGACAGTACCACTCCATTCAAATTAACTTCTTCCCTATCACCAATTTGGCCTTCACTGAACTTGCAATGTATGTATTCTGTCTTCGTTCTACTTAACTTAAAACCCTTTGACTCTAGAGTACTTCTCCAAAGTTCTAGCTTTCTATTGACTCCTTCTCGTGTCTCATCTATCAGAACAATATCATCCGCAAACATCATGCACCAAGGAATACTCTCTTGTATATGTTTCGTCAGTTCATCTAAAACTAATGTAAAAAGGTAAGGGCTTATGGCTGATCCTTGGTGTAATCCAATTGAGATCGGAAAATCTCTTGTGTCCCCTCCCACTGTGCGCACAATAGTAGTTGCTCCTTCATACATATCTTTCAATACTTGTATGTACCTAATAGATACCCTCTTTTGTTCTAACACATTCCACAAGACCTCTCTTGGAACACTATCATAAGCCTTCTCCAAATCAATAAAAACCATGTGTAGATCTTTCTTCACATCTCTATATTTCTCCATCAAGCTTCTAATGAGAAAGATCGCTTCCATAGTTGAACGACCGGGCATGAAACCAAATTGATTGAGAGAGATAGAAGTATCATGACGGAGTCGATGCTCCACAACTCTCTCCCACAACTTCATAGTATGGCTCATGAGTTTAATTCTCCTATAGTTTGAGCAACTCTGTATGTCTCCCTTATTTTTAAAAATAGGTATTAAAATACTCTTCCTCCATTCATCAGGCATTTTCTTTGAGTTTAGAATCTTATTAAATAATTTAGTTAACCATGTCACTCCCATATCTCCCAAATACTTCCACACTTCAATTGGTATTTCATCGGGTCCACAGGCTTTACCCACTTTCATTCTCTTAAGTGCTTCCTTTACTTCTAAAGATCTAATCCTTCTAGTATAATTCACATTCTTTTCTATTGTTCTATAATCTATATTCACGCTATTACCATTTTGACTATTATTAAAGAGATCATTAAAATAATTTCTCCATCTTTCTTTAATGTCCTCATCTTTTACCAACACTTTTCCTTCTTTATCCTTAATGCACCTAACTTGATTGAGATCTTGACATTTCCTTTCTCTCCTCCTTGCTAATCTATAAATATCTTTCTCCCCTTCTTTAGTTCCAAGTTTCTCATATAACTTTTCAAAGGCCTGTTCTCTTGCTTGACTAACTGCCTTTTTTGCCTCTTTCTTTGCTATCTTGTACTGTTCATATGCCTCATTATTATCACATTTAGGTAATTTCTTATACCATTACCTTTTTCTCTTCACTGCCTTTTGTACTTCCTCATTCCACCACCATCTCTCTTTTGAGGGTGGTCCATGTCCTTTAGACTCTCCAAGTACTTTTCTAGCTACTTCTCTAATCTTTGATGCCATCTGTATCCACATATCATTGGCCTCCATATCCAGCTTCCATACTTCAGACTCGAGAAGCTCATTTTTGAACTTCACTTGCTTTACTCCTTTGAACTCCCACCACTTTGTTCGAGCTACACTATTTCTTCTGACCTTACTTGAATTGTTCCTAAACTTGACATCCAAGACCACCAGCCGATGTTGACTTGTTAAAGCCTCTCCTGGAATGACCTTGCAATCCTTGCATAGAGCTCTATTTGTCTTCCTGGTTAAGAGGAAGTCGATTTGGCTTCTATATTGCCCACTTTTGAAAATCACTAAATGTGACTCTCTTTTTATATAGTAGGTATTTGCTAGTATTAGGTCGTATGCCATAGCAAAATCCAGGATGCTTTTTCCCTCCTCATTTCGACTGCTAAAATTAAAACCTCCATGAACATTCTCATAACCTTGTCTATCACTTCCTACATGTCCATTCAAATCTCCACCAATGAAAACATTCTCTTCATTCGGTATGCTTTGCATTAAATCATCCATATCTTCCCAAAACCTTTATTTACTCTCACTGTCTAGTCCTATTTGTGGGGCATAAGCACTAACTATATTTATTGCTTCTCCTTCTAGTACTAGCTTTAATAGTATAATTCTATCTCCTACTCTTTTCACAGCTATTACTGCGTATTTTAATGTCCTGTCTATGATTATGCCCACTCCGTTCTTGTTTATCTCATTTCGGGTAAACCACAGTTTGTACCTTGAATTACCTACTTCCTTACTTTTCTCTCCTACCCATTTAGTCTCCTGAATGCAAGCAATATTCACCCTTCTCCTTTCCAAGGTATCCACAAGCTCCATTAATTTTCCTGTAAGTGATCCAACATTCCAAGTACCAACCCTGATCCTACTCCTATCCTGCTCCTTCCTAATTGGTCTCCTTCTATGATATCTTCTATTATTTTCTATGTCTATCTTGTGTTCTGTTCCACTATTTGTTCTACTATCTGTCCTATGCACTAACTTCTTTACTCACACCCGTCCATGATGTGGGAACCCTTGCTCACTTAACACCACACTCGGACGCCGGCATGGCGCGTCGCTTTCGGTGAATGCCTTATACCCTCCGATGTAGCGCGTCGTTAGTAGAGGACGCCCCAACGTTTATATCATTTGAATCCATATCATAGGGTGTGACGAAATTTTTACGCTGGTTGTCACCTATCGCAACCCTCCTCCTTTATCCGGGCTTGGGACCGGCTAAGCGCAAACTACTTAGGCGAAGTTAAATTCATTATTTTTATACATCATTAATATATTTATTAAATTCTTTGATATTATTAATATATCCATTATTTTTATGTAGTATGTACTAATTTACACATAAATATATTTATTAAATTCTTTGATATTATTTTATAATTATTTATGTATTTACCTAAAAATGATTAGAAAAAGTTCTAAGAATTAGAGAAAATAAACAATTACTCCCCTTTTGATGCTCTTGAACTCAAAACTTTGTAGAGGATTGAAGTTGAAGGCGTTCACTTCAGCAGATTCGATTATGGATATGAGAAAAAAAAAAGGAGAGAATGTTAAGTTTGAGAATCGTGAGAAAATGGTTGAGACTAGAGACTTGAGAGAAAGTTGAGACTTTGAGTATTTGAGTGACAACAAATGGCTATTGAATGACTAGTGAAAAATGAAAATAAAGAGAGAGAAAAAGAGAGAATATATGCCTTTTAACATAATAATTGAATAAGCCAGAAGAAAAAATCCCACTGCAGCAGATCAGTTTCACTTTCACGTGAATGGAGTCAGCCATAGAGGTAAAGTAGATGTGAAATAAAGCTGGAAATACAAAGTAGGTCAGGTAACGGCTAGTAACAGTAGGTAACGGCTACGTAACGACTGTTACGATCGTGGTAGCTACAATTTTTAAAACCCATTATTTAATGGGTGTAATGGTTATGAAAGTTCAAAAAACCTGTAAATAACGGCCTTTATGTAACGCAATGACCATTTTTGAAACCATGATTCATATGTCACGCTGCACTTTCCTAGTAAGAGGGTAGTTGTCTTCATCTGATCCAGTAATCTGAGAAAATAAATAAATAAACAAATTTCCATTCGTCAAACATTTTGAGGATACCTGAAGATTGCGTATCTAGCAGTCTTCTAAGTTCATATTCAACTGCATCACATTCAATATTGGAAACATACCCAGGGAGGATAAGCATCGTCTGACATAGCCTGATGCCTAAAGTACCTATGCTGCTCATTGGCTGTGGATGCTGGGTGCATGTCTAGTAGTCCCTTCCAAGTTGTCCAAGGAGGGAAGCTCTCATTTCCGGCACGCTTGTCAAGACGTTCGCCTACTTTTGCACTCAATTAACAGTTCTCCAAATGAGGCGCATTAGGTACAGCAGACTTGCTAAGTCCATGACTCTGCAAGAATTCACTTACTTCGTCTGCCGATTCAGATAATGATGCACTTCAAGCTGCATATACCAATGAGATTCTCTCATCATCGGCCCCATTTCTACTTCTCTGTGGAGTATCCCATCTCTCTGTTTCCATTACTTCAAGTTTGCAATCTGTACTTGTAACCACACCTACAATTCAATGCATAAAAAAAGCTTTTTTATGTGTGAGATTACAGGAATATGAACTAATTAAGAAATTATTAGGCATCAAGAATCAATTAATTTTACACAAATCAATGATCAATCCATGTTTGAGCAGTTAGGGATGCAGTTGAAGCAGTTCCAATTCCTTGGAAGAAAGTATGTTAGAGAACAAAGTGGATTTAACTAATCATGCTAAATAGAGATCTAGAAACTTTAGTCAAAGTTAAGCAGCTTAGTGAATAAAGAAATGTAATTAATTAAGTTCCTTCATTCAAACTCTATAATCTTTATTCATTATCACATTTCATACATGAATTTCTGCCATATCTTATCCCAACACCAAAAATATTATTACTCTGATTGATTTTGACTACACATTCAGAATTGCATATAAAAATTGTTTATTCTCTTTTTTTCCCCTACAAATAATATCAAGGCAGTTAAATTTTCATCAACGCTTACTTGAAAGACTTTCTGACTTCTGTTGAGTTCAGGTAAAGAAAAAGAAAAAAGAAATTTGTTTCTGAAACAGAAAATAAATCACAATTGAATAAACACAAAATATGAAGCAGAATCGCACATGATGTGCAGAGAAAAATTTTTGACAAAAGAAGTAATAAAGAAGAAAGAGAATAGAAGAACAAAGAAGTAAATTCAACTCACTGATAATTTCAGAACTTGAATTCCTTGGTGGTGAAATCCCCAGTGAAATGGCAGAAAATGAGATCCCACCAAACTCAAAAGTCCCCATCGAAGTAAGAACAGCAAGAAACAAGGAGGTGAGACAGACCCCACAAAGAAAACCCACCACACAAATTTGGCATGGAAAAGAACTACCCATTTGCAGAGCTCTCAGTAACACTACCATTTCAAGAGATTTCTGGCCAAATGCGTCCATGTGTCTTCTCTCCAATTTTACCAACTTCAACAAGTCAAAAATTGAAAAAAGCCCGAAGATCAATTCCACCTGTCTCCTCCAGCTCCAGGATTTTATGACTTGCAACCAACTTGCGACAGCAAATCACATGAAAGTAAGTTGCTGCACCAAAACTTTTTCTACAAATATCACGTAAATTGCATTGTTGCCTTACCAGGAAAAAAAAAATCCCAAAGCAGTTGATTTTATTAGTTTTACAGTGATATAAAATTGCCCCCACCAGCATCTTCCTGAATCAAAACATTTAGCCACAGAAAAGGAAATGTGATTTTTTAGCCCACCCAAAAGAGCAAAATAGCCTGAATTGTCAGATGACAGAAAGAAGGAGGGAAAATCAGTATAACATTGGGAAGTTAAAATCCATAAAATATTATTCAGTTTCAGCTTCTCAAGAAGAAAGAAAAACCAGATCCCATTATTCTTCTACTATTGTCTTTGGTTATATGGAATGAAACAAAAGCTAAAAGGATAATGTATTCCAACCACTACCGTGATCATTCATTATCAATAAAAATCTAATCTTTAGATAGAGTTTTGTTAAAATAAGAAATTTCAAAAAGAAAATAAAAAAATCTGATCTTTAGATAACAGTTTTTGTTTAGGTTTTTAATTTGAAAGTAACAGTTAGAAGAAAGCGTGAGAAAAGTTGGTCAATCAAAAGCTTGGTTAGCATTAGTTTAGTAGGAGAGAGAGAGAGAGAGAGAGAGAGAGAGACGCAAGAGTGTGGCGAAAAGCAGAGCCGCCCTGCTGACTGATGTGAACTCTCGGCTAATTATTAGGTGCATTCGGTGCACTAAAAAATAAGTTTTGATGAAAATAGATCCCACGTAATTGTGAGAAAAGGCGTATATGCACCGGGTCCTCTGAACTCTCTCTGCCAATCAATGACAACTTCATCAAAAAGGTAGTGGGACCACTTGTTTTCTGCGGAGGCAGTTGATTAATCTCATAATCTAATGTGTTTAAAATTCAATGAAAATTATTGTATGAGCTTAGCCTTGGTTTGATAAGAAAAAAACATGTATTGGAAAAACAGTAGATAAGGGTAAAATTAAAAAAATAATTAATATTTTTTAATTTTTAAAAATCAATAAATAAAGTGTGAAAAAAAAAAGAATTTTAAAACGTCAATTGAGATGGGAAGGAGCATGAAATTGCATTATTAATTATCCAAGTTAGTAATTGACTAGGACTTCTCATCTTAAAGAACAAGATTTCGAAGGGATCCTAATGGTCACTTTTTTGAAGCCCCTGGATTCACTCTGTTTTCTTGATTGTTTCGTCCTTCAATCCATAACTTCACCATCCAAACTTTCTCTTCTCTTTTGACAAAAAGGGCACTTTCCATTCAAGTCAATAAATTACCTAACAATAAATCAATAATGGGGTGCCTTTTCCCTTGTTTCAGAGCTTCTAAGCATCGAAAACGCAGGCATTTGTTGAATGCAGCTCCCTCTCAACTCCATGTAAGTCCATTTAAGCTTCATTCCTTTTGGATTTTTCCCCCTCAGTATTATTAAACTTTAGCTTGATTTATTACAGAGAGATGGAGCCGGTGAAGCTCAGCAGCTTGATGTTACTACTGAGCAACAGGTCAATGAAGAATCCAAGAAGCCCATTATAGATTCCAAGTAAGCCATTCGATATTATGAACTGTGTGTCTGGATATTACTTTGTTTGATAGGTTTGCAAGGAGATTTGATTCATTATTTTTGTGGGTGTTATGATTCTTATACTGGTGATAATTTATTTTTATGTTGGTGTGTGTTTCTTGTTCTCAGAGACGAGAAGCCTGAGGAACAAGTAAGCTGCAATGGGAAACGGAAGTGGAATTCTGCCCCATTTGAAGCAAAGGCTGGGGAGGGCCTAGGACAGGGTTATTGCCAAAGTTCAGCATGTGCCTCAACAATAAAAGAGACACAGCTCTGCAGTTCTGCATTTGCTCCTAGTTTCCTGTGAATATCCATGAGTTATTTTCTCCACCAATCTTTAGGGTTTTTCGTTGGCTTTAAGAAATTCTTCTTTCTTTCCCTCTTTTTGACAGTAATATATTTCCATGATTGAATTCTTTTCATGTGCTAGATTGGCCGATAATAGAAAATTGCTGTTACAACAGTCACTCAGAATAACCATACCAAAAAAAATATGCCCAACATCATGGGTGGAAGAGAGTAGCTTATTTCACTGCTTTGTCTCCGTTTCTCATTTATGTATTTGGCAATTTCCTTCCAAAGTTTTAAATACAGCCTAACTATGATATCAAGCTTATTTAACAAAAACTTGCTAACATACACTTTCAAGGTAAAACATACAAGAATAAACGGAAGGGGAAAACTGCTAGGTTACAAATTCCAGTAAGTGAACATCTACTGTTAAATGAATACAATTATTGTCCCCGAGAAATTGTCACATCTCAAATGTTACAGCTATTAATATGATTGGCGTTCAAATTGAAGTTAGCAGCATTTTGACAATCTTGCCATGCCTTTGCCTGTATCTCAGCACCTGTCGGCACACAGATTGAATTCTTCATACCAAAAATGCCATACATTCTCTATAATCCCTAACAAGGTCCCTACGCATCATGGAAGAGCCTCCTTATTTGGTCAACGGTTGCTGGTATCAATGTGACTGGGCAGCGGTTATACTGTTGCAATAACATAAAAAAATAAAATCATTGACATAACAATATATTTAGGGAGGTTTAGAGAGAATGTGTTGGAAGATCATGTGGAAATCAATTTGCTTGTATTGTTTGATTTGTGCATATGCGCTTTATAGATCTACATGGTAACAATGATACTTGTATAAATTGGTTTACTGGAAATAGTCAAATAGAGGCCTTGCCTGAGATACATATTTGAATATGCAAGCATAAAAGAAAACGAACCCTGATACTGTAACTACAGAAGGATTTGCACGCTTCTGTGTGCACAAGGGGCTCAATGTTCTATCGGGTGGCAGTGGAATCCCCTCCTTCTTTGGCAACCTGTTTAAAATCACAAAAATAACATGGCATTTTTATACAACCTAGCAACAAACTTCAAACTTTCTGCCGTCTAGCAGGATTGACTGCAAAGACCAGTAAGAGCTGGATATATTTGACAATTGTTAGTTTGCCCAGTGAAAAATTTTCAAGAAACTAGACATTCGCTTCAATATCTATGGTGAGACATTATTCATTCTTCATATGTACTTTCCATTGCTCAAATGATATGCTAGCATGAAATAATTGTGAGAAAAAAAAAAAAAAAAAAGCCATGGAACATAATAATATGCACATGTTTGAGAGAGCAAGAAAGATATCAGGGATTCCAATATAAAAATGTTTATGTTCACCTTTGGAGGTGGAGGTGGTGGTGGTGGTGGTGGTGCTGGATAGGGGTGTTCGGTTCCAGTTCAGTTCAGGATTTGCCTAGGAACGGAAACCGAACTGGAATTTTGAAATTTCGATTTCAGTTCGATACAGTTCTCGATTCTTCGGTTCCGGTTTGGTTCGGTATAATTCCAGTTCAGTTCTCGGTTCTTAAAATAATTTTATATAATTATTTTCTTAAAAAGTCATACTTAAATTATCATTTAAGTTTTGAATTGAATTATTAATACATAAAATATCATATAATATACATTTTAACTATTTATTAATTATATAATATTTAATTATAAGATACAAATATAATTAAGAATTTATATATATATATATATATATATATATAAAATTAAAAATGATAAGGTAATTTAATGTATTTATAACTAAAATTATTAAAAAAATATAGAAAAATGAAATGTAATATTAGGTTATATTTAGTTCATAATTATATATACATACATAAGTTGTATAATTATATCACAAGTATATAATACATCTTAAAAAGAAATAGAAAAGCATATATATAAATTCAGTTCTTAGTTCGGTACGGTTCCTGTTTGTTCGGTTCGATTCCTCCAAGAACCGTGCACTGCCCTAGTGGTGGATACACAGCTGGAGTTGACATTCTCTCCTGAGCAGATTGATAATACCATTCCATCATCTGTGTATTTTGCATGAGACACCATTAGCAATAGTAAAAAAAAATGTAAACAGAAATATGGATAGCGTATCGAATTGTTATATTTGTGGCTTGAATTTTAGATATATTTTTTATGGACCCGAATTGTGATCCAACCTGAAAGTTTTTCGCGCTGCGATTTGATTTGGATAAAAAGTGAGATCTGTGGTAGTAGCGAAGGGCATGGGCCGATAGACCTGGGCCCGAAGCCCACTATTGATCTCCTTGGGGGTGCGGGGGCAACGCCCCCCGCGGTATGGACCAGTTTAAATATTGTAATATTCTACCCTTTGTGGTAAAGTTGTGAGATATTCAGGAAATATACTGGAATTAGGGTTTGAGAGTTCTGATTGATTGTATCTTGCTCTTTTCATCATAGTGGAACTTTTTTTTTGTCTTGCCCGTGGACGTAGACCTTAAGGTTGAACCACGTTAAATCATATGTTATTCTTCTTCTCTTTACAATACTGTGTGATTATGTGATTTGTGTATGTGTCTTAGATTTGCGTGCTTGTTATAACAAACTGGTATCAGAGCTTTATGCGCAAAACCTAGGGTTTACAGATGGCGTCGTCTTCAACAAAGTATGAGATGGAGAAGTTTGATGGTGGATCGAGTTTCAGTCTATGGGAGATTAAAATTAAATCTTTCTTGATCCTACAAGGTCTATGGAAGGCAATCGAGGATAACTTTCCAGAATGTATGAAAGAGGCGGAGAAGGCTGATCTAAAGGTGAGAACCTTGAGTGCGATTTTCATGAGCGAAACTGATAATGTCCTACACGAGATTGCTGGTGAAAGCTCAACATCTGCAGCATGGAAGAAATTAGAGGAATTGTACTCTGCCAAATCGCTGACCAACTGCCTGTATCTGAAGAAAAGGCTTCACAATTTGAGAATGAGCAAAGGTACACTCATTAAAGAACATCTGGATGAATTTAATTCAATCATTATGGACCTGAAGAATATTGATATTGAGATTGATAGTAAAGATCAGGCCCTTATTGTGTTATGTTCTTCGCCACCCTCTTATAAAACTTTTGTTGATACTCTATTATATGGGAAAGACAGTATTTCACTAAACGATGTTAGTAATTCTCTAAAATCGAAGGAGTTGAAAAAGAAATTTCTAGATAATAGAGAAAGATTTGAGGGGGAAGGTTTAGTGTGCAGGGGAAGAACACATTCAAGGAAGGGTTCTTCTAGCAGGAAAAAATCTAAGGCCAGATCTAAGTCAAGAATGAAAAAGGCAAACTATTTTGAGCGCGGGGAGTAAGGTCACTATAGGAGAGACTGTCCCAAGTTGAAAAATAAAAAGGGAAAGCAACCAGAAAGTTCTGCGAATGTGGTTGATAGTTTTATTGATTCTGATGGTGATGACAGTGCTGAAGAAATTTTATCTGTGAGTTCAGATCAAGGACAAAATTCCTGGATTCTTGATACTGATGCTACTTATAACATGTGTCCACACAGAAACTGGTTTGTCACTTACAAACAGATGAGTGACAAGGTGTTTCTGGGCAATGATCGTGCATTATCTGTTGAAGGAATTAGTAACATTAGATTGAGGATGTTTGATGGCGTTGTCAGAACTATAGAGTGTTGGCATGTTCCAGGACTAAAGAGGAACCTGATTTCTCTTGGGACACTTGACTCTCATGGATTCAGATACCATGCTGGAGTTCTCAAAGTGTGCAAGGGCTCTATGGTACTCATGAAGAGCAGTTTGGTTTCAGGATTGTATTTTCTTCAGGGCAGTACAGTTTCAGGGGAAGCTGCAGTAGCATCCGGAAGCAATAATTAAAATCAGACTCAATTGTGGCATGTGTCTTGGTCATATAAGTGAAAGAGGATTATCTGTGTTAAGCAAGCAGGATTTGTTGGACGGACAGAAAACAAAATCTATGGACTTTTGTGAACACTGTGTGTTTGGCAAACAGACCAGGGTGAAGTTCGATAATGTTATGGAAAGTCAATCACTATATTATTTCTCTGTATATTCTGTATTCTGTATTCCTATTTAGAATTTTTTATTTAGGATTTCTTCCTAATTAGTAGAACACAATTATAGGAATCAATTGTATATATATACCCATGTACAGATTAATTGAAATCAATGAGAATCATCTCTTTCTACATGGTATCAGAGCAGGTCATCAATCTAGGGTGACTATTTGTTCTCACTATCCAGCTCAGGAGAGACCTTGGCCGCCGATCGGCCGTTTCAACCTCGATCAACATCGCCGGCATCGTCTCAACCCCCTCATTCCACCACTGTGTGCTGTTGCTTGATCCAGTACACCATTAAAGGACTTCTGAGGTTTGGCTCTCAGATCCTATTTCGGTATTTGCTTGATTTATGATTTTGGATTATTTTGCTGCTATAAGCACTTTGGATTAGCGTTTCGGTTAGTTTTCTTTGTCTCAACAAATGGCAAACAATAAGAATGTTATTTCTGATGTGATTCCCGTGATGACTAAGATCACGGAACACAAACTTAATGGTTCGAATTACCTGGAGTGGAGTAAGACTGTTAGGGTCTATTTGCGTAGCATTGATAAGGATGATCACCTTACTAAAGATCCACCCACTGATGATACACGACAAACTTGGCTAAGGGAGGATGCTCGGTTGTTTTTGCAGCTTCGGAACTCGATTCATAGTGAGGTAATTAGTTTAATTAATCACTGTGAATTTGTTAAGGAATTGATGGATTACTTAGATTTTCTGTATTCTGGTAAAGGGAATATCTCCCGTATTTATGATGTTTATAAGGCATTCTACCGTGCTGAGAAAGAGGATAAGTCTCTCACGGCTTATTTTATGGATTTTAAACGGGTATATGAGGAACTTAATGTATTGTTGCCTTTTAGTCCTGATGTGAAAGTTCGCCCAACGGAGCAATCGTTATAAGTTTTCTTGCAGTGCCTTCCTTCGAGTATGAGATCGCTAAATCTCGATTCTCTCCGCTCGAGATTTCCTCTTTGCATGAAACGTTCACACGGGTCTTTCGTGCAGAGTACTCAATCTTCACACGCCAAGAGTGCTCTTATTAGCCGTAATCCAAATGGACAACAGGTAATAGAAGAGGAAGTAGAGGAGGAATTACAGCAATGTATAATCAGCGTAATGGAGAGGCTAGTTCTAATCAGGACTCAAGAGGAGTCATTTGTTATTATTGCCACGAGCCTGGCCATATAAAATATAATTGTTCGCAACTTCAGAAGAAAAATCAGCGATCACAGATGACAAATATGGCAGCAGAGAATTCTACAGTATCTTCCTCTGAGAAAACTATTTTGGTATCTGCAGATGATTTTGCACAATTTTCCCAGTATCAGGCATCTCTAAAGCCTAATAGTTCCCCTGTCACTGCGATCGCTGAGTCAGGTAAATCCACTACATGCCTTGTGTCTTCCTCATCCAAATGGGTTATTGATTCCAGTGCGGCATCACATGACAGTAATTCTAGTCTTCTATCCGCTTTTCTAATCTCACTTCCAACATCATACTTTAGCCGATGGTTCTACTTCTTGTGTCATGGGTTCTGAATCGCGAACCCGACTTCGTCAATTTCTTTGTCTTCGCTTTGTGTCTACCAAAATTCTCTTTTAATCTACTTTCGTTAGTAAACTTACTCGTACCTTAAATTGTTCTGCTTTCCTTTTTCTGACCGGTGTTTGTTTCAGATCTTACGACGGCAGTTATTGGTAGAGGACGCGAGTCGTGGTCTCTACATTCAAAAATCATATACCGCGTCACTTGTTTGCTCCAGACCTTAACACCTCTTGAAGCTCATTGTAGATTGGGTCATCCTTCTTTGTCTACCATGAAGAAGTCAGATCCTCAATTTCACTTTATCGACTAGGATGTGAGTCGTGTCAGTTTGCAAAACATCATCGTTTGCCTTCTGTGTCTAGAGTCAATAAACGGACTTTATCCCCTTTTGAGTTAGTTCATTCTGATGTTTGGGGTCCTTGTTCTGTTACTTCTAAAACTGGATTTCGTTATTTTGTTACTTTTGTTGATGATTACTCTCGTGTTACCTGGTTATATTTAATGAAGAATCGTTCTGAGTTATTTTCTATCTTTTGTGCCTTTTGTAATGAAATCAAAACTCAATTTAATATTTCTGTGCGCATATTAAGAAGTGACAATGCCAAAGAATACTTTTCAGCACAATTTCAGTCTTATATGACACAAAATGGCATTCTTCATCAGTCTTCCTGTGTGGATACCCCATCCCAAAATGGTGTGGCCGAAAGAAAAAATCGGCATCTTCTTGAGATAACTCGTGCTCTTCTTTTTCAGATGAAAGTACCTAAATACTTTTGGGCGGATGCAGTTTCTACGGCATGTTTTTTGATCAATCGTATGCCGTCTTCTGTCCTTAATGGGGATATTCCTTATACTGCTTTGTTTCCTACAAAATCTTTGTTCCCTATTGAACCCCGTATTTTTGGTTGTACATGTTTTGTGCGTGATGTTCGTCCACAGGTTACTAAATTGGATCCAAAATCTCTCAAATGTGTCTTCCTTGGGTACTCCCGGCTCCAAAAAGGGTACCGTTGTTTCTCTCCTACTCTTAATCGTTATCTTGTTTCTGCAGATGTCATATTTTTTGAGTCCACTCCATTTTTTCCTCCATCATCTGTGTATGATAGTCAGGGGGAGGAGGATGATCTCTTAATATATACTGTCCAACCAATGTCTAGTCCTCTCCCACAGCCTGTTCCATCTGTCTCTAGACCTTCTCGACCTCCCGTTGTTCATGTTTATTCTAGGAGATTGGAGATTCCTGACTCAGATCCTCCACCAGCTACTTTGTTGAGAGATCCTGTACCTCATACTGATCATGATTCTGATCTAGACTTACCCATTGCTCTTCGTAAAGGTAAACGTTCATGTACTTACCCTATCTCTTCTTTTGTTTCTTATAATCAATTGTCTTCTTGTTCTCGGTGTTTTGTTACTTCTTTAGACTCTGTTCCTATCACTAATTTGGTGAGGCACCGTCTCATCCCGGTGTGATGCTATGAAAGAGGAAATGGGGGCTTTAGATGCTAATGGTACATGGGAACTATTGCCTTTGCCCACTGGTAAGAAAGCTATTGGTTGCAAATGGGTATTTACAGTAAAGGTAAATCCTGATGGTTCTGTGGCTAGGTTAAAAGCACGCCTTGTAGCAAAAGGATATGCTCAGACATATGGGGTTGATTACTCTGATACTTTTTCTCCTATAGCTAAACTTACTTCTATTCGCTTATTTATCTCTTTAGCAGCTACATATGATTGGCCCCTGCATCAATTGGATATCAAGAATGCTTTCCTTCGTGGTGATCTTCAGGAGGAGGTGTATATGGAGCAACCACCTGGGTTTGTTGCTCAGGGGGAGTTGGGTAAAGTTTGTAAGCTTCGGAAGTCTCTTTATCGCTTGAAACAAAGTCCTAGGGCATGGTTTGGGAGATTCAGTGAAGCAGTACAGGAATTTGGTATGCAAAAGAGTAAGTGTGATCACTCAAGATTTTATAGGCAACTGAGGTGGTCTAATTCTCTTGGTAGTCTATGTGGATGACATTCTCATCACCGGGAGTGACTCTGCAGTATTTCATCTCTTAAAACCTTCCTCCAAACTCAGTTTGGCACCAAAGACTTGGGATTGTTAAAGTATTTCTTGGGTATCGGGTTATGAGAAGTAAGAAGGGTATTTTCTTGTCTCAAAGAAAATATGTCCTCGATCTATTGACAGACAGAAAATTAGGTGCTAAGCCTTGTAGCGCACCAATGACTCCAACTTTACAAATCCAGCGGTAGGATAGTGAGTTGTTTGAAGATCCAGAGAGATACAGGAGATTGGTAGGAAAATTGAACTACCTTACAGTCACTCGTCCTGACATTGCTTATGCCGTTAGTTTATGTCTTCCCCAACTGTTGCTCATTGGGAAGCCTTTGAACAAATCTTATGTTATTTGAAGGGCGCTCCAGGAAGAGGTTTGCTATATGGTAATCATGGGCATTTGAATATTGAATGTTTTTCAGATGCCGACTGGGCTGCATCTACGGTTGACAGAAGGTCAACTACTGGATATTGCGTTTTTATTGGAAGAAATTTAGTGTCTTGGAGAAGCAAGAAGCAGAGTGTAGTTTCTCGATCTAGTGCTGAATCCGAATACAGAGCCATGGCACAATCAGTATGTGAGGTAATGTGGATACTTCAATTACTAGATGAGACAGGTTTTAAGACCTCCCACTGCGAAATTGTGGTGTGATAATCAAGTCGCTCTTCATATTGCTTCTAATCCGTGTTTCATGAGCGGACCAAACATATTGAGATTGATTGTCATTTTATTCGTGAAAAGATTCAACAAAGATCATCTCAACAGACACATCAAAACCGGAGAGCGATTAGAGATATTTTCACAAAAGCTCTAAATGGAGCTAGGATTGACTATTTGTAACAAGTTGGGCATGATTAACATCTATGCTCCAACTTGAGGGGAGTGTTATGGAAAGTCAATTACTATATTATTTCTCTCAGATATTCTCAGATTCATTCCTATTTAGGATTTCTTATTTAGGATTTCTTCCTAATTAGTAGAACACAATTATAGAAATCAATTGTATATATATACCCATGTACAGATTAATTGAAATCAATGAGAATCATCTCTTTCTACAGATAAAAAGGCAATATGCAAGACCAGAGGAACAGTGGATTATATCCACTCAGATCTATGGGGTCCTAACAGAATCCCCTCCAAGAGCGGTGCCAGGTACTTCATGACTTTGATTGATGATTACTCTTGGATGGTGTGGGTGTATTTTCTGAAAACAAAAGATGAGGCATTTTCAACCTTTGTAAAGTGGAAGACGATGATTGAGAAGCAGACAGAAAAGAAGGTCAAGCGTCTTAGAACTGATAACGGGTTGGAATTTTGCAATCGTGAGTTCGATGCATTCTGCAGCAATGAAGGTATAGTGAGACATCACACTTGTACAAGGACAGCACAGTAGAATGGTATTGCAGAACTCCTGAACATAACGCTTTGTGACAAAGCATGAAGCATGCTCTCACATTCAGGATTGGGAAATGATTTCTAGGATGAAGCAATTAATACAGTCTATTTCTTGGTTAATAGATTTCCATCTACAGCTATTGAGTGCAAAACTCCTTTTGAGATTTGGTCCGCTTCACCTACTGATTACTCTCAGCTGAGAGTATTTGGTTGCCCTGCTTATGCTCATGTGAGAGATGGTAAGCTCGAGCCGAGGGCAAGAAAATGCATATTCCTAGGCTATGCATTTAGAGTGAAAGGCTACAGGTTGTGGTGCAATGATCCAAAGTCTCCAGGATTAGTTATCAGCAGGGATGCGATATTTAATGAGTTTGCTTCATTGGATAGTCAGAGGGAGAAGTCAATAGCAGAATCAGATCACAGTGTCAGAGAACAGGTGGAGCTTGATATTGATACTTCAGCAGTTCAGTCCAGTGATTCAGAGGATGAGGTGCAAGATCCTTATCAACAAGAGGATGCACCTGAGCAACAGCAACAAGAATTATATTGCATTGCAACTGGTAGAGAGAGAAGACAGATTAGACTACTGCAGAGATATGCATATGCAAATCTAGTTGCGTTTGCCTTGTCAATTGCTGAGATAGTTGATGTGCATGAACCCAGCAATTATAGAGAAGCTATTTCTTATTCAGATGCAGATCAGTGGGTTGGTGCTATGAGTGAAGAAATTGAATCTCTTCACAAGAATCAGACTTGGGAGCTTGTAATATTGCCTAAGGGACAAAAAGTGATAGGTTGCAAATGGGTGTTCAAGAAAAAGGAAGGCACTCCAGGGGTTGAAGCACCTCGATATAAAGCATGATTGGTAACAAAAGCCTTTACTCAGAGGGAGGGGATTGACTTTAATAAAGTGTTTTCTCCAGTTGTGAAGCACAGTTCTATCAGCATTTTATTTGCTATTGTTGCTCTTCATGATCTAGAGCTTGAGCAACTAGATGTGAAGACAACATTTTTGCATGGTGAGTTGAAGGAGCAAATTTATATGAGTCAGCCTGAGAGATTTCTTATTCCAGGTATGGAAAACCATGTTTGCTTACTTAAGAAATCTTTACATGGTCTAAAACAGTCTCCTAGGCAATGGTATAAAAGATTTGATACATTCATGGTTCATAATGACTTTAATCGTAGTTCATATGACAGTTGTGTGTATCATAAGAAGCTTTCAGATGATTCCTCTGTTTATTTGCTGTTGTATGTGGATGACATACTTATTGGTGCTAAAAGCATGTCACAAATTAACATTCTCAAAAAGCAGTTGAGTGATGAGTTTGAGATGAAGGATTTGGATGCTGCAAAGAAGATATTGGGAATGGAAATTACCAGGGATAGAAGTGTTGGGAAGCTTTTCTTGTCTCAACAAGCCTATGTTGAGAAAGTGCTTAAGCGTTTCAACATGAATAATGCTAAGCCTGTGACTGTTCCGTTTGTTGCCCATTTCAAGTTATCTGCAGACATGTCACCAAAAATAGATAAGGAGATGGAACACATGTCCAGTGTTCCCTATTCGAGTGCTGTTAGTAGCATCATGTATGCTATGGTATGCACCCGACCTGACATTTCGCATGCAGTTAATGTTGTGAGTAGATACATGGCGTGTCCTGGGAAAAAGCATTGGCAGGCAGTGAAATGGATTTTGAGGTATTTGAAGGTACTACAGATGTTGGTCTGACATTTAACAGGGCCAAGATGAGTGATTTAGTTGTTGGCTATGTGGATTCAGATTTTGCAGGGAACTTAAACAAGAGGAGATCTTTGACAAGTTATTTGTTTACTCTTTCTGGAAATGCTATCAGTTGGAAGGTAACATTGCAAGCTACAGTTGCTTTGTCTACCACAGAGGCTGAATATATGACCTTAGCAGAGGCAGTAAAGGAAGTTTTATGGTTATAAGGTTTGGTGAGTGATCTTGGGTTGATACAGAACAAGGCAACAGTGTTTTGTGACAGCCAGAGTGCAATATATCTCACAAAAAATCAGATGTACCATGAGCGAACTATGCACATTGATTTTAGATATCACTTTATTCGGGACATTGTATCTCAGGGGACTGTAGTTGTGTAGAAAGTCTCTACACATGATAATCCAGCAGATATTATGACCAAGGGAGTCTCAGTCAGCAAGTTTAGGCATTGCCTAGACTTGGTTAGTGTTTGTGGTGCTCAGTAATGCCCTTGCGAGGGCATATGACAAGACAGAGTATTTTGTAGTTATTTTGTTGATGATAAAGGGAATTCAAGCAAAGGGGAAGAATTGTTATATTTGTGGCTTGAATTTTGGATATATTTTTTTTTATGAACCCGAAAGTTTTCGTACTGCGACCCAATTTGAGATAAAAAGTGAGATCTGTGGTGGTAGCTAAGGGCACAGGCCAATAGGCCTGGGCTTGAAGCCCACTACTGATCTCGTTGGGGGTGCGAGGGCAACGTAGATGCGGTATGGACCAGTTTAAATATTATAACATTCTACCATTTGCGGTAGAGTTGTGAAATATTCGGGAAACACACTGGGGTTAGGGTTTGAGAGTTCTAATTAATTGTATCTTGCTCTTTTCATCATAGTGGAACTTTTTTTTCCTCGTCTTGCCCGTAAACGTAAACCTTACAGTTGAACCACGTTAAATCCTATGTTGTTCTTCTTTTCTTTTCAATACTGTGTGATTGTACGATTTGTGCGTGTGCCTTAGATTAGCGTGCTTGTTATAACATGAATCATGTCTAATTGCATGAAACATACACATCTAGTATCCAAATACTGAAAAAAAAAACAAAAGATACAAAACATAAGCCTAGTTCTGAAAGGTTAGAATTTAGAAAAACTTTGAGGCTAGGATTATGTAACTTTAGGAAGTGAAAAGTTCAGTCAGATAAAGAAGGCAGAATTGTCATGGCACAAAAAAAAGGTATGGGAAAGACATCAATACAATAACTCATTTTTGAGGAGAATAATGCTGGGAAGAAATTAATTACAACTCAACAAAAGACACATCAACGCAGGCATGCGAATCATACTCACTTTAAAGAAGAAGACTGCAGCAATTAAGCCAGTTTGTGCGTAGTCAAGCATTGTATACGTACACCTCAGTAATGCTCCTCATGAAGCCTGTATTTATGATGCTGAATCAGTATCTCAAAATGCAATATAACCTGTATAACTGGATAACCAATTTCAGCAAACAAATACATTACAGTTAAAGGTTATAAAGTCACTAAGTAAAAAATTACATTATACCTTCTACCATGGAGGTCCACGAAGTCTCTCACATTCACAACTTCGTATCTTAGAAATTCTAGAAGAAGTATCCATCTACCTTGACATCAAAAGAATTTTACAAGTAATTTGCCCAGAAAACAAAAGTCAAGGCATGTAAAAGAAAATAAAATGTTAGTTGACACTATAAAAATCAAGTTTCTCTAATTTAAGAAATTGCTTGTGCAAATCATTATTGCTCCTAATTCATTATTAATATTAAATATTTACATGATTGAATTTCCAAGTATCTGAAAATGTTGTCTGCCAGAGATATCATCAAGGTTTAACAAATCTATATTGGTGTTGAAAAGTTGTAAAGAAATGTCCTGAATAGTCTAAAAATCAAGTTACTAAATTGCGCCTATATGTAAGATACTTGTGCATCTAATGGCTTTATTACCCAACTCTGATTGTAAACTTCTGTCCATGAAAATCACAAAGCTGAGGTCAACAGTTGCAGATTTGCATGTAATACACAAAAGGGAGGAGGGAGTGTAAAAGGGGAGTATGGGTGCTCTATAAACATAAATTCCCAACAGAAATCTTGCACAATTGAATACCAGTTCTTGCCCTGTTGCTCGAGAAACATGAATCCCAAGCGCATGTAATCCTAAAGAATAGAACCCAGTAGCATCAAACAGATATAAGAGTTGATAAGTGAATGACAATCCTGCATCATAAAACTATAGATTAGATTGGACAATTTTGATACTTACAGATCACTTCAAACATTACGATATAAAACAGTTTGACGAATACGTTCATCTTGACAACAAAAATGAGACTAGAAACATTCAGAGATTTAATTTGGATTCATTCAGAAGCCAATGTGAAACTAGTTAATCAGCAAATATTTGCAAATAATGAGAAAAGATGAAATTAACGCTAAGAAACATCAGGATTCTCTGTCATAAATTCTAAGAAAATCAAGAGTCTCTGTAATACACATATGTTTCAACCTATGACATTCATGCTTCCAAAATTATTTTAGTTCCAAGACAAGTAAGGAACAGAAATCAACAAATTGAATGCTAAATTGCTAATGCTTTAAATGCAACCTCCTTTCTCAAGGTTCACTTCATTGGAAGAACAACACAAATGCATAAACTTTACGATCATCAAGTTATCGGCTTATCGCTAATTCAAAAATCAAAGTATTTTTGTCCTGTCCTTCCTTAAAAGCTCCAATTCACATTTAACTTTAAGAACAACCAGCATTTTTGCAATTAAAGAAACTGAGAACTTGAAGCAGCATGTACCTTCACTAGTAGCATGTAACCATGGGTAGCAAGCAAATACAATCTTCTGAAGTCTCTTTGTCAAGCGTGATCTAATTGTTGCTTCTGCATACACAGTTCCCCTAGAAACAAGAGAACCCTCCCCTCTATCAAAATAATCAGCATCTTCAAATGTTTCAACACCATCCCCCCAAAGACTTGCTTGAAGCCTGGCTTCCCTTTCTCTGTTGTATATCGAATGCAGTTTTGACTTAAAATAAGGCAGCACAACCTAATCAAACATATCAAATTCACAAGTCATCATTCCTCATCCTTCATCTAGCCATCACACTATGGCAACATATTTGACTCAGCATGGAAATGGTTTGAAACTGTTTTTACAATTTAGATCCCATAAGAGTTTGTGACAAGTTATTGTTACACTTGGTCTCAGCCACATTTTTACAGCTGAATTCCATTATTTCTGTGAACCCTGATACACTTTATCGCAGAAGTCAATGAAAAATAAATGATTCTTCAGCAAAAGAATAATTAATAAAAGAAGCTGATTACAGTACCAGAAATACAACTGAGAGAATTTTTTGGCGCTTTTCTAACCCAGAGAGCTCAAATCCATCCCTTGATTTCAAAAGAGCATAGTTTTTATTTGCTCTTATCTTCACTGCTCTTCTCCACAATCCATATAGAGATTCAGAAAAAGATGCATCTGAATAGGAATTAGATACAAAAGAATGAGCCTCATGCAAAGAGCATGGAACCAGTACTCCAATTAAAGGGACCCCAATGCCATACACAAATTTAGTAAGGGCAATGTGAAAGACGAAAAATTTAGATACTAACAGGGCAATGTGAAAGACCATGTACCTTAAGAAGATGCAGTTCAAGCCGTGTAGTTAAAGATAACAATGCATGCAAAAGAAGTGTAAAAGGAATTCGCTTTAAACTTCATCCTTTCAAACAAAAGCATATTACTCCATAAAATTGCATTTCTGATTTTATGCTTTCCCATGAATCTACTCAATAGCTGCTAATCACAGTTGGAGTAGACCGCACCCATCAAATCCCTCCCTATAATTCAAACATACTATTCTCTTCCAAAGACTATTTCTTTGCAAACTAAAATAAGTGCTACTGTGGCAAAAGCAAGGCCTAGTCCCCCATTCTAAATTGGAGAACATATCTAGTCCCATTTTACCAAATGAAGATTGAACCCATCCATTCCTCAGCATAACAATTCACATATAATTTTTTTTCTAATCCTTGCTTTTGAAACCTCCAAATAGAGGCCACCAACTTCAAGGCATGTGGAGACTGAGAAATTAAATATAGTTGTCAGCATAATTAAAATGGTTGCCATCATAGAGCGCATAAGAATTCACAAAGAGAAGGAACTGCTTTGTTCTTAATTTGCAATAACATAAAAAATGAGCCACTTGGTAATTCAAATAATCTATTGTGTGTGCAAGGATTCAACAATAATCAACAAGTGAATGAGGATTTAAACCAAAAGGACTGAACTTTCAATATTTATGAGAGTACACAATTGCTAACACATTACTCTTGGAAGTAATAGCAAGATTATTAAGATCACCCCAGCTAAAACAACGCTATCATACAATTCATTAATTATGGAAGCAAATAATCACAGAAAGAAAATGAAATAAAAAAAAATGAAGAATGAAACCAGTTGTTCGCAAGCTGTGCGTCTCAAGAACCAGCATAAGCAAGGCAAAGAATTCATCTCCATAGTCTAACACCTCATGGAGGAGTGTTCTTCTTAATGCTAATACCTTTAAAGTCAAAGTGTTAACAAACAATTTTTTATCATGTATAATACAAAAACAAACTAAAAATAAATTGATTACTACAAAGACAGAAGACAAACCAAGCACTTATGAAGTAAACAATAAGTTAGTTAGATAAACCCAAATGGGTAAAAAAAAAGTTATGAATTTGACAAAGAAATGTGATATTTGAGATAAAACCAGATGAAAAGGCTGAGACATATCAAATACCCATCACATGTCAGCTTGAAAAAAAAATTAGGGAAAGAGAAAAGCTTAAAAATTTATGATATGTGCATACAAGGGAGTGTGTATAGCTTACGCCTTTAGAGTAGGTGAGAGCAGCACGGAGACTGGCGGGGAGTTGCTGGGCGGCGGCCATCTCGAAGAAAGTGGGACGGGTCCCTTGTCCTCCTACTTGAAATAAAATTTTTCTTCTCTTCTTCTTCTTTCTTTCTTTCTTCTTCTTCTTCTCCTAATTCAAGAAAGAGAGAGAATGCCGAGTACTAGCTCTAGCTTCGCAGGCTTGATCTTCCTTTGCAAATTGCAATCCCTTTCAAATTTCTGTTTTCAATATACGATTTAATTATTTTCATGTTCGAAAAAATTATTATTTTTATAAATTATTTATTTTTGTCAAAATGATTAATTTACCTTTTTTTAGAGGAGAATAATTTACAAATTTATTTTTTATTTGAATTTATTGATTTTTAATTTTGATTGTTTTCAAAATAATTTTTATTTTAATATCAGTAAAATTAAAAACTTATTAAAAATCAATCCTTTTTGGCAAGTTATTTGGAGCTGGGCTGGTCCTGAGCGGATTCGTACCTTCCTTTGGCTGTCCTATCATGGAAGGATCCTTACTAATGTTCAGCGGGTGCATCGCAGAATGTCTTTCAATCCCAGTTGTGCTTTGTGTGGTGAGGCTAGAGAAGATACCAGCTACACCCTTCGGGACTGTCCCAGTGCGAAACAGATGCGGTTGGGACTGGTTCCTCTAACGTCTCTGGTCTGTTTTTTCCTCCGATGATATCCAGACATGGATTGAAGCTAATTTAAGCGAAACTTTTGAGAGGGAGAATTATGATTGGCATCTTGTTTTTAGTGTGGCTTTCTGGTATATATGGAAATGGCGAAATGAATGTATTTTTGTGGGTTCAGATATTCCCTCGACTCCTATCGTTTATATTATGCAATGAGTCTACGATTTGTACAAGCTGCCTCTTTGTCTCGCTGTACAGTTCCTGGCCGCTGTAGTGATGAGATTCAGATAAGCTGGTCTCCGCCTCCTATTAACTGGGTGAAACTTAATACGGATGGAAGTGTCGTTGCTGATTCTAATTTGGCAGTAGGTTTGTTCAGAGACGCAAATGGGTTTTGGTTGGCGGGGTTTGGCCTTAATCTGGATGCCTGTGACATTTATAGTGCAGAATTATGGGGGATCTTGCAAGGGCTCCAACTTGCGTGGCAGTATGGGTTCAGACAATTAGTTGTCAAGGTTGATAATATGGCTGCAGTTAATGCCGGTCATCTAGTGGATTCCATTCAAGACTTGCTGGCTAAGGACTAGAGGGTGCAACAGCGGCATAATTATAAAGAGGCCAATGTCTGTGCTGACCACCTTGCTCACATGGCTCATTACGGTTGACTCCGTGTAGCTCAAAATGAGCATTGATTTTGATGATAGCAAAACTCAAACAGAATCTATTTAACACAACTTTAAAGTGATGTGTAGATTCTTTGTCTTATTCCTAAAGTATTTTTGAAGTTGCATCTAAGGAGAAAGGATACTCAAAGGCATTTCAAGACAAATCCAAAATAAGAAAAGAACAAGACTATGGAAGTCAGGACTCAAAGAAAAGATATGAAAGGCATAGTGTTAGAAATTGAGTCTTAGGTCTTTTGTGAAAAGAATGGATGAGAAATTAGTCATATGGAGCTTAAAAATGAAATTTTATTTTCTGATTACTTTTTCTCATCATGACCTTGGACATTACTATTGAAACATTTTTCTAAGGTCTAAATCATTTTACATTGCAAGTTGAGACATGCAGCTGTTGACTCAGTTTGTTAACTGGTTTGCTAAAATTTTTAGTTTGCTAATGTGTTTGCTAAAAAAATTAGTTTACTAACCAGTTTACTGACTGCTACCATTATTTCATTAGTTTACTAATTGATCAGAGCTGCTCAACTTCGCACAAAATGATAAAATAACGGCCATTTTATCTTGGACAGTGTGTATAACGTTTCAAAAGGTTTTCAAACGGCCTAAAATGATTTGGAACTATAAATACACTTTCTTTACTTCATTTACACTTGATGAAAGCTTACATTTGAACTCCAACTTTGATTTTTCATTTATTGCTTTCATTCAAGAGCTTTAAAGTCTTTGAGCTACTATTAGCAAATCAACTCATCTCTTCTTTATAGTTTGATTTGTATTGAGTAAGAGTGAGTGTTACAACATTAAATTGCATTTAAGAGAGGTTGTGCAAGCACCTATTGAAGCTTGAGAGAGTAAGTGCTTGTGATAGCACTTGTGAAGGTTTCAAGCTACCTTGGTGAAAGCTTGGTGTTGAAAAGTTGTAAAGGGCTTTTAGTCTCTTGCCTTCAAAAGAGCAAATAGTGGAGAGAAGACTCAAAGAGGGTTCTTTGAGAGAGTGGATGTAGGCTAGTTAAGCCGAACCACTATAAAAATCGTTGTGTTTGATCTCTCTAACCTTAACCTCCTTATTTTTGTGCAATTTAGATTTTACCTTCTATACATGATATTGAATGTTGGTTGAATTGATTGAATTGATAAATTTGTGGACTTATTGAATGAGTTGAGAAATTAGTTATATATTGTATGATGTATGCTTTGTTAGATATTGCCATAAATATTGATTGAGGATTGAATTGCAACTTAGGAACACATTGTTGAAACACATATCACTATTATTTTATATAGAGAAGCATCTAGTTGAACAAAGCCACAATTTTTTATTAGGCTACAAGCAAGAGCCGAAAAATTGTTAAAATCCAATTCACCCCCCTCTTGGACTATTTTGGGACAACAATGTATCAGAGCCTGGTTCTCTTGCTTAGGGTGTTACAACCTTAGAGTGATCCATAATGGCTAGTTCATGTAGTAATAGTGCCGGTATACCCGCACCATTAGCTGAAGGCTACTCAATCACTAGACCACCACTCTTCAATGGCACTAATTATTCATTTTGGAAAGTAAGAATGAGAAATTTCATACAATCTATAGATATTGATGCATGGAGAATTATTAAAAATGGTCCACATGTTCCTCAAAAGAATGGTCCAGGAACTACAAAAGTTCCAAAACTTGAAGATGAATATGATGACAATGATTGGAAGAAAATCTCTATAAATGTTAAAGCTATTAATATTTTGCATTGCTCACTTGACCTAAATGAATACAATCGTGTTTCAGGATGTCAATCTACTAAGGAAATTTGGGATAAGCTTGAAGTCACTTATGAAGGAACTGATGTCGTCAAAGAGTTCAAAGCAAACCTTCTTATTCGAGATTATGAGCTGTTTGAAATGAGGCCAGGAGAATCAATTGGGAATATGAGTATAAGGTTTACTGATCTTGTAAATCTTCTCAAAGCGCTTAGTAAAAGATTTGAGGAAGCTGAACTTGTGAAGAAAATTCTTAGATCACTTCCAAAATCTTGGGAAGCAAAGACTACAGTTATCCAAGATACCAAGGATTTTAAAACATTCACTTATGATGAACTCATTGGATCTCTCATTGCACATGAGATGGTATATAAGAAAGATGAAGTTGAAGATGAGCAAAAAAAGAAGAAAAGCATTGCTCTTAAGTCAAACAAGGATGAAGATAAGAAGAAAGGAGTTGCATTCAAAGTTGACTCAAGTGACAACTCAAGTGCTTCTAGTGATGATGATGATGATGAAATGGTTATGCTTGCAAGAAAATTTAAAAGAGCTTTCAAGAAGGGAGGAAGCAAATACAAGAAATTCTTGAAAAAGTATACTCCCAAGGATAAACACATCAGAGATTCAAAAGAAGAAATTGTATATTATGAGTGTCACAAACCTGGACATCAAGCCCAAATGTCCATTACTCAAAAAGAAGAAGGAAAAGAAGATAGAAGCATATGGAGCAACAGTCAAGAATCTTCAAATGATGAATCAAGTGACAAAGAAACTGCTCTTCTTTGTATGATGGCACTTGAAGAGAAAGTCGAGAGTTCACAAAAGGAAGAAGAAAGTGACAATGAGGTAAATTCTTATGAATCTCCTAATGTAGAAGAACTTGAACTTGCTTTTGCTAGAGTATATGATGAGTATAGAAATTACAAGAGAAAATGCACTAAAATGAATTTAGAAATTGAATCATTGAGATCACAAAATATTGCCATGTCCAATGTGTATAAAGAAAATGAATTTTACAAAGGACAAATTGCCTTGTTTAAAGAACTAGATTTAGAGTTGAAAATCTCAAAAGAAACATGTGAAATGCTTATTGAGAAAAATAAAGTTCTTGAAGCTAAAGTAGAGTCTTTGACAAATGATTTGGCAAAATTTACAAAAGGAAAAGAAACTCTAGATGTACTTCTTGGAAACCAAAGAATTTCAAATGAAAAGTATGGAATTGGTTTTGATGGTTTCATGAACTATGACAAATATAAGAATCATTTCATTAAAGCATCTACATCTTCCTTGCCTAATGTTACATGTTATTATTGCAATAAAAGAGGTCATATGATTAGTTCTTGTGCACTTAGGAAAGGTCTTCTTAAGGTAAAGAAGGTATGGGTACCAAAGGGAACCTTACCTAAGGTCACTAACCCCCAAGGACCCAAAGTTGCTTGGGTACCTAAAGTTCAATGATTAAATTTCAGGTTTGTTTCAAAGGGATGAAGGAAAGTGAAAAATGGTATATAGATAGTGGTTGTTCAAAGCACGTGACTGGTGAAAAGGACAAGTTTTCAAAAATCACAATGAAAGATGAAGGATATGTAAAATTTGGAGATAAAGGGAAAGGAAAAATAATTGGAAATGGCACAATTAGAACCAAACCTTGTATTGAAGATGTATCGCTTGTTGAAGGTTTGAAATACAACTTGCTAAGTATAAGCCAACTGTGTGATAAAGGTTTTGAGGTAAAGTTTACTTCTTCTCTATGTACAATCAATAACTTAGATAATGACACATTGTTCATTGCAAATAGATCAAATAATGTTTACTTGCTTGACATGAATAATTTTGAAACTAATCATGATACATGTCCAGTATCTCTTGATAACTCTAGTTATTTGTGGCATAGAAGACTGGGTCATGCAAGCATGCATACACTCTCAAATTTGTCTAAGAAAGAACTTGTTAATGGTCTTCCTAAGATTAATTATGAAAATGAATTTCAATGTAGAGCATGTGCACTAGGAAAGCATACTAGAGCATTTTTTTAAATCTAAAAATATTGTGTCTACCACTAGGCCACTATAATTGCTTCATCTTGATTTATTTGGACCCGTAACTCCTACTAGTCTTGGTGGGAAGTCATATGCTTTAGTTATTGTTGATGACTATTCAAGATATATATGGACATTTTTCCTTGCTCACAAAGATAAAACTTTTGAAAAATTCACCTCTTTTAGTAAAATGGTTCAAAATGAAAAAAAGGCTTTTGCATCTCATCTATAAGAAGTGACCATGGAACTGAATTTGAAAATCATTTATTTGAGAAATATTGTGATAAATATGGAATCAACCATAATTTTTCAGCTCCTAGAACACCACAACAAAATGGGGTAGTAGAAAGGAAAAATAGGACTTTGCAAAAAATGACTAGAACTATGTTGAGTGAAAATAATTTGCCAAAGTACTTTTGAGCTGAAGCTGTTAATACATCTTGCTATGTGTTGAATAGAATTTTGATTAGACCAATTTTGAAAAAGACCCCCTATGAGCTATGGAAAGGAAGAAAACCAAATATCTCATATTTCAAAGCATTTGGTTGTAAGTGCTATATTTTAAATAACAAGAAGGATAACTTAAAGAAATTTGATGCCAAATCCGATGAAGGAATCTTTCTTAGGTATTCAACAAAGAGTAAAGCCTATAGAGTGTTCAATAGAAGAACCTTGGTTATTGAGGAAACTATTCATGTTTTGTTTGATGAGACTAACCCTTCTATCAGAAGGAAAAATGTTTGTGATGATAATAATGAGCAGGTTTTTGGAAAAGAAAATATAATATCAAGTCAAGAAATGGAACAAATTGATGAAAAAGATGAAGAAACTCAAGGAGAAACTACAATAGATGTCCATGATGCCAACGAAGATCAAATCAATGAAAAAATGCCAAATTTGGAAGAATTACAAGTAAATGAGCCCCAACATGAAGATTTACCTAAAGAATGGAGATTCCATAGAAATCATCCCCAAGAAGACATTATTGATGATTCATCTCAGAGGATGATGACTAGAGCACAATTGAGAAGATATTTTGGTAATGTTGCTTTTGTTTCACAAATTGAACCTAAATGTTTTGAAGATGCTCAAAATGATGAAAGTTGGATTCTTGCCATGCAAGAAGAATTAAATCAATTTGAGAGAAATAAAGTTTGGAATTTAGTGCCTAAACCAAAAGATCATTCAATTATTGGTACTAAATGGGTTTTTAGAAACAAAATGGATGAAAAAGGCAATGTTGTTAGGAACAAAGCTAGACTAGTGACTCAAGGCTACAACCAAGAGGAAGGAATTGATTTTGATGAAACCTTTGCTCCGGTTGCTAGAATTGAAGCTATTAGAATGTTGTGTGCCTTTGCATGTTACAAGGACTTTATGCTTTATCAAATGGATGTCAAGAGTGCATTTTTAAATGGTTATATTGATGAGGAAGTGTATGTTGCACAACCTCCAGGCTTTGAAAATCATGAGCATCCAAACCATGTTTATAAACTTACTAAAGCCCTATATGGTTTAAAACAAGCTCCTAGAGCATGGTATGAAAGGCTTAGGGAATTCCTTTTACAAAATGATTTTCAAAGAGGCAAAGTGGATACAACACTTTTTGTTAAGAAGCATCATAATGATATGCTCATTGTGCAAATTTATGTTGATGATATAATTTTTGGTGCTACTAACGAATCTCTTTGCAAGAAATTTTCTAAGATTATGCAGAATGAATTTGAAATGAGCATGATGGTTGAGCTCACATTTTTCCTTGGACTTCAAATTAAGCAAATGAAAGATGGCATCTTCATAAATCAATCAAAGTACATCAAGGATATGCTAAAGAAATTTAAAATGGAAGATTTGAAGAGCATGGGCACTCCTATGAGTTCAACAATTAAAATGGACAATGATGAAAAAGGTAAAGAAGTAGATACCAAGCTTTATAGAGGTATGATTGGCTCTCTTTTGTACCTTACTGCATCTAGACCAGACATACACTTTAGTGTTTACTTGTGTGCAAGATTTCAATCATGTCCAAAAGAATCCCATCTAAGTGCAGTTAAAAGGATCTTTAGATATCTCATTGGCACATACTCAATTGGTTTATGGTATCCAAAATGTGAATAATTTAATCTTGTTGGTTATAGTGATTCTGATTTTGCTGGAAGTAGACTGGATAGAAAAAGTACTTCAGGTACTTGTCAATTTCTTGGTCTTGCACTAGTTTCTTGACACAGTAAGAAACAAACTTCAGTAGCTTTATCTACAAATTGAGCGTAATATATAGCTGCTGGTAGTTGTGTTGCTCAAATCTTATGGATGAAACAACAATTGGAAGATTTTGGTTTAAAATATAATCTTGTTCCAATTAAGTGTGACAACACAAGTGCCATAAACTTGATCAAAAATCCAGTCCAACATTCAAGAACAAAACATATTGAGATCAGACATCATTTTATTAGAGATCATGTTCAAAATAGAAATATCAAAATAGAGTTTGTTGCCTCTGAAAATCAACTTGCTGACATTTTTACAAAACCACTTAATGAAGAAACCTTTTGTAGAATTAGAAGGAAAATTGGTATGTGTGAACCACTTGCTTGAAATGTAAGTCATAATAATTTCATGTTTTACATTTTGTTTAATATGTGTGTGATCTGTTGTAATATAAGTTTGCTAAGAAATCTTTAAAGAATATTAGATAACTTGTTTGTGTACTCGTAAAATTAGTTTACTAAGTTGTATGCTAATATTGCGTGACTAAAATTAGTTTGCTATATCATGTACTGTTCAAATTTCAAACCAAAAGGTGATTGTGCTTGAAATTCTCTGCGTGTCCAGCAATACATTTATCTTTTCGCATTTGATATCACATTCTCAGTGCTGTGTCAGACATGTAGAAATATATATTTGTGCATATAAAGATAGATAGACTTGTTTGAAATAATAAAAAAAAAAAGGAGAAAACAGGTTCAGAGAAAGTACACTGAAATAGAAAAGCGCGGGACTCAAGAGAACTTAAAAACCTCTGCCACACGAAACCGTCACCCTCTCTCTCCTCTGCTTCGGTTCACGACACCTCCAAAATAGACCCATTTTCTTTCCGGCAAAATTTATCCAAACCCATCAGACCTCTCGTCTCTCCTTTCTTCTCCACTCCTAACACACCGAAAAACCAGTGTTCAAATTCACCAACTTTTTTTTTCGTCAATGGCTCATGCTAAATGGAAGCCCTCTGTTGCTGCGGCTGCTTCGTCTTCCTCGTCAGCCTCCGATGACATCCCTACCGCGACATTACGAAAGAAATTGAAAGGGAAGAAAAACTTACCTGAATCGAAATCAACCAGTGCCTCTTCCAACCCATCCAAGGCTGTCGAACCTACTGCATCGGCACCAGATGAGAAAAAGAAGCGACATAAGTCAGGGATTGATACCCAACGAAAAATGCGAGCCGTAAAATCTTTGGGCTTAGTGGATAAAGCACTGTTAGATTGCAAATTTATCAAATGGGAGTACTTTAATCAGGTAAACTTTCAATTCAAAGACCTTTTTGAATTTCAAGGTTGGATGGATGTGTGTGAATGTACAAATGAGTATTACCCTAGGCTTGTTCAAGAGTTTTATAGGACCTTAAGAACAGTTAATGATGAGGACAAATTTGAGGTTGTTTTGAATGACAGTGTATATGGTGTCTCTGTTGAATTGATCGCTACGGCTTTAAACTTGCCTAATGATGGAAATAAAATTTCCACACATAAGGATGTTGCTAGGGTGGCAGGTTTCAATTTGGTTGAGTTTGAAAACGAAGTGTTCCCTGCTAACACTGCCACAAATGAAAAGTCCACTAGCACCAAAGCTTTCTAACATATCAAAATCATTCACAGTATGGTGAACTACATTTTCTGTCCTAAATCTGGTAGCTATGGTTATTTGAGTCATCTGGACATGTGTATTATGTGGCACATTGTTAACAAATTAAGGCTGAATTTGGCTTATTTAATTTTCAAGAACATGTGCAAAGCTTATGGGATTGGAAAACTGCCTTATGCACATCTTTTGACTGCTGTGTTTAAAGACCTGAATGTGAATGTCTCTAAGGAAAGCTCTAGGACTGATTTGATTGTGCTCAGAGAAATTCACTTTGACACTGACGGGAGAAAGAAAAGGTTTGAAAAGGGTGGTTCTTCCTCTGCTAAGGTTGGTTCTGATTCTGCTAGTGAATTTTTGAGTGAGATTCAAGGGCTAAAAGCTACTGTTAATGATCAATTCAATTCAACCCATCAGTCCATTGAACTTTTGCGAAAATTTGTGGATGTGGTTGACTACAAAGTGAGTCACCTGCTTACTCAAAATGAGGAATTAAAAAGGCTAATTGTGGATCTTCAGCAGGCCAAGGAATCTGGTTTCCCAACTAAAGTTGAGGCTGCTACTCAAGTCTCTGCTCATAGTACTGGTAAGGGTGAAAGTAATAAGGTTGATGAGTCTCCAGTTGCTATGGCACATGAAAGTGACCAAGTAGCTGAACCTGAGCTTGAACCTGCAGTAGAAGCTCCTGTTGACCATGCTAGTGAACAGGTTATTGAACCTGAAATTGGTCCTGCAACTGGTGTACCTACTGAGCATGATGGTGAAAAGGTTGTAGAACCTGAAGGTGAGCTACCTGTTGAACCTCCAAGTGCACCACCTGTTGAAACTACTGCTGCCCCTACGCAGCAAAAGGAAGCTTCTCTCAAGGATCACTAAGAGAGTGCTCCAACTTAGCTATCTGCAGTTGCTGCCCCTACAGCCAAGAAAGGGAGAAAAAGGACTAAATCTACTGTGTCAAATCCATACCAGTCCCTAGCTGCTGCTCTTCAACCACCATCTGATGAAGATGAGCCACCAAAGGATGATCAAGTGGCTAACCAAGGATCTCAGCCCCCTGTTGCTAAACCAACCAGGAAGAAGTTGGTGCCTTCCAAATCCACTCGCAAGAGCAAAAGACTAAAATGATTTCCATCTAATCTGGATTTTTAGTTTCCTATATGCAATTTTAGTTTACTAGTCTATTTGCTACTATTGGTTCTTAGTTTGCTACTGTTCCCCTTACTGCGTTTACATTTGGGCTAACATGATTCTTTTTTGTTATTTTCTCCTATTTCCTTTTTGATTGATGACAAAAAGGGGGAGAATGGACATGGATTTGGATATGTGAATATGAATATGTGTTTATTTGGATATGTGAATATGTGTTTATAGGATGGATATGAATGTGTTGATACTTATGTTGATGAATATGTGTTTATACTTGTGTCTATACTTGTGACAACTGGAAATGCTTTTTGAGAATATTGTGAACATGCCTTATAGCATAAACTCAGGGGGAGCTTAAAACTCAACTCAACTCAACTAAGCCTTTATCCCAAAAATTTGGGGTCGGCTATATGGATTCGCTTTTTCCACTCTGAACGATTTTGGGTTAAATCCTCAGAAATGTTTAATGCTTCTAAGTCATGTTGTACTACTCTCCTCCAAGTTAATTTAGGTCTACCCCTTTTTTTCTTTCTATCCTCTAACCTAATGTGCTCTACTTGTCTAACTGGAGCCTCCGTATGTCTACGCTTCACATGACCAAACCACCTCAATCTCCCTTCTCTCAACTTATCTTCAATTGGCACCACTCCTACCTTTTCTCTAATACTCTCATTACGGACTTTATCTAGTCTAGTATGTCCACTCATCCACCTTAACATTCTCATCTCTGCAACTCTTATCTTAGATGCATACGACTCTTTCAGTGCCCAACACTCACTACCATATAACATAGCCGGTCGTATGGCTGTACGGTAAAATTTTCCTTTTAATTTATTGGGAATCTTATGATCACATAAAACTCCCATGGCACGTCTCCACTTCAACCATCCGGCTTTAATCCTATGACTAACATCCTCCTCACATCCCCCATCTACTTGAAGGACTGAGCCTAGATATTTAAAGTGATTACTTTGGGACAGTAACACTCCATTCAAACTAACTCCTTCCCTATCATCAGTTTGGCATTCATTGAACTTGCAATGCATGTATTCTGCCTTCGTTCTACTTAACTTAAAACCCTTTGACTCTAGAGTACTTCTCCAAAGTTCTAGCTTCCTATTTACTCCTTCTCGTGTCTCATCTATCAGAACAATATCATCCGCAAACATCATGCACCAAGGAATACTCTCTTGTATATGTTTCGTCAGTTCATCTAAAACTAATGTAAAAAGGTAAGGGCTAATGGCTGATCCTTGGTGTAATCCAATTGAGATCGGAAAATCACTCATGTCCCCTCCCACTGTGCGCACAATAGTAGTTGCTCCTTCATACATATCTTTCAATACTTGTATGTACCTAATAGATACCCTCTTTTGTTCTAACACATTCCATAAGACCTCTCTTGGAACACTATCATAAGCCTTCTCCAAATCAATAAAAACCATGTGTAGATCTTTCTTCACATCTCTATATTTCTCCATCAAGCTTCTAATGAGAAAGATCGCTTCCATAGTTGAACGACCGGGCATGAAACCAAATTGATTGAGAGAGATAGAAGTATCATGACGTAGTCGATGCTCCACAACTCTCTCCCACAACTTCATAGTATGGCTCATGAGTTTAATTCCCCTATAGTTTGAGCAACTCTGTATGTCTCCCTTATTTTTAAAAATAGGTACTAAAATACTCTTCCTCCATTCATCAGGCATTTTCTTTGAGTTTAGAATCTTATTAAATAATTTAGTTAACCATGCCACTCCCATATCTCCCAAATACTTCCACACTTCAATTGGGGGAGCTTATGTACAGAAAATAGATTTCTTGGAATTTATATGTATACATTTAGGGGGAGCATTTTCGGCATACTATACTTGGTTTTACATACTCACATAAACTTTCACACACTTTTATTTTTTATTGTTGATTCAATTGAGTTTTGTCATCATCAAAAAGGGGGAGATTGTTGACCCCGTGTAGCTCAAAATGAGCATTGATTTTGATGATAATAAAACTCAAACAGAATCTATCTAACCCAACTTTAAAGTGATGTGTAGATTCTTTGTCTTATTCCTAAAGTATTTTTGAAGTTGCATCTAAGGAGAAAGGATACTCAAAGGCATTTCAAGACAAATCCAAAATAAGAAAAGAACAAGACTATGGAAGCCAAGACTCAATGTCACATCTTACCCCTCTGTAAGGCATAACATAATCCCGTAGAATACCTAATGAACTACCGAACTTCACCTACCGATAACTCATTAAGTACTCCACAAGGGATTTTAAACAATTTTCTTACTTTTGACAAGTGGTGAGCATTTTCTAATAGGTATTTAAAACATATGATTAAAAGTAAATCTAATTAATATTTTTGGTCCATTTTAGTTTTTCGCAAATTTTATAAAAATTTTGATAGAGTTCTGTCTGTATTTTGAGAAACCAGTTCTTCAAATACCTATAAAAAGCACTTCTAAAAATTTTTCTCAACAACTGCTTCAATTTCACAATCAAACTCAATCAATTTCACAATCATTTCAATAAATTTCTCAAGTTCAAAATTCAATAATCCTCAGCATACTAGCAATACATTTCATTTAAATTAAATAAAATAGTTGTACTCATATTTCATTAGAGACAACACAATTTATGTACATTCTTACAAAATTTACATCAAAAGAAATACAAACTAAACTTTATTACAAACTTCATACAAATTTTTGTACAAGCTGCTCAAGACCCATTTGCACGTCCATACATTTATATGCAATACATACATGAAAAGAAATATTTTCAATTAGGGTATAAATTATACCCGATGACTTTAAGCTGATAGCTCTTCACCTCAAGAAATACTCTGCTGCTCCTCTAGTCTCTCAGATGACAAAGAATAAGCCATCACGAGTACTAGGACTCAGTGGTGCACAACATACTAAAATGATCTTTATGCAGAATATAATCACATTTATTCAAAAATTTGACTAAACATAAGCATTAAACACAAAACATGAATTATGAAATTTTAATGCAAACCAAGTTCATTTCAAAGTATCAAAACACATTTCATAAAAACTCACAGTTAGATCATGCCATTCGAAACAAATAGAATCTCAATAGCCAGAGGCTAAAGAGAAATCACATCACAAGGCTAGCTAGCTCAAATATATGGATATCCATTCACATCCTCTTCTACTGACACACCTAAACACTTCTCCAGAGAAGGAATCAAAATTCGAAACTGATGACCCCCACTAGTCATTCTAGTGAGGTGTTCAAATATATGGTCATGACACTGTGGTTTCAAAACTTATCTTAACAATTTGCTAAACATTGTTATTTCAAATATACACAATAACTTTCACAGTTTAAATCAAAACATCATAAATAATGTCACAAATAAACTTTCAACAATTCAAAGCAAAAGTAAAATACATATTTCATTCACTTTATCAATGAATTTTAAAGTATAGTGATGTTGTGCACAAACCTCAAGCGAGTCGCCTCTTGGCCTTGACTCGGTTCCTCGGATTTTTTCCCGGTATTCTTTTCAACTGAAACACACAATTTTACAATGTTTCAGTACTAGAACTTAACATAAATCCAAAATAAATTTAGCTTCATATTTACCTAATTTTAACGTGTTAAATTCGACGTTCTCGAAATTTTTGTGTTTTAGGTTACTATTCACTATACTATTTAAGTCAAATAGTTGACTTTCTAAGGCTTAATAGGTATGGGAACTCCAACTTCACCCACATACCACATTTTGGTCACTAAACTTATTGGTTTTGGTTGTTTACTCAAATCCTAAGTCTTTTAGGCAAATTTGGTAAATTTTAGTTTTGGAGTCCTAAGTTGCACTGTTCCATTGGTCACTTTATTGTTGGAATTTGGCAAAACTTTCTTCATAGAAAATGTTCCCCATTGTCTTAAGTTTATTCTCCTTTTTGAATCACCCCAATTGGAGTTTTGTAGCTTAAGTTATAGCCAAAATACAGTTACTGTTCACGTGCATTGTTCATGCTGCAGATTTTGGTTCTGGTAGATTTTTTATCCAACTTCGTTCAATAATTTGATCAAGTTAAGTCCATAATTTGGTCTAATTTCCTTCATACAAAATGTTCTACTATGTCTTAGGTTTCCATCGGTTCAAGAATTGCCTAAATCGGAGTTTTCTAGAGAGAGTTATAGCCATTGAAACTTTACTGTTTAAATGGCAATTCTGCAGTTTTGCAGGTTCAGTAACTCAACTTTGCTCAATAATTTGATTAGGTTAATGGCATAATTTGGGTTGGTGTTCTTCATAAAAGTTTTAGATCTATATTTTATCTAATTACTGGTAAAATTTCAGGTCATTTTGACCTTCCTAGCTCGAGTTATGACCAAATGAACAAATATTGTTCATTTGGTCAGTTTATGCAGTGGCAGCCTGCACTTATCCAACTTTGGTCAATTGGTTCACTAGGTTTTGGTCAGTTTTTGGGCATGGTTCCTTAATGAAAATTGTGTCATTTTATGTCTATTTTCATCCCCAATTGGTGGCATATCAATTGGACTTGTAAAATTTCTGTTTTGGTCCTTCAAATTTGGCTTGGTCATGCTGCTAGCAGCATGACCATTTACCCTACGAATTTGACTTCCATTCTAACAATTCCCATACATCTCCTTTGGTCATTATTGACCATTTTTCACTTCACAATAGGTCAAACACACAATTTACTCACTTTTTCAAATTTTTGCTTCAAAACCCTAAGTCCCAAAACCCTAACTCACTTAATTTATTGCATTTTACTAATTCCAACCATACAAACACAATTCCTCAACTTATTCAAGCTTTCTAATATATTTCATTCAATCAAACTCATGCAATACTCACCCCTACATAGGCTGGACGAAAATTCAGTTTGGTCCTTCCCCATATTTTTATTTCATTTTAAGTTTATTTACAAGCTCTTGATGCCACACTAACACTAATTAAACAAAAAAAATTGAAGTTTATAGTACTAACCTTGAGCAGGATTTTCTTCCTCCTTTTCTTCAAATTTTTCTTTTCTTTCTTTCCCTTAGATCTTGTTTTCTAGTTGCCCAAACAAGTCTTATATATGGTAGACTATTTTTTTGTGGTAGGATTTTTAGTTCTTCAAGCTCACATTAGAGCTTTCATGGTGGTTTTGTGAGGGAGAGAAGAGAGTGACATTTTTGGGAGAAGATGAAGATGAGATTTTTCTATTTTTTTTTCTTTTGTTTTCTTTTATAATTTTTGCTTATGGAAGACCACAAAAGCTAATTTAATAAATAATTTAATTAATTTAGTTATGGCATCATGTATGAGGTCATGCATGATGTCATCACCTTTTTACTTTTTGATTTTCCTCTCTTTTTTTTTTTCTATTAGTTCTTTAATTTAATTCTCGATTCCGAAATTTTTTTTTCTCTGATTTTATTTGACAGTTAGGTCAGGAGTCAGCTCTTGGGGTCAATTGACCAAATTGCCCCTCGCCGGTTCATCCCGGTTTGCAAATAATTCTATATTTCTTCCGGCTCCCTGATCTAATTATTTGACTGGCTTAACAGTTCTTTTTTATGATTTTCTCTTTTCCACTGTGTTCATAAGGGTCCTAAGGACCGCAGCGTCACTTTTTACTGTTCAAAATTTGAGTTTAAAATGACTTCGCAGTCATTCTCGAGAAGGTCACCCATCGCTGTGACTCTCGGCTCGTTTAACTTCTTCTGTTCTGTTTTTCTTATTTATACTTAACTAATTGAACATTACTAATTATTTGTGTTTATGGCTTCTCTAATTAACTTAAGTGTGGTTCTAATCCCCTTAATTGTCTGGACAGACACCGGTCACCGGAACAGTGAAATATACCAGGTTATTCAAATAGGGGTGTTACACTCAAAGAAAATGTATGAAAGGCATAGTGTTAGAAATTAAGTCTTAGGTCTTTTGTGAAAACAATGGATGAGAATTTAGTCATATGGAGCTCAAAAATGAAATTTTATTTTCTGATTACTTTTTCTCATCATGACCTTGGACACTACTATTGAAACATTTTTCTAAGGTTTAAATTATTTTACATTGCAAGTTGAGACATGCAGCTGTTGACTTAGTTTGCTAATTGGTTTGCTAAAATTTTTAGTTTGCTAATATGTTTGCTAGAAACATTAGTTTACTAACCAGTTTACTGACTGCTACCATTATTTCATTAGTTTACTAATTGATCAGAGCTGCTCAACTTCGCACAAAAGGACAAAATAATGGCCATTTTGTCTTGGACAGTGTTTATAACGTTCCAAAAGAGTTTCAAACGGCCTAAAATGATTTGGAACTATAAATACACTTTCTTTACTTCATTTACACTTGATGAAAGCTTACATTTGAACTTCAACTTTGATTTTTCATTTATTGCTTTCATTCAAGAGCTTTAAAGTCTTTGAGCTACCATTGGCAAATCAACTCATCTCTTCTTTATAGTTTGATTTGTATTGAGTAAGAGTGAGTGTTACAACATTAAATTGCATTTAAGAGAGGTTGTGCAAGCACCTATTGAAGCTTGAGAGAGTAAGTGCTTGTGATAGCACTTGTGAAGGTTTCAAGCTACCTTGGTGAAAGCTCGGTGTTGAAAAGTTGTAAAGGGCTTTTAGTCTCTTGCCTTCAAAAGAGCAAATAGTGGAGAGAAGACTCAAAGAGGGTTCTTTGAGAGAGTGGATGTAGGCTAGTTAAACCGAACCACTATAAAAATCGTTGTGTTTGATCTCTCTAACATTGACCTCCTTATTTTTGTGCAATTTAGATTTTACCTTCTATACATGATATTGAATGTTGGTTGAATTGATTGAATTGATAAATTTGTGGACTTATTGAGTGAGTTGAGAAATTAGTTATATATTGTATGATGTATGCTTTGTTAGATATTGCCATAAATATTGATTGAGAATTGAATTATAACTTATGAATACATTGTTGAAACACATATCACTATCATTTTATATAGAGAAGCATCTAGTTGAACAAAACCATAATTTTTTATTAGGCTACAAGCAAGAGCCGAAAAATTATTAAAGTCCAATTCACCCCTCTTGGACTATTTTGGGCAACAATTCCCTTCCCTAAGGTCTGACTTGTTTTGATGATCCTCCGCCTGTTCTTTCTTTGGATATGCAAGGCCCCGGCCTAGAATAATTGTGTGCTAGTTGTTTTTTTCCCTATTCTTTCCAAAAAAAAAAATTATTAAAAAAAGTTGAGCTCAATATAATATGTTTTCTGCAAAATCATAATTAAAAAAAAAAACAATAGCTTAATTTCAAATTTAAGCTATGAACTAATACCCTTTAGGATTTTTTTTAAATAATTAATGTACCAGAAAAAAAAATTAATTTTTTTAAATAAATGTTTTTCTAAATTAAAAAAATTAAATTCTTTCACGCTTATCATAGATAAAACATCTTTCCCTCTATCTTCCCCCTTTTCTTCACTCATTAAAGCTCAATTACAGAAAGTTTAATTTAGCATTTTTTTAAATTTTTTGTTGAATTTAACTTAAAAATTTTAATTTTAATTTAATTTAGTTTAAAAATCAAGAAAATTAATACATTAAACTTCTTAAATTTTAAAATTAAATCAAGAAATTAAGAAATTTAATTTTAAATTTAAGAAATTAAATTTCTTAATTTTTTATTAATTTTCTTGATTTTTAAGTTAAATTAAATTTGAATTAAAATTTTTAAATTAATTTTTTTAAAAAATATAAGAGTTAAATCGAATATTTTGCTGAAAATAAATAGTAGTAGCGGCCATTGAATGGTGACCATAAATCGGCAATAGTGATAGTCTTTATTGTGATGAAACGTAAATGAAACAATAAAAATATATATATTTTATATATATTGATAATTATACTAATGAAAATACATGATATAATTAATCATTATTTTATTATATAAATAAATAAAATAATAAAAATATAATATAATTGCAATTATATTATCCTACCAATAGATGTACCCATATGAAAATTTTCACTAAAAAGAATAAAATTAAAGCATTACTATTAAAGAAAAGAAAAATAAGGGAAATATTTTAAAGTTCTAAAGGCAAAAGAGACACTACCAAACAGAGAGAAATAGAAAAGCAAACATGCAATGAGAATGGTAGTATACTAGTGAGATGAGCAATTTGTTGATATGGTGGCAGTAGAGTTGAGAGATCAACGGGAGTGTAGAATAGCACTGGAAGCAGAAGTATTGAGAGGCTGAGTTCGCTTCGATCGCGCGATGGAAGAAAATTAGAGAATCGAGAATTGTGCCCTAGTAGTTCACTGACTCATTTTGTCTTGGAGGCAAAGGTGGGTTCAGTATCAATCTATGCACCTTCACATGAATGTAAACAAGGTATGAAAACAGGAAATTGCTTTGAGCTTTGCAATGGAAGTGAATGGCCGTCTCTTTGGGGGAGAAGGGGAATGTTTGCTTACAATAATTAGCAGGTTTTTGTTTTGCCAAACACTTCTTTATGTAGAGTGTGGAACAAACAAGCACGTCTAATGGGACTTAAATCGCCTGATTAGAAAAGTTTTATACTATTTCGGCCGCGAGATTTGAATTGGGCCACATTAGACGTGGCCTAAAAGTAGGGGTGTGTAAAAGGTCGGTTCAGTTTTGAATCGAATCGAACCGATAAAATTAAAAATTAAAAATTTAAAAATTGAATCAAACCGATTAATAAGAGAAAATCGAACCAAATCGAATCGATAAATATCGATTTGGTTTGGTTTTAAACCGATCAAATCAAAATTTATAAAATTTCATATTTTTAACATTAAATCTAAATAATAAAAACATAAAAACAATAAAAATTAGAAATCAAAACTAAAAAATCTTAAGGTTCGGTTCGGTTTTCTTTGATTTCGGTTTGGTTCGATTCAATTCGGTTCAATTTTCTTTGATTTCCTATGTATATTAATAATTTCAGTTCCGTTCGTTTTTTTTTTTTTTTTTATGAAAATAACCGAACCGATTAATCGAAATTATCAAAATTATAAACCGAACTGAACCGATTGAATTTTAAAACTGAACTGATTGAACCAAATTAAATCAATTTGATTTGATTTTTCAGTTTAAATCGAAAACCGCTCTCCATGCTTACCTAAAAGTTCAGGAATGAGTTCAACTCCATGCCTAAATTTAAGCTAAAAACACGTCACAACGTGTAATGACAACAAATTGAATTTTTACAGAAATTATCATATTTTAATTTAATTAATATTTTTAAAATTTAAATTTATTTTAAATTTAATTAAAATTTATTATTAACTATCTAAATTCGTTCTAATCTTAAATATTATTATCTAAAAATACACGAACTTATTTAATTTTATATATTTTAATTAAAATATATATATATATATAAATTTATTTTTATTAATAATTTATATTTTAAAATTTTAATAATTCTATAAAATATTTTAATTTTATATTATATAAAATAAAATATATGAAAATTTATAAATATTCTTATAAAAAATATATATTTTATATTTAATTAAATATTTATATAAACAGATTTGGATAACGGATACCTAATATGTAAAATTTAAATTTGACTCGAATCCATCACGGATATTAAATTTTTGCCCAAACCTATTCTATTATAATTTGAACCAATCAAATACCTATAAAAATCCAATATGTTGCCATAACCATCTACAACCTTCAAGTCTCCTCAACCTAACAAAATCAAAACCCATAGATAGTTCATCCATGAAGAACAAATTCATAAAAACCATATTTTGACACTAATTCTCTAAATCTATTTTCCCATGTCAAATGTCGTGCTAGTAATTAAAATAAAATTTATACTTTTAAAAGTAAAAGTATTCATAAAAAAATTAATTAAGCTATGGATTTTAAAAAATGAGACTATTTTTTTTAGTGCAGATGCATTGGTGCACTCAATAATTTCCCCCATATTCCTTTATCTTCATTGTGTTAGCCATTGACCAATCAACCGCTTTGCCCTCTGCCTAATTATAGTAATGAACAAAATGGACCTTGCTAATCCCTCCCAGCTAAAATTTTGACTCTTAGAATCTCATGCATATATGTCATCACTTTAATTACAAGAAGCCAATCAGTGAGATTCTTGACATATATATATATATTAACAACAAGCTGAACTCAACCTACAGCAGGAATGGAGAATTTCTCAACAAAGAGAATACACACACCGAACTAGGATTTTGAAAATCCACTCAGGGTAATGTTTATCATTGACAAAAGCCTAGCCGTAACGATTGATCCTGTTATTTTGGAAGGATTCATTTGTTGAAGATGATTCTGGAGAGTGTGACTGCATGTGATGCTTGTGAGAATAGAAGGAATCCAGATCTTGCTGTTTATTACTACGAGGACTGCAAGTACATTGCACATATTGAATTTGTGCTCTCTGAACCTCACGTGAAGATAATGAATTTATCACGTGTGCAGTATACTTTCATCCACCAACCAGACTACACTAAGCAAATTGCAAAATTATTAAATGTTCCCTTGAAATGTTGAAAAAATACTTGTCATAGTTTTAATAGTGATTCAATCTTATCACTAATTTGACTATCGATTATATATATTCTTTTATTTGATAAAAAAAATTAAATTCAGAGTAAGATTATATATATATCTATATATGAAAAGAAGTAAAAAGTCTTATATGATTTTATAAAATAGTGAATAAATACAACTGGCAATGTATGCCATGGCAGACTCGGAGTCCAACGCGGCGCAGCACATGCTCAACTTCAAGCAATTTATCCCTATAAACAAATTTCAACTATAAAATTTGGAGAAATCAAAGCCATTGCCAGTTGTAATTCTTCATTATTTTATAAACTAAAATCATATGACTTGTTTTTTTTTTCTTTTCTTAATTTTTTTTATAGAAAATTGAGAGTTAATTTGAATTTATTTAATGAATAGTATATTTTCAATCATTTAATATACATAGTATATTCTAATATTGATTCACCTTAATTCTACATCACGAGAAATGTTATATAATTGAAACAATAAATCACATTAATTAAATTAAATTAAACTATATTAGCTTTCCTATTAATAGATTTGGTTAAGGACCCATTTAGAATCAAATTCTAATCAATTTAACCCTGAATTGAAACTTGATTGAAATCAATCAAAATAAGATTTATTAAAATCAAGTAGATCATTGCTGTGGGCTGAAACCCATACTGACACAGCTGATTTAATTGAAATTTTTGAAAACTGAGCTTATAATTGAGTTGACGACTTGGTTTGATATATCACATGGATGAGACAGATTTCAATTAATTTTTTTTATTTAAAACGATGTTGTTTTGCACTGAAATGGGGTCATTTTCTAAAGGGTAGAGAATATAACATAATATTTTTTTTTATATATATATTTTTACATCTCAAATGCGATGGTGATTACCATTGATGAAATTTATTATCGGTAAATTTAAATAAATGACTGTCTAATAAAATTTAAGTAATATTAATTGTAATTTATAAAATATTATTTTTATTAATTTAATATGCTAAATTACAGATTAAAATAGTGCTATACAATATAATTATCCAGTAAAAATAAAAAATAATTAATTATGGTAGAAATTAAAACAATAAATAATATTAATTAACCAATGTTAAAAAAAAAAAACCCAGCTTGAAAGTGAGGCAAAGGGGAGATCCCAATTTGTCGGTGGCTCAATGTTTCATAGGACTGGGAGCGGGGACTACTTTTAACAAATCCAACTTAATAGAATTTTTAATCGATAAAAAAATTAAAAATAATTATTTAAATTATTAATATATTACAATAAAATTATACATATATATATATATATATTAAATTAATATATATAAAATATATATATTATTCACATATTTATATTTTAAATTCATATAAATTTTTCCCATATCACAAGCCACAGCTTCTAAGTCTTGGCTAACTGCAGCTAGTTGCTACTTTCTTATCCCGAAATCACAAGCTCTAAGCTAACACTTTCTTCCTTCCTTCCTTATTTCTTTTTAAAAGTTGACGAAGACCTTATTTTTTTTTCCAATTAAATTGAAAAGGACAAATACCTTATCTGAAGTCATTCTGGTAGATGGATACAATTAATTCAGGACTTTCCTGGAAGTCTTTAACAAATGCAAATGAGTAGGACTTTCCCTGGTGAGGCATTCTCAGAGTCTAGATTAATTCCCCATAAGTAGCCAAAGCTTTGCTCAAATCAAATGCCAACCTCTCTGACAAATTAATCGTTTGTTTCTGAAGCAAAACAAATATGTCTCACAACATCATTCAAGTGGTTACTGGAGAAAATGGCAGAAAGAAAATGAAATGTGAGATAAGTCAATGCAGCAAGATTCAAGGCACTGCTATTGTTTTGATCAAGAAGAATGTTTTGAACATTCTTCATGATTTCTTTGATAAGCTGACGGGTAAAACAGTCTCCCTGCAGCTCATTAGTGCCATTAATTGTGATCCTGGTGAGATTTTCTTTTTTCCTTTCTATGTATTTCAACAAACTAGTTTCTTCTCTTCTCTCTTTCTTTCCTTTTCTTGGGAAACTTTCATCAAGTGAAGTTAATGTGCCTATGTATGCAGAAGATGGGCAGAGAGGGAAAATAGGGCGTCCAGCTTACTTGGAAAAGCGCAATACTACTATGTCTACTCCACTTAAAGAAGGTGAAGTGCAATTCCAGATTACCTTTGATTGGGAAGAGGAAATTGGAGTTCCAGGGGCATTTACTGTAAGAAATGATCACCATGATGAATTCTACCTCAAGACTCTCACACTTGAACATGTCCCTGGTCATGGCTCCATCCACTTTGATTGCAACTCGTGGGTTTACCCTGCCAAATTTTACAAAAAAGATCGTGTCTTCTTCTCTAACATGGCAAGTAAATTTTGCACTTACTGTTCATGTCAAATTGTATCTGCTGAAATAGCAGCAGATCTGTTTCTTGATAATGAGAAAAAAAAAAATAAAGGTGATCCGTTCTTTTTTTTCCCCAGTTCTGGGTTTATTGAAGCAGTAGATAGGTTTTATGTCAATAATGCTTAATTTTATATTAATGGTGCAGACATACCTTCCCTATAAGACTCCAATGCCATTGCGAAAGTACAGAGAAGAAGAACTAGAGATTTTAAGAGGAGATGGAAAAGGAGAGCTCCAGGAAGCTGACAGGGTCTATGACTATGCTTATTACAATGACCTTGGAGATCAGAAACATGCTCGTCCAGTTCTAGGAGGGTCTACTGATCACCCTTATCCTCGCAGAGTGAGAACAGGCAGGGGACCAGTGGATTCAGGTTAGAGCGTATAATTATCCTTTAAGAAAGCTGAGATTATTGTATCATTTTATGTTAATAACTTGGTCTTATAAAATTATAACATTTTCTTATACAGATCCTTGCAATGAGAGCAGGCTACCTCTTCCTGAGAGCTTAAGCATTTATGTGCCAAGGGATGAACGATTTAGTCCCTCCAAGAACAAAGACTTCCTTGTTAATTCATTGAAATCTATACGTCAATTGATTGGACCTGAGCTAAAATCTCTATTTGATAGAGAGTTTGACTCCTACAAAGATGTGTTAACTATCTATGAAGAAGGAATTAAGCTACCTGACGGTCCTTTGCACATCAGCAAAGGAAAAAACATTACCCTGGAAATACTTAATGTGATATTTGGAAGCGATAGGAAATTTCCTATGCCTCAAGTGATTCAAGGTACTATGTTTTGTTTGGCAGTCAAATTATGAAAAGATTTTGGAGTTTGATACTTGGCCCTTTACTTGGTTTTCTTTCCCATGCCATTTAATTGTAATGTTCTAATGATCGGAGCAGTGAATGAGTTAGCTTGGAGTTCTGATGAGGAATTTGCTAGAGAACTGCTTGCTGGTGTAAATCCTGTTAGCATTCGTTGTCTTGAGGTTAGCAGAAGCTGCCCTGGCAATTTTTCCTTACTCCTTTTTTCTGCATAGAAAAGCTACATACGTACAAGAGAAATTTGGTTTTGCAGGAATTCCCTCCAAAAAGCAAGCTAAACTATAAACAATTTGGCGATCAGAACAGTTCAATAACAAAAGAACATATAGAGAATAAATTACATGGAATGAGTTTAGATGAGGTAATGTTTCCCAATGTACTTTTTCCATAACAGAATTCTTCTATTTATTAGTCTGTGCATGCTTTAATCAAATGTCATAAACTAACACACCTGGAAAGTATTTTGATTGAACAGGCAATAGAGAAGAACAAGTTATTCATATTGGATTACCATGATGTGCTGATGCCATACCTGAGGCTGATAAATGAGGAAACTTCCACAAAGATTTATGCATCAAGAACACTCCTTTTCTTGAAAGAAGATGGAACCCTGAAGCCACTTGCAATTGAATTAAGTTTGCCTCATCCTGAGGGAGATCAATTTGGAGCAGTAAGCAATGTATACACACCTGCTGAACATGGAATTGAAGGCTCCATCTGGAAACTGGCTAAAGCTTATGTGGCTGTAAATGACTCAGGATGTCATCAGCTGATTAGTCACTGGTACGAGTTTCAGATTTTGAATAAAGCTGACCCGTGACATTATACTGATGCAGTTTCCAAATTAAAGAGTCTTTATGACTTGTGTCATAGGTTGAACACGCATGCAGTGATTGAACCATTTGTGATTGCAACAAATAGGCAGCTAAGTGTTCTGCATCCTGTTTACAAGCTTTTGCATCCTCATTTCCGCGACACGCTGTACATAAATGCACTAGCTAGGCAGGTACTCATTAATGCTGAAGGAGTACTGGAGGCTACTGTTTTTCCTGGAAAATATTCCATGGAGATGTCTTCTGCAATTTACAAAGATTGGATTTTCACCGATCAAGCACTGCCTGAGGATCTCAAGAAGAGGTAACTAAATCCAAGTCTAATCCACATTGAGAAAGGAATAATTCATGAACTTGCAGGCAACTGAGACAAACTAATAGTTTGATTTGTTCTGAAACATATTAAGGAAATTAGTGGATAGAATTAAGTAGATTGATATAAAAAAAAATTTCACACATATGTAAGGTTACGATTACATGTCACTCATTTTCTTGCTTTGATTTATTTAGAGGAATGGCAATTGAGGATGAGAATTCACCCAATGGTCTTCGCCTGATGATAGAAGACTACCCATTTGCTGTTGATGGGCTTGAGATATGGTCAGCAATCAAGAAATTGGTTAAACAATACTGTTCCTTCTATTACAAGACAAATGACATGGTTAGACAGGACTCTGAACTGCAATCCTGGTGGAAGGAAATCCAAGAGAAGGGTCATGGTGACAAGAAAGGTGAACTATGGTGGCCCAGGATGCAAACTTTTGATGAGCTAATTGAAACATGCACTATCATCATATGGATAGCTTCTGCCCTTCATGCAGCCATCAATTTTGGACAATATCCTTATGGAGGTTACCTCCCCAACCGCCCAACCATAAGTCGCAGGTTGATGCCTGAAAAAGGTTCTGCTGAGTACAGGGAGCTTGAGACCAATTTTGAAGAGGCTTTCTTCAAAACCATCACTGCCAAGCCACAGGCACTTCTTGGTATTTCCCTTGTAGAAATCTTGTCAATGCATTCACCAGATGAGGAATATCTTGGGCAGCGAGCCCCTGGATGGACTTCAGATACAGAACCATTGCAAGCATTTAAGAAATTTCAGGAGACACTGGAAGGAATTGGGAAAAGAATCTCGGACAGGAACATAGATACAAAATTGAAGAACCGTATTGGACCTGTCAATATGCCATACACTCTCCTCTTTCCAACAAGCGAAGAAGGACTTACAGGAAAGGGCATCCCCAACAGTATTTCTATTTAAAGCTACTCTGCAAGGCTTCTTGTTTTTACTGTTGCTTTAGTTTACCATTAGATGTTCTTCACAATGTGGATTAATAATGAAATGAATAATTGTTTAGCCACCTAATCAATTGGTCATCCTTATTTTGATTGATTTTTCACCTGTTGGTTTCGCAAACTCGTTAGTTTAATGCTGAAGTTTCTGCTAACAAATGCATCAACTGAGGTCCTGAGGATGATTCGGCTGCTAAATGCTTCAGCCTACCATTTGATTTTTGTGAGAACATTGGAAACGTTTGATAAGCTAAAGCATAGTGCATACTTCGCAATTACTTCATCCTCATCCATTTCAACGGTTGAGTTTAGAATAACTAGAATTTATCCTCCCTTGCCAATTTCATATCAAATTTTGCTTTCAATTTACCGTTATTAACAGTGAAGTGCTGACACTTTCATCAAGCTCAATTCAAAGTTATGCTTGCAGTAACAATGTATCCTTCACTACCATTCTCAGACCACAGTTGAAAGTTCCAGCTATGCATTTCCATATTATAGTGAAATTCAATTTTGAGATGCTTCAAAACGTTGAGAATGCTGAAAGATCTTGTAGCTCAATTCTATCTGAAATTACAGAGCACATAGGGCATAGAGTTAAAGTTCAGGAAATACATTATTCAATTGGAAATTACTATTGTTTTTTAACAGTCAACATTGCACAAACATTTACAACCTCCATCTTCCAGCACCAGTTCCTAATTCAAATTCCAACCAAGATTGGAAAGGTCAGTAGTCAGGAAACTCATTTTGCATCTTTTGATTCTAGCTAGATGGAAAATGAAGGCAAGACCTTGAGTTCCAAAAATTCTTTGATTCCATCAATGATCATGCCTCACCACAAGGCACATAACCGAATCCATTTCCAGGCTTAACAAATGACACATCTAGGATAAGTAAAATGTCATTTGTATAAAATGATCAATTAAATGCAGAGGGTTGATTATAATGCAGTTTCATCTGCTTTAGGTCGCTTTGTTGATGCGGGACTAGATTCATCATCTTTTGGGTCAAGATTATTGTCAGTTCTGTTTTCTAGAGCCTTGTGCTTTCTGCCTACACTTAGGGAGCTTTCTTCCAGTGCAACACCACCATCGCTTCTATCAACCGCAATTTTGGCATGATCTGGCTCTAAGACTTCCATTTTATTATTACTGGATGGCTGCACTGCATTTGACTGTGGAAGTGAAGGGTCATCCATGGAGGAGGAAGAAGCCTTCGACTTCTCATCCTCCATCTTTCTTTGTTTCTCAAACATCATTTGTAGATACCTTCCTTGTTCCTCAATTCTCAACTGTAAATTCCTCTGAATCTGTCAGGATAAGATAACATCAATATCAGCATATATCACAAAACTTTAGTTGTGGAAACCATGCATGCATATGTTGCTTTTGTGCATATATTTAAGTATTGTAAAAAATAATGCTCATCTAGTGCCAGTCATCATTAAGCTCCTTTCCGACCAATGTTAATGAGAAGCTCAATTTGAACCAGCAATCTCCACTTCTTAACATCTTGATTATAATAAACCAACTTAACCAGCTTTTTTGGCTGTATATGATATCAGCAGAAAGAGGTTAGAAAAGCTAGAAAATGCACCATGAGAGCTTATACAAAAATTAGTTCTTATCTAGGGTAAGGGGAGCATAAGAAGAAGCACAACAAATGTAAATTTTCATTGAAGATTCCTAGAAATAGAAGCAAAAGGGACAAGTGAATCCTATGAGCTATTCCACAGGCTAACTTGAACATGAAGCAAAGTGGATTAAAAATTTCATGGTTTACTGTACTTGAGAGCTAGCAGGCTTTACAGGGAGACTAAGGTACCCAAATTTTGATATTATGCAGGTTTTCAAAAAGAAAGGAATCCATGCCAAAATGCTAAGCATATGAATAAGAATAAATGGTTGTGTTGTATTGAATTAAGATACCGCAAAACTAGCAAGAGACAGAAATCGGAGTTCGAATATCAATAGCATACCTCAAGCTGTTCATGGAGTCGCTTCTGAACCTCCATTTGCAATTGCAATGCTTCAGTGATACCCATGCTCCTGTTATTGAACCAAAGTTCAGCATAAAATCAGCTCAAGTTCCATTGGCATACCAAATGAAATACAAAGAATTTCTAGAGTATCTATCATGACATAAAAAAGTCCAAATGCATAAAGCCCAATGTAACCAATGTTCAGCATTAAATATGCCCACATTCCATTAATATACAAATTTTAAAAAAAAATCTAGAGTAGCTATTAGCGCATAAGGGGTGAAAACATTTAAAAACCCCCTGCATCATTCCCACACAAGTAGAAGTAGACATCCATTTGAAAAGATCATGAGAGATTATCATGAAAAGAAAACGTTTATAGCATCATTGCCACACAAATGACTTGAGAAGAAACTGATTATGAGAGATGATCATCAAAAAATTAAAAAAAAAAAAGATGAAATAAAAGAGAGATGACATCAATAATAGAGAATGCAACATGCTCTGCAAGAATGAAGGAATTAATTTGAATGAGAAAATGGAATTCATTAAAGGGAGAAAAGGCAAGCATACAGGTCTTCTTTACTCGTCTCTAATACAGAATTAAGTATATGGTTTAGACTAGTTCTCTGGTTTGGGATGATTGGAAGGAAAGAATAAGAAATAGGAGGAACTGGTACTACTTCACTCTAGGTTTAGGTGAACATGTGCATGAGGAAGAAGGATATCAACTTTAATCCTACTGCTTAACCAAAACTCAACCAATCAAAAGTTCAAAAATTGGAGTGAAAAGGGCCAGAAAGCAGGTTTTTACTTTTTACCCATTGTACTAACAAATACACCCACGACCCATTTTTCACAACTTCCTCTATAACCAAAATGACTAGAAAATCATTGTTCTGCACATTATTCAACAGAGAAAAGGGAAATCAAAAGTCCTTCTTGCCCAACTCTTCCTTAATTTCTACCCATCCTCAAAACCTTCCTCCAACCATAAAAAGAGTAGAAAAAAGGTGCTTGGATCTCTCCTTGATTTTTTTTTCTTCACCATAGTATATAAAGAAAGTAATGAAAAACAAAAAAATTAATAAGCCTATTAAGGATAATCTAATAGACTAATATCAATTGTTTCTGCTCATCTATTAGAGGAAGTCTAGTTATTGTATGTAGAGGTACAGGCACATGGAAATTTTTACACTTGAAAGCAAAGTGTTAAAAACCGAAAAAATTAAAATGTGAAAGGGCCTTGAATCATCACACTTAATAATCTATAGGTATAAATTGCAGGCATATAGCTGAACTTCGATCATCACATTTTTCTCAAATAGTACATCAGTAAGTTTTTCAACCAAAAACAGGAGATGATTACATTGTGAAACTATCGGTGAAGGAAAGAACTTACGTTTTCATGTCTAAAGATTTCATTTCGTCAATGGAACTCAACTTCTTCTCTGAAGTTCCTAAAAAATGGAGAGAACAACCAGCTTCAAACAATTGCAATATAACAATAAAACTCATATGCAAACCTACGAAGGAGAGAAGGATCCCATGAAAATTAATGCATAGCATTCTTCTATAATATTATACACTAAAAATACAGTAAGCAAAAATAACAAAGAAATGCAAATATTAATGCATTACATTCTTCTAATATTACACACTAAAAATATGGTAAGCAAAAATAACAAAGAAATGCAAATATTAATGCATTACATTCTTCTAATATTAGAGGCAAGTAAATGTCACGTTAGAAAGAAGAAAAAGGAGCTAATCAGAGTTACCTTCAGATGATTCTGGTTTATATCTGGCCGTTCTGTACTTCTGAAATTTAAAAAATATGCTACCTAAATCAATAACCTTATAACTAGCTTCTGAAAGGAAACAGAAAACACGGTCAAGTGTTTAAGATGAAAGAAAATTCACATACCTGCAGGTGGCTTTTAACATGGTAAATGGTCAAGCCTTCAACATTGATGAGCTTTAAAACACCCTTTGGAGTTGCTCCTGTAATTTAAAACTCTTAGTCAACATGACAACAATTTTCCAGTCCCTAAGATTTGTAAATAGCATACTATAACCAGGAGAACTACGAACTTTCACTACCACCAAGCTTATTGACAGCTTCTACAAAAGCCTCATGAAGTTCTGGTGTCCAGCGCATTCGGGGCTTTGTTGAGGGTGCAGTACAAATTGGGTTAGAAACAGAATATGGTTCTCCATTATTTGCATGTTGATGCTGATGAATTTGGCGTTGCACTGAGATTTCAGAAGATGATTTCAGCACCTGATACATCACTTACAATTTTAAAGAAAAGTAACAAGAAAATGATATAACAAAGAAAAGGATGTTTGGCAGCTTAAAGAGCTGGTTCAGATGGTTATCAGACAATACTAAAATACAAAATGAACTTAAAACTAATCTTAGAAATTAACTCAATCAGTGGTCAAGCAAAATTTACCAAAACATAAACTCTAACAGTAGCCTTACTATTCACAGATGAAGTACTATATAGTTTCCCAAACACCTCCTAAAGTTGTTGAAATTTTATTTTATTTTGTTTTATTTTATTTTTGAGAGAGAGAGTACAGAGTAGTTCTACTTTATAACATTAGACACCATATAGATGGATGGAATGAGATGTATGCCTCCATATGCAAACATTAAATTTACTGCATGCACAGATTATATACAGTAAAACCACATTATAAAGAGGACAACCTTTTGTTTGACATCTGTTGGATTAGCATCATTAAGAAGTTCACTCCAATTTGGGTCCAGATCATCATCAACAGAGATCAACTGATCTGCCCACTCGTGCCAATCTGTTCTCTTAGAAAGATCCTCCGCTGTAATGACACCAATATTGCTTTCCACTTCACCATTCTCAACAGTTACATTTTCAGGAAAATAAAGCAAGTCATGAAGTTGATCCATAGACCAGGACATATCCTTATTTTCTTCAGAGTGACTAATCAGTGCTGTGGATTGCACTTCAGAATGGGCAGACTGGGTTGGTGCTACTGGCAAGGTTCCCTGATTCCTTGATGACTGAGAAATGAATGGAGAATTTTGAGACTGCCCACCTCGTGGTGAAACCAAAGAAGCATTTAATTCATTCGGATATCTCAAAGATGAAGAAAACAAGTGTCCAATGGTCCCACTATTTGGACCCAATGGAGATGCCTGTTGGATTATAGGGTTTCTTGTCAGTTCCCGTTCTGAAACAACCTGAAAAGAATCAGACAACTTGGAGTACTTATCTTCAAGAGAAGTAGGAAGAACTGAAAAAGATGAAGACATAGCTAGTCAATTTCTTTGCCCCCAATCCCTGAGTATAAAAAACACAGCACACATTCATTATGGCTGTATGCAGAGAATCAAAAACAGTGTCAACATCGCAACCACTTGCTCAAACTTCATGTGAACAACTCAAATGTAACAAAATACGAAACAAGTTGTCATGCATAGTAACGCATTAATAGCAGACGAACACCACTCAAAATTGGAATTTTGGCATCTGTGAGAAGAAAATTACAGAATCCAAAATGGCAAAAATGATGCTGCTCAAAGATGCTGATAACTGGAAAAATTGCTTGTAACACTTGAAAATTTACAAGCCCAACTTATTGCCACAACTGATATCCACTATTAGCCAGGAAATGGAGAAGCAAATTTGATAAGATGACCACATAATGACTGCCACAAGAGACCAAATTAGAAATGAAACAGTTAAGTCTCACATCTCAACATTTTAGTGCATTCAGCAGGTGATATATACCATATAAGATATCATTAGCCAAGGAAAATATTTTGTACGAATGGTAATTTTGAATTACATATATGTTTGAGAATATTTCTACTACAACAGGAATTAGATGAACCAGCCTTAAGCAGAAATATAACTTATAAAAGAATGGAACTGCGCAACAGGAATGATGGAAAGCCATATAGCTTAAACCAAAAACACTCTCACACAAAAACAATAAGAATACAAAATCGTATCCAACCAGTTCTAATTCTTACATAACTCCACAGCACACACACATCCCAACTATCAGGTAATTTAAAGTGCTCAAAACAATCACTAAAACTAACAAATTTATGCTGAAGCAAGCCCAAATTTGAACTTGTAGGATCACCATTAGAAATTCAAATCTATCTTTATCACCATTTAAGTCCAAAGAAGTGAAAAATGAATAAAAAACCATCCAAAAATTAACTTATGAGTAGATAAAACCATCGTGTTTAACACATCAAAACCACAATTTTTGCATCCAGCACACCACGCCAACTCCAACCACAAATTCTCACCCAATCCATAAAAAATATATAAAAAAAAAAAAAAACCCAAAAGACAGAACACCCTAAAGAACCTCAAATCCTTGAAGAAAACAACCAAAGCAACTCTACAATACAAGACAGATAAAATAGCTTATTCTCTATCAAGAATCAAAGCCTCACAAAAGGAACAAACTAAATTCACTACAAGAAACGGAAGAATGATTGGTGTTTTTAGGGGGTGGGGGGCATCCCAGGCAAGAAACCAAAATGGTCATATCAATCAAAATTATGAAAAATACGTGAACTTGAAAATCTGGAACTCAAACTCAAAAATGGGTAGCTAAAAAAGTTACCAAAAATTGCGAAAAATCGAGAATTGAGTATCGACAAGCCGGTGATTGGATAAGAACCCAATGTTTTGGACGCTAAAACGCAAGCAAAGGAAGAATATCGACTCACGATACTACTATTTCTAGCAGAATTCAGCAATTGCACGAATTCTGTGTCCCAATCTCTGTGTGCCAGCCAAGGCCCAAAGAGAGCTTCATGTGTCTCATCATCATTGATAGGAATGTTTTTGCACTTGTCAATTATGTACGATTAATTATTAGCCGCTGTTTCGTTCAGGCCCCCGTGAGATGGGAAATTTTAGTTATATATTTGACGGTGGTGATTGGAGTAGGAAGTGAACAAAGCATAGGTGTTGATGTGGGTGATTGTGAAAGGCCGTCAAAGGGATAGTGGGGCCCAATAAAAGTGGTGATTTCTTTTGGTACTCGATTGGCAATAGCATTTTTTCCAAATCCACGTGACCATTGGCCCATTGTCTTGCTTTTTAAGAAACTTGGTCAAATTTATTGTTATTGTTACGTCTTCAACCAGAAACTGAATTTTGCTTCAGCTGCCTGTTATTACATAATATTAGATTTTTATTTTTTTAAAAAAATCAAATAAGCATTTTTATTTTTAGTTGAGAATTAAATAAATTCAAAATTTTGTTTTAAATCAAATAAATTACTGTACTTTATAATTAAAGCTAAATAAATTCTTACGTAATAAAATTTATATTTTTTAATTTTTAAATATTAAAAATTATTTATTATTTGTAATAAATAAAATAAAAAATTAAAAAATATAATAAAAAATTATTTAATATTAAAATTATTATTTTTAATATTTTATTATTAAAAAATAATATTTTATTACCCTTAAAATTTAATTTTAAATTTATTTAAGTTTGATCGAAAATATATAATTTATTTATTTACTTTTTTAAAAAAAATTTAAAAGAGTGAAATTCGAGAAGATTTTTTTTTTTTTTTTTGCATATTACAAAATATTCTTTTTAATTCAAAGTATCAAGTAATATTTATTTCTATCCCATTTTAATTAAGTGCATATTGTTTGACGGGTGTCGATTGTTGACAACAATAAAAGAGTTGCGAATTAAGAAATTGGAGATGCAGGGGATCGAACCCTGTACCTCTCGCATGCAAAGCGAGCGCTCTACCATTTGAGCTACATCCCCATACGTGTACATGTTTAGACCAATAAATATATATCATGATGAGATTATTTTATCTTTTGCTCTCCTTCCTGCGGAAGATCAAATATGAGTCCAAGGAATGTTGGTTCTTTTGTCTACTTTATGGATGCTTGATTATTATTATTATTATTATTATTTTATTTTTTTTATGGAAGAAGAGGAACATATCCACTTTGTCATTTCATATATTAATGTGGGACTAACAAAAATTAAATCATAAGCTTCCTTAAAAATTCAATTAAAGCAGCTTATTTTTATATTCATAAATACTTGTGAGTCATAAATGGGTGTTTCAATATATTTGTGTGAGAAAAATGCATTATTTTCATACTTTTTTATATGCACTAAATACATTAAAAGGGGTATTTTGGAGGAAAGATGTGGAAGTAATTGAAAAATCAAGAATTTGTTACTTGAGATTAAAAAAATGGGTTAACTTCCTGTCATTAAAGACATATTACTCATCTTATTGAGTCAGGTTTATGTCTTCAATCCCCTACTTAAAAAAAATATTGACACTCTGAATATACAATAATTCAATGTCTTGGTGGAGTTTAACATTCTTACTAATTCCCTGTTTTAATTATCCGACAAATAATTGACTAAGCAACAACTAGTGGAATGAAGTTTTTATGCCTAGCAAAACAAAACAAAACAAAGACAAACCATGAAAAATTTAAGTGAAAAAACACATAACATACTAATACAATTTGGCAGGATTTTTAGACCCATTTTTGTTCTGTAACAACATCACAACAATTCAATCTGTTTAGCACATAAAGAAAACTGAAAAATTGGACGGAAGTTTCTCCTGCCATTATTCTACTCTCTCATCATATTCGACACGTACAGAACAAAGAGCAATGCTTTCCTCCAGCTCCAGTGCAACACAAATGCCGCTGACGACATTATTCTGCAGTAAATTATCACATGATATTGCATCAGACGAGGAAAGAACTCAGAAGTAGAACTTTATTTTTAATGAACAACCGTTGGTTGTCTCAACAGATCTTTATTTTTTCTTATCCTCACCAGAAAGGTTGATCTGCCTATTGGGGGTCAAAAAACTCTCAGTCTACTCTCAATAGTTAAGCCAAACACACCCTTGATCAAATCTAGTAATAGAAAGTGACAGAGTCTAGAATAATCCAGAATTAAATGGTGTCTCACCATTTGATCCCAAAAGAAGTGAGACACAAGTATTATAACTCTTTCAACTTCCATTGCTGGTGAAGAATGCAAGGTGCTCAGATTTTTTGAAAAACTATGCATGGGAAATTATTATGCTGCTTCAGAAAAAGAAGAACCTCATTTTCCTCCAAAATTTGAGATACATTGTCACTGTGGATTACTGCATATTGAAGAGAGAGAGAGAGAGAGAGAGAGAGAGACAGAAAGAGAGAAACAAAAAAACAAAAGATCATTAGAAACAGTTGAGCATAGCAAAGAAGAAACAATATGTGCGCTAGCATGACGGCGTGTGTGTGTGTTCTATCATTTTAGATGCTGCAGAAAGGCAAAGAAGCGAGAAAAGAACGTAAACTAGGTGATACTCAATATCTTATGCTATCTTAAATATTGGTCAGCAAAAATATCTGTTATTTTATGTAGTCCTGGTTAAAAATGCGGATTAAAGAAAAGGATAATATTTCTGCTTTTATGAGATGTTTGTTATCTACTTTCAATTCTTGACTTAAGCTTGCAAGGAAGGATTTCTACAAAGTTCATTGTGGGCACCTCTTGCAGCAAAGAGAGCAAAATACTAGCATTAGCAGCTATTTTGCTTAGATTGCACAAACTAAATGAGAAAGAAGGAAATACGTTCAATGAATACATACCAAAACAATGGCCAATTGTCCTATGGTGGCATCTAGGTTGCCCTCCCAGTGCCACTTATCTTCTTCTTCTGATATATAGACTCTATCTAGCTTTGGTGTATCAAGGACTCCCTTGCAGAAAGCTTGCATCTGGGGGCAATGGTTTACAATTACTTTTTCCAGCGACGGGAAAATCAAGGACTGGTATCCTGCACAAAAGCTTGTAAGGATTGGCAAATAATGAAGTTCCAAAGACTTGAGCTGACTGAAAACAATCTCATCTTCTGCCTCGCCTGTCTCATAATTGACAATTTCTGTCATCATTCTGCATTCACTTATACACATTCTTGTAAGGTGCATCATACTTGCAGCTGTTGAGGGCATGATCAAATTTGTCAATCCATCACAATTTGATACTTCCAGAGCAGTCAAAAGTTTGAATGAAACCGAGGATGGTACTAAAGATTTCAAGAGGCCACAATATGATATTTCTAAAGTTTCCAGATTTTGAAAAATTAGGCCTAGGCAAGAGTCTTCTTTCCATAGATATTTCAGCCTAGACAGCTTCAATTTTCTTAACTGTGAGAAAAAGAACTCTGCTAGAAACTCGCTATGCCATGTCTCCATCATTACACTGTTACCATCCAAGCTCAGTTCCTCTAAGTTCTGGAATGTATCCTTAAAAAAAAAAAGCAATGTAAAAAGATCGGAATGGATCTTTGTACTTCTAGAAAAGGAAAAAAAAAAAAAAAAAAAAAAAACAATATAAGGTAAATGCGAAGTCATAATGCCACATTACCAAGTTTCAATAAACTGGTATATGTGAGAATTTTTGCAACAATAATTATAACATAATTCTAGAATATGCAGCATACATCAGACTGCCTATCAATATGCAACTTATGTAGATAAGAATGCATCCCAGTGGCAAGATAATTATCTTGTACCAAAACACAGATCATAGAATGCAACATGTAGCAACTAATTTTTATTTGATGGTGTTAAGATTCACATCTTCAGAATGTAATATTATGTATATTTAATCAGATATCCTACATTATAAGCCAACTTGTAAATGTAAAATATTGTCAACTCATAATACGGTCTTTCTCTGAAGTATCTCTAGGCACATACCTTTTCAACCAAGAATAGAGGATGTGAAATTGGTATTTCAAAGTGGCCTGCCCCAAGCATTTCTTGGAAGCTATGATAATCCAAAGCGACTATTTCCACTTTATGACATCCATTCACTTCCAATTTTTTCAACGATGGCCATTCTGAAATATGTAGCCCAGGATAGAAACTCCTGAGTTCCGGTAAAGCTTGAAGTCGCAAGTAGGTTACATGAGGAAACACGAACCTAGCTGCTATTTCTAGTCCTTCTTCCTCAGCAACCAATTCATCCACCATGCATGACATTTCCACTGCTTCTTCCTTAGCAACAATTTCCTTTACAGCGCACGAGTCTATCTCCAGCTGCTTGAGTTGAAGAAGATCTTTGGCAACAGAGGCAGGAAAAAGACTTTTCAGGCTTGGGCAAATGGAAACACTTACCGTGTGTAGACTTGTATATGTAAGAACTCCCCCAGGATCCTTACTCCAAACATGTCTCAGTTTTGGCAGATGAGATAAATATAAGCTTCTTAACCGAGCAGCTGCCACAATATGTGTTTCCTCAACTTTCACGTCTTGCACTTCAAATACATTTTCTAGGGAATCACAATCAATTGCTGTCAGTGACTCAAGACTTTTTGATCTTCTAAATGCATTAGAAGGGAAAATAGCCTGTAGTTTCCCACAGTGCTTAACTTTCACGGCCTTTAATTTGCAAAAAGAATTTTCAGTGGCTTGGTTGCTCCAAAGCATCTTCAAGCTATGCAAGTGGGCGATTTTCATTACTTTCAAGGATGGAAGTGAAACCTGTGGAAAGAACTTCATTGAGTTATGTAACTTTGTTTTTAATCCGGATTAAAATTTGATTCTCAAAGAACAAACAGTCATGAACTCATGATAACAGAGAACAAATAGATGAAAGAAGGAACATACCTTTTCACTGAAGAGAGGCTTTATAGCAGTGTGGAGGTTATTCCCCATGCACGTTCCATCTAGTTCCTTTTCAACTGTTATGTCAGCAGTTGTAGGGCTGAAAATGAATTCCTTCAATTCCGGGCAATGTTTTATGTACAATTTGTTCAAGGATGGAAATACAGCAGAATTTCCCCAACAGAATCTTGTGACATGGGGAAGATCTTTTAGGCTCAAGAATTCAAGTTGAGGGAATGACAATGTCCCCATCCATGCCTCCCCCGATGTAACAAATATGTCTTTGATAGCAGTGCATTTGTGAACCTCAAGACGTTTGAGTTTGATAAGACTTACTGAAGCAGAGGATGATAACAGATAACTCAAATTATGACAGCTCTTCACACGCAACAATGTTAGGTTTTGGAAGCTGGATATTACTTGTGGGTATCCAGCAGTACTTCTCAGAGTTTGATCTTGCCATAACCGTTGAGAGCCAATTGCAATGAGATTCAAAAACTCCAAGTTGGAGAACTCAATCTACATGCACAAATCAGAAACTTAGAAATAAAGGTTTGCCTACTCTAAAGCAACTAGAAGTCATTTTGCAATAAGTTTAAGGAATGATAAAATTTAGCAAAAATCATATCTAGAGCATTTCACAATGTCATATAATAGTGCAAGGAAACAATTCGTGTATTAGAACTGAGTTCAGGTTTTTTCCATGTTAGATGCAAGAATGATTCACGAACCATTTTCAATTGAGTTTTACATGCAATTCATAAGACAAAGTTATGTGACATATTTTCCTCTCAATTTTCTTCTTTTCTATTCTGTTCATCTCGTGTTTCATTCTAAGTATATAGGAAATATATAAATCAACATGATCCTGACAGCAAGCATACCTTGTCACTGAAAAGTGGTGTGGAAGTATCTAGCTCATTCTGCAAAATTGTTTCTTCAGAACACAGGTCTTCTGTTGGTGTCTTCTTCCTCCATGGAGACACGGTTGCCTCTGTCACTTTGGAGCAGAAACTCGTGAGCTTGGGTAGACATTCTAGTTCCAAGGAGTGTAAATGCAAAAACTGAATCTCAGCACTAGTTTCCTTGTCATTGATATCCTCCTCTCCCTCCTTAGTTACAATCTCATGCATGACCTTGCAATCAGCTACTTTGATTTCTTGAAGTTGCACAAGGTCTCTAACCATGGAAAATGAAAATAGGTTCTTCAACCTGTCACAGTTTTCTACCTTCACAATTCTTAACTTATGGAAAGACATTGTTGTTAGCTGGCCATGGCATATCATCTCTAAGTTAATCAATCTGTGAAGAACCAATGACTCTAGGATAGGAAAAGCAGTGCAAGGATCCCCCTCCATTGAATCAATGAGATATTGAATCTCATTGCTGTTTTGAACATGAAGATGCTTCAAACGTGGAAAACCTTCACTGTCTAATTCGCAAACTACATTCCTCAGCCCCTCCAGTCCATCCAAATATAGATCTTCAGCGCTCTTCAACAGCATGACAGCTCGCCCCTGCTGAATGCTTGTATCAAGTTTGAGCTTCAAGGTTCTTGATGTTTCATTCTCACCAGACCAATCCCAGATATCACCAATAAATATTCTGTATCTTGTCAACCTTTCAAAGAGGTAGTCTTTTGGCATAACCTTGGCATCCGGAATGTGTACATCTAAATAGACCAAGTTAGGCAGTTGCTTCAACTCAGCAATGCTAGCATTACCCCTTTGAGTGTTGATTGGATCCTCCCATCCAACAAAGCTATTTGCCATATGTAACTCTTCTAATTGGAACAAGCTTGAAATGACATTGGGCGGTATGACTTTGAGTTTCATACAATTGCTCAAATCCAACAACTTTAGCCGAGTCAGTTGCCTGATCTCCCTTGGCAACTGTGTAATATCAGATCCAGCAAAGCTAAGAATGGCTAATTTCTTCAGCTCTCCAACTATCGCTACATCTCCCAGCACACATTGATGAAGACATAAAGTTCGGAGGCTTCCCAGAAAACAAAGTGATGAAGGCAGGGCAGGAAAATGCACTTTTGCAATGTGTAAGACTTTGAGTGCATTCAATCCCTTGAAAAAATTTTCTGGAATTTTCAGAGAAGGATCCTCACATCCCATATAAAAGAACTTAAGCTTGGGGCAGTGCAACCGATCAGGTAGCTCTCTAATATCGCAATACTGAAGAGAGATTGCAGTGCACTTGTTCAATGTATCCTCATCTGGCCATTCCACCAACTCAACATCATCTCTCACTACAAATACGTGATTTTCCCTAGATGCAATTGACATGGCAACATCACGAACCACATCATGCATACTAAAACCATCAGTGCTAGTACCATCTACCAACAAACATGAAGCCTTGAGATTGCGGACCAGCGTATAAACTCTGTCCCGCGCTTCTTCAGTTGTATAAACATCTTGTAGTAAGCCCAAACCCATGCCATACTTCAGCAAATCCTGGATAGAAGCATTATAATTCATCAGACCGCAAAGCAAGAAAGTTGACTTGAGTTCCTCACTTTCTAATTGATGGTAACTCAATTCTAGAGTTGAATATATGACTGCCTGCATTCCCCTTATGTTTCTTGAGTTGGGCCTTTTTAGTTGTCGTGAGGCGTTCTTCCACTCAAATGAATTTTTATTACGCAGTGCTCTTGCAACGGTTACAATTGCAACTGGCAGACCTGCACATTCCTTAGCTATCTCAACTGCTGTAGATTGCAGGTCAGGATCTTCAACAGAATCGCCTGCCATCTTTTTGAAAAGATCCCAAGCTTCCTGATCTGTTAATACTCCAACTGCAAAAGTTTTTTGGGCATCCATTTCAGTGGATAACACATCCAAACTTCTTGAAGCCAGCAATATCTTGCATCCTTTATGAGCATTTCCATAAGGAATTCCAACTTCCTCCAAATCAAGCCTTGCCCAAATATCATCTAGAATCACAAGGATTTTCTTCTCCTTCTTTAACCTCTCACGCAGATGACCTGCTCTTCCAGCGACAGACTCCTCATCGAATCTCAGGCCCAGCTTATCTGCAATTTCTCCTTGAATTTTTTTCAAGTCTGGATTCTGAGTAACAGTTGCCATAACCACATCATCAAATAACTTGTTTTCCAAAGCCAGCCTACCAAGCTCTTTAAGTAGTGTGGTCTTCCCCACACCTCCCATTCCATACACTCCAATTGTGGTGATGGATTCATTTCTAAATGCTGCCATAATCTTCCTGGAAGTTGACATTCTAGAGTCGAAGGCCTTATAACCTTCAACAGGCGCAAAACCTTTCCAACGTGGCGTGACAGAGTAGGAAACTCTATCAAATCTACCATCTTCCTGGAGTTCATCGACGATCTTCACCATTTCCACCGCCTTCTTGCTTAGTTGGTAGTGGGAGTTGAAATTAGGAAATAACCCACAAAAAATTCTCCTCTGTGCATTTGCTTCAACCTCGAAAAATCTGTTTGATTCTTCAATGATTTCACGCACACTCTTCAACCACTTCTGCACATCAGATTCTATCTCTTCCCCATTTCTTTCAGCTTCATCAACCATATGTTTCACCCTCTCACTTACAAGCATCAACTTCTCAATTTCTTTCCTCAGGCCCTGACAGTTGCTCTTGTAGTAGTAGATACAAGTAATCGCACTTGCAATGGGACCAAGCAAGTACTCAACAACCATAGGTCCAATGGGAGCAACTAAGTACTCGATCAAGTAGCCCGCAATCATGCATGCTACCGAAAGCAAGATACCAGCCATTTTCTACTTTGTTCTTTGCTGTTCCTTTTCCTTTTTTTTTTTTCTGTGATTGGGAGACCGAGAGCCAAATAACAAAGTAAAATTAAACTATAGTGATTTCAAGAATTAGATGGGAAATTGAAAGACCCTCAAAGGTTTCAACTCTTTGGAGATCAAAAGGGGACAGTAGGACAGAAGTGAAAAATGAAATCCAAAGAAAAATACTTAGCAGAAATAAATTGTTCTTGGATCTGTGTTGCTAAAATAAAAACCAAATCCAGATCTAGTAACAGAAAAAATTGACACCAACTGTAAAGGGAGTTTCTTTTTCTTTTCTTTTGGTAGGAAGTTTAGAATTCATATGGAAATGTTCTTCTTCGGTGGGTGACTGGTTTAGAAGTGTCTTGGAAAACTAGAATCGAATGATATTGGTGAACAAAATGAGTAATAGCAATGATCTGACAGTTAATATTGAATAGCAAATGGAGAACAAAGTGTTTCAGGATCAAACGACACTGTTGAGAAAAGGGATTCAGCCGATGGCAGCAAAAATGATAAGATACTAAAACATCAATAACAAAAAGAAATGTAACTGTTTAAAAATCAAATGACAAGTGACGAGAAGTTCTACAAGGGTAACTCTCCTTGCAAGCAACAAAAGAAGAAGAATTTGATTTCACCTTTCTCCCGGCTAACACTGATTAGCAGATAGAAGCTAAATGAAAGTAAATGAAAAAACTGCCACCTGCAACTGCAAGTATATGCATAGAACAGATAGTAGCCATGAATCTACCTAGCAAAAAATATAAATATTGGAAGAAAGCATAGCCTGAATATTTGGCTTGGGAATAAAGCAGTAATGCACGTTGTGAGACAAAAAGCAGGCAGCATGAATTAGGATGGGTAGCCTTAATTTTTCTCAATGACTGAGAAAATCAGGATCTTAGGTAACATCCATCAAGGACAGCTTAATCACAGCCGTGCATCATATTAAAATACACTACTCCAAATCTTGAGAATCGACTTCATGCCCCTCTCTACACAATCGGATTTCCTGATTTGATTGTCACTATAACGGTATGTGACAGGCATGTTATGCTACAATAATTTTTTTTTCTTTTCTAACTTTATTTTTCAGACCTTGTTCCAAGTCCACATGAATATATTATAATAGAGCAGACTGGGTGATCATGTGTTATCAGATGAATGGATTCCCTAATGCACCGATAGAAAGAAACAAGCCAACGTGGGGCCACATATCAAAATATGTCTGAAATTAAAAACTAAGCAATTTAAGTTTGAACAAGACTTGTTGGAGAGATATTCTCTTCCATCTCTAGAACTTTGAGCTTTTCTTAAAAATAAGCAATTGCACAAAAGATGATTTGTAAAGTAGCAAGACTAAGCACAAGAGCTTTCATGTATATTCTATAGTGTGAATGGAAGATTTGGGCCATGTGCTGCTGTGCCCTACACTAAACCATTCAAATGCAACTCTCTTATAAAATAATCTCAGCTTTAATTTTACAGCTTGTTGGGAGAAAGTTCTTAAAAATAAAAAATGATTTTTTAAAATGTCATGCTTAATTTTTTAATTCATTAAATTATTGAATTAGTAAATTTTTATTACCTTACTTTTCATTTTTATAAAATCTTCACTCACCTATCAAATAAATTTCAAGAATCATCCATAAATTTTAAGAGTTACAATAGAATTATCTTTAAACTTAAAAATATAATTTAAATCCTTCTAAATTTTAAAATTTTATATAATAAATTTTTTTAATTTTTAATAACCAATTTATGTAATTCAGAATAAAAATAACATAAATAATTTTTTCTCTTTTATATAATAGTGATAAAATTAACTATAATTTTTTTTATAAATTAACTATCAAAAAATTTCAATCATATAAAATAATAAAATACTAAATATATAATAATTAATTAAAGAGATTTTATGTAACACCCCTGATTTTTTTATATATTATTATTGGGCTTCGTGTAGGTATCCTCAATTCGCGGAAATTCAACAGCTTCAAATTTCGGAAAAGTCTCCGAATTGGACCGAGGTTTTGGCTAGCCCCCCATTGTCAGACGTCCCGAGTGCGTCTCCGAAGTCAGAATCGGCAAAGGTAAACCCGAACCTTGCTTTTTCGTAATTTTCTAGTGCTTAAATAGGATTAAAAATTCATAAAATATTCGTGGTAGCTTAGAAAATTACGATTCTTTTTGCAATAGCTTAGTAATATTGCTAAGGACCGCGGGGCAAAGTTTTATAATTTTTAGAGCTTGTTTGGGCAGTTTTTGCAAAAATAATCAATAATAAGGACTAAATTGAAATTTTTGCGTATTGTGATGGATGACTGATTTGATAGGCCCAGGAGGGGCTGTGTGATATGATTGAACTGTGGATATATGGATTGTGAATATAGAAGTGTGTTTTGAGCCATTTTGCAGGTTTGGTAGGTCCTAGGTATAGGGGAGATTCTGTCAGATTTTCGGCACGACTTAGGACGTATTGGTCTTTTTCTTTGTTTGTATTGAGTCAAATTTATTAAATGATTGTAATAAAATTGTCAGGTGAGCCGGGACAGCCTTCTTCCTCCGCCCAGCCGCCTCAGTGACCATTGTCAAGTCTGTGAGTAGAATATTAATTTTAATTGTAATTTCGATATTATTATATGTTCAAGCATGCCTATGCATCACTTATATGCATATATTTATGTAGTTAAACTCTAGGCACGATTTATGTTGCATTCATAACTGTTGATGTGCCATGGATGTTGTTGTGGTAATTTGGAGCAGTGTGCGTGCGTTGGCGTGCGTGTGATGTGGTGTGGACTATGGATAGGACGGGGTAGTCACGGCTTGAGTAATTCGCTGGGACCTGATCCTTCGAGGGGTAGTCACGGCTTGAGTAATTCGCTGGGACCCTCGATTTGGTTATTAAGTGGAAGTCCGAGCTTGAGTAATTCGCTGGCACCAGGTTGGATTTAAGAGAGTCAGAGGGATCGGCCATATGTTATGATTGATACTACAGGGTGTGTGAGTGCTCCAAATTACCTTTTTGATGTTATGATGTGAAAATGTTGTTGATGTTGCATTTCACTCTACAGGGTGCATTAGTTTTAGATAGTTATAGAGATTATGGTTAAAATTGATATTTTACTCTCACATCTGTTCAATGAGTCAATTATTCTTGTTTGTATAAACTTGTTAAATTAGAATTAGCATGTGTTAGAAATGTTATTTGATTTGGGTGCAGTAACTAAATTATTATTTTGGGACTTTAAACTTAATATACTATATGTTTGATGGATTGGATGAGGAGAGAAGCTCCATTTATTATTATGTTGATGAGTATGTGGAGGTGGAAGGGCCCCCAATTTGATATATATATTGTGTTTAATTAGGTGGTGAAAAAAAAACTCTGGTAAGTCCATTTTATGGCGGACTTGTCGTTTTGTTTTTTTTGATATATTGCCCAAAAATGGGCAGAATGGTGTATGATGAGATGAGCTTACTAAGGCACTACTTTAGGGTTAGTGGCTTGTCTGTGGTCCTAGGTCGAGTATAGTGGGGGTCGTGACATTTTACCAATAATAATAATAATAATATATTATTTTATTTATATTATATATTAACATTATTAACATACTATATATAAATAAGTGATTATTAAGAGTAAAAAAAATTATTATATAAAATTTTAAAATTTAAAAAATTTTATATTATATTTTTAAATTTAAATTAAAAATAACTATTAAAATTTATCCCCCACCTGTCTAAGTGTAGTGTTTAATGTCAGTATCAACTTGGGTCAAGTGTGAACGCAAAACAGATGACTAGACTGACAATTTTTTATGCACGTAAAGATGACAATCAAGGTCCACAGTTCAAAACCTGATTGCATAAAATATTAAATTTTTGATAGCTGTTTCTCTAATACCTTTTTTTTTTTTCAAAACCCATATAAACCTCGTACAATTATTTGTTTTTTCTCCGATCATGCTCAGTAGCATAGTGATCTTCCCAAAGCATTTAAAAAAAGGTATGCAGAAACCATGTCCATGATAGTGTCAGTGATGGCCTAACTTCCAAGTTTTTAAAATTAAATTACACAAACGTAGCTATGGAGTGCAGAAAATACATGATCACGCCCACACATCTAACCTTTCCAGAAATGCTTGAGGGAAGCTTTACTTAGGGTTTGGTAATAGGGGATGACCTAACATTGTCATCTGGGAAAATATGTATAAATAATCTAGCAGAAGTATTAAGCATTTAATTAGGCCATAGTTGTCGAAAAAAAATAGTGATAAAGAAGAAATATTTTATTAAATAAATAATACAAAATAATTATTAATATTTATAACTGTGTTTTTCGAATAGAACATAAATTTATAAATATATGGCAAAGATATAATTAAGAACTAATTATAGTTTATTTTTCTTAATTCTTGCTATTAAAATAAACTTTATCACTTTATTTAAAAAAAATTGATAAAATAAATTAATTACTTAATTTCTGTTTAAAAAATATTTTATTTAGTCCTTATTAGAATTTATAATTAAGGTGTAGCCGACTATATTTGATTTCATTAAATTTTGTCTCATTTATCATTTAAATAATTTTCTTTATTTGACTTTAATTGATGTTTAAACTCGAACACTTTGATGGGTGATATTTAAATGATATTAATTATAGTTATATGTAACAATAAAATAAAATAACTATAAAAAATCTGAATAAAAATTTTGACTAAAGAGAAGATAATTAATGAAAGGGTTAACAAAAATGTGTTAATTTGGAAGTGTTGAACCAAAGTAATCACAGGTTGGATGTGTATCTGAAATCTCTGGAGAAGAGGCAAAGCCGCAGAGACAAGTCTTATGTAGTAGTCATCATCCTTAAAAAAACATGGTCTAAAAGTAGACAAAACACAAGCAATACCACCCTTGCATTTCGCTGTCTTCTTCGTTCTCAACCCCAAACCCTTCTCCTCAAATTAATACTCCATACTCTTACGTACATATGCACCTTGCCCCACCCTTTCAGCTCGGGCGGCGAGTGGAGATTTTCTCTCCTCTTCTATTTCCTTTTTTTTTTTCTTTCAATTTTTTTTCACGGCCACCTACCACCCCACCACACCGCCGCTGCCCCAACAACCAACGTAACTTGATTAACGAACACACCAATAATTAACCAACGTTATTGTAGGAATAACGGTAATTAACCATCATGACTTGCAATGCACACCCTTTTCAGCTTTTAGAGATAAATGTTGTATCTGCTCAGGATTTGGCTCCTGTGTCCAAATCCATGCGTACCTATGCAGTCGTTTGGGTTCATCCTGAAAGAAAATTGACCACCAGGATCGATCAGAATGGCCACACGAACCCACAATGGAATGAGAAGTTTGTGTTTCGGGTAGATGATACGTTCTTGAATGCTGAAACCTCGTCTATTATGATTGAAATCTATGCTGCAGCTTGGCTTCGTGACGTGCAGATTGGTTCTGTTAGAGTTCTGATTAGCAACTTGTTTCCTTCGAATAATAATAACTCGAAAATGAGGTTCGTTGCGCTTCAGATTCGCCGCCCATCAGGGAGGCCTCAGGGAATCCTGAATATGGGTGTGCAGCTCCTAGACAATACCATGCGAAGTATGCCTTTGTATACTGAGCTCAGCGCTTCTGCTGTTGGGTTCAATGACCTTATCGATGCCAAGACCAATAAACAGAGCATCGAGGAGAAGACGTCGAATTTGCGCAGAACCAAGAGTGACCATACTGATTTCACTACCACAGCGGATGAATTTGGCGTGAAAGGAAGTCTCAACGCCAAGTCATCGGTGGTAAATGGTGGTTCAATGGTGAATTCTTCCACAATAAAATCCACCAGTAAAGAAAAAGATACTGGGATCGGCGGAAATGGCAACGGAAGCATGGTGAACGGATCACTTTGCTCCGACGTGGGGCCTTCTGCTTCTGTAGTAGCAGCAGCAATAGCAAAAGGACTAATTAAAACGCCAGGAAATGCAGGTAGTCAAAACAAAACCGGAGGAAGCAGCTCCATTATTGAGGATTGGACAGATAACGATAGTGTGGAAGGCCTAAGAACAAAGCTGGAAAGATGGAGAACGGAACTTCCAGCCATTTACGATAACGATGCTAATAAAATGATGTTAAAAAGCAGAAAGAAGCATCACCGGAGGAGAAGATCGGATAATCCGGGGTTGTTTACATGTTTTGGTAATGTTTTCGGATGTGAGATTTCGATTACTTGTGGAGGAGGCAGCAACAAGAAGAAGTACGGAAATAAAAAGGTTTGTCACTTAAGTTCTGTGGACAGTGAATCATATTTGTGAGAAAGAAAGAAAGAAATTGATAATGGGTCTTGAGCTTCCATCAGCTGGTAAACAACACAAGTTGAACAAAGCAGGAATTAATTTGCTGTTGCTGGAGATTGCAAATGCTGAGGATGTATACGGTGATCAATTGCAGGGATATTTCTTGGGTTTACTGGGGGAATATATATCACTGCGCATAGGTCAAGGGAAAGGGTGGAATCAGAGGATGCGCACTGGTGAGGAATGATGGGAAGATTATCAGAGTTTTTCTTTCTTTTTCATTTTGTACATTCTTTCCAGTAAATCATAAAAATTATAATCCCCGAATTGCATGGGCTACATTATCTTTATTCCCTACCCTGGCATTAATCCAAGCCTATTTGGAAGTTAGATTGACAATGACAAGAAATGCCATATTGTCAAAGAGAGGAGATTGCAAAAGGGCTAAGAAACCTGATCAAATTAATAATTCTCCTGGCAATGTATATATTTCTGTGAAGAATCAATTTCTTCATCAACCCCCTGAAGGTTAGACTGTCTAAATCAATCCAAAAGCATAATTTGAAAAATCTGACTAACGCTATCTAACTGTCGAAATAAATCCATTTGGCAAAATGAGACTTTTAATTATCTTTGACACTTGCATCCTGATTCCTTTACTCTCAACAAACCATCATCGCCCTTTTGTCAGCCATACAGGGAAGTAGGACCACACATAGAGACGATAAAAAAGAGGAACTCTACGAGCCAAATTGTAGAAGGCAACCCTCCACCCAACTCTCTCTCTCTCTCTCTCTCTCTCCTCTTTTCTTTCTGATGTCTCATGGCTAATAGTGAATCAGATTCTAAACAACTCAATGAAGAATCATCAAGGGAAACCACTGTTAAGTACAGAGAGTGTAGGCGTAACCATGCAATCTTGATTGGTGGCTATGCAGCAGATGGTTGTGGAGAGTTCATAGCAAAAGGTGATCAAGGTACTAAAGAAGCTCTTCTTTGTGAGGCCTGTGATTGTCACAGAAATTTTCATCGAAAAGAGTTGATCAAGAAAGGTACACCGCTTCTTGGCAGCCACCTTTTTCCTCCTCCATATGCACTGCCCTATCCTCTGTGGAAACAGAGGAATGCTTCTGGGTTTCATCCATTGCCTGCAGTTTCTTCAGAGCCTTCGCCTTGTCCTTATTGTCACCACCATTACTGTCCGCAAAATGTGCAGAGTTTGATCAGTGATGAAGAGTCGGTGATATATAATGGAAGCCAGAATGAGAAAAAGATGAAGGCAGGGAAGAGGCCTAAAAGGGAACATTTATAAATGCCAAACAACAAAAAGATGCCATTATGATCACCACCGCCAAATTGGCCTTTTAGTTGGTGTGGAGTCTCCAAAAAGACAAGGGGCTTTGCCCTTTCGTTGAAATGTCAATGGTCGTTCCCTTTCAGCTAATTGTGCTTAGGGTTGTGTGCGTGAAGCCTTTCAGTTTGGGCTCGTTTGCTTAGTTCCAATTGCTCTTTTTTTTTTTTTTTTAGATTTTTATTAAAGCCCAATTTTTCTGTGGCATGGAGGAAAGCACAATTTAGCATTACATTGCTCCAATTGCACTTCTTCATTTTTTTTTCACCCAAAAACCCAGTTCTGTAGATTTGCAGGAGTCAGTCCACAAAATATTTTCCAAGCTAATATCTCGGGGACTAAGATGTTATATTGAATCTCCATGTATAGAGATTTAAATGTCATGCATTCATCATTTAATAAAAACATTAAACCAAACGGATAAAAAATAATACTAGTCTTTCATTACATGGATATGCATTTTGCCACAAAAGAGGATAACTGCAAGGAACCTCTAAAGAGATGTTCTTCTTTATTCAGGCCCCAGTGCGGAGCTTAAGAAGGGGCAGACTGAGGGACGTTTGTTTTCCAGCAGTAGGTTGAAGACGATCGGGGCAGAAATGAAAGAATAGAGAAAGACAAGTGCATAATATGTGCAAGCAAATGCATTCGTCAACTTATTCATATAAACTTTAAACAGCAACAAGTAATGCAACTCTCTCCCTCTCTAACTCGATTCACTCTCCCATGTAATGCAATTCTAAGTTCAAAACCAAAGTTAATCTCCCTAAACGTTTATGCGCAAAAACTTGAGATCAGACGTCATTCTTTTTCAGCGTTGGCTTCTCCCCTTTGAAAATCAGAACAAGGATACCAGGAAACTAATCGCTATCAGAAGAGTATGAACTATTCGAGTTGTCATCGGAATCCGAGGAATAATCACTGCTGGAATCAGAGTTTCCTCCAACGAAATTGAATTTTGTTGGAGCCGGGCAAATCACTGCCAAATGTTCCTTTATTTCATCCTGGTTGAAGTCAGGATCCTTCATGCATTCAACAGTAATCTCCTCAAGCATAGGTGAATTTTCCAGCACAAATTCGACAAACTTCTTCTCAAATTCTTTACCATGGAAAGATCTCACTGTCACTTTCTGCAATTGATTCAGGGAAAAAGGAGAATGATATTGCTCTTCCCAAAATTGTAGAATAGGTTCAGAGACAGCTTCATTTTTGCAGCCACATGCCTACACAATAAAATGAGATCATCAACAGTTCTACAATGATCCAGAGGATGAGTGTTTCACAAAGAAATAGAGTTGTCATCTAGCTACTTTGCACTCACTTTTATATCAAGAATTTGCAAGTTGAAGGCACTTCCAATCAAAGAGAGGAGACTTGAGACTTCGTCCACCTTCTCAAAACAAAATGCATTTATTCCAAGGGTCCTCAGATGGCTATAAGTAGTTGCAACTTCTGTAAATGTATCACCTGCAGCCAAGAACTAGAAGCAAAAGCAGAGACTAACAAAATCAGCAACATCATTTTCTAAAAATGTGCCCAACACAATCTAAGAAGTTTTCTCACCTTCTGAAATTGACATCGCACAAAAAGCTCCTTAATTGCAGGTGGCAGACCACGGAATTTGAATCTTAGATCAAACTGGTTATTCTCAGAACCAATCCGATATAAATTGATAGACAAAACCTCAAGAAGTGGAGTGTCGAAACAAATAGATTTGAATTCTCCATCAAAGCAAAAATACTTGAGATTGAGGACATTGATGTGAAGATGATCAATACAGCTCAAATTTCTTACAATCAATCGTTCAAGCAGTGGGCAGCCAGAAATAAGCCTTTCAAAATCAGCAGTTGCAATGTTAACTTTGTTCAACTGAAGGCTAATAAGATTATGAAATCCTTTGAATGAATGTACCCATTTAATCTCAAAATGACGGAGGTTTAACCTCCTCAACTGCTGACAAGAAAACAAACCAGATGGTACTTCGTTGCGCCGACCTCTCCGGATAATAAGAGACAGTTCCTGAATTGACTTCTGATATAGCCTCCAAATCCACAACTTCAAGTTGTAACAGTCTTTCACTTTTTCAACAGACACAGAAAATTTCTCAATTTTCCCTTCATGTCTAGTAAGGATATAATTGATTATACCCTCAAGCTTCCGTTGTGACCTTTCATGAAAAAAGTTCTCATCAACTATAATATGCGGCACCGCATGCCATTTTTCCCTCCAATTCTTTGACAAGGTACTGGTCCTCACAGCATCTTTTAATGGCAAACATGCGAGGATGTGGTCTATTACATTGCTTGGAAGATCACTGATTCTATCTAAACCAGAACTAAGACCAATTCTCTCCATAATAGTTTATGTGCTAAAATCCAAGCCTGCAATTGAAACAGACCAAATCAATTATCTTTTGGACAGTTTTTCTTAGATGACACAAACATTGGCATTGCAGATTAACACTTTCATGAATTAGATCCCAAAAGCACAAAGAAAAAGAGACAATCATCATCTACAGGTTGTCCACAACATAGAGTGATAAACAATATAACATCACAACTTAGTTGTCAGGTCCTTCCACATTAACATAATTGGATTCTCTTCTCAAAGAAAAAAAAAATAACTAATTGGATTCGCCTAAAAACATTTCATCTTTCTTTGTCACAACTCCACTTACATGTTCAACTTGAATCTTGGTGATTAATTATTAAGTAATTTATCAAAAATATTAATCCAAACATTCATGAACAAAGAATGCAGCTGCAATCATAATAGCTCAGCTCATGTACTTCTTTCTTATTATTAGAGTTAGAACAAGAAGAAAACAAATTATCATATGTTTGAATGGCTCCCTCATTAGCTGTGTCTTAAAAGTGTTCAAAAGTTGCATCCAGTTTCCAATTTAATCAAGTCCGTCTTTCCTCATTGCTAATCCAACTACCAGATTCCTACAATACCAATATTTAATATCCATCAAGATATTAGTTACAGCATGCATTAAGGCACTAAATAGTTATAGTACGAACAGATTGTTTCCAAGAACAATATTCTTAAAAATAAAAAAGAAAAAAGAAATTTAGTTTTCCTGGAAAATTTTTCGTTTTTGACTTTCCAATGAAACAAGAAAGTGCGCGTACGGCAGAAAAATGCTTCTCATTATCCGAAAATACTTCCGCAGAAATAATCATCAACTCGATAACCATAAAAAAAAAAAAAAAGAAATGTTTAATTTCAATCAATTGAAAAGCTAAAGAGATAAGAACCCTAGAAATCAAAGTGTATCATGGATCTGATCTTTTCAAGAATGAAACCGAAGATAACACAACAACAGAAACATGCATCTTAGCTCTCCAAATTTGGTTTCTATCTCCAAGAATTATTTGGAAAACAAGCTCAAAATTGATAAAAATAAATAAATAAAATAAAATAAGATCATAAGAGTACCTGGATTATGTTCTGAAAATTTGCGGCTTTAAATGCCCCTAGTAAGGTCACTGGACTTGAATCGGTTGCTATTCCTATAACGATTTAAAGGCAAAGGCGAAAATGGTGAGTTATATAGAAGGGAATCAGAGCAAAGAAATTTCCTGATGCCCACACCACAAGGTGTTTGCAATTTCCAGGAGTCTTACTAAAACGAAAGTCAAATCTTTTTCAACAATATCCTCCAATACCCACCTCCTGTAACTGCTGATTATGAAGACAGAAACCAATACCCTCATCACGCAAATTCATTCGCACACAAGGAACTGTATAAGTCCAATAAACTATCAAGCAGCTCACTCACACACAAGTATTTGGTACTCCACACACACGCACAAGCAAACAGCGCACTCACACACAAGTATTTGGTCCTGCACAAACACACAAAGAACACAAATATTTATGTCGGTGGGAGGCTACAAGAAAACCTAATCATGTCTAGTGAGCAGTAATCATGCTTATCATTTAGATCTAAATTGTCGTTATGTGAATTGTTCTTAAATTAATGATCTTAATAGTTTTAATTTATTTTTTATTTATGATAATAATAATTATCTAATTATTATTAAATTTTTAATTATAATAATAATTAAAAAATTATGATAATATTTATTAAATTTTAAAATTAAATTTTTAAATTTATAAATTATCAGTATCAAATTTAATTACAATAAATTATAGTAAATATATTTAAAAATATTCTTTAATTTTTTTTAAATAAATTAGATTTTAATTTTAAAAATTAAGAAATGACATTTAGTAATTAATATTTTTTTATATTTATATTTATAATGATAAAATAAAAATATTTAAAAATTAAATAAAAATATATAATTAAATACTTAACATAAAAATAATAATTATAAAATATAATAATTTTTATATAATATATATCACATAACAAAATAAAAAGAAAATATTTTCGTATGATAAATTTTTTTTTTAAATAAAATATTATGTACCAGCGCTGCAAAAAAAAACTTTATATATACATATTTCAATTACTTCTTAAAAAAAATAAATAAAATCGTAAGAAAAACAAGGGTTGGGTTTTTTTCAAATAAAGTGAAATAGATGGCTTAGCTATGGCCACCCTCGGTGTGATTGAGCTATGGAGGCCATAAGAGAATGGAAAAGGTAAAGAGTAAGAATAGAAATAGAAGCCATCAAAGGAGATAAGGTATCCTATGGAGAGCTTCACTGACCTCTTCTTCCTCTTCCTCTTCCTCTTCCTCTTCCTCCAATGGTGGTTAATTCTCCCTTGTGTTTGTGCAAATGAAAATTGAGTGAAGATGGAAACGAGTGCGAAGTGATTTGCCAATTTATGGGGATGGGGTTAAAGGGGCTGCTTAGCGAGTAAGCTAATGGAAATTAGTGATTAGGCTTGGCTTGAAAGCTGGACGGTGGAGCCGGGGCCTTGGTGGGAGAGGGTCCAATCCAGTCCTTAGGCGGCAAGTTGGACTTGGAGAGGTGGAAATTTGTGCTCTCCAGATTTGAGTCCGATACAAACTTGTAGGCTATGATATGGCGGCGGGTTTAACTTTAAAAGCAAAATGTTTAATTTAATTTTTGTATTTATTGAAAATTTTTAATTTATTTTATTTTTTAATTTTATTTAAATTAATTTAAAATTTTTAATTTAAATTTAATTTAGTTTAAATATTAAAATTTATAATCTAATTTTTTTGAGTTAAATTAAAATTTTTGAATTCTTAATTTAAGTCTAAAAATCAAGAATTTCAATTTCTTGATAATATATAATTTATAAGATAAGATATTTATACTTTTAAAAAATATGTTATATAATAAATATTATATAATAAAGATATTTTCAATATAATAAATATTTTAAATACAATAACAAGTATTTTAATTTTATTTTATTTAAATATTTTATTTAAAATATTTATTATATTTGAAATAAATATATTTTATATATTTAAATATGATATATATAATTATTTAAATGATATATATATATATATATATATATATATATATTAAATTAGATCAATATCATATAAAAAATATTTTCAAGTAAATATATTTAAATTCAAATTATATAAAATATTTTAACATGCAAAACCCACTTCTAACTATCAACAGCAGCAAGGAAGGGCAATCTACATGGAATTATAACAAATCTACATGACAATCTAATAAGAAATATATATATATATATATATATATATATTTCAAAAATAATAAATATTTTAAATTAAATATTTAAATTAAATGAAATTAAAAATTTTATTATTATATTTAAAATGTTTATATTGAAAATTTATTTATTATATAAATAAATATTTAAAATATGTAAATATATTATCTTATAAATTATATTTGTTATATATGATAAATATAAAATATATTAACTATTTAAATATAAAGTTTAGAGCTAAGGAATTATTTTTGTAGATTTCACAAAATCTCAGAAAATAAATTGTTTCAAATCGAAAATAGAATTAAGGGTATTTTGATTATTTTACTTATAAGAAAAACTAATATGTGTATATATTCAAATTAAAGAGACTAAACCTATTTGTTGTTATTGTTATAACTGTTATTGAAAAAATTACTTTTTTAAATATATTAGTTAAAGAATATTAAAAAATAATTTAAAATTAAATTTAATAAATTTAATCCATGCTAAAATAAAAAAATAATTTTTTCAAGCTACTTTTTTTAATAATATTTGTATTCAAAAAACAATTTCAGTCTTCAAAAGCAGTGTCAAATAGGCACTAAATTATTTAATTTTAAAAATATAAATATTAAATTATAAATTTTATCAAACTTTAAAAATTGAATTATAATTTATCTTTTTAAGTTTTGAACATAATAATTAACTCTTAATTATAAATTAATTTGAATCAATTATATAAATTATTTTTGGCTAATTAGTTTTGCTTAGACATCATATTAATATCCAGCAAAATTTGAATGAAAACAACCACAAAATTCTTGGAGAATCGTTATCTCTACTTCTTTTTTTTTTTTTTAAGAAAAATTTGTCTAACCCAAATTCTCATGGGCCAATGTTGCACTCTTAAATATCAATGAAGTCAAGCTTCAAAGCCCAATTTGAATTTGGGAATATGAAAATCATTCCCTAGGCACTCTTTGGGCTTTTTACAATACAAACAACAGATAAAAAAAAAATTAAAAGTATTTTTTTATGATCTCATAAAAGAGCACATTTATGAATTTTATATCATATTAAATTTAAAATTTTAAAATAATAAAATTATTTTTTTTTATATAAAAATTTTATATTTACATATTTTTAATAAATATGTTAAATTATTAAATTTAATTTTTATATTATCATTAATAAAAAAAAATAAAAGCTTTCAAGACTCTTTCTGTTCTATTTCAAATGTCTTTTAATATTTTTGTATAAAAATTAAAAAAAATAATTAAATAACCTTATTTTTATAAAAAAAATATTAATGATTGATTAATGTATTTTTATAGTAAGTTTAGAATGCAGAAAGGCTATAAGAAATGATCAAAATAATAATAGACAGACAAAATTTAAAAAAAATAATATTTTTTTTAAAATTTTTAAAATAATAAATAAAATAATTTTGAAAAACTTAATTTCAAATCTCAAAATTTTTAAAATAATTTTATATCATTATTTATAATTTATATTTTTTTATTAAAAAAAAAGAAGAAGAGGGATTAAATATGAATTTTAAAATTTAAAATAATTCTTATTAACAGTCCTTTTCCCCGTCATGTTGCAATTGATGTCGATTCATGATTTCCACGTCATCATTAAATCTTAATCCACATAAAAAAAATAAAAAAAAATGTATTTTTCAAAATATTTATTGTGCAGGGAAGGAGGGAGGGAGGGAGGGAGGGTCGGCCCAAAAGTCAGGACCACAAAAGCCGCCCAATTAGACTTGGAAATGTCAAATTTTGTCCACGCATGGATATTATTTTTATTTTTATTATTATTATTTTGGAAACGTGGAGAATATTGCTATTAAATACTATTACTTAACAATAATTATGATTAAAAGTTCAATAATTTTTATATAATTTTTATATTAATTGTTATATTATTTATTAATATAATTAAATGGAATCTATGATTGCTATTATAATGATTAAATCTCATCAATGCTAATTTTTTTTTATATTTATAATATAATTAAAAAAATAAATTCTCTTTACTATTATTATTATTATTTTAATTAATTAAAAATATATACACACATGGGATAGAAAACACACACAATTTAATAAAATTATAGCAATTTAGTGAATAAACATGTTGATAAATTTCAAATAGGTAACACCCATAAATAAATTTTTATTTTAATTTTCTTGTATAATTAGGTCTAATTATGGATAACATTATTATTATTATTATAAGGATGGGTTGTCTAATTAATTTATTTAAATAATTATTTTCAATTAATTTATTTATTGGAATAAAAAAGGATTTCTTAATTTATTGTTTGTTTCTTTATTTCACGTGAAGGGCAAGGAACCAACCTTCTTCTTCTGTTCCTGACGATTAGGTTAGCTTTTTATTAATCGCGAGTGAAAAAAAATATATATAAATTAAAAAAAAATTGACAAATGGCATACCCACGCGAGTGCCAGTTGTTGACTTTTGCTCCCATTCACGAATTGGTGGCTTAGATTTTAAATAATTAAAAGCATACCTTCACCGAATAATTTCCTTGCATAATTTTATTCAAAAATTTATGTATGCATTTATAAATCTATATATACAAAATAATTTCTATAATAATTTATGTTAATAAAATATATATTAAAAATTTACAATTTAGTCATTGAATTTAATCTTATATTATGTTTTAATTACTAAATTTCAAAAAATTAATTCTTTAATCTCTTACTTTTATACTATATTACATTTTAATTTTTAAATTTTAAAAAATAAATTATTTAGCACCTTTAATTTTTATATATAAAATAATTTAATTCTTATAACATTAATGTTTATAATAATTTTATTTATTAGCATAAAAATTAAATTATTCAATATATTAAAATTTCAGTGATTAATTTGTGGTATAGTGTAAAACTTAAAACTAAATAAATAATTTTTAAAAATTTAAGACTAAATTGTCATATAGTAAAAAATTTAAGAACTAAATAATTAATTTTTTAAAATTTAAGAATTAAAGTGTAATGTAGAATAAAATTATAAATTTTCTAATAAATATTAAAGTAATGAGAAAATTAGAGGTGTAATGGTAAATTCAATTTAAAACTAAAGTGAATTAATAAAATTAAATCTTTAAAAAAATAAAATAAAATAAAAATTAATTTTAATAAAGAATTGAATTAATGGAATATAGATGTTGTATTAATGTTTGAATGTGCTATATAAATAAAATATTAATAGAGTAAGTGGTGAAGAAGTAAGAAGCCTTCCTTCAAGTGAAGGAAGATCACAAGCAGACAAAGCCTTTAGCGCCATTTACCCTCCAAAGAGGAAAACAAAACTAAACCAAACTACCAAACAAATAATTAAAACATCATTAACCATAACTGTTTCTCTCTCTCTCTCTTGTCTGGGTCTTGATTAAAGTCTCTGAGACTCGCTGGTTCATAAATAAATGCAGATTCATTGAGAGAGGGTGGTAAAGGGAAATAAATAAGCCTTCTTTGCTCTCTCTCTCTCTCTCTCTCTCTCTCTCTGGGTTTTCTTTGAAATTGCAACAGGCATTTGGAAAAAGAATTTTTTGGTTTTGGTGGCTCTTTGATTCTTTTTAGTTAGAGACTTGTAAGGATGTTTGGGTGTGATTGTTTTTACTGGAGCCAAGTTATTGATTTCTACTCACCTGAGCCTCAACCTTTCTCTTTGCCTGCTCCAATTCCCCAGTGGCCTCCAGGTATGAACTCTTAACCTCCCAAAAAAAAAAGCCTGCAGTTGATTATACTTTTCTCTTTTCAATTATTTTTTGGAACATATAATTTCTGGGTTTTGGGAGTTCTTTACAGTAAATGATTAGGAATTGCTTGTTTCAAATATCAGAACATCCCTGATGATCCTAACTAACAGAACGTCCCTTATATATGGTGTAGCTATATCCCCTCTCAATATCTCTGTGCGCGCGCTAAGAAAGGTAGTTAATTTTGGGTCATCTAGGTGGATCAACTAACAACCAAGTCACAGTCTCATATTTTAGCTATTCCTTCCCTCCCTCCCGTTTTCTCTCTCTCTCTCTCTCTCTCAATAGATGAAAAAGGTATCTTTGTTATCTGAAAGCTCAAAATTTGAACTTTAATGGCTGCTACTAATTGATTTGCTTTTATCTTTTATTACATCTTTGGTCAATATTGGCTGGCTTTGCTAAATATTTTTGGGGAAAGAAGTCGAATAATAGAGAAGACTCCTTAAAGATTTAAACTAAGTAATGGAATGCTATAAGGATCTTTTCCATTAACTTTGCTTGCCTCTGCGCATCAAAAGATTGCGATCCTTATTTTTTCCTGTGATGAGTTTAAATTTTTAGATTCAAGTTATTGTCTTGCCCAGGCTTTGGAGAAGTTTGTTCAAACAAATTCAGGAACTGTCAAATCTTAGAGAATCTGGCATGCCTTGAAAGCAGAGGCTTGCATGGCATTTGAAGCTTTGGAAATATAAAAATCATAAAGTGTATGCTGCTTACGGCACATATCCTCTTTCTTCTTTTTGAAGTGGTGGATTTTTTTTTCTTTTGATTTTTGGGTTTCCAAATTTTGTGTTTTTGGTTGTGGTTTAAGCAATGGAGGAACATCTATTCGTTTTTGGTACTTAAAAAGAAGAAATTTGATGTCTGTTGCATAGGGGTACAGCCTTTTTAAATGGAATGAGATGCTTTTGGGGAAATTTTTTTTCCCCAAAGTATGGAATTAATGTATTGTTCCCAAGGGCAAACACTATATCATCAATGCTTATTATATCTTTAAACATCCGTTGACTGGTAGTCTAAAGACTTTTTGCTCATTATGTTTACGTTTGTATTGTTGGTTGGCTTTCTTATGGGAAACACATACAGTTTCTGATTTATTTAGTCAATCATTTGATTAAACCATGAATTCAAACCTGAATTGGCCAACTATGCTTTTGATGCAATGATGTCCGCATCATTCAATCTTTCAATTCATACAAAATAACTTGCCCCTGTATTCCCAGGTCAAGGATTTGCTACTGGAAGAATAAACCTAGGAGAACTAGAAATCATCAAAATTACACAATTTGAAAGTGTCTGGAGCAGCAACCAGTTGCATGGCAAAAAAAATGGAGTCGCATTTTATAGACCTGTTGGGATCCCTGATGGTTTTTATTGCCTTGGCCACTACTGTCAGTCCAATGACCAACCATTGAGAGGGTATGTTGTCATGGCTTGTGACGCCAACGAGCAGAAACCTGAAGTTTGCCAGCTCTGTGACTCAAAATCAGGCTCTCCAGCTCTAAAGCAGCCCCTTAACTACTCATTGATTTGGAGTACCAATTCACATGATGATGATTGTGGTTACTTTTGGCTACCAAACCCCCCATATGGTTATAAGGCAATGGGTGTTGTGGTCACTAACAAGCCAGAGGAGCCTAGCATTGAAGAAGTTAGATGTGTTCGAGTAGATCTTACAGAAAAATGTGAAACTTGTGATTTAATAATTTCCACAGATTCAAAAACTTTCAAGAATCAATTTCAGGTCTGGAACACAAGACCCTGCAAAAGGGGAATGTTTGCTAAAGGTGTTTCCGTTGGGACATTCTACTGCAGCACCTACTTGAGTTCTGGTGATGATCTGCTAGATGTAGCATGCTTGAAGAATCTTGACTACACCCTACACGCAATGCCAAATCTAGACCAGATTCATGCACTCATTAATCACTATGGCCCTACTGTATTCTTCCATCCTGATGAAGATTACATGCCATCATCAGTACAGTGGTTCTTCAAAAATGGAGCACTTTTGTATCAAGATGGCAAGGATGAGGGTCAACCTATTGATTATAGGGGTTCAAACTTGCCTAATGGAGGTCAAAATGATGGGGGATATTGGATTGATTTGCCAAATGATGATGATGCAAGAATTAATATCAAAAGAGGAGATTTAGAGAGTGCTGAGTTTTATATTCATGTGAAACCAGCACTCGGAGGAACTTTCACTGATATTGCAATTTGGGTATTTTGTCCCTTCAATGGACCAGCCACCCTTAAAGTTGGGTTAATGAATATACCTATGACTAAGATTGGGCAACATGTGGGCGATTGGGAGCACTTCACTCTTCGTGTAAGCAACTTCACAGGAGAACTATGGCAAGTCTTCTTCTCTCAGCATAGTGGTGGCCAATGGGTGAATGCTTCTGATTTGGAATTCATTGAAGGTAATAGGCCAATTGTTTATTCGTCAAAACATGGTCATGCTAGTTTCCCTCATCCTGGTACTTACCTTCAAGGATCAACAAAGCTTGCAATTGGAGTGAGAAATGATACTGCTCGAAGCAAATACTATGTGGATTCAAGCACAAAGTATCAGCTTATTGCAGCTGAGTATCTTGGAGATGGAGTTGTCAGAGAGCCATGTTGGCTGCAATTTATGAGAGAATGGGGTCCAACCATCGTATATGACTCAAGATCTGAACTAGATAAGATTATCAGTCTCCTCCCATTCTTCGTTAGATTCTCAGTGGAGAACATCTTTGACCTGTTCCCAACAGAGCTTTACGGCGAGGAGGGGCCAACTGGACCTAAGGTAAAAGATAACTGGTTGGGAGATGAAATATGCTAGTTTCGTGGCGTCCAAATCCTGCATTGTGCTTATTACTATCTCTATTTATCACCGTCTAGGCATGTTGATAGATGGTTTGGCAAAGCTATGGATCTGCAGCTGGATCATCACCTATAGCTTTTTACTGTGCTGGATTGCTGTATAGAGGGCACTTGAAAATTATGATTTGCCTTTTGTGTTCACAAGAAGCAAGAAATTCTGTCTAGACTACAGAGCTAGAAGAGGTGTTCATACCACAGCCAAACATGAGATCAGTTCACAATTATGCTTCACTGAGATCAACAGCATTGATTGCCAACATTGGCTGAATTTTTATTTTTTATTTATTTTTTTTTTGCATCATTTGAAGTCTCTAGTGCAGTGTTTGCTATTGTAATGAAAGCTGTTAAAAAATGGAATTTGTCAATGAATTGCTTGGAAGAATTTAATTTAAATTTTTTAAATTTTTATATTTAAAAACATAATACAACTCAATTCAACTAAACTTTTATCCCAAAAATTTGGGGTCTGCTATATGGATTCGCATTTTCCACTCTAAACGATTTTGGGGGTTAAATCCTCAGAAATTTGTAATACTTCTAGGTCGTGTTGTGTTACTCTCCTCTAAGTCAATTTAGGTCTACCTTTTTTTTTCTTTTTATCCTCTAACTTAATGTGCTCTACTTGTCTAACTGGATCCTCCGTATGTCTACGCTTTACATGACCAAATCATCTCAATCTTCCTTCTCTCAACTTATCCTCAATTGGTACCACTTCTACCTTTTCTCTAATACTCTCATTACGGACTTTATCTAGTCTGGTATGGTTACTCATCCACTTTAACATTCTCATATCTGCAACTCTTATCTTAGACGCATACGACTCCTTCAATGTTCAACAATCACTACAATATAACATAGCCGGTCGTATGGCTGTACGGTAAAATTTCCTTTCAACTTATTGGGAATTTTGTGATCACATAAAACTTCCGTGGCACTTCTCCACTTCAAACCATCCGGCTTTAATCCTATGACTAACATCCTTCTCACATGTGATTACTTTGGGACAGTACCATTTCATCCAAACTAACTTATTCCCTATCACCAGTTTGGCCTTCACTGAACTTGCAATGCATGTATTTTGTCTTCGTTCAACTTAATTTAAAGCTCTTTGACTCTAGAGTACTTCTCCAAAGCTCTAGCTTTCTATTGACTCCTTCTCGCATCTCATCTATCAGAACAATATCATCCGCAAACATCATGCACCAAGGAATACTCTCTTGTATATGTTTCGTCAATTCATCTAAAAGTAATGTAAAAAGGTAAGAGCTTATAGCTGATATTTGGTGTAATCCAATTGAGATCGGAAAATCTCTTGTGTCCCCTCCCACTGTGAGCACAATAGTAATTGCTCCTTCATACATATCTTTCAATACTTATATGTACCTAATAGATACCCCCTTTTGTTCTAACACATTCCATAGGACATCTTTTGGAACACTATCATAAGCCTTCTCCAAATCAATAAAAATCATGTGTAGATCTTTCTTCACATATCTATATTTCTCCATCAAGCTTCTAATGAGAAAGATCGCTTCCATAGTTGAACGACCAGGCATGAAGCCAAATTGATTGAGAAATATAGAAGTATCACGAGTTAGTCGATGCTCCACAACTCTCTCCCACAACTTCATAGTATGGCTTATGAGTTTAATTCTCCTATAGTTCGAGCAACTCTATATGTCTCCCTTATTTTTAAAAATAGGTACTAAAATACTCATCCTCCATTCATCAGGCATTTTCTTTGAGTTTAGAATCTTATTAAATAATTTAGTTAAAAATGTCACTCACATATCTCCCAAACACTTACACACTTTAATTGGTATTCTATCGGGTCCACAGGCTTTACCCACTTTCATTCTCTTAAGTGTTTCCTTTAATTCTAAAGATCTAATTCTTCTAGTATAATTCACATTTTTTTTCTATCACTCTATAGTCTATATTCACGCTATTATCATTTTGACTATTATTAAAAACATAATAAGAGAGAAAAAAAAAACTTTTAAATTAAAAAAGAATTTATTATTAAAAAATAAAAGTGAGCGACAATCGTGAAATTTCATTCAATAAATGAACATGCCCTCCAAATTAATGCAGAAGTTAGATTTTTTATTTTTATTTGGCATTAACCCAGTTTTTTTATTTAGCATTAACCCCCAGTCATTACCTTTCCGAAAATCTAAGTAACTTGAACGCTTGAATGCTGATGACTTCCCTCATGAAGCCTTCACCAAATGAGTTCCCAAATCAAAAGGACTCAGGATTAACATAATTCTAGAAAAATAAATGAGATTAAAAAAAAAAAAGATGTAATTTTCATAAATCATGAAAAAAATTAGCAGGGTTAGATTTGTAGATTTGTGCAAACACTTTCAACCCATAAGAATAAGATTTGGCTTTCTTGACAACTACACGTTAAGGAAAATATGACCTCAAATTTACAAAGGCCTAATTTCCTTTGGTGTAAATTTACAAAATTCCCTATATTGCTGTGCCCCTCTACGATAAATTTAAGAAAAGAAAAGGATTAGACAGGATTTTAGCTGTCAATACCTACCAAAATGAATAAAATGGATACTACAGCGGCTGCCCTTTACAATCACAACAAATTACATTAGAATTAGCGTGTATGAACACAAGAGATGATGGCATTTCTCATCGTGCCGCCCTGCCATCTCTGTTCAGATCCTCCCAGCTTATCTCCTGGGCGCATTCCCCACATACAGTAGTGCAACCAACTTTTGTGCCCTGACTTCGGAGTGTCAGCAAGTGAGAAAGATTAGTGCATTTTCTCTGCAACATGCGACTCCTAAAATTGCCCTTGTAATGTGTAACGTTGGAATTAGAAGCCTCAGGTGCAGGAGGGGCCATGCTTGAAGTAGGCAAGCTGCTTGTCTCTGGTGCAGAAGGAACAACACTTGGCATGGGTGGCTTTCGCTCGAATGTGGATTCATCAAGAGAAACTCGTTGCACTTCCTCCCACTCTAATGATCTCCTATATACTTCCCAAGCCATGTCTTGCTCCTCCTTTGTTAGCTTTTCCTCTTCATTCTCTTGCAAAAGGGTTTCATGCTCATGGTAATTCGCAATCCACCTAAAAGGGAGTAAAAGAATAAGGTATTGTCTATAGTCCATCCCGTTTCCGCAGTCCAGCAGATTGTAGCACTAGGTGGTTCATTAAGAATCTAAAATATCTTAAATGAAGAATGAAAGCCACAACTAAAAACAGCATTTAATAATTGCTATAAATTCATAAGGGCCCTACTATAAATTCGAGAAATATATTCTTGCTAATAGAATACTACCTAATCCCACTTTCAGCAATGCGTGCAAATGTCCAAGATGATCCACATTGAGTTATCTAAAATCTAAATATTAAAAGGAAAAAAAAAAAAAAAAAAAAACCTTGGATGGTGCTTGCTGAGTAAGCTCTCCATTAATTTGTCTGAAGAGCAGCCGCCATGAGAAAGAGGAACCCTCTGTTTCAGTGAATCTCCCACTTGGCAGCTCATGTCACGGTCATCTGCTTGGCCAAGCTCAGTTAGAGGGTCAGAATTCTCATCATCACCAAATTCAAAAAGATGCAACATTTCTTCTTTAGAAATGGTCCTGTGTACTTGTTGTCTATCGACTACCCTTGCAGCAAGCCCCTCCTTTGTCACCTGTTCATAACACTCTTCATCAAAATTCCTTCCAGAAAATACAACTAATTTAATGATGCGATTTGTTATTCCATTACCTGACGCTTGTAGATTTTTTCTTCCATAGTTCCATGTGCCATCAATCTGTAAGCAAACACTGGTTTTTTCTGGCCATACCTGAAGAATTGGAAAATAATTCTATTAGCTTCTGTTTGATGTAAAAATGATGTTTCAATTAAGGGGGAAAAAAGACATCAGTCAAAGCTGACCTCCAAGCTCTATAAATGGCCTGAAGATCATATGTTGGATTCCAAGAACCATCAACAATAACTACACGGTTCGCAGCATGAAGATTAATCCCTAGAGATCCAGCTCGAGTAGAAATCAGAGTGCATTTGACTCTTTTATTCTCAGGATCATTAAACTTCTCAACTAGTCTTTGCCTTTCAGAACTCTCTGTTCTTCCATCTAGCCTGTTGGGCAAATCAAAATGAACTTCACAATTCTTTTCATTTCAATTACAAAGGACATCATGTTCATATCAAGAACTTTAAGCCAAAACTAAGAACCCCTGGGTGATGACAGGTTCATGGCGACATATGCCTACCTGTACCAATCTTTTCCTTTTCTCCAGAACTTTCCTCTTTTTCCATGTCGAGGCAATCTTGAAAGATAAAATTCAATGAGATCTAAAGTGGGAATGCTTTGGCTAAAAACCAATGCCTTATCACCCACATGAGAACACATGCTTAAAATGTCCATCAGCAATACCATTTTGCCACTGTAATCAAGCTCTTTAAAATTATTTTCATGAAGAAGATCATTCCACCAATCCTAGAGAGACAAAAACAACAATTATCCATCAACAGATTACCCAAAGAAAAAAGGAACCTATACAAAAAGGAAACAAATCATGATGAGATTCAAAGCAAATTGAGACTTCTGAATAAGAGTGAAGATATAAAATTAGATGATGATTAAAGGGGCACACCATGTGGATGCATCTCTTAACAATATAAAACAATTTTGGCAAACTGTAGGAGCATATATTAATACACTACAAGCATAATTTGTTGCATTTGTACCTTCTGAAAAAATCCACCATTGCTTTTCCCGTGCATAAAATCATTTGCACTTCTTGGCTTCTCTGTTCAGCAATAAAAATAAACATTAAATACAAATGCACGTAGAATTATGAAGGAAGGAGGAAAGAGGAAAATTTTTAAATAACAGCCAACAAGTAACATATAACAGAAAATAAGGCTACCAAAACAAGTTTTAATGTAAGCTATTGAGATTTCATAATATTCAGTTTTATGCTTTCAAATTAGGCTTATATCCAATTAAATAGTGCAGGCCAAATTAAAATCCAAACAAAAACTTGATATATTAGTTTTGTTTAGTTCTTTTTTACTCTTCTAGATAGATTTTTTTTTTCAGTTTAAATAAAATTCAAACTTCCATCAAATCACAAAAAATATAAAGATTAGCCAATGGTAGATTAATTCAAGAATAACTAGCAATAATTTGCAGCTGTAAAAAATAATTCAACCTACAAACCAATATGTTGACAACATATCTAATATGCACTACTATCAAGGCATCAAACAATCAAGAAACAAGAATGAATAGTAACAAAGTTAAAGTGTACCTCCAACAATATTATTGTAATCTATATTTTCATCACTAGAACTTTCATCTGCAATAAAATTCTCAACAGTTTCCTCATGACTAACGTAATCTCTATCTTTTCTCAATTGCAGAATCCCAGGATGGTTCCATATCTGGCAAACATGGTAAAACTTTTTGTTAAAGGAAGCAAACATAGATAAAAAAAAGCAATTATTTGAAAGAAAATAAAATGATGCATCAATATATGCATCAAGGACTAATCCAGCTCTTCTCCTTCATTTGTGATTACTCAATCATTTTCACAAACATCCACTTTTCATACACCCAAGAAATATATGGCAAAATGATGCAGATTTTATCAAATAGCAAATTTTTTAAATAAAATATTGTTAGATGAATTAATGCATCAGACGCCTTCATTCCTTCACCACTTGGCTAAAGCCCAAGCATGGTTTTAAATAACAATCATTTTGTATTGGTTTTTTGACCTACTGTTACTTTACACGCCATTTCAGGACATTGACAGGGGAAGCATGGATGAAACAAACCGTTAATCTTTGCCTGCTAGCATGTAGCAACTTCTTTTGCGACTTCCAGCTAGCTTTCTTGTATGTATGGTTGTATATGATAAATAAAATAGCAGACTCTTGACACTTTAATTCTTGAGTGCATATTATATTTATGGTGAATGAATCAAGGAGCTAAGACAACACAAAAAGTATAGTCGAGAATACACCTGAGCCAGTGCCTGGTATCCAGCGAAAAAACTCTTCCTAATCTTTTCATTGGAAATCTTATCATTTGTGAATCCATGCACAACAAGGAACCTCTTGTATAATTTCCTTTGCAATGGAGACAGCTTTACAGCTATTACAAAAACAGTTTTAGGTGGCAAGTCCTTCTTCACCACAGTCATGTCCATTCTTTGGACAAATCCTTTTAATTGTTCATAAAGGATATGAGATCTCTGATTCATAATTTTCACATCATTGGTAGTTGTATTAGTATGCTGTCCGTTCTCTATAGGGTTTTGGAACCTGCAACCAAGGGAAAATACAATTAAGATAAAACAAGTAAAAAGGACATAATAACCAGAAGAGAGTAGGGGAAGAAGTCTTGCCGGTTCCTAAACTCATGGCTGCTTCCAAGAAAACCTTCTCTTACAAAATCGACCATCTGTTTCAGATATAAAACTGATCAGAATCATAACAGTAAACTAATATATGAACAACTTGTGGAGTTACTCCGTTCAAAAACATACACAATAATACTCCATTAGATTGTTTTGAAGAGGTGATCCAGTTAATGCAATCCTCCTCTGGCATTTCACTTGCTTCAATGCTTGGGTTGTATCCGCCCTGGTGTTCTTAATCATATGGGCTTCATCACAAACAAGTATATCAGGTCCATCCTGATAATTGAAAAGAAATTTTCATCAACAAATCTAACATTTAAAAGTTTATGCCATGATTCATCATTAGTCTTGGTGATACAAAGTATCCACCCATAACAAATTACTGAAATCTAAGATTTATGAAAGTGATACTCTCTAATGAGGAAAATGCCATTACAAACTGATAAAAGATTCTTTTATGAGTATCTGGTGCAGTTATGAGTTTGATTCATCCATCAGATAAGATAATATCTGCCAATTCAACAGATCTAGTAGGTATAATCATTAAACTTTAAATAAAAAGCATTCCACAACTTTTTTAATCTTTTAAGGATTTCACAAGTCTGAGAATTATAGAAAAAGATTGGTTCCAACTTCCAATGCGTTTTGGATAATTTCTTTAACAAAGCCAACTATCACTTATGTAAATTCAGCATAAAATAAAGGCTTTACTTCTCTAGTTTTCACCTTTTCCTTATATGTTGTGTGTATTGAGTCTTGATTAGAATATGATGATCCTTTATTTCTTCCCATCGTAAACTTCTCTCCTCCAAAACGCAACAATTTTCTCCAACAATCTTATTCACAAATACTCCTCAATATTTGTATCAATAAAAATTCCATACTTCGAGGAACATTCAACTTAAATCCATGTCCTTTGGTCTAACAGATAATGCACAAAATCATACCCACTATATCATTAGTCTGGCTATCAACTGAAGAATATTAAAATTTGATTAACAATGACACCAACAAAACAACAAATTTTCTACTTAACACTACAAAGGCCATCAGAAAGCCTTATTCCCTCCCAATTTAAACTAGTCAACTACTAGCCTTTTTTTGGTACAATAGGTTTTGGCTGGGATCTCAAACTCAAGACCTCACAGCCTTTGAGATAACTTTAGTAACCACTGAGCTAATGCATAAGAAAGAAACAGAGTCACTATGATTTTCTCATATAATCATAAAGAATAACTATCCAAGACAATGCAATAAGCGTATGTAAAATCATCAAACAAAAACTAAGTTTTTCCTTTTTGAGCAAAAACAAACACCAAGCCGAATGAATTGATATCAACAAAAGTTTTGTAAGCAGAGGTTCCTCAACTCAATAATTTTGAATCCAAATAATCCACATGAATCATAAAACTTGATGAAAATCCTTAACTAATGCAACAACAGACGATTTCAGGGACTGTGACGAACCTGCAAAGCATAACAAATTTCCCTAGCCATGTTTCGATCCTTTACATTCTTTCCAAAAGATAAGTTTCGAAAAGCAGTGTAACCAATAAGAAAAACTCCGCCCTTAGCCCTCCATTTTGCAAACAATTCTGCTCTTCTGTCCCTAATGCCAGCAAAAGGAACCACATAAAACTTATTTATTCTTCATAAAATCGAATGGAAGAAGGGGAAAAGAAGTATATAATTAAACCTTGAAACGTCTTCAAGCATGAAAACACGAAGGGGCTTTACTTCTGAGGGCCTCCACTTCAAGAATTCCTGCCGCCAGTTATGAAGTACATTCACAGGGGTAACAATAAGTACAGTTCTTAATCCCAAATCAACATTTCTCATAGCAGTGTACAGGAACGCTATGACCTGGAGATAGAATTGACAATCAGGAAAATTGTATGTTGTTGTTGAATTAATAACACTATGATCTGCCATATGAGAATAATTTATAGCATTGCAAGCACAATAGTTAACTGCCCTCTGTTATTAATATTACCATTTACCAATAATAGTGGTTTTTATTAAGAAACAGGAGGTATTATTCAAAACCCCCAAAGCCATGGAGGGCATAGAGGCCGGAGAGACTGGGAAAGCTAGATGATGAGGCTTGGCTATTTTCTTGAGCTTCTTCCAGTACTTCTACTTGCCTCTCCATTTTCTACTCGCATTTTCATTTTGTCTTCTGTACTTCTTTCTTCTACTTTTATTATTTGAGAGGCTTTGTGGAAGGAGCTGGTGCTAGAACTACATTGGTGGTTAAATTAATTGGTGATTGATTCATATGAAAAATATATTTCAAGTTACGATAGCAGTCAATTTGCTTTGTTATAGTCATCTGAGTCTAGCTTTATTTTTGGAGTTGTAGATGCAATGGACCATGCTCTCTTTTTCCCTATATTTTAATTTTATTTTATATGGTCTTTTGTTTCCAATGCACATTCTGTTAATCCAAATTAATGAATAAAAACAGAAATGACAAATAGAGACGCTGAGTTAATACCTGAAAAGTTTTACCCAGGCCCATCGTGTGAGCCAAAATGCAACCAAGACCTCTATCTCCAGATTTCACTTTCCCAATTGACTGAATAATATTCTCCCACATGAATCGTATCCCTGCCACCTGCAATTTCAATTTTCAAATAAACTTCAGGGAAACAACATAACAACACCTTTATAACAAAATTAAAACAATGATCAAAGACTATCATCAGCAAAAAGCTTTAAATGTCAGTAATGGAGTTAGCACATAGGGATCTCCATGGAGGGGCTCATTCCCACAATCAAGCTCCAATAATTTCACATTCCAATACCAAACGTAATGAATGGCTTAATTTCTGAAATCACATACAAAAGAGGAACAGGAAACATTAAACAAAATGTGAAACTACTTGGCTGAACAACAGCAACACAAATATGGCTGTGTTGAGAACTCCATTAAAATAAAAAGAAAACCTGATGGGCTTTCAATTTGGCTGATATGCTTGGAGGAATCCTCACAGCCTCTTCACCTTTTTCCCTCACAACATTCACTATATAACCTGTTGCGGCATCACCAAGTACTTCAACATTTGCACCTTCAGGTAAGCTTCCATTGCAGCTTGCAGAGCTCATCATCTTGGATTTGTCAGTAAACTGTACTTTCAGAGACTTCAAACGTTCTTGACGTTCCTACGTAACATGGCAATATAATACATATGTTAGTGATAACATACCAGATTTGAGCATTTGGCTCAATAAATTACAAACGTAAGGCACCTTTTCGATTGCAATTTTCCTTTGGGTCTCTTCTCCTAATTCAGCATCATCAAGGATCCTTCGTATCTTCTTCTTCCTCTTTCTCTTACTGACAATACAAAAAAAAAAAAAGATTTAACAATTATGTCAAGAGACAAAGTTGATAACAAACCTTTGAATGATAAGGAAACAAAATGTTTTTCTTGGAAGTAACACACTTTATCAAATGGAATTTGAATAACTTATTCTCATAAATCTAGACAAAAGAAGAAAATAATAAACTACTGATATCAGTAATAATGTACCTGATTGCAACAAGGGTATCTGCATCTGAGTTTTCTGATTCACTATCAGAGCTTGAAACCATCAGATCTTCAGATTCCATGGCTTTCTCCAATTCTGATGTCAATCTTTGTAGTTGACTTGGCAAACAACAACAACATTGCCACCCAGAAGCTTGTACCTTAGACAAGAAATCTTCACCGATATTCCTCTTTATACAAGTGGCACAGAATAATGTTTTGCACGACTTGCAACTTACTAAGTCATTGCTTTTTCCACACCATGCACAATAGCATTCAGAACAATCAGGATCCTGCAACAAGTAATTAGCTCAACAAAACCTCCAAAATATTAAAAGACAAGAACTTTTATTCAAAAAACAAGTCACCAAGCAATCCATAGCAATGGAGTTTTTTTTATAGTACTTACAAGTACAAGCAATTACAAAAACAAAAAGAACAACAATGCACTAGTGATCTTGCACTGTTGCAATTAAATTGCACCAGGCAAGTTAGTCTAGCAGTTTACTTTGAAAAATTTCAATAATTTCACAAAATTTTGCAAGGATCAACTAAATGAAGAAAAGTCTGATTTCATTGTCCCCATTGATGCTCAACACTTATATAGTGAAAGAGTAGGAAAGATTTGGATTACTGTGGGGAAAATGATAATTGTAATCCAAATTCCTTTACCAGGCAAGATAAAATTTTGCAAAAGATTCAGAGTTAGTATGGGGAGGACTTTACCAACATATTTCACATAAAAAGAGTAATAGTTTTTGTTTCATACAAATGTCTTCCTATTCCTAGTGGAAACAATCTTTGGTGAAAATAACTTGAATGCATGTCCTATTCCATGTTTGGCATGCACAAAAAATTGTTATGGTTGTCGAAGCAGACTCTGGTTTTCAGCTACTTGAGATTGTAGCCGATAGTGATGGTTGTTGCATGACCATAATGCCAAAATAACATTTTCGGACATTACCCTCCATGAATTTCAAAAAAAGAAAACCTTTTGTTTGCAATCTCATGCTAGGTGTCATGAGTAGAAAACCCAAATAAAATTGCTCGTTTCCAAGTGTAACTGCTACACTGCAACCTCAGACTGCAGTCATATCATTTAGGTAAAGATTCATCCACCAATTATTGTTGAACTTAGTATCTTTGTCACTCTAAAAACAAGAATATTTTATTCCCAATATGTACATGAGTATTGTTGTTGGCTTTTCTTATTTTTAAATAAACTTAATATGGACCATAAATTGGAAAAAGAAAGAAAAAAAAAAAAACATATGAAAAGAGAGGCCCCAACAGAATTGGAATGGTGAATGCCACTCTTAACAATATTATAACATTCCAAAAGAAATTTACTTATAGAACAAAAATTGATGTATGACATACTTCAAATACATATAATAAAAATAATAATGTACTTTAGCATTCAATCATAAATCATTATGGTCTAATTGAATCAACTTAATTAAAAGATTAGGTATTATCAAAATCCAAACCTTCAATTGCATCTTGTCCTCTATTAAGCTTTTGCAATCCTTGCAAACAATTACTTTCAAAAGTGGATGTGAATGCACTTCGAGAGCAATTATATCACAGGCAGTACAATGAAACTCCTCATTCACACCAAGCACAAGATGGCTATCAGCACTAGAGTCCCCAATGTTTTCTTGCAAAATTGATTGATCCTCCACTTTACTGGCATTGCAAACTGATTGACGCATCCCAATATCAGCTTCATCGTCACTGTCTATGATAACTGGTCGAATCTTCTTAGCATCAATTTTTGGCTCCTCACTTTCATTTGCACGCTTAGACCTTCTGGATTCAATTATATCAGGCTCAGAAAACACTGAATTGCCATTGCTCATTGCTTGTTCCGCATCCAAGATCTTAGAAATTTCAGAAACATCTTTCATCAAATTTTCACTTGGCATATCTTCCCCATGTTCATGAGTTTTCTCATCAGAAATATCACATGGAGACAACAGACCATTGGCTTTGCCTTCCATCACCTGATTGATATAGACAAGGAACTAAACCTCAGACAATCACTTAAACCACCAGAACAAATACAGGTTTTTTTTCCCCTTTGAGAGGGGGAACCTTGAGAGTTTATATTTCTCTTATTTAACCTTTGAGAAAAAACATGAAATATTAAAACAAAAGGAACTAAACCACAATCACTTACAATGCCAAGACCTTTTTTGAACAGCAAAAGTTGGATATAAAATCATTCCAAAATACAAAACTTCATAACAGAACATCAAATTTGCTTTGCTTAATAGACTAAAAGGTGGAAAACATAAAAAAAAAAAAAAAAGAACCCAGGATTCTAGCAACATAGTTTGAATTCTATCATCCAACCACCCAAAGAGTGAACACTGAACAGCCAGAATCCACAATTAAAAAATTCAAATGGAAATGTAAACCAAATCAAACAACAAAATTGAATTGCACAAAATGAACACCTGTTTAGATCTCTTACGACGTCTCCTTTGCTTCAAATGATGATGAAGTTTCTGATCAATTCTTGCATCATCTTCCTCTTTGACCTTTGAATGTACAAAGATAAGAACCACACAAATTCAGATATTGTCTGTTCGTATGATCAGAACATTGACAATCACTGTGATGAACAAAAAAAATGAGTTTCATGAAGTCCCAATAGGTCTTAACTTTCAAGATCACACTTAGGGATAGTGCATGGAAAAAATGAAAAAGACACAAAAAGGTGAAGCCAAGGGGCAAGTGCTAAAAGCCTTTCGTCAACACCAATTGTTGCACATGTTACATTACAAAAGCATATGACGCTAAGCAGCTTACAATTAAACATATCAAAGCACCCATCACTTCCTTACAAGCTTTACAATTGAAATCAAGCAAAAAAAGAAAAAAAATTTGAAACCCAAGAGTTACTAGCAGCTCAATAAAATTGCTAATTCACTACATTACAAACTACCATCAAGACATAGATAAAAGGTCCAGCAGCAATCCCTATCAAGTGCTTGAATAACAATCCAAACACTAAACTAGACGAATCCCTAACAAAATCAGCAATCTTTTTTTTTTTCTTTTTTGGATAAGATGGAAAGTCTAACAAATTTAGTTAATTTGAAGAAGGCTTCAGATGATAGAAAAAATGATTGATTCCATATCCCAAATATTTGTTAGAAACTACAGGAACGATCAACACAAACATGGTGCAAAACAAAATTGACAAACCTTTCTATAATTTTTTCTCTGTTCTTCAGAAAGAATTAGTTCCTTTTCATTTGCTATGGCATCAGCAATGAATGGATCACTAGAACTGCCATCGATGTCTTCAATCTCCTCGACCTGAAAAACATCACATCTCAAAAAACTAGCAAAAGGAGAACACAAATTGCAACAAGTTCCTGATAAAAAAATTTTGTTCATTTTTAACTGCAGTACAAGGGCAATAAGAGGAGGAAAAAAAGACAGAATTAAGAAGGAAAAAAAAAGCACAAATACATAAGCCACATCACCACAACTGTTAAATATTTGTCAGTCAATCTATTCAAGGGCCTATTTCTCTTGTCATGTTGTTGGAAAAGAAACTTCTTTCCTATTGATAACAAAGGAAATAGAATAAAAGAGGATTGTGTTTCCAAGGAGTAACCATATCCACTGATCAAACTAAATCATATCCATTTGAGATGCATCCTCAAGTAAAGTTCATTAATCAAATTGCAAGAAGGCTTAAAACCCAACTATTGATCATCTAGATAAGCAGAAATGTCACAACATAGCAAATTATGCATCAGACTTAAATATGAGACCTCGTTGACTCCAGGAAATTTGAGTCCCATCTCTGCAGCTTCCTGAGGAGTGCTAGCCAGGTAAACAGCAGCCCAATGCTTACTACCAAATGAAGCAACATCCTTAGAAAGGCCACCTGAAAATAGTTTCTTGAGAGAGTCCCAATCTACGTCTCCATTTTCTGCTACATCTCCCTTGCTTCCATCTGTAGAAAGTTTTTTCTCCAGAAATCCGCTAGCACCCTCCTCCAAAAGTTTCCCATGCCGTCTGAAAGAACATCATGGATCCACTTCAATTAAACTTAAAAATTGAAGAATTCACCATATAACATGGGCAAAAAATACCTTCTCACAGGCCTGTGGCTCTGAAGATACTTCTCAGCATCAGCTACTACCTCTATGATTTCACTGGTCACGTGAGATCCTACCCAGTGTGCCCTTCTTTTCCAAGCTTCAGTCTGGCAACCATTTGGAACCTGACTTTCAATCCATTTATACAAGCTTGATAACTCAATACCGGCACCATCAAGTTGTTCCTGTTAAGAGAAGATTGCAAATGGAAGACATCAAGACATGAAAAGGAAAACAACAACAACAACAAACTATCAGAGACGAGGAGTTAACTGCAACTGACACAAGAAGCAAGCACATCACTTAACTTATAATTGCAACTTATATAACCACAAGTAATGAGAGTTTATCCTAATGCAAAGCTCATTATATTGACCCAATAATTGAATTCTAAAAGATGAAGTAGATGAAGAGAATTGCCATTCAATGCTGAGGACAAGGTTGGAAAGGGTTCATGGATAAGGTTGGACAAGATAACCATGATCCTAAATCTGTAGAAGTATTCTTTCTTAACATCGAGAGATGTTTCAATTGATATAACAAGAACTGCAGTCCCAAGATAAATGCAGGCATTGAAATTTATAATAAGAACCAAAGATTTTACTCAAATTGAAGGAAGAAGCAGACCAACAAGTGAGCACTTTCAGTCTCTAGCTCATCAAGCACAGCTTCCCATTCCTCCTTGAAAGTAGTCATCTCATTTTGAACAGCCGCCTCCAGCTAATGTTATGGATAACAAAAATGGATTAGTGACGCGAAAATTTGATAGAATCCAAAGAAAGGTAGACAACAGCAGAAAGAACTAACATCATCAGCATGAAGAGTTTGTGCCAACTCCTCTCTCACATCACTCTCCACTTTGAAAAGAGACTCCTTCTCAAGTGCTTCTTGAGCCTCTGCAGCCTAAAAATGAGTATCAGCTAACCTTCTAACATATAACCAAAATGGTACATTGGAGCTCAACAGCTCAAGCAAAAAAAATTTGTGATAACTGATACCTTGCTCTCAACTTCCATGAACTCAGCAACTAGCTCTTCTATTTCTTGCTCAGTCAAAGGTTCCTGCAAAATGGAAGCAAAAACAAACTGAACTCCAAGGAAAGGTCCATAAATTTTAAGCATATGTGAGTGATTAGTAATCGATATTGATTGGATGTAACCTTCATTATGGGTTTACAGAGTATGAGTATAATTGCTAGGTTGACCTTATGCTTATGCCATTATTATTATTATTGCTGCTGTTCTTGCCCATAGGCTAAGCCATTTTCTACGTTAATTACAATTTCACTATGCCAGCAATTCAGGATCATTCAGTAACTCCATATTGGTTAGGTTTGTAGTATTGCTGACCAAATATAGTATAAAGTTATTGGCACCTCAATCAAGTAGTTTAAACTTTCGGAATATGAATTGGAAGCTCTCACAGAAAGAATTAATAGAGCGTGATAATAAAAAATATATTTGATGCACTGTGAGCAGGAGGAAGTAGAAAAGAAAGAATAAGAAGAGGAAAACATCTGCAATGATATACCTCAAGATGTATTCCATCATCTTCTCCAGATGTAGATGGTTCGTCAACATCTGAATCAGCAATAAAAGAATCACTAGAAGCACTCTCAACATCTTCAACATGCTCTTGTTTTTCTTCCATCTTCTCCAAGTCACATCAGATAGAAAGTAGCACTCTAAATGAATACCTGCACAATGGAATTAACCGTATCAATTACTTAAACAAAGATAATCTTGTGTCATCTAACTAAGATCCTTTGCCGACACTTAGTGATGTAGAGCCCAAGTTCTCACACACAAAATACTAATTTAATTCCACCCTAGTGGGCTCTAGGGAGGATTGATGTAGGTAGCCTTACCCTTGCTTTGCAAAGAGACTGTTTCTTAGTTCGAATTGTGACCTCTGGGTCATAAATGGAGTAACTTTACCATTACAACAAAGCCACAAAAGCCACCCTCTAGGCTACAACCTTATATAGAGAAATAAAAATTAGGAATTTGCTAAATAGTCCTTCTAAAATATAAAACTTTGTAAACATTATTTATCAAATTTCTGACTACTAAAATAAGCATAATACAAATAGGAATTTGCTAAACAGTCCTACTAAAATATAAAACTTTCTAAACATTATTTATTAAATTTCTTACTAAAAAAACATAATAATTGTTAAGATGCCCTTTTCTCCAAGATTGGTTTGGATCACAACTAGGACTAAGACTAAACCTTTGGGGAGGAACTAATACTGCATCAATTAGCAAACAGGCAACCAAAGGAAACTGGAAAAGTACGTCATGCCCCAGAAACACTTCTGCACAGCCATTGACAAACTTCCATTTAGATTTTCAAAATGCCATCACTTTCTCATAGCATTTATAAAAAAAAAATAAAATGCAATCATGACCTCTCACGCACTTAATACTTAGAACCCTTGAGCAGAGTTCAACAGAGAATTAAGGCCCTACTTGTATACTAGGAATACGAATTAAAAACCAGGAATCAATACTTCAATTCCACTTCCCAGGCATTTGGCAATCTATTATTCATAAAAAAAGGAAGAGGAAACTAAAAGAGAGGGAGGAGTTGTTGTGGGGGGGGGGGCCGCCGGGGCGGTGGGGGTGTTGTTATTTGTTGCATGATTTTCATTACCACATTAGAAACTAGAATGGCCATAAGATATCAGTACTACTTCACTATCCCAGATTCTAGTTAATTGAAAGGGCCAAATCACTTTAAATTTTTATTAACCAATACAATCAACCACAACTTTACCAGAAAGCAATTTAAATATGGGAGTAAATTTAAAATAGATCATCAAACAGTCCATTATAAGGTTCTATAATCCTTGGTCGCATGCAAACAGGCTAAATTTAATAAGATTTATGTAAGCTCAATGAATCATGAAAATTACCCTATATTGAAACAAGAGAATAACCAATTCACCCCACAACACCATGACAGAAATCAAATTAAAATGCAACGCAAACCCCTTGTTATATCACAGTAAAATGGCAAAACTTAACCTCGGCAAAGGAGAAACTGGAAAGGCAAAACCGAATTCCATTTCTCTATATCTCTGTGAGCTTGCTTTTAAGTTGATGAACAAACTATTTGATTAACGTCCACAAAAAAACAAGAGCGCAAATCAATAAAATAAGCATTTAATTACCCATTTAAAGATAAACAAAATTAAATTGAACAGCCAGTGTCACACTTCCAAGCGCATTTTGTTTCTACTCTCAAAAACAATTAAAACATCACCACAAAAGCTGAACCCAGCTTTCCTAACTTTCCCATCTCTCGCTTAAAAAAGCAAGCAAACCCAACAAAATTAATCTAACTCATGTATCAAACCCCATAAAAGCGAAACCAGCAGAACAAATCAAGCGATTCAATGTTCCTAAATTTCGACTCAGCAATACTTTAGGCAGTTCAGCATCCAACAAAAAATTGAGGAAAATAAAAGAGAAACAGAGCACTTCAAATCTAAAATGACATGAAAATCGATGATGAACAGCAATGAAGAGGGATTTGGAGTTGGTGACTAACCTGGGAGCGCTAGGGCAGTATCGAATCGAGCCTGGGTTTTAGGGGGAGAAAGTAAGAAATTTTTTTTAATATTTTGGGATTTTTTTTATCAGAGAGAGAAAATCAAGGGGTGGATACTGATTGGGCACTGTAATGGGTTTGGTTATTCATTAGTTGGGGGGTTTGGTAATTTTTAAATTTCGCTGTGGGGTTTTTTGAATTTTTACGTTTAGTAGGAGGTAGTGGGTGCCAAATGTTCAGGTTGGGACCCACTACATGGCGAAGTGGGCCATCGTCCATCCTAATAACAAACAATTTTCGCGGCAAATTATATCCTCTATGCATGTATAATGGAAATTCAATATGTTTAAAATTCAAATTTCAATTTAAAAATATAATATATGCTGAATAATATAATATATATTGTGCAGGTATTTTCATATTGTCACATAAAATTACAAAATTATGTAAAATAATAATTTGTTTATAAAATATAATTTATTTAATTTTATTAATTTTATTAATTAGTTACTCAATTACTTGAATTATAATTAAGTTATTGATTTTTTAATTATGTATATATAAGTTATAAATTTTTTAATAGTTATTTTTTTAATATTATAATAAATAATTATTATTATAACATAAGTTACAATATATTAACATATATTTATTACATATACATGTAATTTTATATAGTATATATATAATTTTATTTCTTTTTTTCACTTTATTTATACTTTTTCATATTATTAATATTGCTTTTAAAAATAATACTAATATTTAGTGAATAAGGATAATATTTAAATATATTATATTTTTTTAATATATTAAGAAAATATAATAAAATTTTAATATCTAAGATATAAAAATAATCACTAATCAACTTCCAATAATTTTATATTTTTAATCAATTATTATATTAAATTATTATATTTTTACTATTTTTATTATAAAATCTTCATTAAGAAGTTTGACATTAAAGGCTGATAATCATTATGACCCTACGAAAAAATTTCTCTCTATCAATAGCGTTTGGTAATTAATGTGCCAAAAATTAAGTTAAATCGAGAACGATACCCAATTAATAGCTTAAAATTGAATAGAGAGATAATTAATACAATTAATAGCAACTTTTATAGTCTTGTGTATACAGCCCTCGAGAGCGAAAATTGGTATTACCTTAATTCATATTTGAATAGAACAATGGATACCATTTGGGTTGGTTATTAATAATGGTGGATAATTAGTAAATTTTTAATTAATAAATGTAATTACTTAATAAAACATTAATTAATTATTATTATTGTTGTTGTTAACAATCCTCATACCATTTCTTTATTTGTTGGATCTTGTTTTTCCATCTGCTCAAATTTGTTTTTGAAATTTTGAAGCTAGGACTTTATTCGCTTGTTCTCTTGCTTTGCTAGGAAAAGTTGAGAGAACAAGAACAATCACTACTGTGCTTTGGAATCGCATCTAATGTTGTGAGATTACAAGAATTTACCTTTTCATAAAAAAAATCTGGCAGCATCGTGATGTATAATCTCACATCATATGCCCGACCAACAAAAAATTGGCATGATTGATTGTATTTCATTTCTAGGCATCATCCAAAATTCCCAACAAGCACAAAGAAATAAGAGGGTGTTTCATAAACCCGACGAGAGATCCAACAAAACATACGAGCAATAAAGGGTTATGCAAGTGTTAAGCATCTCAGAATATAGCCACTTGAGTTATTATGTCATATGTATGTCAGTCATGAAACATTTTTGCAAAGAAAATTGCAAGCTGTCTTCGGTGGCCAAGCAGCAAAACAACACATTGCATGAACTATATTTTAGCATCTACTGTCCACATACAAGTTTTCAAAAGCAACAATTTACCAACTTTAGATTCAAAATCAGAGGTGAATATATGCAATTAATGACATAAGATGCTTGTATTTATTTGACTAGCCTCTCAAAGTAGAACCAAAAAATAAGTTAAAGACATACAAAATGCACACATCCATAACTTGTTCCTCATTGGAAGTTCATATGTTTAGAAGAATACTGCAATTGGTAGCACAATGAGATAAACATTCAGAAGGAAGCAATTCTAGAAGTTGCCACACAGTTATCTTACAGCAGTAGAATGTGAATGCTCCAAATGGTGGGCTGAATGATAAAATGAAGCTCAATCCTGTTCTCTGTTGAAAGGGATGACAGAAAAACATGACAATTCAGAAATTATTATTGCGTTGAACAGCTTTATGTTGTTAATTATTTTCTTTATCTCAAGTCACCTATTGGAGGACACCTCATTCTCCTCAGTATAACCATCCCCAGCATTTTACTTATTGATAAATTCATCCTTTATCTTTTGGGGAAACAAAGAGGAAGAAAAGGAGAGAACGTTTACTCTGTGTGGCAAAACTTACTTTGGTTTATCTGTTAACGTTACCAGAGATCTGAGCACACCAGGACTAATTTTGTCAGCAAGGGCACCCTTTTCTGAAATAAAAAAAGACTTCTCCTTTACATAGCTTTGTAGTTTGTTAGCCTCATAGTCAAGTCGTGCTTGATCTGCATTGCATCAAGGATAAGATTTGGGGAATTCATTATTCAAAAGTTATAAATTTCATGGAAAGAAATTTAATATGGTAAAGGAATTTTATTTACAAGGAACTAATGTTTATGTTTCGAAAATGATTGTTTCATTAATATTCATCAATCAGCAAAAATTTAAGATTAAGAAAGTCATATTTTCCAATAAAAATTTCAACAAAAAAAAAAGAAAGAGAGAAAGCAGGGAATTTAAAAAGGAAATATCAGTTCATGCTGAGAAGCTCAATGATTTGGAAGAATCTTTTATTACTTTCAATTTCACCAGAACATTGTTCAATTTTTTGAGCAGCCCTTGCTCAACAGCTATGCCAGAGATATTGATGAATGCCAGTCTATGGTAGGATGTCCCCAGTTCAAAAGCTCCCCTCCTTTTAGGAGTTGGGAGAGGATCAGCTATTGTACAGAGCCTTCCCCTGCTTTTTGCAACAGCTGTTTCCATGACTCATCTCCTAATGAATGCCAGTTACTGAAACTTGATTTCCATTTAAGTTTCACATAACAGAGCTTTTTATTGCTACTAAAAATGAGTAGCATTCCACAAGTAACACTTTCAGTTGATTTCTTAAAGTTTCACCACCTACAAACTGCCCAAACTCAAGCAGGAAGATTTGGGGAAAATTATATTTCCACGGCTAGCACATTCTACTAGAGTAATTTTAGCAGCAGCTCAACTATTCTGCAAGAGTATCCAGTCCCAGCACTATTTACAACTGAACTAAGAAATTTTATATGTGACAACGTCTTTCTAGTTAATTAGCATATTGATGAACTCACACATAACTGTATTGAAATAAAGTTCTAGAGACAACCTGCTTCCAAAATAGTGTGAGCAGCATGAAATGGTATACTAGCAAAGACATCAGTTCCTTGGAAGATCATCCATGTGCCCTCATCTGAATTGTGATTGCCACAGGTTGCACATACCTCGCTAACCAATGGCCTTGATGCAGACCTCCCAATATCCTTCATCATTGACTCAAAAGGAGAAGGAATACTGGTTTTGGTTGTCCGAGCCCTCTTCCTCAGTGCAGTAAGCGCTTCCCTATTCCCATTTCTCATTTTATCATTTTCAATCACCTGCACTTTCATCACTAAAAGTTACTGAAAAACTTGGTTTCTGACGAAAAAAAATTCTCAAAGAAAGAAGAAACATAAATAAGATATCTACAGCCACATGCAAAGTAACTTCAACAATTAGATTGAACAAAAACTTTGATTTCTCAAAATTCCTTATAATAATTGACCTAAAAAGTAGATGGCAACGTGTTCATTTCCCATCCTCACAAACTTTTGTACTCTGTGGTTTCAATTATCGAACCTTATTTTTCTTTACTTTCTCAAACAGGACAAATGTTTTTGGGGATGCATCACATAATTCCAATGGAGATTTTTCTTTTCCCTCCCAGTTTCTCGGAAAACAAACAAAATTGTTACATGTGAGATTAGACAAACATACACAAGTGTTATTTGAAGATACATAAGAGTTAAAAGGGGCACAAATGACCTGATGCCGGGCTAAAAGGAGGTGCTCAGCTTCGATTTCAAGCTCAACCAAGTTTTCCTGAAATTGCTTCATCGTCTCATCCATCTTTTGAATCCTTTATCAGAAACCTCAAATGAATAAATCATTTAAACATATCATAACTGCTTAAATAAAGCTAAGAAAACTCATTATTAACGTAAGCATAGCTGACTTGGCGGCCGGATTCTCGCCGGAAATAGACCTTCCGCCCTTCCTTCCCTCAAATTCTTTCTTAACTCTCGCCTCCGAAACCCTAGCGTCCTGCACTGCTGTTTGTTTCCTTGCAAAAATTTGTGAGTCAGAGGAGTGGGAGAGCGAGAGAAGCGACTGAAAAGCGGTAAAAGTCTCCTGAAGCTCGAAGCTCTTTCGATACTACAAAAACGCGTCGTTTGAGTACAATAAAACGGCATTGCATTGTCAACACTGCATGCCGTTTAATTAGCCCCATGGTGCCTGCACATTTGCGAAACGATGGTCGTGGTCGCGACTATAATCCGGGAACAACGAACCAAAATAATATGATGATGCTTGATTTTGATTATTATAATTATGGGTAATTTATTGTTTGATGTTTAATGATTTGATTTTTTTTAATGAAAATTTGATGGAACATAAGAATTTTTTGTTTTTTTATAATTACTTTTTTTTCTTTTATAAATAGTCTATATTATTCATATAGTAAGAGAGTGAAAAGGAAATCTGTAAGCAATTTTCTAAAATTTTAAAACCAAAATAATAAACTATTTTTAGTTTTTGAGAGATGAAAACCATAAACAAAAAATGTTACAGTTTTAGTTTTTATATTTTAAAAATTATGATATTTAATCTATTCATTTTATTTTAATTAAATTGTTTAATCATTTTATTAAATTTTTTTATTAGTTAATTAATTTTAATATCAGTCAAATTATCATTTAGTTGTTTTATTTTAAAATATAAAAATAAAATAATTAATTTTATTAAAATATAAAAATTTATAGTTAATTTTATTAAAATATAAATATTAAATAATAATTTTTTTCTTAAAATTAATATTAAATTACACTGTAATAAATTAGTTCCATTTATAATCATTTCTTTTAATAAATTTTTTTAAAACATTATCTATTGAATTTAATTAAAACTAAAATAAACTAAAATTATATTCAATACAAGATTAGAATTGAAAAAACTATAAGAATCAATTCCAATCCCTTAATCAATTCCAATCCCTAAATCATTAAATCAGATTCAAACTTGATCTTACCTGTCTCCGTTAGAATACATAAACTTTTTTTAGAATAAATTATATGTAATAAAATAATAAAATTAAATTTTCTGATTTCTATTTTATAAAAAAATTAAATTAAAATAATTTAATTATTTCACTTATTATTTTTCTAAATATTATAATTTAGAAAAATAAAATTAATTGAATTAAATTATTATAAACCTTTAATTTGCAAACAGGTTGAAATACTTCAATTCTCAAAAAAAATTAAACAATATAAAAAGAGTGGTTAAAAAAATATTATATTTTAAGTATATAAATGTATAAGTATATTTTATATTTAATTATTTGAATATAAATAATAAGATAAAACGGAAGGTAATATATTTAACACATAAACTAGATAATGTACATTAATGTAAATATTTATGTTTTATATAATATCAGAAAAACAATTATTCTTTTTTATTTGAAATTAATCACGTCATTTTATTTCTTTAAATATAAGATAATTGTTATGCTCATTTTATTACAATATATTAAATTTAATATATATATATATATATATATATCAAATAATATTTATATTTGTTAAAAATATTTCAATATCTTTTTTTTATTAATATTTCGATATTTTCATAGTTTAAAAGCCTCAATATATTTAGGGAAATTGATATTGAAGTCTTTGCTTATACTTCTCTTCTTTATTTACTTTTACATTCGCATAGCTTGATTTACACAGGAAAGAAAATAATGAGGATAAAAAAAAAAAGTAATGATTAATGAAGATAATAATCTTTTTATTTTATGTTTGAATTATGAGGTAAAATATTAAAAGGAATTTTAAATTTTTGACTAATAAAGTTATAATTCTATTAGTAAATGTTAAAAAAAAATCTAAAAAATATAAGAATAATTTTGTAAATTTTAAACATTTTCTTCTGAATTTCTTTTTAATTTAAAAAGGAAATAGGAATAAAATTTAACGTTTATCTTCTTTTCAAAATTTTCTTTTCTTTTTATTTTTCTCTTTAACAAATCATAGATTTAGTAGAAAATAAAGTTATTTTCCTTTCAAATTTCATTTTCTACCTTATTTTCCTTTAATTCAAACATAACATTAATGACTGCTTTATGAGATTGCTCATCATTATCGCTATTAATATATGAACATTATAATGACTATGAAATGTATCATTGGATAATAATAGAAGAACATATGATATGTGATTATATAAAGTAATTATTGTTTATATTCGTTTAATTTTATATATTCGTATAAAATAATATATTTTAATTAATAATTTATTTTTTATATTTTATTTATACTTATTTAAAAAATAATATTTAATAAATTATAATTATTAACGTAAATATATTTTATATTTAATTACTCATTTATATAAGAAATTCAAATAATAAATTTTCATTATATAAAAATTAAATTTAATATAATATTATTATTTATTTTAAATTATTTTAAACCTGATTATATATTTAAAAAATTAATTTTATCAAAATCGAATTGATCCTGAAAATACTTTAACCATTATTGTAGACATCATATTTTGACCGACCTTCGAAGGCAATGTTTTTTTTTAAATTGAAACTTTATTATCTGTTCTCAACCGATGTCCCGATCACAGGTAGCTTTTTTCAAACTTACTGATGGCTTGTCCCTGGAACAAATCGATCTCATGCTCAAGATAGATTGCTTTCCGATCCCTTGGTCTTTATCAGATGAGTTCGAGTAAATATTGGATCTCCGAACCATCCAATCTTGCCTGCTGTTGTTCTCCGATCTCTCTATGTACAAATATCGCAAAATTCCATTTGACTAATGTTGTAAATGGGCTTCTCACTTGAATTGCCTAAATATTCCTCAAAATAAAGTTAAGGTTTTTATCCGGTCTAATAATGGTTCCAACCTTAAAAGTTAAAGTCAGTGTCAAATCTTTGCAATTTTAATATTCTAAAGTTCCATTCGGTATTTGGTCATGGCTCCGTCCGATCTCATGTTCGCTTGTAATATTTTTCCAATCTCTTTGAGTAATTTGATATCTTTTGATTAATACTCGCTCTTAGGTTTAATATTCAACTGCATTCAATCAATTAAGTACTCAGACAATTTGGTTTGGATGCTTTCCGATCTTATTAAGAAATTGAACATAAAAGACTTCAATTCATTTCAAAATAAAAATGTACAAGTCATTCGGCAGGAGAGTTTCCCCTAACCTGCTCTCCGAGTACAGTATCAGTTCTATCATCCTCTCTCTCTCTCTCAGGCTCCTCCTCGCTCTCCTCTTCACCTCTGGGACATGATCCACCATCCAGGAGAAGTCTTTCTCAGGATAGCTCCTTACAAGCTCGGCCAGAAGATCGCCATGAGCATTCACATAAGCACCAGCTTTCCTCGCCACGACCTTTTCTTCTTTCACTTTGATCTCCTCGATAAGGCGATTGACATCGGCAGTTCAGTAGGCCCGAGCTTCTTCAAGTTCCCGCTCCAGTTCAGCTATCCTATCCTTATAAGATTTCATTCGACCCTCAATCTCAGCGATGTAGTCCTGAGCAGACAAAAGTTGAGTTTTGGCGGAAGTAGCGTCTTGGACCGCCTTCAGAATTTCTTGTCTCAAAAGATGAGCCTTTTATCTGATTATATGTTGATTCACAAGGCTCTCTACGCTCAAGCTCATCGTTTGAGCCAGGAGGTCGTCAATGCTATCCGGAGTCAGCCTATTCCGGTCATCCTGAAAGCAGATGTTGGCACCCAAAACCTTGGCTAGGCCAAGATTCCTCCGAACCGAGCGATTCTTCTCTAGTGAGTGGATGAGGACCTGGACACCTTGAGAGAGGGTCCTCACAGCAGGTTGGGAAGACCCTCCTTCCACACTTGAAGAAACCGGCGGAGGTGGTGGTTCATCTTGTCGAGGAGGGGAAGGAGCGATCTCTATCTCTGAGGTCGGCTGTCCCGAAGGTTGGGACGAAGAGCCCGGCACTTCTATCGAGTCTCGCCCTGGAGTCTGGGATACAGCAGCAATTTTCATTTCTTGCACTTTCCGGGCGACCTCCCTTTTTCCCTTACGGCTCTCCTTTGCGCCCTCGCCTCCATCCATACCTGCACAAAAAATGAGTTAGTGAGATCACCTAAATCAGGAGGCTAAAGATTTTGGTTATACCAATCCCGGGTCCAAGGTCAGAGAGCTGCAGCTCATAATCCTCATGGGCGATCATTTGCATTAGCCACCACTTAAGTTCGGCCATAACTGCATCTAAACATGAATACTTGTGAGTAGCCGCCTGACCCTTCAGCTCTTTTACCATGACATCCTCGTCTCTATTTAGGGTGATCTTCTTTGGAACTGAAGGGACCAGGTGCTGCCAACTGCGCGGGATACCCTCAAAGCCATTCGGGATCTTACTCCTCAATATGAAGAACCGATTCTTCCAATTCTTCAATGAAGAAGGAAGATTGGTAAAAAGCCCACAATACGGCTTGGCTTGGAAAAACCAATACTCGTCGTCCTTTCACCAAGTGAGCCTATGCAACTCAGCAAAAACCTTTACTGTAGGCTCGAGCTTCTTAGCTCGGCATAAGCCTCTGAAAGCCATCAGAGTCCGCTAAGAGTTCAGGTGCACTTAAGCTACACAGACATGATGGAACTTCAGAACGGCTCTAAAGAATTCATCTAGGGGGAACCGAAGCCCGGCCTTCAATTGTTCTTCATATACCATGAGCATATCATTTTCTTCAAAGAAATGGTCAACTCGAAGATCGCTATGACATCTGATGAGCTCGAAAGAGTCAGTCCGAAGGTTGTATTCTTGACTAATAGACTGCATATTGGTTTCCTTGAGGACCGACGGTAACTAATCCACGGGTAAGTTTTCTTTCCCTGAAGAAGATGCTTATTTTGACTTAGCCGCTAGATCGTAGGCTGAGACAGAGGTTGTAGAAGGTTCGGGTCGCCCGCTCAGCCTAACCACCTCAACTTCGTCTGATGTCCATGAGATATGAATGGAGAGAGGACTAGCAGCTCTCTGACCGCCGATACCGCTCATTTTCAGAAAACAAAGGTGAGAACCAACCAAGAAAATATCAAAACCCTTATCAGAGTATGAATCGGTTCTTGAAAACTTTAGAAAGAGAGAGGGAGTGTTGAAATCGCTAGGGGAAGGTCTGAAAATGACATAAGGAAACAAATGACTAACCTTTTCCCTATATATACCCGTCTGAGCATTAAATGCTTATGAAGTCTCAAGTGATGCATCGGTTAGAGGGATCGGGCTGCCTCCATGACACGTCACAAGAAGATTCCAGAAACATAGTAAAAAAGTCAGATAAATGAGATCGGTCAACAAAGGTCATTGGATTGAATAAATTTCCAAACCCACAAATCGGCGAATGGAGATTCATCTAGGGATCAAATCGAGTATATTTATCAGAGATTGAAAAATAACCAATGCAATAATAAAACAAAAACATTCAAGTAAAATTTCATTTCATTTCCAAACGATCAGATTACATCATTTGGGTGATCTCAAAAGATCAGATTACATCATTTGGGCGATCTCTCAAAATCAACACTACATTCTACCTAGCTTAAGACTACTCAGAAGCCTAGAATGCTGGCCTATGTCAAAGCCTAGTCTTGTGGCTGAATTAAAAGATGTGTTTGATATGAAAGCCAACAATAAATACTGGGCAGATGTACAACTCAGATGAGGTGACTATGACTCTCATGATATTGAGCGGCGTCATTGTTGATGTCATCGACTAGAATCGAGTTGCAGTCGGGACCCTCGAGATGGTAAAGAACCAAGTGAACTTCAAGAGGCGGTCACCGATATTAATATTGAAATTAACAGTCCTCTTGTCAGAGATCGGTCTACAAGCCATGCCGATGGGCCGACCCGAGATCGGTGCGGTAGTTAGTTTATACCTTGATCGGTTAATTAGTCTAGTTCCCTCACCATCATCGATTGACACCTTCATGAACTTCTGATCACCGGAGTTGCTCATTTTCAGGAAATGAACAAAGAAAGCATTCGAAAAAAGATTAAAGTGGCTGTCATGGGAAGGATTCTTGTTGGAAAAGCTAAGAACTGAAGAATGAAACATTGAAAATTCACAGGAGAAAGTTGTGAATATGCAAAGGAAAATCCCTCGGCATATATATAGGGCATAGGCATTTATTGCGGAACTCGAAGTGGGCTCATCAGTAACTGAATAATTTATTGTTTTGACCAATACAGGTCAGATTGAGTAGGAGGTTGGAAAATAGTGAGATCGAAAAATAAAAAGACCGGATGCAAAAGAAGATAGAGATCGGAATAACAATCTTAAGATGGGTCAGTCACAATATGATCGGAAGAAATAGGGGACGACCTATAGAGATCGGAGAATGCAAAGGGGTTAAATAACTTCCGATCAGAACTTTCAATTAACTCCCTTCACTGTCAGATCCGAGTTAGTTAAAGCATTGCAGGCATGATCAGATCCTCACCACACATCTCATTTACAAGGACGCCCTCCTAACCAGGCCCTCCTAGCCGCTATACGCCAAACGGTTAAAGCAGCCCTGTACATTCCAATCTACATCGTTGATTATAATTGTAAGGATGGATCTGGAGCCCTCAGCTTAAAAGCAAATGACAGATTCGGCGCCTTTTGTTCCCAGCCTTTGGATCCATTTCGTAAGGCGAGACCCTTGACCGTTGGATCAAGGGAAGAAAGGACAAATATTATGAATGGAATCCTGACCCTCCATTTTTATTCTCTTCAATTCTCAGACATCAGATTATATCCTTTTGAATCTAAGCCTTCCGTCTCCCCCTGATAAGATCCTGACCCTTCATTTTGAACACCCATTCCCTATAAATACCTACATGCAATACTATAGGAAGGAGGTGGTAATTATCGTGGAAAGACTCTGAACTTTGATTCAGTATTGCTGCTTGTCATTCGGAGCTTTCAAAGTGTTGAGAAACTTTGAAAACCAGTTTTTTGAAGTATTTCATTTCAAAGAGCTCTAAATCCCGTGATTTTCATTTTCAATACCTGTGCACTACCCTGTGAACCCATCTTCACTCCGCCTCATTCTCATCACTTTAATATCTGTGCATTGCCTTCTGAGCTCAACCTCATTCCACTTTATTCCTATTACCTCGGGTAAGCTCAAGCTCTTTGGCCGTCTGCTCTCAGCTCTCCAAGATTTGTGGATATCGGAATTGGCTTGCCTGCCTCCCCAACTTTCCACAGGTAAGCGTTTAAACTGTCATTTTGTTGAATATTCTTGGTTTCTTTTCTCAAGTTTTCTTTTAAAGTTTTTTTTTTATCCAGTCATACAAAATCTCATAATAGGTTATCTTAGCCTGTAGTTATTTCCTTTGTCTTCTTTTTATTCATTCGTAAATTTCATTTATCGTCACCTCGTTTTCATTCCTTTTGAGAGTAGATGTTGGAGTCATTTGTGACTCATAAATACTCTAAAAGAATATAGGTAGGAGTACTTTAACATGAGGGTTTTTGGTATGAATAAATGAAAAATGATAAAGGAAAATCGGTGTAGCAAAGGTCGAATAAGTCGGAAATAAGATTAGGTCAAACAAATAAGTTATGAGATCGGGCCTTGGAACGAGCCCAGACGATAAGACAACAGCTGGGGAATCAAGATGAGTTCAGATCTCGGACGAGCAACTAAAAAGAGATCGGATGTCACAAACTAAAGAGTTCTGACAAAACGATCATGTGGAAGATCGGCAAGGAGTTCGGCCTATCGACCGCTATCTAGTTATAAAGTCCCGTAGGCTAGGAAAAACTTTACACATGGGTTTCCTATGTCTTCGGTATTTCATTCCCATATAAAAGGAATCAAGAAAGACCCTTTGCCTTAATCCCCAGTTTGAAGTTCTTATAAAATGCCGTTCTTATCAATATATTAAGAGATCGAGGGAGAGTTCTTATTCGAACTCAGCCTAATTTTTTAATGCAATATATTAAGAGATCGAGGGAGAGTTCTTACTCGAACTCAGCCTAATTTTTTAATGCAATATATTAAGAGATTGATGGAGAGTTCTTATCCGAACTTAGCCTAATTTTTCAATGCAATATATTAAGAGATCGGGGGAGAATTCTTACCCGAACTCGGCCTAATTTTTCAACGTAATATATTAAGAGATCGGGAGAGAGTTCTTACCCGAACTCGGCCTAATTTTTTTATGCAATATATTAATAGATCGGGGGAGAGTTCTTACCCGATCTCAGCTTAATTTTTAACGCAATATATTAAGAGATCGGAAAAGAGTTCTTACCCAAATTCTTAGCCAAAATCTTAATAAAATATATAGAGGTCGGGGAAAGTTCTTACCCGAAATCATTCGCTTAAATTTTAATAGAATACATTAAGAGATCGGGAGAGAGTTCTTACCCGAATTCTCTTAACTTAGATTCAAATTAAAATATACTAAGAGATTGGGGGAGAGTTCTTACCCCAGCTCTCGAATTAAATTCTTAACACACCAAGGGATTGGCGAGAGAGTTCTTCCCAAACTATCTTGAATATTAGGTTGAGGCTCGATGGAGAGTTCTCCTCAAAGCACTCATATTTATAGGACAAAAATTTCCCCCTGAGAATATCGCAACTTCAGTATTCATATTAACCCCCTAAAAATCTATTACACAACACCTATTCACTGAAGGGTCATCTCATATACTCGTGTTATTGGGTAACAAAAAATAGTGAAATATCAAATATTCCTTTTATCCGTACAAAGGATTAACATCATCATTATAACCCCCAAATTATCAATTTATAAAGAGCACAACATTAAATCTGCTTACACTCGTTAAGGGATGAGGCGGGGTGCCTAACACCTTCCCCACTCGCATACGCACCCTGAACCTAGAATCTCTATTTTCAAAGTGATTTTTTTTTATTTTTATAAATAATTTTCTTTAATTTCCCTCAAATTAAAGTGACGACTCCTCACTTTTTTCACTTCGGTGAGAATCGTTTGGCGACCGCAAAATACTTGCGATAATTATTATTTCTAATGAAACAGGACAGAAATAACCATTATTAAAAGACTGTTTTCAGCTTAACCCTTTTACTTTTATCTAAAAAGGGTTTTTTTATTACGATTTAAAATCGAAACTAGAATTAAATTGAAATTAGAATATTAATAAGTATTTAATATAAGTTGTTTGACACTCTTATTTTTAAATGAGATCGATGATTCGATATTTATAAATTAAAAAAATATTTATTAAGAGTATTTTACCCTTTAATATGCAGACCAACGTGAATAAAATTAATCGTAATTTATTAAATTAAGGACATCTGTAAAATATATAAAAAAAATGGGAATTGGAATTATCAGTTAAATGCCTACTTGCTTCATTCTTAAATTCTTGCTGTTTTGGAACTTTTGTGTTATCAAATGTCAACAAATGATGAAGCTTCCTTGGGTACGGCTCGGGCCGCTCGGCCCACATTATGGGTAGAGACCTGAGAGCTTTTCTCTGCTTTGCCGCAGCGGATCATAAGTCATAGCCTTCTACTCTTGCAGCGGAACCGCGAAGACCGATCAAATAAGAGAAAAGTAAAAAACGACACATCGTCTAGAAGGGGGTAACAAAATCAAAACCATTTCAAAATATCAAATGCCGAAGCTCACAGGCATTCGCATTCTACTCCAAAAACCAAGAGATCATATATTTTCGGAACTTTCTCGGGAAAATCGCGACAATTTTCTCGAGAAAATCAAAGTTTTCTCTTTCAAAGTCATAATTTCTTTTTTTTTTTTTTATGATGGAATTATCAAAATTTGGAGCTCTGTTTGTGTTAGTCGCATTAGTTTGGATTCAATCTGGAGCTTCGCTTCGATCGCAGAGAACTGAACAGGCTTACGTGACGCTATTGTATGGAGATGAATTCCTGTTGGGAGTTAGGGTGTTGGGGAAGTCGATTAGAGACACTGGATCGAATAAGGACATGGTGGTTTTGGTCTCTGATGGTGTCTCTGATTACGCCATGAAGCTTCTTGAGGTAAATAATTGCGGTGATCTCTGTTTGTTTGGTTGTCTAGAAAATCCTGGTTAAGATAGAGTAAATTTTTGGCAATTGTATATGAATTTATTTTTCCATGTATTCTTGTTTGCTCCTCGAATTCAATGTGTCTTTGTAATGAAGAAAAGATAACAAAACCGTAACTCAATTAGTTAGCCGTAAGACTGGCTAAAAGGCCATTTGATTTCTATATTCATTAAAATTCTAGCTTTATTATAGGTTCTGTATGGATGCTAAGGCAGTACAAAGTGTTGTGATGCTAACTGAGTAAAATTTTTACGAAGCACTTTTTTGGATAAATGAAGCTGATTATTCAGTTTTTTATTTTTAATAAAAAGAGGTGTTTACTGAAAATGCCACTGATGCAGCTAATTGGACTAATTGAGGTGAAAATTATAGTTTTTGGTTTTACAAGAAGGGATACTGAGATACATTTTTGCATATTTTCCGAAGTTTTACTGTTGTGAAATTATTGTCTAAGCAAGGTATTGCTTAGTTTTAATCTTCTACTTTTTGTCTGGGTTTTATCGGTTGAATAATTCACAGGCTGACGGGTGGATAGTGGAGAAGATTAGCTTGTTGGCAAACCCTAATCAAGTGCGGCCAAAGAGGTTTTGGGGTGTATACACCAAGCTTAAAATCTTTAATATGACTAGCTATAAGAAAGGTAAATTTCTTCTGACCAAATTGCTTTGAGTGTATGGATGAAACTTTGCAAATGTGCATTTAAATATTCTAGATTGGTTTTTCCAACTAGCAAAGTGCTCCCAACGAAAGAAGGAAAAAAGAAAGTTGAAACTGGAAATAATACAATACTTTTTCATTATATTGGCGTGGATTTTGAAGTGCTGTTTTGAGTTTGTTTTATCTGTATACGCATGTGTATTTTGTTGGGATTCTAAATGCAAAAACTTGCGTAATATTATCTACATAAAGATTAAAGCTACTGATTCCTGCTACAAGAAGAAGATGACAATTAGTTAGAGGAAATTATGGTATCAGATTGTGTTAAATATTCAAAATCTGCCTCTGACAATTTGTTACTTTTGCTTTCCTGTGTCCTTTCAATTTTGAGTCTGAGCTGTTTGAGGTTATCTTTTATCCCTTTTTCTTCACTAACGATTGATGTGGCACTTGTTTTGATACACTTCTCTAATACATTCCTGGGTACTCCTTTTTTGCAGTTGTATATCTAGATGCGGATACTATTGTGATTAAAAGTATTGAGGATCTATTTAAATGTGGAAAGTTCTGTGCTAACCTGAAGCATTCTGAGAGATTGAATTCAGGAGTTATGGTAGTGGAGCCATCTCAATCAGTTTTCAATGACATGATGACTAAAGTGAACACTTTGCACTCTTACACTGGAGGTGAAGCATTTCATTCTATATCATTTCTAGTTATAGTCCAGTGCGAAATCACACTCATCAATTGTGATGTTTCCGTTAATTTAAATACTTCGTCTTTGCTTTTGTTAGTTGAGTATTTAACCTTTGGACCTTTAACTTTACTAAAGCCAAAGTCCTAGTGGACGTCTTTGGATTATTATGTTTGCTTCATCAAGAAGAAAAACCTTATTATTGGACCTGATCTATTACTGGGTAAAACTGGTATTTTCCTATGTGACAACAATAATGAATGGTGTCATCTTTAGGCACTTTTTGAAAATTGGACTGAATTATGGTTGCAAAGCACTTAATTTACTCAAATACAACCTTTTAGTCCTTTTCAGTTTCTATGGCTCAAGGTAATTCTCGATGCTATGTATATTTTTTATTTTATATATCCATAAGTTCATGCTGGCTACTGCTACTTCTTATGAAGGAGCTATCTAGTCTTGTTGATTTTGTTATCTTTACCAAAACCTCTCTTGTTATGTTTCTCTTTTTTATAGGTATTATCATTGAATTGTTTGGGATCTTTTTGCTTCTTTTTTTTTTTTTTTGATAACAGGAGATCAGGGGTTTCTGAACTCATATTACTCCGACTTTCCCAATGCACATGTTTTCCAGCCTAATTTACCCCAGGAAGTGTTGAATTCTAGACCTGTACCAGCTATGGAGCGACTCTCTACTCTATATAATGCAGATGTTGGTCTCTACATGCTTGCTAACAAGGTATTAGATGCATGCATATTGCAATGATTAATAACAGGTTGATAAGCCAGTTTCACTTGCCTAATTATTACTGATAGTATTGATTATTGCACCTTCGCACCCATGGGTAAAGGTGGAGTGCCAGCTGTGGTGCAATAACGTAGACTAAGTTGATAATTACACATTTTTCATTCTTCCTAGTAAAGCATGTAATCCTTATTACATAATATCTCATGGGTTGGTATTTCGCATAGAAATTTGTTAGCTAGCATGGATAGTGAAAATTTTTGTTTCTACTTTTATTTTATCAAGGGACTATTTTGTGAATCATGTAACCTTTATTTCAACTGAGAGAGCAATAATTCTACTTACTAATTTGTATTTAATTTTCAAATTGTATATCCTGACCTTTTTGTGTGTTTCATATGCAGTGGATGGTAAATGAGTCTGAACTACATGTTATTCACTATACACTTGGCCCCCTTAAGCCATGGGATTGGTGGACATCCTGGCTTTTAAAACCTGTTGATGTCTGGCAGGTTTTTACTCCTACTACCTCCAGCAAGTTAACTGTGTATTTCTCCTTTTACAACTATTTAAGAGGATTTATGGATTACCAAAATTTTCTTTGCTAATGCTGCAGACTGCCAGGGAACAACTTGATGAATCTCTTCCTGGGACTGGAGGTGGCAGAAATCCTAATGATGAACTGCTTGTCAAGTTTCTTTTTATGTTGCCATTATGTGCTGTATTCTTCAGTTGCTATCGATCATTTCTTCAGGTTAGTTGTCTAGTTATGCGTTACTCCGATGTTCTCAAGGAAGTTTTTCTTTTTTGGTCATTTGGATTTGATAGTGTATTATGTTCGGAGCAGACACGGGCATTTTGCAGAAGTTCATTATGTGATCATATGAGACACCTCTACTACAGAATTAGATCTAATGGATATGCTGGTGTTTCTTCATCATCTACCTTCAGTTCAGCCAATCATGTTAGTCTCCTCTTCCTTTCTTGCCAGTTTGATGGGGATGATTGCTCACAGCATAATTATTGTCTTAAAAATAATGGTCATGTGTGATTATTTTATGTTTCCTTTCTTCAGTTCGACAGTTCTTTATGGATCTTAAAGGTTTTTGTGGTGATGTTAAACAGTTCTCTAATGATGCGCAGTCAAAGGTGCCTGCCTGTTTGGGTGGTCTTTCCATCTGTGTGTGTTTTATGGCTGCTTTGGTGTCTCTTGCATGTAGCCTTGCAATTGTGCCTAGACAAGTGATGCCTTGGACTGGTTTGCTCTTAATGTATGAGTGGACATTCACGATCTTCTTCCTTTTATTTGGAGGTTTTCTTCGTTTGACCTATATTTGGGGAAAGATGACAGCTGCTCAAGTATCTCTTCCCTCACTTCCTGAATCTCTTGATTGTGATTCTGGAAAAGGTTTGTAGACCTGGATTACATATTTATAGCTCATTTGTTTCTTTAAACTGGTGAAGTTTGTTGATATGCTTGTAACTGTGACAGGCCATCTACGGCAAGGATCATCTTGTGATGTTGCTGCTTGGTATTATGGGTTAGGAATGGCATTTCTGGCTGTTGCTGCCCCAGCTTTGCCATGTATTTTTGGGATTACTGCTCTTTTTTTGAGGTAATTTTCTTGAGCAAAGTACTGAAAATGTCAATGCTTTGATAATCTCCTTCTTAAGAACTTGAATTTTTCTTTTGTTTTATAGAACCCTGGGAAGAAGGGAAACTGAAACATGGTATGTGATTTCTTTACAGGTTAGGCTTGGTGGCTGCTGGAGGCATTGTTTTGGCATCTTTCATGACGTATGCTTCTGAGCACCTTGGAATCAGATCATTTTTGAAAGGTTTTGAAGATAGGGACATAACACGAGCAAGGAGTATATGTGTCTGAAGCCGACTGGCATCTTAAAGATGATGAATGTTGGTGTACTTGTAATTTATGCAACATTAATTAATTGATTGAGATTGTCAGATTAGAGAAATGCCTTTATTCGAAGGGGGGTTTTTGTTGTAATATTGAACATGTTTGATCACAGTTTTAAGTACAATGCTTCATTCAATTTTGAGCCTTCCAAAATGAAACTTGCAAATGTAAATGTTTGAAAATGTCACTATGCTAATCACATATTTTCTGGCTTCTTTATGGTTTTTGATTATCTTTTGGAGCAGCAATTGATGCCATGGTTGGAGTTTTGGAGCAGCAATTGATGCCATGGTTTGGAGTACAGTGTTCAACCCTTATGTTAGTTGCTTCACCTTTTTCAGGGATATATTCACTTAGACATGGGCTTGGTCCGAGTTTGTACCAGAACTGATTGGGTTAAAATTGACTGAAATTGGTCAAATTCAGATTTGATCAGAATTATTTTGATTCAAACCATAATTGAATCAATGGAATTGATTTTGACTAATTCGATTCAGGTTTGATTTAAAATCGAATTTCACTTCTAAAAATTATCTGTTGGATTGGATTTAACCGATTGAATTGAATAGGAATTGAACATTTGAATCCGAGGGGTATCCTCCAATTTGATTCTGAATCTTTTGTAATTAGCCCATGGGGCCAGAATTACTAGTTCGATTTCAGCTCGAAACCAAACTCTGCCTAGGCTTATATTCAATGAGGAGCAACAAAATGCTAGCGTGCTCATCAGCCGTCAGGTCTGAGCTCTCGTACCTCTACAAAAATAAAAAATTTTACACAGCACTAGTCATTAGTTCACCTCACTGTAAAGGAATATAATGCAGTCCTGTTATGGCTGCTGAAATGCCACGTGAATGGACGGTGATGTATTTTAATGGGGACAAACAGTGAAAGCTTGCATGGAGCAATTGACTTTTGGCCCCCTTAATCAAACAAAAAGACACTATTATTTGTCATATATACTTCCTAAGCATTTCAAAGGAAAAACAATTACTGAGAGGATCCAAATCTTTTAAGCAAGCAGACCCAGTTGCCGAATATTTATGTGCCAAACTTATTGACTCCAACAAGACATAGAAGCAAATCCAAAATTTGATACCCACTGGGAGGAGTAGCCGAATGATAATTTACTGAGATTTTTCTTATTTAGTGTTAGTCTATCCTAAATTCAAGGTATAAGATGTAAAGAAATTTAGGTAAGAATTTATTTAGGTAAGAATTTCTCGGTCAACTGGAAGCTAATGTTATTAAAAAGGGAAACAACAAAATCTTCATTGATATTGGTAGGTTTCTGATATTGTGTCTGCTTATTTCTTTTTGAATTGAATCTTCTTCAATTTTAGTGAACTGTCACACTGAAAGTAACCCACCATTGTTAATTATGTATTGGCTTGTCCCAAAGAGTCCTTGATGAGTCATTGGCCAATAGAAAAATAATAATTGATAGAGTTAAATCCATCTTGTTTTTCTTTTTAGGTGTATGCCATTTTCCACAAATCAAGACACATGGCTGCTAACTCAAAAGGATATTTAATAAAGGGAGAAAAGGACATTATGAAAGTTGGACTTTCTTGCATTATCATCCTTATCCTAAAGTTTTACTATTAATTTCCCTTAAAAGTTGCAGAAAGCTACAAAATTTGTTCCCTGTAACGTATGTACAGCTTTTTACATTACAGAGAAAGTTGGCTAAAGAAAGATTGGTATCTTCTGATAAATCAAGATACCTACCGGTTTATCACCGTTTGAAAGCTTCTTCAAAGTTATTGAAATCATTTTCAAAATTATGAAGTTTCAGTTTAGAAACGGCCAATAGAAAAATAGATATTTATCGAAGAGACTTCTTACATTGCTAGTTCTGCATTGGATTTAATGAAATACTTAAATTAGTGTCCTAGTTAAGCCTCCCAGAAGAGTATCTGAGTTTATGTGCTTTTCTGATAATAGCAAACTGAAACAATGTATTTAATACATTATCCTCGTTTCCCATGTTCTTGGAGCCAATTGAGTTCCTCTTTTCATCCACTCTATCTAGGTTCTTGCCTCCTAAAAGAGCAAGATCTTGATTCTTGAATCCCTTCGCATATATATTGGCAAGAATCCCTTTGAAGAAGAAGTTCTCAAGCGATAATTGACAGAAAACCTCAGAAAATGTTACAGAATAGGATTCTGGGCATGATCACCTAGCTAGGTTTTAAAAGTTTACCAGTTACCAAAATATTTATATAAAGGAATTGCTAATATCATCTGCTAATCCACCGGAAAGAAAATTGTGAAGAACAGCGGCGATTTAAAATTTGTCAGTACATATTTATATACATAGTCCCATGTCATTGAAACTCCAATTCTTTATTAACAGATATTTTCAAGGCCTTGAAATGTATCCAAAAAACTCCAATCACTAGCATTTTCAGTCCCTTAAGAGCATATATGTGCCTTGTATAAACAGTGAAGACTATATCTTTATCTTTGTCACCATTATTGTTGTTTTTGAGCTAACAGAAAAATGGTTTTGGAGAAACCCATCAAAGTTGAGCAGATCATTTTCTAATGCAAGAATATATATATATATATATATATAGTCTCTCTTACCGTGTTAGAGCACACCAAGGCACTCAAAATAGTAAGGAGAAAATTATTTTGGTTGCCCAAAAGACAAAGAAAAAGAAATAAAATCATGTAATCTCGTAACATGAAATATATAAATATAGTTTTAGTTTCATTCCAGTTTTTCCTGGCAACCAAACAAGAAAAAAAGAAGGAAGAAAGAAAAGAGAGTTTCAAAGCCAAGTATCAGACTTGCCAAGAGGTTGGATTTCCTCATCAAAAACTCAAATTCAGCATCCAAGTTATGGATCTTTAGGCCACAGTTCCAAGCCTAATTCACTATACCAAGGAGTAATAATTCCCTTAAACATGGATGAAAGATGGCATCTTATTAGTGATCTTCTTCTCATCTTGAAAAGCACCACCATCTTCTTCCTTCCTCAACTCCAAAGATGACAAAACACCCAAGTAAAGTCCTTATTCCAAAAAAAAAAAAAAAGAAAGAAAGAGAATTGGATCAAGAAAAAACAGAAGAAATGGAGAAGACTTATAAATAGACAAGAAATATATGGAACTTCTTAGTTCTTGGTACTGAAGACGGAAGATACAACAAGTAAATTGAAATTCATACCTGCATCTCTTCGGCCAAGGTGTTTGTGCTAACTAATGGGATTCCCTCAAATGAACAGTTCAAAATGCATGATGGATTAAAGCAAGGAGATGGAGATCCTTTATCTCCATTCTTATTCAACAATGCAGTTGAGCCTCTCTCTCTCCTTATTTATAGAGTTTGTGATTTGGGTCTAATTAATGGATTATCTGTTGATAACGTGTCTAGTTCTTATTCTATATAAGCATAATCAATTTGCAAATTACACGGTTTTCTTTCTACCCTCAAATCAAATATTTATTCAGAACATTTCTAAAATTTTTGAATGATGTTGGCCTTAAAATTAACTTCCATGTTCATCCCTTTCCATAGTATCTGCTTTTGCTTTATGTCAAGCTGACTCAAGTAGGGATGACAATAAATAAAATATTTATAAAATTATTCTATTTAAAGTTGATTTTTAATATTTAGATATATTTAAAATTTATATATATTTTAATTAATAATTTGTATAAAAATATATTTTTATTATTAGTTTATATTTTAAAAATTTTATAAATTATGTAAATTTTATTTATTTGATATATAATATTTAAAAGTTCATAAATATTATTATAAAATATATATTATATATATAATTAATTATTAATATAAACAAGTATATGCATGATAAAATGTTAAAAAGTTTCTCTCTAAACCTAGAGAGAGAAACTTGCTCTCAAATTTGTTTCTGGTTATTTCTTCATCTCTCGGAATCGCTGAGTTCCCCTCCTCCATTAAAATATATATATATATATATATATATATATAATTTAAACTCAAATTAAATTTTATATAAATATTATTTTTTAAATTTAAATTCATCTTAAATTTAATTATTGAACTTATCTTAATGGAATTCAATTCAATAAAAAAGGATACCAAGCATGCACTTGCACAAAGCATTGATTTTTAAATGGTTATGGAGACTGTGGCTGAACACTTATTCAATATGGGCAAGATTGCTTCAATGCAAGTGTAATTTTCAATTTATTGATAGGAACGTAAACAAGGGCTTGTTTAGAACTCAATCATTGGACACACGAATAGAGAAACGGCCACCATCAAACATTTTCAAAATTTGGTGATTGTTGAGAGGAGGCATTGCCAATGTTTATGCGATACGTTGGAGATTATTGGGTGACAATTTCAAAGTTTATGGGACATGAAATTACGTTTGGACAGGAACAACTAAGACAAATGTCCAAAAATTAATGATATGTAATAAAAAATATGTCTAAAATTATTATTATTATTATTATTATTATTATTATTAAGAGTGTTTGGTTCCGGTTCGATTTGGGGTTTGTTTTGAAATCGAAATTTCAATACTGTTTCGGTTTGGTTTTTTATTGTTTTAATTTTGGTTAAGTACAATTCTCAGCTCCTTAGTTCCGATTCGATTCGGTATGATTCTGGTTCGATTCTTAATTCTTAAAATAATTTTATATAATTATTTCCTTAAAAAGTTATACTTAATTAGTATTTAAGTTTGAATTGGATTATTAGTACATAATATATCATATAATATATCTTTTAGTTTTTTCTAAATTATATAATCTTTAACTATAAGGTGCATATATAATCTAGGATTAAATATATTATATAATATAATATAATAGTGTAAGTATATCATATAATATATATTTTAACTATTTATTAATCACATAATATTTAATTATAAGATACAAATATAATTAAGAATTAATATATATATATATATAAATATAAAAGATAATATTATATTTATAATTAAATTATAAGGTAATTTAATATATTTATAATTAAAATTATTAAGAAAATATAAAAAAATAAAATATAATATTATATTGTATTTAATTTATAATTATATATATACATATATAAATATATATAATAATACTGAAACTATATAATACATCTAAAAAAATATAGAAAAACATATGCATAAATTTGATTTTCAGTTCGAGTTCGGTATGGTTCCTAGTGAAAAATTAAAATCGAATCAAAATATTAAAATAACTTCATTTCAATATTATTTTTATCAGTTCGGTTTGATTTAAAGAACCGTACACAGTCCTAATTATTATTATTATTATTATTATTATTATTATTATTGAATTTGATAGTCGAAATTTATTTCTTATTTTAATAATTTAGTAAATTAAGTTGAAGACACCTTAATTAATTAAACACCAAACTCCATTAGAAGAAAGGTTTACTGTAGTGATTATATATATATATATATATATATATATATATATATATATATAGGAAAACATGATTCTCTTACAAGTAAATTATTATTCTTATACAAGGAAGAAGAAGAAGAAGAAAGAAAAAAAAGAAGTTATTTTTGCAGAGCAGAGGATGATAAAAGTTGCAAAGTAGGAATGGTTGCTTAAGAAAATAACTTATCAAGAAACCCTTTTACATATTGTGTGGGACAGAAAGGAGAAATCTGTTTATTCAAGTGGAAGAAAGCAAAAAGTGAAGGGTTTAGTCAGATTTCCCATACCATTATTCATATACAAGCCTCAGCTTTTGCTGTTTGAATATAAATTTATTGGGCAAATTGCAATCTAATTTTTAAGTTTTCATAAAATTTATAATTTAATTATTATATTTTTAAAATTAAGTAATTTATTTTTAAAATTTAATAAAACTTACAAAATTTAATTCTTGTCATTAGAATTTCAGTTAAATTATTATTAATTTTAATAAAAAAAAATACATTTTGATTAAAAAAAGGCTTTTTCATTTTTTATTTTTTGATTATTTAGTAATTATCAATTTTTTTTATATGGCAGGTAAAGTGCACGCATAATAATTAAACCATAGTTTTGAGTGGATTTTATTAGATCTTTGTCAACTCCCTTGGATTAATATTTTGCATTTTCATTGAACCTTTACCAACTCTCTGCGGGAATCATTATTTTCTAGTGAGGATAAGATTTTCTCATCAGGCAAAACCTATAATTTAACATGATTAAAATCCTGACTCAATCAGAGCTTAAAAAAAAAAAAAAAAAAAAGAAAAACCGATTGAATAAGAGCTACTCAAGGTATTCATTGGCCAACATCCAAGCAGTAACAAAATAGTAATTTTGTGGATCATATCAACAAAATTTTCCAGAAACATTGCAGAAGGGAGAGTATCTATCTATATATATAGACAGAAAATGCTTTCATCAATGAATATAAGGTAAAACAATTTATCATTTTTTTCTTTTTAATGCCAAAAGAGCCACAGGATACAAACAATTTGCCAGAAGGAAACTAATCCTTTCTAGTACTGATGTCACAAAAATTCACATATTATCATCTCCAAATTGTTATCCCTGCCAAATATATCGTATAGCAGTGGCATCTGAATAGCACAAATGTATAGCAGTAGCAGTACATAGATCTGAAATATTCTTATGGACAAAATTCATAACAACTCAACTTATAATGCCATGCTTCCTACGGCCTCTCAATGCCTTGAAAAAATAAGGAGAGAAAAAAAAAGCATGATAATAAACATGGCAGTATAAAAATATTGCCATTGAAAAGGAGGTGACAACAAAATAGCAAGTTGAAATACAGGGGATTGTGAATACCCAGTTCTGTGGCCCCTAGTAAAATTAGCCACCAATTTGTATCTGTGTTCCATTATATATGAATAATTCCTTCCTTTGTCCTAACTAACTTGCAGAAGAGAGCATGAGAACCAAAACAGATTCTACCACCCCAAAATGAAGGCGTGTATTTCAGCCCAACCGGACACTGTGTATAGCGTGCCAGATTGTCCCTTCCATTTAGAAGAGCTTTCTTTGACGCACTCTTTCTGTTTTTTAATCAAACCAGGGTACAATGGTAAAAATGACACACCAAACTGACCTCCCACTCTCCTGAGGCTTGAGCTAGATCCAATCACAATGCCTACATCAGCCTGAAGCAGACAAAGCAGGTCACCAACTGAGTCTCCAATATAAACAGTCAAGTTCTTTTTGTCAGTGCTGTAGCTCTTTAAAATATTGTTGAAAGATTGAACTTTGTCTATAGGAGATTCCACTTTCTTAATAATCTCGCCAGTGGAAATTGAATCTTCAAAAGAGAACTCATTTGCATGTATATTCAGAACATCCAAACCCCCTGCTGAATCAAAAATGTAAATTAACAACTAAATATGGTACACAAACTTCTCATATGCTTAGACAGACAGCATTCTTTGTTATCAGGATTCAGGAAGGGGAAGAGAGAGAGAGAGAGAGAGAGAGAGAGAGAGAGAGAACAAAGATGTTTCAGCAAACCAAAATGCAATAATCCCAAATCAGATGTTCTTATTTCAATTCAATTTACGAACAAGAGGCCACAGTATCAGTGGGTCTGATAAACATTAATAGTTCAGGAATCAAATCTTTGAAGGGAAGGTACAAACTTTGCAACCACTGGACAAAGTACAGCATTTTGTGCAATGCATGATATTATGAGAACAAAACCTAGTGCGGAAAACGTAACCATTGGGAATTTGGGATTACTACTCTTTGTTGGGTGTGCAAAAGATGGCCAACCAGGTATTTCTGCAAAATTGGGGAAACAAAGTTATTCTTCTAATCTGGATTAATTATCAAAATAATCTAAGTAGTCCTCTTGGGAGCAGTGCCAACTCCATGGTACTTCAATTTTCTTGAAAGGGGACTGAAACAAGGGTACAACTTTTTTCAACTCCAGGATAGGTGCATGCTTACCATGTTTGTCAATATCAATAAGTTCATACATACTTAAGATGTAGCAGAGTTGCCTTTTTCTTCTGAATATTTAGAGAAATATTCTATTTCAGATAACAACGATAAATCAGGGGTTAACTTCAATGTCCAAAAATACTAATATTAATTAACATTGCCAATATGGATTTGCACCTTGGAAGCAGAAACTACAAATTCAGTAAAGTGACAAAAAGGGAAAATACCTGATGAGAAAGCAGATCTAATGAGATCAGCACACCAACAATATGAGAGCACATGTATATTAGCATTCAAATTTTCATTCTTCACAATTTTCTTAAAAAAACTAGTGCAACCATCTTGAAGAATCAGTCGTTCACCAGCTCTTTTAATGTCTTCAAGATTCAGACCCTTAAGAACTCCAGATTCAATCACTCTACTGTTTGCCTTTTGCTCGAAGTCTGAAAGTTGCTCAATTGCTTTACACAGAACTTCATAGTTAAACTCCACTGCAAAAACACAAAAAGTTCAAAACCAACTTGAGGAAGTAATATCATCCAAATGTTTTATCAACAACCTGTTTCCCCCCAAAAAAGACAGATTAATACTTCTGAGCACTATACAAGGGGACCAATTAATAACTATACCTTTTTCAGAGGGCAGAATGCTTTCAATGCATTGTTCATACTCTTCTGTATACTGTCCAGAGAGAAGACCCCACGTGTTCCTCAGCTCAGCTGATGACATCCTAGCAATTTGATTCTCAGGTTGAGCCTGATCAGACTTTGGTGCTGTTACAATTGCAATCTCTGCCAAAATGGCAGAGGAATCAACAATGGTGCATGTCAAATCAAAATCAGAAAATATCACAAGGCGATCTTCTACAGGGTTATGCTCTTTTGTTAGAGGAACCACAGTGGACTGCGCAAGTGGCTGCACATTGAAGAACTCTATTTCCAGTTTCATGGCTTGGTGATAAAGCTTTTCAATGATGTCAAGCTCTTCGCCTGTCAAAGGGACACTAAGTTTATCCAGCAAGTCTTCAGTTTGCAGAGCTGATGCCTATATTCATAGGAACACAATAACTGAGATGTTGGGGAACAGTACAGAAGGCCACTTATGTATTTCCTTCCAGACAGTAATCAACCAAAGGTAATCTGATCGACTCTTCCAACAAAAAAAAAAAAAAAAACAGCTACTGCTGCTCAAAATATGGTTTACCTGAAAACCCTCAGATGAGTAATTGTCAAACCACTTCTGGTAAGGATGACTACCATCCTCTGAATCTATAAGTGCTTGCAACTCCTTAGCAAGAAAGGCATACAGCCGCATGCAAGGTGTCATGGCACCAAGAGTATAAGCTGCAACTTTTGTTCTTTCAAAAGGAGTCGCAAGTTTACCAGGACCTTTAACTCCTTCAACCTTCCCAGAGGCAGTAGCCAACAAGAAATCTGTGTATTTTACGGTTGCAGAATTGATAGCCCCATCTTTAGAAGGGTCTATACCCCATTCCTACATAAATTGAATATCAGCGAATGAAAAAAATTCCTAGATGTAAGATGAAAAGTTCGTGTAAATAACTGGAAATTAAATATTATATAATTTCTACCACTGTATCACAAACTGAATTGTGTCTTTTACATATCACATCTTATGACAAAAGTCCAAGACAGAAGCTCAGGAAATGTGGAAGAATGAATCTTCAAGACAAATGAAATTGTGAAGGTGAATTGATGCTTGAATAAAAATTGCCATTCTATTGGGAAGAAAATATCTATTGCTAAAAATAATTCCAATTGCCTCTCAGTACTGTTTGATAAACTATTTAATCATCTACTCAGTGTAAACAAATTGAATATTATAAGCATCGTACAAAATTCTGGAGCCATCATGCAAAAGGTACCAGTACATACATGATAATCCTTCACTAATGCTTGATTATTGATTCTCTGAACTTAGTCCAACCAGAATTTTCAAGTCCAACAATAAGCATTAGCAGTACGGATGAAAATGAAATTCAACTGAACTGGTTACCCTGAAATTACCAAAATAATCACAATTCAGATTATCATTTGGTTTTTTGATTATTTTACTTGTCCTAAAACCTGAGTTCAATTTCCATCGAATGACCTTATTTGCTAAATGCCACAACAAAAGTTACAAAGACATTTACTAACTGACAAGTAGTTGGTTATGATGTTTTTCCTCTTCCTTCATCTATAAACAAGACATGTAACTAGCTTGTCTAGATAATCATTATGATCCTAAACTTCTTACTCTTCCCTATTTACCCTCCCCCCTCCCAATATACAAAAATGAAAATAAAGCTGCTGCTTGCTCCTCCCTCATCTAGGTTAAGTTCTTTTATAGCCAAATTACCATCATAGTTATTAAAGCTCAAGGCCCTAAGGCTCTGGAGCCTAGGCGCAAGGTGTAAGGCGCGTATCTGAGCAAGGCAAGGTGCCCAAAAAAAAAAAAATTATATGTGCATTATAAATTCAATTTATATAATGTTGTTATATGTAATTAATATTTATTCCATTATTTATTTTTATTTTATTACACCACAATTAAATTACATATATGAGTGAGAATTATCATTAAAATGCATTACATTAATTTATTTTCAATCAAATATAATATTAAAATGATCATTTTAATTTTCTATTGCATTATAATTTTTTAATTTTTACTATGTATTTAATTAAATAATACCTTCCTAAAAATAACTTAAAATTATTTAAATTGAATTTTATAAATTTATTATGAATAATTATGTATTCAATATAAAAGTAATTTATATTTTAAGTAATTTTTATTTAATATTTAATTTTTTTAAAAATAAAATTAAAAATACATAGGAAAAAACCTAATAACCACTGGCCCTTTTAATCTAACATCAACCCATTTCAACCATAAGCCCATTAAAAAACACTAGCCCCATGCCCATTATCATCTAACGTATTATTACTAAGTTGCAGGAAAAGACACCATAACACCACTTTAACAGGAGAAGAGAAACCAGGTATGTCTCGTCCTCCTCCTCTTCTTCTTCTTCTTCTTCTTCCCAGTCGCTCACTAATGCAAAGGAGCTAACCTCGCTTGGGCAGGCCTAGGCGCGCCTAGCACTTTGGTGACAATAATAGCTATTGCTAACAATCTCAGTAGCCATTTTATGCGTAACAAATGTCATAAAAAAAAAGGTTAAAGCAGAACATTGTTCCTTGAGACACCACTGGCACTTGAAGTAAGAATAGCTATATTGAAGGCATAAACTTCTTTGAGGATGTAAATGGAAGCAAAAGTTATGGATGCCTCAAAATGGAAACACACTCATAAGACATATTTCAAAACTATACTTGCATTAATTTCAATTTTAACTATAAATCATCAGAATCATTTTGCAAGGCTAGATAACTATTGGCATCAGCATCCCTAATCATAACTACACGGCCTTAGATCTCATAGCGATTTCATTTATTGATGCATGACTCATCATGCAGCCAGGACATAATTTATTATACAAATGTTTTACAAACAGAGGTAACCAATTTTTGTGAAAATTTTAGTCAGGTTAATTTATTGATTTTCAAACATTATATTTCAACGTCAATATCGATTTCATTATTTATCTATCAAAAATATCCTTTCTATAATTCCAAGACAGTTGGTCCAATAATGAACAATAAATAATCAATTACCAGGAACATTGAAGTCAGATACACTTGCAACCCAATCTTTATGATTTCTATTTTTACTTTTTTCTTGTGCGCTCTAAAAAAAGTATTAAACCACTGATGCCAATCATATGTACCAGAACAATAAACAATGCCTTCATCATTATTACAGGTGGTATTTTGCAAAAGCAGGTTTTCCCATGTTGCTGTTACAAAAACTTGACAAAACCCTTGCAAAAGTAACATTTGCCTTATTATTTAACAAATTAACATGCCTATTTCATTACATTCATTGAAACCACTATCTTTCACCTAAAATCAACTAAATCAGGTTTCATTGACAAATAATTCTCAATATTACATAATATATCCTACATTGAAGTCAGAATGTCATATTATAAGGACTTCAAGCACAATGCCCTGAAAAGCTATCTTCTTCAAGAATAAACAAGGCAACAAACTAATAATTCATGTGGTTTCCAATAAAAGGTCCAAATGGCAAAGATTTTGGAACTTTATATTTTACAAATTTCAGTACTTGAAGCCCTGGATGGGGGTAGATTAAGAGAAGCAAGGGAGAAAAAAAAGAGAGGGAGGGGGGGGGGGGGGGGGTTGTGGTTTGTTGGGTTATAATTTAAAAGGGTGGGAAAAAAAGAAAGGACGTTCTAACCTGTACAAATAAATTGTGCATCTTTAGCTCCTCTAAGACCCCCTTCCTCAACTTGGAGATAGCTAGCTTTGCATCATCATCATCATCAGCGCACTCTTCTGCCAATTCATATCTAAAATTGCGACAAAAAAAAAAAAAAAGCAAATTAAACATCCAAAAATAAATATCCTAATCATAATAGTGTAGATAATACCAGTCAAGAGATGGAAAAAAAGAAACTTTTATATGCATCCATGATCCATCATACATGGAAGTTCCAAATTTTGAGACTCACCTCAGGTAATGTAATTATTTTTTTCCCAAATAATAACAATCTAACCCTCCAATTGGTTACTGAGAACTGACAAAAAGAAAAGAACATAAAATTTAAAATCTTACATTTTATACTGGTTTTTCTATCTAGAAAGTAATAAATTCATACACCAATTAATAAACTATGCTTAGTTATCTGGGGGAATTAGCGAATCTAATCCTCACATTCTTTGTTTCTTCCCCACACCATTCTCAGCAACCGAAAGGAGATTCAACTTTCTACTATATATGTTCTTTGTTCAAAGACTAGAAGTCTAGAACTACTCAGACCCCAATTTTGCAGAAAACACTTTACCCCTGTCTGGAAACTAGAATTTTAAAGATTTCAATTCAATTAATTTCATTTGGTCAATTCTCATGCTTGAAATGAATTCAATTCTTTTTAACTTTAAAAAAAAATCACTTTAAAAGAAATAGAAATCATGACTGTTCAAATATTTCCTGATTTATTCCAAAGAAAACAAAAAATGTCATCTTTTTTTTTTTTCAAGAAACCAAATTGGCCAAACTAATAAACATACACAAACGTCGAACATAAATGCTCGAAATTGTTACAAGTTAAATGTGGAAGCGATTCTGTACAAAAAATATAACACCTCTTCGCCAATCTATTAAAAATAACACTAACAAAGCTCACGCTTGAACAGAATACGAATGAAAAACTATCTCACAAACACTTATTTCGCAATTAAATTTGAAACCAAAAACCAAGAAAAAAAAAATCAAAGTCATAGAAATGAATATAGAGAGACATTAATAAGAAACACTCACGCATGGGCAAAGGCTTTAAGGAAGTGAAAATCTTGGGCGATGTAATGCCTAAAAGTCTCAATCTTGAGGTTTCCAGCAGCCAAACAGACAACAAAGGGAGTGTACATAGCGAAAACAGTTTCTCGGCGGAACTTGACCCAGAATTTACCAGCGAGACCTTCCTCGATGCTTCCTGCAGCGGTAGTGGCGATGGAGGAGTAGGAAGAAGAAGCTAGCTTAGGAGGGATCGCCATTCTAGGAAGTGACGATCTCCGAGTTGAAAAGAATCTGGACGAGTTTACAGAGTTAGATCGGGGCGAGCTAGAGATAAAGAAGAGATGAAACAGTGGGGTTTTGATTGGGTTCGGAGAGAAGAAGGGTAGGCGCATCAAGAGAGAGAGAGAAAGAGAGAGAGCAGAAGAAGCACAAGAATAAGAATAAGAAGAAGAGAGAGAGAGTTGAGGAAAATGTGGGCGTGAGTTGGCAGTCGTGGGCTTTTGGGGTAGGGAATGAGTGTGAAAAGGGAGGGAACTTGGTTTTTTTTATTATTTTTATAATTAATTTTAATTAAAATTTAAATCTTAAAAAATTATTGTATTAAAAATCATTCATAATATTTTTATAATTTTATTAATAAATTTACTGTTATATTTATAAATATTTATTAAATATATTTATTTATTAATAATTTTTATTAAAAATAAAATAATTATATTTTTTTTGCAATATTAAATATATTTATATAATATTGATAAATTTTTTTTATAAAATTAAATTAATAATAAATAAATATATTTAAAAAATATTATCTGTAATCATTAAAAAATTGATATTTTTAATATTTCCATTAATCACAAGCGCACACCCACTGTGAGGTGAATTGAATTTTGGGTTATCCATGGAATTGGAATATTCCTTAATTTTTTTTTTCTCCAGAGAATATTTGCTTTCATGACTTAAGCAATTAGCATAATTATTTAATGCATCAAATCTGCTTTATAATCCTTCATAATTGAGTTTCTTCTATAATCTATTATTATAAATTCGATTCTCATAATTATTAATATTTAAAATTAATATTTTTTTTTATAAAATAAGACTCAGTTTGCTTAATGAAAAATATATATTTTTATATTTTTAGAATTTAGTGTAATTAGAGAAAAAATTAAATTAATTAATTAAAGTATATGTAAATTTAAATTTATTTATAGCTTTTTTTTAAAAAAAAAAGGTTGTGGCGTATGGGAATGGCAGTGATGCTGCGAATGGGAGTGAGATGAGAGTGGATAATGAAATGGATAAAGTTCATTGATGGAGAATTTAAAAGCCTAATGGATCTCTGTGTGTATCCACTTTCCACGACAATGATTGATTTTTATGTAAAGTCACTGTATTATCCTCTAAATTACACATCATATTCTTTTTTTTTTTTAATTATTCCATATTTAATAACACCATTACCTTATTCCTTCTGTCTTTACAATTTTCTATCATGAAAATAATTTAAAAATAATTTAATTTTAGCTATTAATTAAAAAAACTCTTTAGTTTGTGTAATTAAATTACTATTTAATTTCTTAATTTTAATAAAATTAGTTAATTAATTTATTTTTTTAAAAAATATTATTATTTATTTTCTTTATTTTAATAAAAATAATTAGTTGGTTTCTATATTTTGAAAAATATTTTTCTGAATGAAAATGTAAATTTTATTGTTTGAAAATTAAATCTGAATTTAATTTGTATTTTTTTAAAATTGTTCAAACTTGAGCATCATTTTTATTTTCCTTTTGGAATACTTTTCCTAGATTTTTTTCCTTAATTAGATATAAGAAAAATGATTAATTTTTTTGTATAAATAATTTATTCTATTTTCGATTAAAAATGAAAAATAAGGAGAAAAAAAGGAAAAAAAAAATAGTGTTGAGACAAGTAGAAAGGAACACAGAGAGAGAAAAAAAAATTAAAGAGTGAAAGAGGATTAAGGCAATTTGAGTATAAAAAAATAATTAAAATAATTAAATAGTTGATGAAATTAATTATTTATATTTTTTAAATTATAAAGGTCATCTAATTAATTTTATTAAAATAAAAAAATAGATAATAATTTAACTACAACTAAAATCTATTGATTAATCAATAGAAAAATTGATAGAAAAAATAAATAATAATTTAATAAATTACAAATAAAAAATTAAATAATATTTATTTTAAATAAATAAATTAAATAATTAATTTTATTAAAATATAAATATTAAATAATATTTTTTCCCCATATTTAACCCTTTTAAAAAAAAAATCATTAAACAAAATTCCTTGTGGGCAATTGAAGAGGCTAGATTTTGAGCGAATTGAGAAAATTTAACATGAGATTTTAATTTAATTACTAGCTAAGGATATGTATTTTGGAGAAAAAGGGACAATAAAATTACTGGTAGATAACAATTAGTATCATTGGTAAGGTATAAAATTATTAGGTGCATCTTTTAGAGGTTTCATATTTTTTTTTGAAAAATTTTAAAAAATATTTTGTCACATATTTTTCACTGACTTTGTCCATTAAAATATGTTGATGTGGCATTAAATATTTAATTAAATATTATTTTTATTATAATTATGAGTCCCACTTTTCAATTTCTTTCCATATGTTCTCCCTGCCCTCGTTCTTCTACTTCTTTCTAGCCATCTTCTTGCAAGCATAAGCATTGCTGTTTCACCAGCTTAGGAGGGAGATAACCATCTTCTTTTCAACTACATACTAACTAGAACCTTGTCAAGGACAAAGCTTGATTACTCATTCAGTAAAATCACGACTATTTTCTAGTCGAAGGGAGATTTTCAAGGAGTAGAGGACTATTACTTATATTAGCAAATCCTAAAGATGGTGAAGATCTATCACAGTCGGCTAAGTTAATCCTGCTATACCATTAGATGCAATAACATTAATAAGATTTCTCTAGTACTTAATGTGAAACACACCTCAAAAACTATGCGTTGAAAGGAAAATGTTCAATCATGGATCAATAACTCATCAAAGACCTTGTCGCACGCACAGTACCTAGCATCACCCATTTTCCAGAATTAATCAAACTTAACGTGGGTGTTTGCACTTCTTAATCATGCTTTGTTTTTCATTAAAAAGTATAAAAAATGATATAGGTGTTTTGAAGTAATTGTACCATAAAGCCGATAGCTATTAAAGTTAGAATCTTGACTGAGTTCATAAAAGTCCAAGAAACTCATTAACAATACTCTCTGGCCACCTAAAAATGTTACTCGGAAAAATAAGATTATAAGATGAATAACTATTCACAGTTGAAATGACAAAATTTCCATCTATAAATATCTCCTATAAAGTAGAATTCTATTAACATCAGATTGGATAAAAAGAAAAGGATAATGTGTTGCTTTCTCAGAAATATCAAAGTAAATTACTGTACTAGAATATAAGCAATGTATAATGCATAATTGGGGTTTTGTCTTCTTTTTTTTCGCGTGCGATTCCTAATTAAAAACACTATTTCTATTAAATTTTTACAGTTAAACATTTATGATCTAGTTGATACACTAATTTTATTCCATTTATGGTAATCAACATGCTGGACACATACATGGTTTTAAAAAAATATTTTTATTAAAAAAATAATTTTTATAATTTTTTTATCACACTACAAAGAATTTAGATATATTGATTTTTTACATATTAATACGATGAGAGATTTTTGCCTAAACCTAATCATCATGGACTCAAAATATAATCATATATGATCTATATATTTAACATGTGAGTGATATTTATATCTTATATCTCAAGTCCACTAATGAATTGGATTTAGATAAGAAAAATCATAAATTTTTTTTGTTTAATTAATTACCATCCTTCTGTCATGATAAACCTCTAGTTTAATTTGCACCAACTAGCAACATACTTAATGCAAAATCAACACATGTCCTGAAATTGTTCTTTCACCCTCCCAAAACTTTGGCACACAAATCGTTCCTCTTTTACTTTTACCACCACTAATTATTAACCATCTAAATCCAAAAATTATTCTATAGACAAGCTCACAGCAAGGTCTTGCATTTCTTTATCAAGGATCTTAATTAACACTTCCATTTTGGTGTACTTTCAAGCCTAGCTACTATCACATGATGAGGCTTTCCAATTTTTCCAAGATTCTTCACCATCACCCCTTAGTCCAACTTCTATATGCATTGTTCTTTATCTCAACCATTCCCTTCGCCTTTTCTGAGATCAAGAAAACTCACATTATCGATGATTCTCGTCCCATGATCTTGTTCGAGAGATTCGGTTTTGCAGAAGGTGGTCATGTGGCCATCTCCTTAAAAGATGTCTCATGGAAAACAAAACATCGCAAAGCAGAATATAACCCTTCTTTAATGGGATTTTTCCTAGCTAGAGACATTTCCTTTGCAAGAATCATAAACGAGTCACATTACACGCAGCCCTTCTGTGTTCTATCAAGCCGGTATGTAAAACTCATCTCCAAATTTGATGAACTCACCATTAATTCAACTTATAATGGTTTGATAGCTATTGACGATCCTGACGAATATAGTCTTGTTTTTGGAAACTGCGAGCCAGAATTTGAAGTGTCAATGTATGTGCATACTGAGATGTATAACCTGCAATATGGGGTTAAAGATTTCCTTCCTGCAGGCCAAACACTATTGCCTAAACTCTATTTTATGTTCTTCCTTATATATTCTTGGTTTTTCGGTGTTTGGATTTATATCTGCATCAAACAAAGGCCAACTGTTGACAAGATCCATGTGATAATGGGAGCACTGCTTCTTGTCAAGGCACTGAAGATGATCTGTGCCTCTGAGGACAAAATGTATGTGGGAAAAACTGGAACTCCTCATGGTTGGGATGTGGCATTCTACATTTTTGGATTCTTCAAGGGAATAATGTTGTTTACAGTGATAGTTCTGATAGGCACTGGTTGGTCTTTCTTGAAACCATACCTTCAAGAAAGAGAAAAGAATGTTTTGATGATAGTAATTCCTTTGCAGGTTCTTGAAAATATAGCATATGTTGTGATTAGTGAGACAGGTCCTGCAACTAAGGATTGGATGACTTGGAACCAAATGTTCTTGTTGATCGATGTGATATGCTGCTGCGCGGTGTTTTTTCCGATAATTTGGTCGATTCGAAGTCTACGAGAGGCATCAAAAACAGATGGAAAAGCAGCCAGGAACCTTCAGAAGTTGACCCTATTCAAGCAGTTCTATATATTTGTGGTAGCGTATTTGTACTTCACAAGAGTTGTAGTTTCATCTATAGGGGCTCTTCTTGATTACAAATATGAATGGATTATGAATGCTCTTGCTGAGGGTGCAAGCCTTATTTTCTATGTGTTTATATTCTATAATTTTCAGCCTATAGAAAGGAATCCATACTTGGTGATTGATGAAGAAGAAGAAAGTGCTGCTAGCCAAATATTGCAAGAAGATGACTCCTTTGAACTCTAGAAAAATTCTAAGGAATCATTTTTTTTTGTGTTTGTGTGACCACTAGATATACCTAGAGCTTCATGGGCAATAAGGATTTCCAGATTTGATTTTGAGTTCATGCTAGATCCTTAGAGTTTCCTATAATGCTTTCTGAACTTAATTAATTACTAGTTTTCTTTTTTTTTTTTTAAATGTGTCATGATTCTATGTATATATATAAAAATCCCCTTTAATTTGTTAATTGTATATGACATATATAGAAATGCATGGAAATAATATTTTAATTATTGTGACTCATATACTTAATAAATGGATTTTACTATACATCTTATATCTTGAGTCTGTATTAAATTAAGTCTAGCAAAAAAAAATTATGACACTAATTGGATTGTTATAATAATTTTTTTTTATAAGAGTTCAGATAATATATATATTTTTTTATTTAGGATAGATTTAATACATTTTTATTTTTATTTTGAAGGTGGGATTTGATTTATTGAATCAATGATCCTATCTTAAATTAAGTTAGATAGTGCATCACACTCTTTAAAAAAAAGCAATTACTTTATGAAAAATTAAATTGGATGGGTGTAAGAATTTCTCATAAAAAGAATGAAAAATTAATTGTAGAATTTTTATTTTGACCCTGGAAAAAAGCCATGTCATTCTGTGCTTGTAAGGCCAATAATCCAAAAGCTATCAACATAGAAAATGATCCATTAAACAATAATCCCGCAAATGGGAACTTACCTCCTCCTTCAGCTCTCCTTCACCACACCACCATCACTGCCACTTCTAAACCCTAACATATTTGCTTATATTACTTGGCAAATTGCCTCTACTTTCCCCAAGAACTCAAGGTCTACTTCATCATCAACTGGTTGGGTCAAAATTAATCTCTAAGATGAGCTTTACACCGACGGCGATGATCACTACGATGAGTTTAGGTTCAGTGGTGGTGCGAAGTAAAGAATTTGGTGGTCTAATGAGGACGACGATATGTAGGTCGATGATGATGAGGAGGATGAGTTCTGTATTTTCAAGGTGATAGCTTTTCCTTCATCTCCTCCTTGATAATTTTTCAAGCTAGGTTATTTAGACTAATTATGGAGATGTTATCATTGGATGTTGCTTTTCTTTTGCCCTTACTTCTGGATTAGCTTCATGGCTTGAATAGGTAGAGTTTAAGAAATCTGGGTTGTAATCAATTACTCTTTTAACTAGGATTGACAATAAGCTAATGTTAGGTAGGATTTGAACTCTAGCTTCAAATCCTTGGCAATTTGTTAAACCCCAAGTAAACATGGCTAGTGGAGCTTGTGGTTTTGAGAGAAATCTATAATATAGCATTTTTAAGATTTTGATTATGATCTCATGACCATCAAAAGAGAAAGAATAGGATGATTCTTGAAGTTATGAGTAGAAATGAAATCAATTTGAGGCTACCACTTATTGATTTGTAAACGGTGACACTTGAAGAAAATTTTTGGTGTAATTAACAGTGTCATGATATTTTCTCATTTAATGCAGGTGATTAGAGATTTTGGTTGGATGGTTCCAGCCATTGGTATATCGTTACTGCTGTGAACATGCCCTAATGCTTTATTGATGGCATTAGCTATTCCATTAGGACAAACAACACTCTCTGTTGTGATTGATAAGGTTTGGGGAAGTACAAGTAACAGACCTAAACCCAAAAATAGAACTAGTGTCACGACCCAATCTATGGGCCGGACTAGCACTAAGACCTGAGTCAGCCTAAAGCCCCCGAGGCTCATATTAAGTCTAACTATTTCTAAACCCAATCCTAAGGCCTATGGTGATGTTATCATTGGATGTTGCTTTTCTTTTGCCCTTACTTTTGGATTAGCTTCATGGCTTGAATAGGTAGAGTTTAAGAAATCTGGGCTGTAATCAATTACTCTTTTAACTAGGATTGACAATAACCTAATGTTAAGTAACATTTGAACTCTAGCTTCAAATCCTTGGCAATTTGTTAAACCCTAAGTAAACATGGCTAGTGGAACTTGTGGTTTTGATAGAAATCTATAATATAGCATTTTTTAGATTTTGATTATGATCTTATGACCATCAAAAGAGAAAGAATAGGATGATTCTTGAAGTTATGAGTAGAAATGAGATCAATTTGAGGCTACCACTTATTGATTTGTAAACGGTGACACTTGAAGAAAATTTTTGGTGTAATTAACAGTGTCATGATATTTTCTCATTTAATGCAGGTGATTAGAGATTTTGGTTGGATGGTTCCAGCCATTGGTATATCGTTGCTGCTGCGAACATGCCCTAATGCTTTATTGATGGCATTAGCTATTCCATTAGGACAAACAACACTCTCTATTGTGATTGATAAGGTTTAGGGAAGTATAAGCAGCAGGCCTAAACCCAAAAATAGAACTAGTGTCACGACCCAACCTATAGGCCGGACTAGCACTAGGACCTGAGTCAGCCTAAAGTCCCCAAGGCTTATATTAAGTCTAACTATTCCTAAACCCAATCCTAAGGCCCATTTTAAGCCCAATTTCAAGAATTCAACAGGACAGAGTCCGACCATAACATGGACCATTCAATGGGGAGTTTTTGACTTATCCGACTTGTAAACATAATATATATCAATTTGGGAAGTTCAACTCACCTTCCACATACTCATAAAGTCATAAAATCCAATGGGAGCTTAGCTCCCTCATCCAATCCAATCATACATGCATTTAATAGGCTTACAGATCCAACGTGGCGATTATAATACAGACCCAAAACGAATAAGGTACTTCTAACACATGTGAAGTTCTAGAAGTTAGTAAAATTATACAAAATATAACAGGTATTAATAGATTGCCTATGAAGGAGAAAGGCATGTTAGAATTCAACAAGAAATCTCCTGTATTCTAGAAAAAAAGGTGAACAGGAGTGAACGTTCGACTCAGAGAGTAAAATATTGATTTTAAGTACAATTTCTATAGCTATCTAAAGCTAATGCATCCTAAAGAGTGGAATGCAATACCTTCATAATTTTCATACAAATCACATCATAACAGTAAAAAGGTAATTTAGAGCACTCACGCACCCATATAATATGCAAACAGTACACATATGGGAGCTGATTCCCTATACAGCTCTCTTAATCTAACCTGTGTCAGCAAGTACATCTTAAGCCGAACTTTTGCTTAATAGACTAAATGCGAGGGCCAGTGAGATCATCTCGAGCCGTGCCTATCCCCGACTTATCCATAAAAAGATCGGGTCTCAGCAAGTCAAGCTTCAGTCGCGTCTACCCGTCCTGTCCATATCCAATACCACACGCACATTGCTCCAAATGACCATAAAATAACATCCATAGCATTTCATCAAATAAAGATGCGTTCCTAGTATTTAATTACATAAATATATATTTATAAGTGATGCATAGGTATGCCTGAACATATAGTAATATTGAAATTATAATTAAAATCAATATTTTACTCTTAGACGTGAACTGAGCTCACAGTAGCGGCTGGGTGGAGGAGAGAGGCTGTCCCCGCTTACCTGACAATTTCATTATAATTATTTAATATAATTAACTCAATACAAGCTTAAAAAGAACCAAAAACACCCTAAGTCGTGCCGAAAATTCGATAGAGTTTTTCTTATACCTAGGATCTACCTAACCTGTAAAAGGGCTCAAAATACACTTCTATATCTGCAAGTCACACAATCATTTCTCAATCACATCACATGGCCCCTCTTGGGCCTATCCAAATAGTCAACAATCATAATTTAAAAAATTATCATTTAGTCCCTATAAATAACCCTTTTGCAAAAACTACCCACATGAGCTCTAAAACTTTTAAAATTTTGCCCCGCGGTCCTTAGTAATATTATTAAGCTAATGCAAAAGAAATTATAATTTTTTAACCTACCATGAATATTTTATAGATTTTTTTAATCAAAATCAGGCCTAGATAATTAAGAAAAATGAGGGTTCGAGTTTATCTATACCAATTTCGATCATTAGGACGTATCCGGGAGGTCTGAAAATGGTGGGGTAGCCTACAATCTCGACCCAATTTGGAAGCTTTCCCAGTAGCCTGCCTGCCGGGCCCAAAATTACAAACCTGAGCAACTATCGAATTTCTGCGAAACGAGTGTACTTATGCGAAGCTCACAACACGGGGGTTAGTACATAATTTTACGAAATTTATTAAGTTCATTTAATGCTCAGAAAAATACTGCGAAGTTTCATGATACCCATCGAAAAACGGTGTCAAAAAATTTTGAAATGGATATTGCCACGAAACTCTCATCGAGGGAAGCACTCTAGTACTCTCGGATTTTTTGTGGGATTCACGGTTTGCGAGAAATCCAGCCCAAAAGTGGAAATGGGTCAAAACTTTTCGAGCAAAAATTGGACAAACTGCTCGATGGATTTTTGTGTTCTTAGTGTCTATGGAAAGCTCCTGAGGTGTAGATGGGTTTTGGGACAAGACCCGGTCCAATTGGTGGCCGGATCAGCCAAAATCGACCTAGGAAGAGGAGGAGTCGCGCAGCACGTTGAAGGGACTTCGCACGCGTTTTTCCAGCCATTGGAGCGGCGGTCGGCAATGGGGAGGTGTTCAGGTGAGGCACCAGTGATTGGGGAAGGGCTGGGTAGTGGTGGGGCAGCAAGGGGAGGAGAGAGGAGAGAGAAAAGAGAGAGAGAAGGGAGAGAGTAGGACGCATTGGGAGAAGGAAGAAGAAAAGAAGAGGGCCGATCTGATTCGATCGGTTCGACCTGATTTGGTTTGATTCAGTGAGTCTGATTTAGGATACCCGAAATTAAATTTTTACTCTATCCTGAGACAAAAAATGAGGCCTAAAAATTTTGAAAAATTTTCAGAGAACTCAGAAAAATTTGTAGAGTCTAAACATATTTTTAGTTTTGCCACTTGTTTTTTAAATTAATTTTTAAAAATCATCAAAGTTTCACATTTTTGAAAAATTAAACCCGACTCAAAATTCAGAAAATTTTAAAAAAATTCTCAAAATATCTAATACAATAATATACTAATATTTACGTATAAAATAATTTGTTTAAAAACTAGGGGTGTTATAACTAGGAGGACTAAGAAGGAACCATTTGTTAGGCCTTCCAAAAGTACAGAAACAAGTAGGAAACAAAAAAAAAAGAAGGTCTTAAGAAGAAAAAGGATATTATCAATCGTGGATGGCTGCAGATGCTGCTTCATATAAAAACAGTGGCAAAAGGGTGCGTAAGTTTGGTGGATGGGATGACCTAGATGATATTCACAAAGTTCCCATGGGGACAGCTAGACAAAAGGTAGATGAGCTCTCAAAGCAACAAACCAAAGGCAAAATGAGTCGGACAAGAAGAATCAGGAACACACTATTGTTGTTTTAGGTGTTTGATTGCTGTTTTTCCATTCTTGAGCCCTTGGACTAAATTCCTATTTTAATTTTGTTTTTCCTTGACTTGGGGAAATTATACAGCTTGTTTGCTTACAATGATTAAAAAGAAAATGATTAGAGATTAACAAAGTGAAAGCCTTTAGAGCATTTAAAGTTTATTCCCGAAGAGGAAAAACGAACTCTAACATAATGGAAGGGGAAAAAACAAATCCAAGAACTCTTTTTTTTTATCATAAAATAATGAGGGCTCTTCAGAGATGAGAGTCATATTCCCCTTAGATCTGAGACTCGGAGTCACCGATTGATGTCCTCAAAGAGACCTACCACCAAACCCGAGATGACACCCAGTAAGACGAACCATTGAATAACTCACTGCCTCCTCTTATGATACTTCTAAACAGAAATAATATTTAGTTATCATGCTAGTGTAAGGACTTGAACCAGAGTGGGATAAACCCATCTTACTAAGTTAACCACCAGATTACCATGCTCGGTGGTAATCAACAAGAACTCTCACTATACATTAATACATTAATTTTCATGTCAAAATTTCCTATGCTAAGGAATAGTAGAAATCGAGTGGCAATTTTGTTATTTACCTCTAAATTCATGTCCTCTTTCCATCAATGGCAATTTTGTTATTTCCTTCAAATTGCTACCCTCTTTCCTTTTTCTTTTGTGTACCGTCTACATCCCCATTCCCTATTTACACGCTGTAAACTTGAAACGATGCCGTTTTACATTGGGTGTTGCCATTTCGTTCTCCACCCAATTTCTTCTCCCCTTTTCATTACTTTGCTTCTTCCTGTGAGACAATTCCATTCACATGTTTGTTGATTTTCTTCTACTCATAGCTAATAGTGAATTTACTATTGCCTTTCACTTGCATATACCCATCAACTGATTAAATTTATCATGTTTTGAGTACCATAATTTGATGGCTAATAGTCAATTTACCATTACCTTCAAGCATGCTTTCAATGTAATGATTATCACAGTGCCCATATTTTTGTACAGTTCTTAATTTCTTATAGTTAGAGCTGATTTTTTTTTTTTTTGGTTTATTCTTTGCATTTGCCTTCCATTGAAATGCAGCTGTGGTTCTTTCCCCATTTTGGCAGGCTTATTGAGCAAAATAGCATCGTTCTTTTCTTATGAGTGTCATTTTGAGGTAGTTGTCATTTTTGCAGATCTTTGTTTGCCATTTTTTTTTCTTCCCTTCTTTTCTAACAGCTTTCTATAGAGTACGACGGTGTTTCAACGTGTTGCATGTCGTTCTAGAGGAGGGAGATGTCTTCTCCGATTTTTATTTGGCCTTTTTTATTCCTACCCTCTCAATTAGCATGCTAAATTTTAGCTAAAAGGTTAGTTGAGCTCTTAAGATTTCAATCGACTTAAATAGAAACATTAATATATATATATATATATATATATTTCAGTTCAGTTGGTCGTTGAGAAAATTGGGGATCATAATAGGGTTTTGAAATGAATTAGGCATTGATTAGATCAAACTGTTATTGGAGGCAATATGATTTGAGTATTCAGTATACTTTTGCAGTGTCATTGTTTTCTGGAGAATTGGGGAATGGGGATAAATTTTTATTTTGTAGATTGAATGACTTTTTGTATTTATTATTATTATTTTTATATGTAAGAGGGTGGTGTATAAAGAATTGAAGCTAATCATTGGCATTTAGGACTATCGCAAGGTGTTTTTGCGATCGCCTGAACGAACCCTCACCGAAGTGGAAAAGAATGAGGAGTCGCCACCTTAGTTTTGAGGGAAACTAAAGAAAACCATTTGTGAAGATAAATTGAAATAAAACCACTTCAAAACAGAGATTCTAAGTTCGGGGTCCATAAACGGGTGGGGAAGGTGTTAGGCACCCCACCTCGTCCCTTAATTAGGGTAAGTAGATTTAACTTCACACTCTTTATAAATTAGTTAGGAAGGGCTTGAATGAAAATGTTAATCCTTTTGACAAAAGGAATATTTGATTTTTCACTAATTCGGATTACCCAGATACATAAGTAAATGAGATAACCTTAGTGAGTTACTGTTGTATGTTAGTTTTGTTTGAAGGGCTATTTTATTAGAATCCAAGAATTGGATGAGAACTCTCCTCCGATCTCTTTTAATATTTGTTAAAATTTTTGGATTGAGAATCGGATAAGAACCCTCCTCCGATCTCTTTTAATATTTATTAAAATTTTTAAGCTTGAGAATCGGATAAGAACCCTCCTCCGATCTCCTTTAAAATATTTATTAAAATTTTTAAGCTTGAGAACCGGATAAGAACCCTCCTCCGATCTCCTTTAAAATATTTATTAAAATTTTTAAGCTTGAGAACCGGATAAGAACTCTCCTCCGATCTCCTTTAAAATATTTATTAAAATTTTAGATTGAGAATCGGATAAGAACTCTCTTTCGATCTCTTTTAATTAAATGGTAGTCGGATAAGGATTTTTCCGATCTCTCTAAATTTTACCTATCGAGAGGGCCTAAGGCTAAGGGTTCTGACGTTCAAAGATGCCAGGGGGTCTGTGCAAGACTTCTTTAACTTATTAGTACCTTTGGACTGGGCAGGGGATGCCAAACCGAATCCTCCGACCTTCCTATATGGTCGCCTCACCAGCATTTTTGGTAGCCGATCTATTCCATTTAGTTATCCAGGGTTTGGTTTTACTGTCTTATGACGTCTTGCCTTATGACCTACTGAGTCATCCTAGTGACTCAGCTTTACCATTTTCCAGGCTTATTATTCAGACCTTTCATTATTTCTAAAGGACTCTTAAGTTGTCTTTACCCACATCTCATCCAACCACTTATGTATCGCTTGGAACTAGATGACTTATGCTCAGAAATAATAAAGATTAACAAAGGTATCAACACAGAAATAAACTAGAGCACAACCTTTCTCTGTATCTTTCTGGCGTGATATGAACTTAAAGAAAATAACATATATAAAGAAAGAAGAATGGAAATGTGTAAAACAAAAACTAAACTTAATAAAATGGCAACATGAATACTGACCTGTAAGGAGTCGATTCTAGTGAACTAACCGAGAATCACAAAACGCAATAAGATTGCAAGTTGATAGCCCGTAGAATAAGATTCTCCTTAGAACAAAGAGTGCTTCACTAAATGCTATCGAGTCAGAATTATACCCGAGTTTAAACGAGATCGGACATGGACGGTGGAAGTGAATATAAAGATAATAAGGAACTGCAAAATGTGAACGCTGCGGGATGATGAACGAGCTGAAAATGGAAAGTTTCAGTGTTCAAAATCTTTTTAAGAAAATACTTCAGAAAACTGGTTCCAAAAGTTCTTCTTATGAAAGCAGAATAACGATCTGAATTAAATTTCAGAGTTCTTCTGCTATAGTAACTTCCTCCTTTTTTGTCCGTCCCCCCTTTGAACAGTTTTCATGCAGGTATTTATAGGAACCGGGTGCTCCCCATGAAGGGTCAGGATCTATTTTGAGGGAGATGGAGGGTCAGGATTTCGAAGGACATAATCCTAAGCTCAAGAATTAAAGAGAATCAGAATAGACGGCCGAGATCCATTTCAGAATATTTGTCTTTTTCCTCCTCTAATCTGACGGTCCCAAATTCTCTTGTCCGAGGCGATCCAAGGGCTAGGAGTGAAAGGCGCTGGTTTTGTCGTCTTCTTCTTTGATCCAAGGGCTCCGAGCTCCTCCTTACAAGTAAGATCAACGGTGGAGATTAGGATGTACAGCGCTGTCCTGACGTATGCATGTCAGAAATGCGGGCGATTCTGGGGCGTGCGGTTGAGATTTCTCCTGCAACGCTTTAACTACCTCGGCTCTGATTATGACGATAATTGCCAGGAGCTGTCTTATTCTTTTTGTCTCCCGACCTCCCCTCTTTTCCGGTCTTTTCAACGTGATCCTTTTTCGATCTCTCATACCGGTCTCCCCTCTTCCGATCTCTATCATTCCAATCCTTCCCTCAATCAGGCCCGGTCTGGTCAAAGCATTAATTTCCCTCGATTCCCGAAGTGTCCGCTTCGTTTTCTACTTAGCAATAAATGCCCGATTTTCCCCTATATATACCCCTGACAGAAGAGACTTTCTTCATTCAATTTTCCTCTCTTCCTTTTTACTTTCCGGTTCTAGCTGCTCCGGCAGAAGTTCCGGCCATGATTGTGGCTGTTAATCCCTTTCCGATGGACCTCTTTATTCCTCGACTGAAAATTTACGACCCCGGTGCTCGAATAATCGTGATAACCTTGTTTGATGATGGTGAGAGAACTGGACCAATTAACTGATCTAGATCGCGGACCTTGATCGTGCCGATCTCGAGTCGTTCGACCGGTATAATCGGCGAACCGATTTCGGCCGAGAAGACTACTAATGTTCCGCCGACCCTTGGCGGTGGCTCTTCCAAGTTTATTTAGCTTCTCACCACATTGGCTGTTCCGACAGCGGCTTTCCTCCACATTGGGTGTTCCGACAGCGGCTTGGTTCCGGTCGATGACATCCTTTGGATCAGTCACAATGTTGACTTTGACATAGGTCCTTTAGATGGGATGTTCCACCGATCTCTGAGATCACCCGAATGATGTATTTTATTTTCAATGTAATCTGATCTCTAGAGATCACAGAAATGATGTAGTCCAATTTTAATGCAATCCGATCTCTAGAGGCCACCAAAATGATGTAGTCCAATTTTAATGCAATCCGATCTCTAGAGGCCACCAAAATGATGTAGTCCAATTTTAATGCAATCCGATCTCTTGGAAATAAAGATTTTATTTTGTCAATTATCATCTTATTATTATTGCATTAATTATTTTTCGATCTCTGAAGTATTTACCTGATCTGACCTTTAATTTAAATGACCCTAAATGATCCGTAATTCAAAAGATTTATCTTAATCTGCCGATCTCTAGTCATCCGATCTCTTTATGGAATTTCCGGAATATTCATGAGATGTGTCGGAAACAGCTGACAGATCTCGCTCACCGATGCACCGCCTGGGATGCCGTGAGCATTAAATGCTCGGACGAGTATAAATAGGGGTGGGGGTTAGCCATTTGCTCTCTTGTGTCATTTTCAGTTTCTCGCGAACAACTTCGAAATTCTCTTGTTTTCTCAAGCTCTTCCGACTCCGATCAAGCTCCGATAAGGGTTTAGATCCTTCTTTTAGTTTAAATTCTTTATTTCCTTTGAAAATGAGAGGCGCCGAAGGTCAGAGAGCGACGAGTCCTCCTTTCATCCAGTTCTCGTGGTCATCTGATGAAGTAGAGGTGGTCGGGCCAGGGGCGCGACCTGAACCTCCTAGAGTCTCCGTCCCAGCTCGGGAACAAGTGACGTCATCAAGGCATGCGCCTTCTTCAGGGAGAGAGAATCTTCCCATGGACGAGCTGCCATCGGTCCTTCAAGAAACTGATCTGCAGTCATTCAGCCAGGAGTATAACATTGAGCCCGATTCATATGAACTTATCCGGTGTCATGGCGATCTCCGGGCCGATCATTTCTTTGAAGAGAATGACATGATTATGGTATACGAAGAACAGTTGAAAGCCGGGCTGCTGTTCCCTCTTGACGACTTCTTTAAGGAAGTCTTGAAATTTTTCCAAGTGTGCATAGCTCAAGTTCACCCGAACTCGTGGCGGATCTTAGTAGCCTTTCGAGGCTTCTGCCGAGCTAAGGGATTCCGTCCTACGCCTAAGGTATTCGCCAGAAAGCATAGGTTAACTCGTCGAAAGGGCGGCGAGTGCTGGTTTTTCCAGAGAAGCCACATTGCGGGCTCTTCATCGATCGCCCTCCTCCACGAAAAAGCGAAGAACCGCTTCTTCATTCTAAGGAGCAAAATTCCGAACGGCTTTGAGGGTTTCCCTCGTAGCTGGTTACACCAAGGCCCTTTAATTCCGAAGCGTCTCTTGTTGAATAGGGAAGAGGGCGCCATGGTGATGGAGTTGAAGGAGCAGGCGTCCAGAGAGAAGTTCTCTTACTTGGATGCAATGACCGCCGAGTTGCACCATTGGACTATGGAATTGATCACCGACAAAGATCGCGGACTCCAGCTCTCTGACCTCGGCATCGGTATTTTCTACATCTCAGATCTTAGGACCTTAGCGATCTCATTGACCTCTTCTTTGTGCAGGTATGGCCAGCGGCGAAGCCTCCAAGGAGAGCCGGAAGCGAAAGAGGGAGATCTCCCGGAAGGTACGGGAGATGAAACGAGTTAAGAAAATGCAGACACCCAGGCATGAGCCCAGGGAAATACAAGAAGGCTCGTCTCAACCTTCGGGACCGGTGATCGCAGAAGTGGTCCGATCCCCTCCTCGCCGGGAAGAGCCGCCTCCACCTCCTCCAGTTGTTCGAATGCGTAAGAGGGTTCTTCTCAACATAACGTGAGGACTATCTCCCGCGGTGCCCAAGTCTTAGTCCACTCACTGGAGAAGAATCGTACGGTTCGAGAAAACCCTGGTTTCGCTAAGGTCTTGGCGTCCTCCATTTGTCTTCGAGAAGATCGGGATAGGCTGTCTCCGGATAACCTTGATGATATCTTGACCCGATCCATGAGCTTGAACGTGGAGTGCCTGGTGAACCAGCACATCATACGGGAGAAGGCGCATCGCCTGGGTAAAGAGGTCGAGAGGATGGGTCATGAAGCAGCTTCCCTCCGATCTCAACTTTCATCCGCTCAGAGCTACATATCTCAAATTGAGGGGCGAATGAAGTTCTATGAGGACAAGCTGGCCGAGCAGGCCCACGCTTTTGAAGAAGTGCAAGCGCTCCGGGCTGATGAAGCTGCTCAACTTGCTCACCTTGCTGAGGAGCTCAAGGTGAAAGAAGAAGAGATAGTGACTGGAGTGGCCGGCGCTTATGTGAATGCTCACAGAGATCTCCTGGCTGAGCTCAAGAAGCGTTACCCTGAGGAGGATTTCTCCTGGATGGCCAACCTGGCTCCCGATGATGAAGGTGAGGATAGCGAGGAGGAGGCTGAGGGTGAGAGAGGAGATGGACAAAATGTAGATCAGGCTGGGGGTGATCCTCCAGCTGAATAACTTGTACAAATTTTTTAAATGAAATGGAATACCTCTTTTATTCGATGGATGGTTGTGATCGAAAAATTTCTAAATTATTTAAACACTTGATTGTCTAAGTATGTTGAAATAACTGAAAGTGATTATTAACCTAAGTATGAGAGATCGGAAAACACAATGAGCATGAGATCGGTAGGGAACCAACGCTAAACGAGACTTGACCAAAATTAGAAATTTGGCTTTAACATTTAAGATCGGGATCATCATTAAACCAGAACGGACCCTTTGATTATTCTTAAACTTTTGAAAGGGAGATCAACAACAAAGATGGTAACAAAGATCTAGTGTCAGTTCAATTTCGTTTGTCAACAGAGATCAGGAATATACTCGACTGGTCAGGAGATTCGACAATGGGTTTGAGAGATCGGTGAGTGATTTAATAGACCGGTAAGGCTTTGACTGATGTGAGGACCTAGCATTGATTCATTTCCTTGTGAGGAGAGATCGGTAATATGGTTATCTAGCAAAAGAGAGATCGGAAATGTGGTTAGCTGTTAAAGGGAGACTTAGTACTGGGGATCGGTTTCAAAGTTTATTAATTCTGGAGATCGGCCAAAATATGGTGTCGACAGCTGCCCCTCTTTACATAATTTCTATTAAAGGGAAAAATTTTCCCGTGTAGAAATTATGTAAAGATTTAGACCCATATTTTGGACGATTAGGTGTTCAAAGTTAGGGAACTAAAGCATACCTAAGTTAGTGACCTAGAGATCGGCGACAGAAGTTAAAATGCTAGAAAGTTAGAATCAACTTGGATCAAGGAACCAGAGGTTGATAACTGGAAAATGAAATTAAAATCAACTTAGATCAAGGAACCAGAGGTTGATAACAGGAAATTTAAATGCATGAAATTAAAATCAACTTAGATCAAGGAACCAGAGGTTGATAACAGGAAATGTAAATTGCAGAAAATTAAAATCAACTTAGATCAAGGAACCAGAGGTTGATAACAGAAAATTTAAATTGCATGAAATTAAAATCAACTTAGATCAAGGAACCAGAGGTTGATAACAGGAAATTTAAATTGCATGAAATTAAAATCAACTTAGATCAAGGAACCAGAGGTTGATAACAGGAAATGTAAATTGCAGGAAATTAAAATCAACTTAGATCAAGGAACCAGATGTTGATAACAGGAAATTTAAATTGCATGAAATTAAAATCAACTTAGATCAAGGAACCAGAGGTTGATAACAGGAAATGTAAATTGCATGAAATTAAAATCAACTTAGATCAAGGAACCAGAGGTTGATAACAGGAAATGTAAATTGCAGGAAATTAAAATCAACTTAGATCAAGGAACCAGAGGTTGATAACAGGAAATTTAAATTGCATGAAATTAAAATCAACTTAGATCAAGGAACCAGAGGTTGATAACAGGAAATTTAAATTGCATGAAATTAAAATCAACTTAGATCAAGGAACCAGAGGTTGATAACAGGAAATTTAAATTGCACTTACAAAGCAAGCCTAATCCGGACACAAGAAGTTCTTCCCCAATGAAGTGTACTTAACAGAATCCCGAAGGCCAATGATGAATGGAGGACGAGTTGCAAGACTTGACTTATGGCCTCATTCCTTCCAATGCCCCATTTCTGTTTTTTTCGACTTTCTCCCGAAAAGTGCCCTTGCGGGTTTTCACTTCCCCTTCGTCTATATGACTAGAAGCGCCCTTTCGGGTTTTCACCTCTAGTTTTTTTTTTTTTTTTTTTTTTTAGGTCTTTTCAGGATGCCCTTTCGGGTTTTCACCCCTACCCCCTTTTCTCCAAGACATTCCCTACAAATCTCATAGTAGAGTACGTGAGGTTATCAATTGTCAAATCCTAATCTTATGGCAAAAAAAATTTAACAGATTAATAGCGCATTAAATAACGAGATTGTAGAGAGATAATGTTAAAGAGTGAGTATAAAGGGAAGATAAAAGCATAGGGAATGAAATATGACTTTATTATAGCTTTAATAAAAACAAAGATAGAATTTCAAAGGAAAAGGGTACAAGGATAGATCTCACATATTCCTTGTGGCTAGCTTTGAAATCCCTTAACTGCCATTATTTCAAACATTTCTGAAGTTTCATGTCGTGATGATTCATTTCCTTTCTCGGTTTCGTGGTTCTCCCTTATTCCTCCATTTTCTGGTTCCAGGGGCGCCCTTTTTGGGTTTTCGCTCCTAGATTTCCTTCTTTTTTTTTTTTAGGTCGCTCTTTCAGGATGCCCTTTCGGGTTTTCATCCTTCACTCATTTTACAGAAAGCGCCCCTTCGGGGTTTTCGCCTTCTTTCACACATTTTGCTGGGAGCGCCCTTTCGGGTTTTCACTCCTACCCCCCCCCCCCCCTTTTTTTTTTATTTTTAGGCATAGTATCTCTTGACGGTGTCAGCATTCACAGGTCTTGGCAATTCTTCACCGTCCATGTGGGTCAAGATCAAGGCTCCTCCAGAAAATGCCTTTTTAACCACATAGGGTCCATCGTAGGTTGCTGACCATTTGCCCCGGGGATCGCTTTGATTTGGCAGCATCTTCTTCAGAACTAGGTCCCCGGGTTGGAATTCGCGTGGGCGAACGCTTTTGTCAAATGCCCTAGCCATTCTCCTCTGGTACAATTGCCCATGACATGCTGCTGCTAACCTTTTCTCGTCCAACAAGTTTAATTGATCCAACCTTGACTGGATCCATTCTGACTCATCAATCCCCGATTCCTTCAGAATCCTTAAAGAAGGAATTTCAACTTCAATGGGTAATACTGCTTCCATCCCGTAAACCAGTGAGTATGGAGTTGCCCCGGTTGAGGTTCTTATAGAAGTCCGGTATGCGTGAAGAGCATAGGGAAGCATATCATGCCAATCCCTATATGTGACTGTCATTTTTCGGATTTTTCTTTTGAGATTTTTGTTTGCGGCTTCCACCGCTCCATTCATCTGGGGACGGTATGGGGAGGAATTGAGATGTCGGATCTTGTATTGATCACACAATTTCTGAATCTTAGGACCATTCAGATTCTTGGCATTATCAGTGACGATTTCATTGGGGAGACCATGCCGGCATATGATATTGTTTCTGAGGAATTTGAGAAACGTGTTCTGTATAATATGGGCGTATTATGTGGCTTCGACCCATTTAGAAAAATAGTCGATTGCTACCAGGATAAATCTGTGCCCATTGGATGCCTTAGGGTTGATGGGACCAATCACGTCAATGCCCCACATTGCGAAAGGCCATGGCGAAACGAGGTTGAACAATTTGTGAGGTGGAACATTTATCGGATCTGCGTAGATCTGACACTTATGGCATTTTCGAAAATATTCGATGCAGTCTTTTTCCATGGTGGTCCAGAAATATCCCCGTCGCATGATTTGCTTAGCCATCATATGTCCATTAGTATGGGTGGCACAGTTTCCCTCATGAGTCTCAAAAAGGATTTTCTTCGCCTCTTTTGCATCCACACATCTCAACAATTCGCCGTTGGAGCTCCTCTTGTATAGGGTCTCTCCACTGGGGAAGTATCCCAATGCTAATCTCTGAATCATCCTCTTTTCGTTTTTGCTTGCCCCCGAAGGGAATTCTCTGGTTTTGCAAGAGACTGTGATGTCATGATACCAAGGTTCATCATCGTTCTTCTTCAATCACGGCAATAAGTCGCTCATTCCTTGTCTTAATCTTGATTCGAGTCATCCGCCCTTCTTCGATTTGAGCCATAATTTAGAGTAGCTAAGGCATCAACAAATTGATTCTTGTCTCTATTAAGATGAGTGAAAGAGATTTCTTCGAATTTCTTAATCAGCTCCAGTAAGTACTTCTGATACGGGATTAGTTTAGGATCCTTAGTTTGCCATTCCCCTTTGACTTGATAAATGATCAGGGCTGAGTCTCCATATACCTTCAACTTCCTGATTTTCATTTTGATGGCAGCCTGTAGACCCATCACACAAGCTTTGTATTCTGCGACGTTGTTGGTGCAGTCACATCTCAACTTGATAGCTATCGGAAAGTGTTTTCCATTCGGGGATATCAACACAGCTCCAATTCCATTACCGGACAAATTGACAGCTCCGTCGAAATACATTTCCCATACATCGGCTGGCCCCTCTTCTTCGCAGTCTACTTCATTAATATGCTCATCAAGGAACTCAAAATCCAGGGCTTCATAATCCTGGATAGGATTTTCTGCTAGGAGGTCAGCGATCACGCTACCTTTCACCGCCTTCCGGGTCATATAGACTATGTCATATTGGGAGAGTATGACCTGCCACTTGGCTATCCTGCCTGGCACGAATGGACTTTCGAATACATATTTGATAGGATCCATCCTGGAGATGAGCCATGTCTTGTGATTCAACATGTAGTGCTTGAGGCGGTTCGTCGTCCAAGCTAGTGCACAACAAGTATTTTCCAGGAAAGAATACCTTGACTCACAATCATTGAACTTTTTACTCAGGTAATAGATAGCCCTCTCTTTTCGGCCAGTGTCATCATGTTGTCCCAAAACACATCCCATCGAGTTCTGTTGGACTGCCATATGCAGGATCAGAGGCCTCCCCGCCACGGGTGGAACCAATACTGGTGGGCTTGACAGATACTGCTTGATTGTCTCGAAAGCCTCTTGACAAACTGAATCCCATTGAGTGGTGTTGTTCTTTCGGAGCAGTCTAAAAATAGGCTCGGCTTTAGCGGTGAGGTTGGAAATAAACCTTGATATATAATTCAATTTTCCCAGGAAACTGTGCACCTCCCTTTCTGTTCTTGGGGATGGCATCTCTTGAATAGCTCGAACTTTATCGGGATCTACCTCTATTCCCTTCTCGCTCACTATGAATCCCAACAATTTCCCTGACCTAGCTCCGAATATGCATTTGGCGGGATTCAGTTTCAACTGATATTTCCTGAGTCTCTCCAATACTTTCCTTACCACCTGCACGTGGCTCTCTTCTCCCCTAGATTTGATGATCATATCATCCACGTATACCTCCACTTCTTTGTGCATCATATCGTGGAATAATGTGACCATAGCGCGTTAATAGGTAGCACCGGCATTCTTCAATCCGAAAGGCATAACCCGATAGCAAAATACTCCCCATTGAGTGATAAAAGCGGTTTTCTCTTTGTCTTTCTCATCCATTGGGATTTGATTGTACCCAGATGCCCCATCAATGCATGAACATCTGCCCAATCCTGCAGCATTGTCTACTAACACATCAATGTGGGGGAGAGGGAAATCATCCTTTAAGCTTGCTCTATTAAGATCCCTGTAATCAACGCACACCCTAACTCTCCCGTCCTTCTTCATTACCGGGACAACGTTAGCTATCCATTGGGGATATTTGACTACTTCCAGGAACCCAGCATCATACTGTTTCTTGACTTCATCCCGAACCTTGAGCAGTGTGTCAGGATTCATTCTTCTTAGTTTCTGTTTCACTGGGATTGTCCCCGGAATAAGGGGAATTTTGTGTGCCACTATCTGGGGGTCCAAGCCAACCATATCATCATAGCTTCAGGAAAATACGTCCAGGAATTCTCTAAGCAAACTGATCATATCTCCCAATTCTTCACTCTCCACAACCTTAAGTTCCCTCTTCACTTCTTCCATGCCTAGGTTTATGGTGCGTGTTTCATTGCCACAAGGCACTAGGGAAGGTTCATCCTTTTCATCGCTTTCTTCTGTGAGCTCCACCCCAGAATCACTTGAAGTAATGGCAGTTATAGGGGTTTCAAAATTAACCAGAGGAATTTCTGAGTCTATAGAATTATTAGGTGTTAATTGATGAATGGTCCTGAATGAACGAAAATAGAATATATTATAAGGATGGAATTCAAAAGGAGACAAGAATTGGAAATAAATGCGTTATTAATTCATTAAAAATTTATGGCATAAGAAAAGGGTCCATTTACAATGTTACACTTGTCATTATGGACGAAATGATCTAGTGTAGATAACCAGAGGTACTTTACTCGAAATTAAGTACAGGGATGTCCTCTGCTGTCCAGTTGTCCAACTCTTGCCCCTCAGCTATCGGCGAGACCAAAGCCTCATACAAGGAATCTAGGTGGATGACGTCAATGGATGGTTCATCAGGTGATTCTTTAACCTCTGTCAGATTTTCAATGACCGGTTCGGTGAAGATCTCCGCGATTCTCGGGACTACCTTCCCTTTTCCCATTTTTTGGTCAAATCTTTGATCCCGAAGCATTTTCCTCATCCAGAATCTCCCATTCATAAGGGCATCTTCCTCATATCCCAAACCGTAGCGGCCTATCTTCTGGATAGTCGGTATAGGTTCAATGATTCCCTGTAATGTGGCGCCTAGGCCTTTGCCTTTTTTGTACCCACTCCTTGACATTATCTTGGCTACCATAGCCATAGCCCCTTCATTTCTAGTTTCTTGCAACTCAAGGGCCTGGAAGGAGCTTTCCAACGACTCCTCGGCCGCTTCCACATAAGGGAGTGATTGTGGCTTGGTGACCAAAATGGCTTCTTCTCCTCTTACAGTGATGATTTTACCATCTATAATGTATTTTATCTTCTAGTGCAAAGTTGAGGGAACGGCGTTCGCAGAATGGATCCAAGGCCTCCCCAGCAACATAGTGTAAGCCGGCTCAATATTCATCACCTGGAATGTGACGTTGAAGGTACATGCGCCAATTTGGAGTGGTAAATCAATATCTCCCAACACTTCTCTTCTGGTACCGTCAAAGGCTCTTACTACCATAGCACTTTGACGTATATCTGATTGATCAACTGGTAACCTAGCCAAGGTAGCACTAGGGAGTACATTGAGAGCTGATCCGTTATCAATAAGTACCTTGGCTACTATACAACCCTTACATTTCACTGTTACATGCAGAGCTTTAGTGTGCCTTAAACCCGCTGGGTCTATCTCGTCTTCTGAGAAAGTAACAAAACTGGATGCCTGGATTTGTCCCACTATCTTCTCAAATTGCCCCGGAGTGATGTCAGGGTTTACAAAGGCCTGATCTAGGACTTTCTGCAAGGCTTGGCGGTGCACTTCTGAGTTCAGGATCAGTGATAACAGTGAAATTCGGGCAGGTGTCTTTCTCAACTGCTCCACCACATCATACTCACTTTGTCTCATTATTTGGAGCAGCAGCTCCTCCTCTTCTTTATGTTCGGCAGGCTCTACTTCCCCTGTCTTTTCAACCTCCTCTTCTGTATTCTTCGGTGACTCTCCCATCTTTACTTTCCCTTTTCTCTTTTCTTTCTCTTTCGTTCCCGTAACACCTCCCACTTCGAGTTATAAACTCGATTTCTTGCTCAGGTGGGGAGGATTTTGTGGCGGCAACTGGCTGAAGATTAACCTGGGGAGTAGTACTGGCGGTAGGTCAGGCATAAGTCATTTTAAAATGCTCATGAGGAGTAAAACATGGTTTTGGTGATGCCGGAGGTGAGGCAAGATTAGGAGCTGATGTACTGCTTGATGCTCCTTGAGTGAAAACTTGGAAATTATAGTTCCAAGGGACAGCGTGAGTATTGGTGACAGGGAGCTGAGGAGGAGTTCGGATAACCGTTACTGGCGGTGAGGCTACTGGAGGTGAGAAGGTAATTCTGGGTTTGGAGGTAGAGGCATTCTGGCTGTATCTAGTTGTGTTCACTCCTCCTTCCGTCTTCGATCTGGTCCGGCACCTCAGAACTTTGAGGGATAATAAGTTCTGAACCTCTTGCTTGAATTCCTCACAGTCCTGCAGCTCATCATCAGCTGCCCCTCCATGGTAAGGACATCCCGTATCCTCTACTGACTTTGATGCCTGAGGGCAAAGGTAGCCTTCCCTCATTGCCACTGCAAAAATATCCTCAAAGTGAGGAATCAGCTCGTCTACCTCTGGTGTCGACCTCTCTCCGTCAGACTCTATCACATTTACACCATTGCCCGCATTATGGTTGGGCAATAGGTTTGAGGTAACATTAGGGAGGGAACCATTTCCCTCAATTTTCAGCCATCAGTTCCGGATTAAAGCGTGCACTCTCCCCCTGAGTGCTCCGCAATTGTCAGTTGAATGCCCTTGTGCCCCCCCCATGATACTCACAACGGGCAGTGGCATCATACCACCTGGGATATGGAGGCTGAATTGGGTCTAGGGGAACGGGTACAATCTGGTTTATACCGATAAGGTATCGGTATATTTCACTGAGCGGGAGGGGAAGAGGTGGATCAGGGTTTCTTGGGGGTCTTGGGTTGTTTTATGGTGGTCTTGGTTGAGTAGGAGGAGGAGGTGGTCTAGGTTGGTAATTTGTAGGTGGGGGATACTGTGGGCGCGGGTGTGGATAATTCGGGAAAGGAGGCGGAATGTTTGCGATGGTTTGGCCATGAGGAGAAGGATATGGCCGGTAGTTATTTTGGGGAAGTGGGGAGTAATTATTCTGCCGAGTGATGGAATGCACATCACCCTCCTTTTTCTTGCCAAAATTGGCAGTCTTCTTTGCAGGGTTCTCAGCCAACTCCTGCAGTCGTCCCATTCTTAAATTGGCCTCTATTCTTTCACCGGCCTGGATGATGTCGGAGAAGCTGTTGGAAGTGTTTCCAATCATCAAGTTGAAGTAAGGAGCTTTCAAAGTCTCTATGAACATAAAGCATAGCTCGTTGTCGGTCACCGGGAGGTGTACTTCTGCCGCCTTTTATCTCCATCTCTGGGCATACTCCTTGAAGCTTTCTCTGTCTTTCTGCACCAGGTTCTGGAGGCCCCTCCTTGTAGGGGCCACATCACAGTTAAATTTGTACTGTCTTAAGAAGGCATCAGCTAAATCCTTCCAGAAGCGCAGTTTGCTTCTGTCCAACCGAATGCACCACCTCAGGGCTGCCCCGGAGAGGCTCTCATGAAAGAAGTGGACTAGCAATCTGTCATCATCTGTCAGAGCGGACATCTTGGCGATATAGGTGGCTAAGTGAATGCGAGGGTCTGAATTCCCAGTGTACTTGTCGAAATCAAGGACCTTGAACTTGGGCGGCACCACCACATCAGGAACCAATCTAAGCAATGCCACATCAACTGAACCATACATATTCAGTCCTTCGATTGCTCTCAATCTCTCTTCTAGAGCAAATAGTTTCTCGTTTTCTCTCGTCTTATTTTCCCCTCTCACTGCATGAAATGCTCCCCCAGTTGGGAGGTGAGGGGTGGAGTGAACTGGAGGGATTAGAATTGAAGGGTATGGGTCGGTGTTTGAAACGGTTAGGTACTGAGAATAAGGTAGGTCATTATTCATGGTAGCCGGATTGACAGTGATTGTCGGGTCCGGGATAGGCGACTGAAAGGTAAAAGAAGTTGAAGCTTGGTGAGGATCCATTGTTGTAGGAGGTGGAGGAGGTAGTGGTAAGTTAGGTTCTGAAGCAGATTTATTCTGGGACATTTCCCTCATTAGTCTCATAAGTTCTGAGACTTGATCCTTCAATTCGGAAACCTGCCCTTGTAGGTTCTATACTTGTTCCTGATCTTCCATTATCTTCTTTGTTCGGGATCTTGTTAAGTACACTCGCTTGGATTGAACCGTGTGCTTGGTCAGGCTTGCCTTGTTTGAAGCAATGTTGATTTTCTGTAAGGAGTAAAAAAAGGTTTTAACAAATTTAGAATTTCATAAAAAAAAGCTAAAAGTCCTGGTCCGGACGAAGGATACAATGGCATGTGGGAGCCAGAATGAAATCTGCGAAAGGATGGTTGCATCAATTTTATCATGGCATCATTCGATAGTCTGACTGTGAATGACTGGATTGAATGCGCATTTATGATACCTGTCCATATAGCGCATTCAAATTATCAAATAAACCTAGCGAGGCAGTTACTACGCCAGTCATATTATTCATTCACAAATTTGCTAAACAATGGTCCAAAAATCATTTCATTAACTGAATAATTTGTACACCGTATTCTTTACATCGGCCTAGGCTCTGGGAGGTTCTTTATAATGAGATGACATTTTCTGAGATACTCATATAACCTTTCTTCTTGTTTGGCAGGGTCGAATGCTTTCAGAGCATACTCGGATTCAGGTAATAATTCTTGTTTTCCCTGTGCTATTGTTCTCTCCAGCTGGTCAACTTTCTCTTTTAGCTCTTGATAAAGAGCAGCTTGTCTTTCTTTCTCCTTCCTTTCCTTAGCGCATTCTTTCAAGATATCGTTGATGAGTAGTGCCTGCTCTTTCAATTCGAGCTTCTTCTTTTTGTTTTCTTGTTTATACTCCTCAACGAGTATTTCTTGGTATTTTATTTTTTCCTGAAGCTTACTATTTTGTATTTCTACTTCTTTTACCATAGCTTGGAGAGAGTCTTTTTCCTTTTCCCATTGTTCCTCTTGCTCTTCGAACCCTATCTTTTTGGCCCTTGCCTCTTCCCTGAGTCTTCTCACCTTTCTTTTAAGGTTCCGCTGTTGGTCCTCCAACTGTTTCATTTGTTCTTGCAATTGTGAGCTCTCGGTATTTGCTTTTTGTAGTGAGTCAGCTAGACGATTATCAGCTTCTTCTAATAGGACGTTTCGGCGAGGGTCGCTGTCTTCGAATTCTGCAGTTGAGTGTTCTCGATCCCTGTCAGCCCTCCATTCAAGATAATCGCGTGTGGCACTTGGACCTTTAGGCGACCTTTCCATCAGAGAGATGTTTTCCCAAGATCTGCGAGCCATTTTCAACCCTTCCTCTTCCTTGATCTCATGGTAGAAATGACCTTGGTGGTATTCTTCAAAGTTGATTTTGGACTGTGTTGAGCCAAACTGCCTCATTACCAATGCCGGAGTGTAACTTATGTATCCGGTCACTCCGATTAGGGATACCGATTGATTACCTCCCGTGCTGATCAAAATGGATTGGCCTGACGCCCACAATTTCCTCCAACAGTAATCATGGCTATTGAAACTCAAAATCCGTTCCCGCCACTACTGTTCATTCTTCGGACTGATTACCAACCGGGTCATCTTCTTGATGGGAGGCTGGTCAAGGTACCAAGTCAATCCTTTTGTCTCCACAGGACACATGTGACTGATAATCCAGAGGTACAACAATTGAGAACAATTCTTAATGGACCCTTTGCCCTATTGTCTGCAGTAGGTAAGGGTTAATAAGGTCTCTGCAAGAATTGCTGGTATCGGATTGACCTCCTGCTTTTCTACCGCCCAGAATACTTCCACCGTGCTGCTGGTTATGATTCCCGATGGTCCCGGGAACAAAATCAGGCCATAGATTCCCAAGGCGAGTGTCATTGAAGCTCGATCCCACTGTTTCTCTTGGATGTATTGATCTAACCATTTCTTGAGATGTGTCCAATACCAACCATGCGTGTTTCCTTTGACGGTTTCTTTTGACTTTACTTCTTCTGGGGAAATACCAATCATATGTGTCAATCGTTTCCAAGCCTGCCTATGCTCGAGATGAAGGTAAATCCGATTTTGCGTCAGGTAAGGAATTTCTAGTAATGTCTGATATTCTTCCATAGTGGGAACTGTATCAATATCATTGAAAGAGAATACTTCGTACTTAGGACTCCAAACCGACAGCATGGCCTTTAATGCCGGGATTTGGACATTGACTCGCATTAGGGTTGCAATCCTCCCGTACTTCTTCTCAAATCATGCCTTGACCTGATCGGGAAGCGACCTCCAACCGTTAGATAGACCCTCGAGGCTGTTCATTCTGACCTCAATTTTATTCAGATCCAATGAAGGTGGCAAGCTATCATGTGCCTTGGAAACATCATTTCGTGGGGGTACTGGAGTATGAGCTGATTTGGACCAAAGTTTAGCATTCTGAACTTCTTCTGCTGACTGACTCGAGGATGCCATGATAAAAATGATGCCTATCATTTTTACAGACTTTTGGTTTGGTGATGCCTGCAGAAAAACTCTTTAACAGGATAAATTCATGTAATCTTGTATTATATTATTGGCAGAGTGGTACCTACGCATTTATCAAAGTAGGAAAATGTGTAGGTTTTCTTAACAATATGATTCAAGATTACCTTCAATAATAAGAACAAGATAAAATTAACAGAATAGGGTAAGAGTAAGTATGCCCCTTTTGTCCTAGGATAGGGAGACTCCTGATACCATATGAGTGCTACCTAATTGGATAGTTCTATCTTATAAGGTAGCTTACTACGGCTTTCAGCTATCGTGATAGTTTAGCTCAGGATCTAGTTTTCTAAGAGCCACAGGTTCCCAAATTGCCTCTACTGTAAACAGTAGAGCCTCATTCTATCCCCATGATATTGTCGGGAAAATTCCACGGATATCACGGTGAATAGAACGAGTTTCAATTTGAGCAGAAGCCTTCACGGATACTAACGGGGTAGAACCCACGGGTACCGCTACATGACCCCCTCCTACTTTCCTAAAAAGGTAAGAAAGCCCGGGTATAGGGCCGAAGTGTGTGAGGACATCGTGTGAGTATTCAGTGTGTGAAGGGATATCTTTACCTCTTCCCAATTCAGGGGGATTTTATTTTTCTTTTTTTTTTTTTTCAAACAAAGAGCACTGCAAGGAGTAAAACAAGCAAAACAAGCAAAACAGTTAGAAGGAATAAACAAAAATTAACACATAAAATATTACCGGGTGAGCCCACCTAACTATAATTTGATTGAGAAATTAGATCTACTTTTGGACCTCTGGACCGGGGTCAAGTAAAAAAATAGTCCCCAGCGGAGTCGCCAAGCTGTCGCAAGGTGTTTTTGCGGTCGCCTGAACGAACCCTCACCCAAGTGGAAAAGAATGAGGAGTCGCCACCTTAGTTTTGAGGGAAACTAAAGAAAACCATTTGTGAAGATAAATTGAAATAAAACCACTTCAAAACAGAGATTCTAAGTTCGGGGTTCGTAAACGGGTGGGGAAGGTGTTAGGCACCCCACCTCGTCCCTTAATTAGGGTAAGTAGATTTAACTTCGCACTCTTTATAAATTAGTTAGGAAGGGCTCGAATGAAAATGTTAATCCTTTTGACAAAAGGAATATTTGATTTTTCACTAATTCGGATTACCCAAATACATAAGTAAATGAGACAACCTTAGTGAGTTACTGTTGCATGTTAGTTTTGTTTGAAGGGCTATTTTATTTGAATCCAAGAATTGGATGAGAACTCTCCTCCGATCTCTTTTAATATTTGTTAAAATTTTTGGATTGAGAATCGGATAAGAACCCTCCTCCGATCTTTTTTAATATTTATTAAAATTTTTAAGCTTGAAAATCGGATAAGAACCCTCCTCCGATCTCCTTTAAAATATTTATTAAAATTTTTAAGCTTGAGAATCGGATAAGAACCCTCCTCCGATCTCCTTTAAAATATTTATTAAAATTTTTAAGCTTGAGAATCGGATAAGAACCCTCCTCCGATCTCCTTTAAAATATTTATTAAAATTTTTAAGCTTGAGAACCGGATAAGAACCCTCCTCCGATCTCCTTTAAAATATTTATCAAAATTTTTAAGCTTGAGAACCGGATAAGAACTCTCCTCCGATCTCCTTTAAAATATTTATTAAAATTTTAGATTGAGAATCGGATAAGAACTCTCCTCCGATCTCTTTTAATTAAATGGTAGTCGGATAAGGATTTTTCCGATCTCTCTAAATTTTACCTATCGAGAGGGCCTAAGGCTAAGGGTTCTGACGTTCAAAGATGCTAGGAGGTCTGTGCAAGACTTCTTTAACTTATTGGTACCTTTGGACTAGGCAAGGGATGCCAAACCGAATCCTCCGACCTTCCTATATGGTCGCCTCACCAGCATTTTTGGTAGCCGATCTATTCCATTTAGTTATCCAGGGTTTGGTTTTACTGTCTTATGACGTCTTGCCTTATGACCTACTGAGTCATCCTAGTGACTCAGCTTTACCATTTTCCAGGCTTATTATTCAGACCTTTCATTATTTCTAAAGGACTCTTAAGTTGTCATTACCCACATCTCATCCAACCACTTATGTATCGCTTGGAACTAGATGACTTACGATCAGAAATAATAAAGATTAACAAAGGTATCGACACAGAAATAAACTAGAGCACAACCTTTCTCTGTATCTTTCTGGCGTGATATGAACTTGAAGAAAATAACATATATAAAGAAAGAAGAATGGAAATGTGTAAAACAAAAACTAAACTTAATAAAATGGCAACATGAATACTGACCTGTAAGGAGTCGATTCTAGTGAACTAACCGAGAATCACAAAATGCAATAAGATTGCAAGTTGATAGCCCGTAGAATAAGATTCTCCTTAGAACAAAGAGTGCTTCACTAAATGCTATCGAGTCAGAATTATACCCGAGTTTAAACGAGATCGGACATGGACGGTGGAAGTGAATATAAAGATAACAAGGGACTGCAAAATGTGAACGCTGCGGGATGATGAACGAGCTGAAAATGGAAAGTTTCAGTGTTCAAAATCTTTTTAAGAAAATACTTCAGAAAACTGGTTCCAAAAGTTCTTCTTATGAAAGCAGAATAACAATCTGAATTAAATTTCAGAGTTCTTCCGCTATAGTAACTTCCTCCTTTTTTGTCCGTCCCCCCTTTGAACAGTTTTCATGCAGGTATTTATAGGAACCGGGTGCTCCCCATGAAGGGTCAGGATCTATTTTGAGGGAGATGGAGGGTCAGGATTTCGAAGGACATAATCCTAAGCTCAAGAATTAAAGAGAATCAGAATAAACGGCCGAGATCCATTTCAGAATATTTGTCTTTTTTCTCCTCTAATCTGACGGTCCCAAATTCTCTTGTCCGGGGCGATCCAAGGGCTAGGAGTGAAAGATGCTGGTTTTGTCGTCTTCTTCTTTGATCCAAGGGCTCCGAGCTCGTCCTTACAAGTAAGATCAACGGTGGAGATTAGGATGTACTGTTTGTCTGACGTGCGCATGTCGAAATGCGGGCGATTGCAGGCGTCGGTTGAGATTTCTCCTTCAACTCTTTAACTACCTCGGCTCTGATTATGACGATAATTGCCAGGAGCTGTCTTATTCTTTTTGTCTCCCGAACTCCCCTCTTTTTCGGTCTTTTCAACGTGATCCTTTTTTGATCTCTCATACCGGTCTCCCCTCTTCCGATCTCTATAATTCCAATCCTTCTCTCAATCAGGCCCGGTCCGGTCAAAGCATTAATTTCCCTCGATTCCCGAAGTGTCCGCTTCGTTTTCTGCTTAGCAATAAATGCCCGATTTTCCCCTATATATACCCCTGACATAAGAGACTTTCTTCATTCAATTTTCCTCTCTTCCTTTTTACTTTCCAGTTCTAGCTGCTCCGGCAGAAGTTCCGGCCATGATTGTGGCTGTTGATCCCTTTCCGATGGACCTCTTTATTCCTCGATTGAAAATTTACGACCCCGGTGCTCGAATAATCGTGATAACCTTGTCTGATGATGGTGAGAGAACTGGACCAATTAACCGATCTAGATCGCGGACCTTGATCGTGCCGATCTCGAGTCGTTCGACCGGTATAATCGGCGAACCGATTTCGGCCGATAAGACTACTAATGTTCCGCCGACCCTTGGCGGTGGCTCTTCCAAGTTTATTTAGCTTCTCACCACATTGGGTGTTCCGACAGCGGCTTTCCTCCACATTGGGTGTTTCGACAGTGGCTCGGTTCCGGTCGATGACATCCTTTGGATCAGTCACAATGTTGACTTTGACATAGGTCCTTTAGATGGGATGTTCCACTGGTCTCTGAGATCGCCCGAATGATGTATTTTATTTTCAATGTAATCTGATCTCTAGAGATCACAGAAATGATGTAGTCCAATTTTAATGCAATCCGATCTCTAGAGGCCACCGAAATGATGTAGTCCAATTTTAATACAATCTGATCTCTTGGAAATAAAGATTTTATTTTGTCAATTATCATCTTATTATTATTGCATTAATTATTTTCCGATCTCTGAAGTATTTACCCGATCTGACCTTTAATTTAAATGACCCTAAATGATCCGTAATTCAAAAGATTTATCTTAATCTGCCGATCTCTAGTCATCCGATCTCTTTATGGAATTTCCGGAATATTCATGAGATGTGTCAGAAACAGCTGGCAGATCTCGCTGACCGATGCACCGCTTGGGATGCCGTGAGCATTAAATACTCGGACGAGTATAAATAGGGGTGGGGGTTAGCCATTTGCTCTCTTGTGTCATTTTCAGTTTCTCGCGAACAACTTCGAAATTCTCTCGTTTTCTCAAGCTCTTCCGACTCCGATCAAGCTCCGGTAAGGGTTTAGATCCTTCTTTTAGTTTAAATTCTTTATTTCCTTTGAAAATGAGCGGCGCCGAAGGTCAGAGAGCAGCGAGTCCTCCTTCCATCCAATTCTCGTGGTCATCTGATGAAGTAGAGGTGGTCGGGCCAGGGGCGCGACCTGAACCTCCTAGAGTCTCCATCCCAGCTCTGGAACAAGTGACGTCATCAAGGCATGCGCCTTCTTCAAGGAGAGAGAATCTTCCCATGGACGAGCTGCCATCGGTCCTTCAAGAAACCGATCTACAGTCATTCAGCCAGGAGTATAACATTGAGCCCGATTCATATGAACTTATCCGGTGTCACGACGATCTCCGGGCCGATCATTTCTTTGAAGAGAACGACATGATTATGGTATACAAAGAACAGTTGAAAGCCGGGCTGCGGTTCCCTCTTGACGACTTCTTTAAGGAAGTCTTGAAATTTTTCCAAGTGTGCATAGCTCAAGTTCACCCGAACTCGTGGCGGATCTTAGTAGCCTTTCGAGGCCTTTGCCGAGCTAAGGGATTCCGTCCTACGCCTAAGGTATTCGTCGAGCTGCATAGGTTAACTCGTCGAAAGGATGACGAGTACTGGTTTTTCCAGGCGAAGCCACATTGCGGGGTCTTCATCGATCTGCCCTCCTCCCTGAAAAACTGGAAGAACCGCTTCTTCATTCTAAGGAGCAAAATTTCGAACGGCTTTGAGGGTTTCCCTCGTAGCTGGCTACACCAAGGCCCTTTAATTCCGAAGCGTCTCGTGTTGAATAGGGAAGAGGGCACCATGGTGATGGAGTTGAAGGAGCAGGCGTCCAGAGAGAAGTTCTCTTGCTTGGATGCAATGACCGCCGAGCTGCACCATTGGACTATGGAATTGATCACCGGCAAAGATCGCGGACTCTAGCTCTCTGACCTCGGCATCGGAATTTTCTACATCTCAGATCTCAGGACCTTAGCGACCTCACTGACCTCTTCTTTGTGCAGGTATGGCCAGCGGCGAAGCCTCCAAGGAGAGCCGGAAGCGAAAGAGAGAGATCTCCCGGAAGGTACGGGAGATGAAACGAGTTGAGGAAATGCAGACACCCAGGTATGAGCCCAGGGAAATACAAGAAGGCTCGTCTCAACCTTCGGGACCGGTGATCGCAGAAGTGGTCCGATCCCCTCCTCGCCGGGAAGAGCCGCCTCCACCTCCTCCAGTTGCTCCGAATGCAGAAGAGGGTTCTTCTCAACCTAACGTGAGGACTATCTCCCGCGGTGCCCAAGTCTTAGTCCACTCACTGGAGAAGAATCGTACGGTTCGAGAAAACCCTGGTTTCGCTAAGGTCTTGGCGTCCTCCATTTGTCTTCGGGAAGATCGGGATAGGCTGTCTCCGGATAACCTTGATGATATCTTGACCCGATCCATGAGCTTGAACGTGGAGTGCCTGGTGAACCAGCACATCATACGGGAGAAGGTGCATCGCCTGGGTAAAGAGGTCGAGAGGATGGGTCATGAAGCAGCTTCCCTCTGATCTCAACTTTCATTCACTCAGAGCTACATATCTCAAATTGAGGGGCAAATGAAGTTCTATGAGGACAAGATGGCCGAGCAGGCCCACGCTTTTGAAGAAGTGCAAGCGCTCCGGGCCGATGAAGCTGCTCAACTCGCTCACCTTGCTGAGGAGCTCAAGGTGAAAGAAGAAGAGATAGTGACTGGAGTGGCCGGCGCTTATGTGAATGCTCACAGAGATCTCCTGGCTGAGCTCAAGAAGCGTTACCCTGAGGAGGACTTCTCCTGGATGGCCAACCTGGCTCCCGATGATGAAGGTGAGGATAGCGAGGAGAGGGCTGAGGGTGAGAGAGGAGATGGACAAAATGTAGATCAGGCTGGGGGTGATCCTCTAGCTGAATAACTTGTACAAATTTTTGAAATGAAATGGAATACCTCTTTTATTCGATGGATGGTTGTGATCGGAAAATTTCTAAATTATTTAAACACTTGATTGCCTAAGTATGTTGAAATAACTAAAAGTGATTATTAACCTAAGTATGAGAGATCGGAAAACATAATGAGCATGAGATCGGTAGGGAACCAATGCTAAACGAGACTTGACCAAAATTAGAAATTTGGCTTGAACATTTAAGATCGGGATCATCATTAAACCGGAACGGACCCTTTGATTATTCTTAAACTTTTGAAAGGGAGATCGGCAACAAAGATGGTAACAAAGATCTAGTGTCAGTTCAATTTCGTTTGTCAACAGAGATCAGGAATATACTCGACTGGTCAGGAGATTCGACAATGGGTTTGAGAGATCGGTGAGTGATTTAATAGACCGGTAAGGCTTTGACTGATGTGAGGACCTAGCATTGATTCATTTCCTTGTGAGGAGAGATCGGTAATGTGGTTATCTAGCAAAAGAGAGATCGGAAATGTGGTTAGCTATTAAAGGGAGACTTAGTACTGGGGATCGGTTTCAAAGTTTATTAATTCTGGAGATCGGCCAAAATATGGTGTCGACAAGGACTAGAGACTAGGAAAAGGAACTTAGTGCAAAGTGACACTAATAAATTTAGCACTTCTCAATATGACTAAAATCAGTGCAAAGTGATAGTAACAGAATGAACTGAAAACTAAGAACCTGAAATGCTAAACTTTTTTAAAATAATTTCAATTTTGTGGACTGTGGATGTTTTGACTTGATATATGTTATGAAGTGATGTTTCTACTTCTCAATTGAGTGAAATTAAAGAGATTGGTTTTCATGGGCTCAATGGATTAATCATTATTAAATTTATTAGGTTAGTAGAAGTGAAAAAGTGAAAGAGGGATAGGGTGGGGGAGATAGATTTTAACTATATGTTGAATTGACTTGATGGTAGTTTGGCCTAATGGTATTTTCCTGTCCAAAAACGAGATTATTTCAATTTTGTGTAATGCATTACATTTCGTGAAATTTGATTTTTATATTTTGATGGGTTGTAAGCATTTTGGTGCATTATTGGTTATAGAAATTGTTACAATACTTTATTGTTTTTCACTATATTCATTTGTTGTTTGTTCAAGGTGGTGACCAATCCAATCAAACTACAATAAAAGAAACTCACAACTCTTCATTTTCTCCTGCATTTTTCTTTCTAATCTTAATTTAGTCTTTAGTTTCTTGATTGATATATTTGGTTTTTCAGCATGAAGTCTCTTGTCATTAAAGACTGATTCTTCCTTTTGGACTTTAGGCACTTTATTTACGTCTACTTTTCAAGAAAAAGTAACACCAAAGAGAAAAGAAAGAAAACAATATGTTGAATTCAGTATGGTTTTATGATATTTGCTTGATATGAAAGTATATCCAACAAAACCACATCTGAAAATCTGATACAAGTGAAGAATTTCCATTTTAGAGTATGGCTTTGAAAGCTATCCAGTAAAATTGGTCAACACTATCAATTCTTGAATCTTTAGTTAGTCTTATCAAAGGCAAGATCCTTTAATTTGCTTGAAAATAACTTGCAAGTTGTTATTCTGACTCAACAAAGCCAAGATAAGAGACAACAATAGCTTTAACATTTTCTTGGTTAAAGAGAGAGAACAATAATATTATGACTAGCTGATAGCATACTTTGCTGCTAAGTTAATTTTAAATTTAGTTAGCTTACCAGTATTATTACCATTATTATATACGTATTTTTCTTTCTTATACATATATATTTATATTGTTTTTCTAATTTGGCTTACTACGCCACAGAACAAAAATCAGGTAAGACATATATATCATAATCCCATCATAATTAGTAGTATTTTTCTCATTATTTATTTTTCAATTAGCCATTACATAACCTCTCATATGCTTATATCAGTGTCATGGGCTTATCATTAATATGGGCTATGTGGGTAAGCCCACATCTTCATTTCTGATACTTTGCTTTTACTTCGGCCTCTAACAACATACAGGCATAAATATAAAATAAAAACAAAAATTCAGAAGAAAATATACAAAGGATATAATATGATACAAAATCAAAAGGAAATCTTTGGCAAGATTTTGATATGTACTTTCTTTGTTTTGTAGTGTCAAGAACAAAAATAAATACATTTGATATTTTTCTCTTCACTTTCTAGGGAAAGAGATATAACTAACCTCTTCACTTGCTCAAAAGAAGAATTTTGTTATATTTTTTTTTAAAAAAAATAACTTTTAAATGGCAAGGTGATGACTATAAATGGAAAATAATAACTTTATAAATGAGATCATAAATGTATAATTGTAGAAACTTAACAAAAATATTCTTAGGAAACGTACAAGATTAAAAAAAAAAAGAAGACAAAACTTCCAATTACACACCATATATCGCTTAAACTAAACTAAAAATTAATACTACTTATTAAATGTAAATAAAGCAACTAGGTAAGTATTAACCTTCATAAGCAAGCAAAACTACAATGAAAATTTGAAACCCTCTAATTAATTAATCTTGTTCTTGATTCTCCACAGTAATAAGATTTTCACCTGCACCGGCACCATGTTGGTTCTCCATAATATTGGGACTTGTAGCATCAGCACCATCACCATCACCATCTTGGCTCTCCATAATACCGTGACTTGCATCTGCACTTGCAGTAGCACCAACACCAGCACCATCACCATTATTCCCGCCATCCAAGGCAACCTTAATGAGTGCCAAATGGAGTTCTCCTTGGAACCTAAATGACCAAAGCTGGATGACGTCGTTTTTGTCACGACCCAACCTATGAGCCGGACTGGCACTAGGACCTGGGCCAGCCTAAAGCCCCCGAGGCCCGTAGTAAGCCTAACTATTCCTCAACCCATAACCAAGCCTACAATTTAGGCCCAATATGCATATAAAAATAATTTAAATTAAACTGTTATAATTTTATTTCAGGCCAACTTAGCTCAGAAATCATCAGAGACTAAAATTAGGGGAGCCCAGCTCAACCCTGTTACCTCATTTTACAAACTGTTTAAATACCATACAAATCTTCATTTATTAATCTGAAAAATTTAAATTAACACGACTCCTAATAAGGTCCACACTGTTACTAACACATGCGGAATTCTAGATTTTAAATTTAGAAAAGATGGTAAAACAATTAAATAACCGACGTTAAACCTGCGAGGAAGAAAACAGGTTCCTCTGTAAAATAACTCCTCTTGTGGCCTGGAAAAATATTGAACAGGAGTGAGCGTTTGACTCAGAGAGTAAAATATCAATTTTAACCATAATCTCTATAACTATCTAAAACTAATGCACCCTGTAGAGTGAAATGCAGCATCAGCAATAAATTCACATCATAACAGCAAAAAGGTAATTTGGAGCACTCACACACCCAATAATATCAATCATAATATATGGGAGCTGATCCCCTATACAGCTCTCTTAAATCCAACCTAGTGCCAGCGAAGAACTCAAGCTGGACTTTCGCTTAAAAAACCAAATCGGGGTCCCAGCGAAGAACTCAAGCCGTGACTACCCCTGAAGGATCGGGTCCCAGCGAAAATCTCAAGCCGTGACTACCCGTCCTATCCATAGTCCACACCACATCACAAGCACGCCAATGCACGCACACTGCTCCAAATTACTACAACAACATACATGGCACTTTCACAGTTATGAATGCAACATAAATCGTGCCTAGGATTTATCTATGTAGATATATGCATATAAGTGATGCATGCTTGAACATATAATAATATCAAAATTACAATTAAAATTAATATTTTACTCACAGTACACCCATGACTATTGTGGCTGCTGGATGCAGAAAAATAGCTGACCTCGATCACCTAATAATTAAATTATAAATTTATTAGTACTAAGTTAAGATAAAACTCTAAAGAGGCAATAGATAGCCTAATTCATGCCGGAAATCCGGCAGAGTTTCCCCTATACCTGGGACCTCCTTAACCTGCAAAAAGGCTCAACTAACACTTCTAAATTCTGAATTTTTACAATCACATCTCATCAATATCACATGGCCCCTCCTGGGCCCTCCAAATCAGACAATACTCAAAATCTTAAAAATTACATTTTAGTCCATATAATTAACATTTTGTTAAAATCTACTCAAACAAGCTCTAAAAATTCTAAAATTTTGCCCCGCGGTCCTTAATAATATTATAAGACTATTGCAAAAGGAATTATAATTTTTAGATCATCCACGAATATTTTATGAATTTTATTCTAAATCGATATTAGTCGAAAATGAGCAACTTGGAGTTCGGGTCTACCTATGCCAATTCTGACATCTGGAACGCGTCCAAAACATCTGAAAATGCTAGGATTGACTATAATATTGACCACGTTCTGAGACTGGCCGTCGGGCAGCCAGATCTGGCTGAAAATGCAGTCCCGACGCCGGTGAGCTATCCTCGATCCGATCGCACCGAAATTAAGTCCAAATTTTGTTAATAATTATCATAAAATTATTTTTAAATTTTAGAAATCGAAAAAGTTCGAAAATCTCACCAAGCGATCTGGACCGTCCGATTATCGCCTTTTTCAAACGGTGTCCGAACGGAGCGGGACCAGTCTTATCTCGAAGATCTCGTCGTCCTAAGTCCATCGATGGCCTTGGATTTCCGATCCAACAGTCGGATTAGCCAAAAATTGCCCGAAAAGATCCTGTACCCATTTCTCTCTCTCTATTTTTATTTCTCGCCGGAAACTTCCATTAAAACCGGTGGGGAAGAGTTGAAACTTTTCCCTTGGATTGAAACACTTTAACCAGGCAAAATGACAAGGCGAACGATGACCGTGATCTTTGGAAAGGTGTTAACTTCACATTCTTTCCTTCCTTGTTGCTTGCCGTTTCTTGGGCGTGTGGTGATCGTCCGACGTTCGGGAGCTTCTTTGGAGGGCCGGAGTTGCTTGGGACTCTCACCGGCCACTGGTTCTTGCCGGACAAAACTACTGGAGCTAAAAGCTCCTCGGGGAAGAGACGAGTTAAGGACCCATTTCTTGGGTTTGTTCTTCGTGGTTCCAACTTAAACTTTTTATTTTATTTTTATTTTTTTATTGGTTGTTGACAGAGGAGACGCTCTTCATTAAAAAAAATTCACATGCTGTTGTCCTCTCTCCTATTTATATTATATATATACTATTATAACTATTATTAATTTTTCAAGTAAAACATATTTACTATTCTCTTAAAATAATATATTACTAACTTATACTTAGAGCTAGATTATACTATAAATTATTTGCTTACAATTTAATCTATCCTATTTTATTGTTAATGATATATTAATGTAAATTAGAAAATCATTTAATCTGAATTAATTAAATTATCAACTAGTTAACTAAAATAAAACATTAAAATTTTTAATAGAAATTTTAGAATCTATATTATCATTTATTATTGCTTATTTAATATAAATGCATAAATTGTTATTTATAATATATATATATAAAATTAAAATTATTTATAAATTAGAGGTGATCTATTTAAAACAATACATATATATAAAATATTCTCATAATATAACTATTGATTTCAGCACATACTTTAAATAACTAAATTATAATTAAAGTATTGTAAATAAAACCAAATATATGAGTATTTAAAATTCAGGTCATTACAATCTTCCCCCCTAAAAAAAAATTCATCCCCGAATTTTCAAACAAACAGTAAGGGATAAAAAAAAAATGGTTATTGGAATAGGTGCGAGCATTTACTCCTCCAGCTAAGCAAAGATGGTTAAAACATTTATTCTTCAAGCTCTTCATATATTATAGATGACATTCTACTGCTCTCTGATTCTACTATAGTGTTCTATTTGTCATCATCTCTTTCTAGAGATGCTCTTATCTCTTGGCTATTCATTGACTATTTTTCTGACATCTCAAGTGTTCATTATAACTCCACTACTCTCGACTTAATATCTGATAACTTTAATTAACTTTGGCGCTTACCTCACTTTTATTACACCCTAACGTGTCTCTTGGTGACTTTCGCCCTCATTTCTTTGTTTCAATAATCTCTGTTTCCCCAATGACATAACTTATGTTCCTTATTCCATGGTATCCTATGAGTAGCTTTCCTGTAGCACCTAATCTAGGCATCTTGTTCGAGATCTTCACTCTTCTTATGACCTCAGTGGTCAATACCTATAAATCTTCTCACTCTCATGATACTTCAAATTTTTAATCTCTTTTGTGTCATTACTAAGGTACTTAGACCGAGGCTCCACTACTTCTTTAGTCTATCATCTCATAATAACTTGTTTTAAACACCTCTTAGTGTGTTCTTAACATACCTATTCCTTCTTATCCTCATCATTATAACTAGCTCTACTGAGCTTTCTTCCTGTCCTTTAGATCTTATCCACTTCCTTTTCCTATTTTTGCTATTATTGATATCTTTTCAACCTGCTGTACCTATTCCTTAATCTTAGTCATGTCTCACCCTTACACCTTTTCCATCAAGGATGTCCATCCCATCATCATCTTTAACTTTCTTTTCTTTTTAGTCTTATCTTGATTACTAGTTCCATTACTTCGAGAATTCTAACTTTACGATTGACTCCTACCAGCACATTCTTCACATTACATAACACTTATAATTAATCATAGAAAATTCTTTTTGTATCCCCTTTTTCCAACTTAACTATCAGAACATCATCATTCCCTACCGGCCTTAGTAGGAAATTGCTTATCCTGGATGGATAGGAGCCCCAGAAACTATAAGTTCCATATGAACTAACACGGCTATGGGAAATGTGTGTCATGCCTTAATTCTAAACAAAATACTTCTTGTGTTTATTATCCTTAATATAATCACATATACAGCTTACAACTTTCCAAACTTCAGCCTCAAATTACCCATCAGCAACAATTTCATCTATTGAAACTCATCCACAATTAGTATTTCCTTCAGCTCATAGTTTAAAACAGTTGCAAGCCTTAATAGCTAACTCAATTTAACTCCTGTCATTACTCTGATCGTCCTTTCATACTTAACACTAGGTATGCACTTACTGCCATTCTCATATCAGGAAATTATGTATGAATTGGTGCCTACCAAACTCTCAAATAACTCAGTCTCCTTGACTCAGTCTATGTTCCTTATATAACCCTCTAGAACCAATAGCACAAACTAAACTTGAAAAGAAAGAAAAATATCCTCTTATATTTAACTATGCCCGATTGTCCATATAATAACGTTTAACCTATGTTTCTTAGTTTTTCTCTTCAAATTTTATCATCTCCTAGCACATTTGTGCTCTACCTGTAAGGTATCATCTGCATGAACCCTTTACCGTACCATTGTCCTTCACGACATAATATTTTATAATTTATTAACTTTACTTATACTCGACCTATGATTCATATCTATCATCGTTTATATTGTGCCCTTAACTTTTGTTGAATTCTGAAAGATTTCTCTTACTAATAGATTCTTCCAACACTAATTTCACCCTTATCTATGGTCATTAATTTGATCCTTGAACTTTGTAGTGATTTATAACCACCCAGACTTGTCACTTTTCGTTCTACCCCTACTGTTATTCTGTCGTTATTGCTTCACTGCAAAGTGATTCTGTTGATCACACTAAAAATGTTTGCCTGACATTCATAATGAACCTCTAACTACCTTCTCACTATCTCAAAAATCTAACCTAAAGCCTATGTGTCATTATATATAATTCTTTCCACTCATCATACTTATTTGATCCCTTAGACTGACTTTTATTCAACTTACTGCTTACTAACTTCTCTTTCTCTACCTAATTAGGTAGTCCGCAATACCATCGCACACCTTCTAGCATTTACTCATTATTATTGTATTCCATACCTCCATCACTGTTCTCACTGATGTGGTCCCATTTTGAGTTTTCCATCCTTGTCATTCTCCTTGCCAAGAATAACACTTAGTCTACGCTATATCTTAACTTTGTTCCTTTTATTACGCGCCCTTCAGGTTGTCCTTTTATTTAATTCTTTTGTCTTACCCAAAATAGAACTTGACTATTCTATCCCTGTTTCCATTCCTCTTCCTAACATGACGGCTGTACTTGCTGACTATATCTTTCAGAGTCTCTACCGCGTTATCACATATCTGTGCTACTCAGATTTGGTCCTTTGACCACTCTAGCTAATACTTCTACTGGCATTTAGATTATATTGCATCTGTAATTAATTGTCCAAACTTTCATTCTGCACTTTCTTTATCCATTGACCTTATGTGATTTATCTTCGCTAATTTATTACTCTTAACACTATTATAACTAGATTATACTATTATTTTGAACAATACGAAGTTAGAAAGGAACTCAGGAAATTGCAGTCATACCTTTATCGTATGATTTCTATTCTTATCATTTAGCTTACATAATACCCTTACTACCTCGAGAACTGATTCTGCAGTAATTTTATTATTATTATTATTATTATTATTATTATTATTATTATTATTATTATTATTATTATTATTATTATTATTATTATTATTATTATTATTTTCCATGTTTACTCAATTAGCCAAAACTTAAGATTCCGGGCACCCAAACCCGTCATCCAATTCAAAGGATTTACATCCATTGTGATCTTATTATATATGATTCCTATAATGGAACTTGTATCCTCTGCAGGATACTCGAGCCAACTACTCTCTACCACACTCTACAGTCCCATCTGGGGCACTATTTTATTGGTCACCATTATTAGTAATAACCTTCGATCCCTTCTGAAAAGATAGGACTATACCCTAACTTGCTGCAACAAATGTACTACATTTACCACCTTGCCCAAAACCATGTCAAATTAATGTCTCTCTTATCATATCATAGCTCTGTAAATCATCAATTCATAGTTTCGACCTTCTCTAGGTAGTAGGGTTGTACTTTATTCCATACTGATACAACAAGGTATACTATTCTCACTAAGCTCTAAGTAAAATGTTTGTCATACTGCAAAAACCATCCAAAATTCCATACCAAAGACTAGATGGTCTCACTCTATAGGTGTTACCTTTACTTTGCAATTAGTCCGAAACCTCTAGTCTGATGGCAATTATTATTATAACTCTAGCTCATGCTAGGGTAACTGAGTCACTGACTCTAGTTATCACCCAACTGTGACCTTTCGATATTCTAACTCTAGACCCCTAACCAGGAGTTCCCAACTCCTCCGCAGACATAGAACTCTATTCTGGCATAACTGTACCAAAATAGAAGCCATCTGCAAAAACCCTCATTATGGAGCACCACGGGGATGCACGCAGCTCTACACAATAATATCATGTCGGTACTGTAATCTGCAGCTTACAGAGCAGACATCGAGAACATTGTATAGTTACTGCGATACGTCCTGACAGACTAAGTCTCTTAATCTCTTATCTCCCTTGAATCTTCTATTATCATAAACTTACTCTGACTGGGTCATCCATTGACGACTGCCAGCAGTGGTATCCTCATCCTTATCTAGGGCAACTGTACTTTTAAGACTCACCTTTATGTACTCGTGCCTTGCACGAAATGGCACACCATTTAAACCCATACTGACAAAAATATAGTATTTATTGGAATACGTGTTTCCATGGCAGACCTCAATAAGTTTGCTAAATCTATTTTATGTTTCTATGTACTCCACGAAAATCAAGACGCTAACTGAGGTACTATTATATTTCCCGAGGAATAATGCAGAATCTAGAAATAAAGAATTACAGAAAAAGACGAAATAGAATCCTATACTCCGCATGTAACATCCTAACAAAACTCCTTTTACACTCCCAATTATATTATTTCCCATGAATCTAGAGCCTAGGCTCTGATACCAACTTTGTCACGACCCAACCTATGAGCCGGACCGGCACTAGGACCTGGGCCAGCCGAAAGCCCCCGAGACCCATAGTAAGCCTAACTATTCCTCAACCCATAAACAAACCTACAATTTAGGCCCAATATGCATATAAAAATAATTTAAATTAAACTGTTATAATTTTATTTCAGGCCAACTTAGCCCAGAAATCATCAGAGACTAAAATTAGGGGAGCCCAGCTCAACCCTGTTACCTCATTTTACAAACTGTTTAAATACCATACAAATCTTCATTTATTAATCTGAAAAATTTAAATTAACACGATTCCTAATAAGGTCCACACTGTTACTAACTCATGTGGAGTTCTAGATTTTAAATTTAGAAAAGACAGTAAAACAATTAAATAACCGACGTTAAACCTGCGAGGAAGAAAACAGGTTGCTCTATAAAATAACTCCTCCTGTGGCCTAGAAAAATATTAAACAGGAGTGAGCGTTCGACTCAGAGAGTAAAATATCAATTTTAACCATAATCTCTATAACTATCTAAAACTAATGCACCCTGTAGAGTGAAATGCAGCATCAGCAATAAATTCACATCATAACAGCAAAAAGGTAATTTGGAGCACTCACACACCCAATAATATCAATCATAATATATGGGAGCTGATCCCCTATACAGCTCTCTTAAATCCAACCTGGTGCCAGCGAAGAACTCAAGCCGGACTTTCGTTTAATAAACCAAATCGGGGTCCCAGCGAAGAACTCAAGCCGTGACTACCCCCGAAGGATCGGGTCCCAGCGAAGATCTCAAGCCGTGACTACCCGTCCTATCCATAGTCCACACCACATCACACGCACGCCAACGCACGCACACTGCTCCAAATTACCACAACAACATACATGGCACTTTCACAGTTATGAATGCAACATAAATCGTGCCTAGGATTTATCTACGTAGATATATGCATATAAGTGATGCATGGGCATGCTTGAACATATAATAATATCGAAATTACAATTAAAATTAATATTTTACTCACAGTACACCGATGACTATTGTGGCTGCTGGATGCAGAAAAATAGCTGACCTCGATCACCTAATAATTAAATTATAAATTTATTAGTACTAAGTTAAGATAAAACTCTAAAGAGGCAATAGACAGCCTAATTCATGCCGGAAATTCGGCAGAGTTTTCCCTATACCTGGGACCTACCCAACCTGCAAAAAGGCTCAACTAACACTTCTAAATTCTCAATTTTTACAATCACATCTCATCAATATCACATGGCTCCTCCTGGGCCCTCCAAATCAGACAATACTCAAAATCTTAAAAATTACGTTTTAGTTCCTATAATTAACATTTTGTTAAAATCTACTCAAACAAGCTCTAAAAATTCTAAAATTTTGCCCCGCAGTCCTTAATAATATTATAAGACTATTGCAAAAGGAATTATAATTTTTAGATCATCCACGAATATTTTATGAATTTTATTCTAAATCGATATTAGTCGAAAATGAGCAACTTGGAGTTCGGGTTTACCTATGCCAATTCTGATACCTGAAACGTGTCCAGAACATCTGAAAATGCTAGGATTGACTGTAATATTGACCACGTTCTGAGACTGGCCATCGGGCAGCCGGATCTGGCTGAAAATGCAGTCCCGACGCCGGTGAGCTATCCTCGATCCGATCGCACCTAAATTAAATCCAAATTTTGTTAATAATTATATTATTTTTAAATTTTAGAAATCGAAAAAGTTCGAAAATCTCACCAAGCGATCTGGACCGTCCGATTATCGCCTTTTTCAAACGGTGTCCGATCGGAGCAGGACCAGTCCTATCTCGAAGATCTCGTCGTCCTGAGTCCATCGGTGGCCTCGGATTTCCGATCCAACGTCGGATTAGCCAAAAATTGCCCTAAAAGATCCTGTACCCATTTCTCTCTCTTTATTTTTATTTCTCGCCGGAAACTTCCATTAAAACCGGTGGGGAAGAGTTGAAACTTTTCCCTTGGATTGAAACACTTTAACCAGGCAAAATGACAAGGCGAACGATGACCAGGATGCTGGAAAGGTGTTAACTTCACATTCTTTCCTTCCTTGTTGCTTGCCGTTTCTTGGGCCGTGTGGTGATCGTCCGATGTTCAGGGAGCTTGCTGGAGGACGCTGGAGTTGCTTGGGACCCTCACCGACCACTGGTTCTTGCTTTTCTAACTTCTTGTTCTCGTTCTCATTAAGAAAATCAGATAGAGAAAGATTGTAACTTGATTCTCAATGTATTAACTTTGACAACTATTTTCTTGAGAGGAAGGAAAGACGAGGACAAGATTAGGGGTATTTTTAGTTGCGATTAATGACACTAACTACATTGGAAATTCAGTGGATTTGGGATTAGATTTCTTCAAAATTAGGATTTATTAATAATGATATTGAAGTCACTGCAAATCTTTTACTATTTTGGTTTTAATTTAGCTACTAATTAAATTAATCAGTCATATAAAAATTTCTTAATTCACTTTCTATCTAACCTCTTCACTTGCTCACAACAGGAATTTTATCTAAAAAGATTGAAAAGGAGATCAAATGGTGAAGTTTTGTTTTTTCAAGTTATATAAACTGGAAACTATTTAAAAGGTCATATATGACAAACTAATTGGTAAATTTTTTTAGTTATGTAACGAATTCATCATATAGTAAAATTTATATGAAAATTAATATAAATTAATTGTTAAAATTAACTCATTGTACAAAGAATGCAACTTAAAACTTTTCATTTAAAAATTCAATTTATCTATATCCTCTATACATTGATTAAAAAATATCAATTGAATAGAATTACTTCATAAATGAGATCATAAATGTATAATTGTAGAAACTTAATAAAAAAATTATTAGGAAACATACAAGATTAAAAAGAAAGAAGACAAAACTCCCAATTACACACCATACTTGCTTCAACTAAACTAAAAATTAATACTACTTAAGGACAATTAAATGTAAATAAAGCAACTAGGTAAGTATTAACTTTCATAAGTGTTACACCTTACCCCTCTGTAAGGCATAACATGATCCCGTAGTACACCTAATGAACTACCGAATTTCGCCTACCGGTAACCCATTAAATATACTACAAGAGATTTTAAAACAATTTTCGTTCATTTTTAAATTGGTGGGTAATTTTTTTAATTTTTTTTAGATATTAAAAACCTTTATTTGAAGTGAAAACATAAATCAAATTTTTTTGATATTTAAAATCTCCGCAATTTTTATAAAAATTTTGACAAAGTGCCGTCTATATTTTAAGAAAATAGTTCTTCAAAAACCTGTGAAAAACACTTCCAATATACATTTTCTCAATCACAATTTCATTATTCAATTTCATTTCACAAATCAACACAAGCAACTCAATACCTAGTTTGAATTAAATCAAACATTGAAACATCTCATTAAGGTAATAAAATTAATATTTACATTCATGGGAGTATTACAAATTTAGTAGTACAAAACTTTATAAGTACATAAAATCTCAAGATAATTGTAACAACCAAAAAAAAAAAAGGATGGGACTTGGCGTGTGACAGTGGATTTCCACTGTCACTGCCAGTCTTTCTTATATAAAAAAAAAGGGGTCAAAATCGGGAGGACCCCCCCCCCCCAACCAATTTCTCTTCTCTCCTCTCCTCCCCTCTCTTCTTCTTCTTTCCTTCTTCGGTGACCGGCCGGTGACCTCCCAAGTGGCTCCCCACCTAGCCAGCGACCCTCCAGCGACGGCCAGAACCACCAGAAATGGCGGCAAAAGAGGGAGAAGAGAGAGAAAACGTGCGCACAGTGGGTAGCGGCTTTCTGGCGTGATTCCGGCTTCATCCGACGTTCGATTGAGGCAATTCAGGTGGCTTTGGAAAGCTTGTTCCGAGAGCTTTCTTTTGATACCAATTTTGCAGCAAATGGAGGTCGGATGAGTGAGATATGGAGGAGAGAAGTTTCGGGTTTTTCAAGTTTTTTCGTTAGATGTAAGACGATCCGACCGTTGGATCAACGATCCGAGACCACATAGGGACTGAGGAAGAGGGGAGGAACATGATGGTATGATCAGATCCGGCAAATATTGCTGGCGACCGACCACCGTGCGCGGTGGCTCCGGTGGGCTTCAGAGATGACTCAACTTCCAGATGCTTCCTCATAAATTTTTGAAATTTTTGAGACACAGATAAACTTTGGGTAAGACTATTTTCATTATTTCTCTGTCTGTGGAGCATAAATACATTGTTTCTTAAACAGGAAAAATTGGAGAAAATTTCTAAGAAAAATATATAATGAAAGTAAAATTATTTGGAGATATTCTATGGTGTTTGTTGAATTTTTGAGTGATTGTAGAATATTTTTGAAAAATATAGATGTATTTTAGTTAGACTTTTAGCATATGGGCATATAAGATTATTTGAAGTTATGATATTTAAATTTTATATGATTGGTTGAAGCTTGAGGATGGAGGTTTAAATATGTGAATATTGAATTGGGTTGAATTAAGAATATATTAGCTGTTGAAAACTTATGGAATTGAGTAATATTCTTAAATAAAATATTCATGGGTGATTAGAAAATTACAATTCATTTTGCAATAGTCTTATAATATTATTAAAGACCGCAGGGCGAAATTTTAGAATTTTTAGAGCTTATTTGAGTAGATTTTTGCAAAATGTCAATTATAGGGATTAAAACGTAATTTTTAAGATTTTGAGTATTGCTTGGTTTGGAGGGCCCAGGAGGGGCCATATAATGATGATGAGATATGAGTTGAATTTAGAAGTGTTATTTGAGCCTTTTTGCAGATTAAGTAGGTCCCAGGTATAGGGAAAACTCTGCCGGATTTCCGACATGAATTAGGCTGTCTGTTACCTCTTTAGAGTTTTATCTTAACTTAGTCCTAATAAATTTATAATTTAATTATTAGGTGATCGAGATCAGCCATTTTTCTGCATCCAACAGCCATAATAGTCATCGGTGTACTGTGAGTAAAATATTAATTTTAATTGTAATTTCGATATTATTATATATTCAAGCATGCCCATGCATCACTTATATATATATATATATATTTATGTAGTTAAACTCAAGGCACGTTTTATGTTGCATTCACAACTGTTAAAGTGCCATGTATGTTGTTGTGGTAATTTGGAGCAGTGTGCGTGTGTTGGCGTGCGTGTGATGTGTTGTTGGCTATGGATAGGACGGGTAGACACGGCTTGAGATCTTCGCTGGGACTCGGTCCTTCGGGGTAGACACGGCTTGAGTTCTTCGCTGGGACCCCGATTTGGTTATTAAGTGGAAGTCCAAGCTGAGTTCTTCGCTGGCACAGCTTGGATTAAGAGAGCTGTATAGGGGATCAGCTCCCATATATGTATTGTTTGACATTATCGAGTGTGTGAGTGCTTCAAATTACCTTTTTACTGTTATAATGTGAAAATATTGCCGATGTTGCATTTCACTCTACAGGGCGCATTAGCTTTAGATAGTTATAGAGATTATGGTTAAAATTGATATTTTACTCTCTGAGTCGAACGCTCACTCCTGTTCACCTATTTTTCTAGGCTACAGGAGGAGTTCTTTTACAGAGCAACCTGTTTTCTTCCTTACAGGTTTAACGTCAGTTATTTAATTGTTTTACTATTTTTTTTTTTTGGTTATCGGGTTGGGTTGACCCGAATAAAAATATTTTAAATTATTTTATATGTGTATTGGACTTAAATTTTGGGATTTAGTTATGGATTTGAGAACTGTAGGCTTACTACGGGCCTCGGGGGCTTTAGGCTGGCCCAGGTCCTAGTGTCGGTCCGGCCCATAGGTTGGGTCGTGACAAAGTTCGTATCAGAGCTTAGGCTCTAGATTCATGGGAAATAATATAATTGGAAGTGTAAAAGGAGTCTTGTTAGGATGTTACATGCGGAGTATAGGATTCTGTTTCGTCTTTTTCTGTAATTCTTTGTTTCTAGATTATGCGTTATACCTCGGGAAATATAAAAGTGCCTCAATTAGTGTCTTGATTTTCGTGGGTGCATAGAAATGTGAAATAGAGTTAGTAGACGTGTGAGGTCTATCATGAGGACACGTACTCCAAGAAATGCTATGTTTCTGTCTGTATGGGTTTAAATGGTGTGCCCATTTTGTGTAAGGCACGACTACATAAAGGTGAGTCTTGAAAGTACAGTTGCCCTAGATAAGGATGAGGATACCATTGCTGGCAGTCATCAGTGGATGACCCAATTAAAATAAGTTTATGACAATAGTAGATTCAAGAGAGATAAGAGATTAGGAGACCTAGTTTGTCAGGACGTATCGTAGTAACTATACAATATTCTCGATGTCTGCTCTGTAAGCTGCAGATTACAGTACCGACATGAGATTATTGTGTAGAGCTACGTGCATCCCCGTGGTGCTCCATAATGAGGGTGTTTGCGGATGGCTTCTGTTTTGGTACAATTATGCCAGAACAAAGTTTTATATCTGCAGAGGAGTTGGGAACTCCTGGTTAGGGGTCTAAAGTTAGAATATTGAAAGGTCACAGTTGGGTGATAACTAGAGTCAGTGACTCAGTTACCCTAGCATGAGCTAGAGTTGCATTAAGAGTTGCCATCAGACTAGAGGTTTCGGCCTAGTTGCAAAGTAAAGGTGACACCTATAGAGTGAGACCATCTAGTCTTTGGTATGGAATTTTGGACGATTTTTGCAGAACGACATACGTTTTGCTTAGAACTTAGTGAGAATAGAATACCTTGTGTGTATTAGCAAGGTGTAAAGTACAACTCTACTACCTAGAGAAGGTCAAAACTATGAATTGATGATTTACAGAGCTATGATATGATAAGAGAGACATTAATTTGACATGGTTTTGGGCAAGGTGGTAAATGTAGTACCTTTGTTGCAGCAAGTTAGGTTATAGACCTATCTTTTCAGAAGGGATCGAAGGTTATTACTAATAATGGTGACCAACAAAATAGTGCCCCAGATGGGACTGTAGAGTGTGGTAGAGAGTAGTTGGCTCGGGTATCCTGCAGAGGCTACAAGTTCCATTATAGGAATCATATATAATCAGATCACGATAGATGTAAATCCTTTGAATTGGATGACGGGTTTGAGTGCCGGAATCTTAAGTTTTGGCTAATTCAGTAAACATGAAATAATAATAATAATAATAATAATAATAATAATAATAATAATAATAATAATAATAATAATAATAATAAGAAGTAAAATTACTGTAGAATCAGTTCTCGAGGTAGTAAGGGTATTATGTAAGCTAAAGGATAAGAATAGAAATCATACGATAAAGGTATGACTGCAATTTCTTGAGTTCCTTTCTAACTTCATATTGTTCAAAACAATAGTATAATCTAATTATAATAGTATTAAGAGAAATAAATTAGCGAAGATAAATTATAGAAGGCCAATTGATAGAGAAAGTGCAGAATGAAGGTTTGGACAATTGGTGCCAGATGCAATATGATCTAAATGCCAATGGAAGTACTAGCTAGAGTGGTTAAAGGACCAAATTGGAGTAGCACAGATATGTGATAACATGGTAGAGACTCTGAAATATATAGTTAGCAGGTATAGCTGTCATATTAGGAAGAAGAATGGAACCAGGGATAGAATAGTCAAGTTCTATTTTGGGTAAGATAAAAGAAATAAATGGAAGGACAACCTGAAGAGCGCATAATAAAAGGAACAAAGTTAAGATATAGGGTAGGCTAAGTGTTATTCTTGGCAAGGAGAATAACAAGGATGGAAAACCCAAAATAGGACCACATTAGTGAGAATAGTGATGGAGGTATGGAATACAATAATAATGAGTAAATGCTAGAAGGTGTGCGATGGTATTGCAGACTATTTAATTAGGCAGAGAGAAAGAAGTTAGTAAGTAGTAAGTTGAATAAAAGTCAATCTAAGGGATCAAATAGGTATGATGAGTGGAAAGAATTATAGATAATGACACATAGGCTTTAGGTTAGACTTTTGAGATAGTGAGAAGGTAGTTAGAGGTTCATTATGAATGTCAGGCAAACATTTTTAGTGTGACCAACAGAATCACTTTGCAGTGAAGCAATAACGATGAATAACGAGGGGTAGAACGAGAAGTGACAAGTATGGGTGGTTATAAATCACTAGAAAGTTCAAGGATCAAATTAATGACCATAGATAAGGGTGGAATTAGTGTTGGAAGAATCTATTAGTGAGAGAAATCTTTCAGAAATCAACAAAAGTTAAGGGCACCATATAAACGATGATAGATATGAATCATAGGTCGAGTATAAGTAAAGTTAATAAATTATAAAATATTATGTCAGGAAGGACAATGGTACGGTAAGGGGTTCATGCAGATGATACCTTATAGGTAAAGTACAATTGTGCTAGGAGATAATGAAATTTGGAGAGAAAAACCAAGAAACATAGGTTAAACATTATTATATGAACAATCGAGCGTAGTTGAATATAAGAGAATATTTTTCTTTCTTTTCAAGTTTAGCTCGTGTTTTTGATTCTAGAGCGTTATATAAGGAACATAAACTGAGTCAAGGAGACCTAGTTATTTAAGAGTTTGGTAGGCACCGATCCATACACAATTTCCTAATATGAGAATGACAGTAAGTGCATACTTAGTGTTAAGTATGAAAGGACGATCAGAGTAATAACAAAAGTTAAATCGAGCAAGTTACTAGGGCTTATAACCCTTTTGAACTATAAGCTGGAGGAAGTGCTAATTGCTAATGAGTTACAGTGAATAGAATTGTTGCTAATGGAAAAAGTTGAGACTGAAGTTTGAAAAGCTATGGGCAGTATATGTGATTATATTAAGGAGAATGAACATGTGAAGTATCTTGTTTAGAATTAAGGCATGGCACACATTTTCCATAGCCGTGTTAGTTCAGATGGAACTTATAGTTTCTGGGGCTCATATCCATCCAGAATAAGCAATTTCCTACTAAGGCTGGTAAGTAATGATAATGTTCTGATAGTTAAGTTGGAAAAAGGGGATACAAGAAAAATTTTCTATGGTTAATTACAAGTGTTACATAAGGTGAAGAATGTACTGGTAGGAGTAAATCGTAAGGTTAGAATTCCCGAAGTAATAGAACTAGTAATCAAGATAAGACTAAGAAATAAAATGAAAGTTAAAGTTGATGATGGGATGGACATCCTTGATGGAAAAGGTGTAAGGGTGAAATAGGATTAAGATTAAGGAATAAGTGCAGTTGGTTGAAAAGATATCAACAATAGCAGAAATAGGAAAAGGAAGTGGATAAGAACCAAAGGATAGGAAGAAAGCTCGGTAGAGCTAGTTATAATGATGAGGATAAGGAGTAATAGGTATGCTAGGAATACACTAAGAGATATTTAAAACAAGTTATTATGAGATGATAGATTAAAGGAGTAGTAGAGCCTCGATCTGAGTGCCAATGTGTCAGAAGTAAGCCACATACTAAGAAGTTATAGGAAGAAGTCTAGATATTTCCATTCCAGAGAAGGAGTGAGAATTGATAAAGTCACATGGATTGAGTTGTCAGGGAATATAAACACTTTTGTTACCTAGAAGGAGAGACCCAGTTTACTTTTCAATGTTGATAAATGATACACTTGGCCCTTAGAGGAGACTCTACCTGACTAGTTACATAAGATGGATAGAGTTTGGTCTAAGTACCTTAGGAATGACATAAAAGAGATTAAAAATTTGAAGTATCATGGGAGTGAGAAGATTTATAGGTATTGACCACTGAGGTCATAAGAAGAGTGAAGATCTCGAACAAGATGCCTAGATTAGGTGCTACAGGAAGGCTACTCATAGGATACCATGGAATAAGAAACATAAGTTATGTCAATGGGGAAACAGAGATTATTGAAACAAAGAAATGAGGACTGAAGTCACCAAGAAACATGTTAGGGCGTAATAAAAGTGAGGTAAGCACCAAAGTTGATTGAAGTTATGAGACATCAAGTCAAGAACAGTGAGGTATAGTGAATACTTGAAATGTCAGAAAAATGGTCAATAAATAGTTACAAGATAAAAGCCCTCTAAAAAGAGATGATGACAAATAGGACACTATAGTAGAATCAGAGAGCGGTAGAATGTCATATATAATATACGAAGAGTTTGAAGAATAAATGTTTTACCAATCTCTGCATAGGACACTATAGTAATGATTGCACTTGTTCTAATAATCTTCTTTTTCTTTATTTCTTTGTTTATTTGAAAATTCGAGGACGAATTTTTCTTAAGGGGGGATGTAACACCCTCTCGGTAGCAACTCCGTACATTCTACTGTTCCGGTGACCGGTGTCGGTTCGGACAGCTAGAACGTCCGGAAAAATATTTAAACTAAAGTCAGGAACCATAATTAACTCAAATATTAATAAGAAAAATTTAGGAAAAATTTTAGAAATAAAATACAACCAAGTTAAACGAGCCGGTGCCCAAGCGATGGGTAACCAGAGGGAAGTTGCGGTTCTCGCAATGAGGAGCCCTAGACCCGGGGAAAAATTCATAAAATAATTTTTGGGACTCCAGAGAAGGGTCATTGAGGTTCCTATGGCATTAGAATGCCAAGAAGATATTTAGAAAAAATTTTCAATCGGTACAGACAATTTTGACCCGTTAAGCCAAACGGAGGGCATTTTGGTCATTTCGCCTTCAGAGACAATTTTTGGCCGACTTGTCCAGTTGAGTAAATAATTATTATGACATAAAATATGAATTAATTTTGATGAAAAATTAATTTGAAGTTAGTAGAAAAGAAAAGAAAAGAAAATAAAGAAAATTAAAGATAATGACATCACATGATGTCACTCACTTACTCCCAACCAATCACAAGTTAACAAGCATTCTTAAAACACTTAAAAGAGTCAAAAATAGACCAAAAATTTCTGGTCTCCTTCTTCATCTTCAACCAGCCGAAAATCCATTCCTCTTCCTCCATAGCTTTTATTTTTTTTATACCTTCCAATCTTTGATTTCTTACCCTAAAACCCTTAGGTCTCTTCATTAAAACTTGTCCACTCATCTTGGGAAAGTGATTGGCAGCCTAGAAAAGGAAAGAAAGTGAAGAATTTGAGCTCTTGAAAAGCTCTCAAGTGAGGTTAGTGCTTATTTATATAAGTATTTCTTTTATTTCATGTTAGGAACTTGAAATTGTTATGAAATGGTAGATTAAATGAACTAAACTCATGTATATGTACTCTATGAATTTCGGCTGCCCTAAGGAAGGAATAGGATTGAGTGTTTTTGATGGACTTGGAGTGAACTAGAAATCATGTTTAAAGTATATAAACATAAGGATATTGATTTAGTTAGTTAACTAGGGTAGTTTGTACAAAACCATGAATTTGAGCTAGGGTTTGGGAGTGAAAATTTGACTTTGCTTATGAAATTATTAAAGAACATTCTAATGGTCAATTAGTGACCATTTGAGGTAAGTTGACCATAATTAGGAGTGAACTATTGCATGGCAAAGTGAAATGGGCAGGCTACCTAGTGACAGCAGCAGGGAGGCTGTGAGTCTAGCCTGTTTGGACTGCCATATCTTTGGCTGTGTAGGTTCAATTGGTGTTTGGCCAATTGGACATGCAAATAGACTTATAATGGCACAATTTTGCTGAAGAAACCATGCCCAAAGGACCAAAGCAAGAGGACCAAAAGTTGGCCCCAATCCGGATACCCTGCAATCAGCTTCTGCAGAATGACCAAATGCATAGTAACTGTTCATTTGGCCATAACTCATTGTAGAATGGGTCAATTGACCTGAAATTTTTACAGCAACAAGATAAGACATATACAAACAACTTTCATGAAGAAACCTACCCCAAAATATGACCAGAACCTATTCAACAAGGCAATGGCAGTCACTGTTCATGGTACTGTAGATTTGGTAATTCTGCAGTTATTCCAATCCGGCCAGCTGTGGTTTTTGAACCATAACAGGAGCTACAAAACTCCAAATGGAGTGATTCAAAAAAGGAAATTCAACTAGACAAAATGAGGAACAACTTTCATGTTTACCATTTCCTCAAATTCCCACTACAACAGTGCTTAATAGAACAGTAAATTTAAGCTTCAAAAACTGAAAATTCTGCTCTCTTGTGTTAAGCTTAGAAATGGTAATGGTAATCAATTCTAACAAGTTTTAAATGTAAAATGTGGTGCATTGGGAGTGTTAAAACCAATGTACCTATTTTCTATCCAAAAGTCAACATTTTTGTTGACCAATGAGGTGAATAGTGACACCAAACTTGAAATTCAAAGTTTAAAATTTAGAAATGCATCTAGGGGACTTTAAATTGCAATTGGCAATTAATACTAGCAAATATAAAACTCAAAATGTGGGATCTTGGTGTAATTAGAATTAATATATCCATTAAGTATAAAAATGTCAACATTTTGGGTTGACTAGTAAGGTGAATAGTAATCAAAATGATTAGTAAATTAAGATGAAGACCTAGAACCAATTCTAAGCTTAAATGCTTAGAATTGTATGACAAATGTGGACTATGCATCCTAGTCAAAATTGTTAAAAAGAAATTAAGGCCATAAATTTGAAATCCATGAAATATTTATGGATTACTTGAAACATGAAAAATAAGTCACCAAATTGATGTGAATAATTAGTTAGGGCTTATATGCCCATCACAAATGGAATTCATAACATATTAATAACTCAACTTGAAATATAAAAATTGTAATTACATGAGTAGATTCTTAAATGTATAAATGAGAAAGGAAAAATGTTTTGAATACAATGGAACATGTGAACCATTATTTAGAATTGTGATCAATATGAATAACATAATGAATGAATAAATGAACCATATTAATGTATGAATGAGACATTAGTTCTCATTATTGTAGAGAGGAGAAGTATTTTGAGCACAATGATATAAAAGGATAATTAATGTGAATTGTGATCATATAAATGATCAAATGAATGTATGAATTATAATTGAAATTTATCATGAAATAATAAACTCATAAAACACAATATATTAATATTTAATGATATTATGTGCCCTTGTATTGCCTAGACATGTGTGTCAGATTGGATAGTTTGGCATGCCAATAGGGTATTGTTTTAGCAGTACTGCGAAAGGCTTTATGCCTGTATTCATGGCTTTATGCCCGTATTCATGGCTTTATGCCAACATTCATGGCTTTTATGCCCCATTATGTGTTATCATGGCTTTTTAGCCATACTGACTGCATACGTGGTTGACGTTCTGCGTCCCATGGTATGACGGCCCGAGGCACCGCGGTGTCTAGAGCCAACGACCCGTTATCCAGTTTAGTCACCGTCAGAGGTTACTTGGGCAGTGTAATTTATTGAAATAAATTAAGACTATTAGTAATTAAAAATATTAGAAATCAAATAAATGAGTTAATAAGACTTCAAAAGAATTAGTTAGAATTATGAAATGATCCAAACCATATAAAAAAAAATATTAAGTAAAATGATAAAAGAGTTGCAAAAATAGGTATAACTTAACTAAATATTTTAAATGTACCTTCTATTGCCATATAAATATAAACTGAGTATTTTTATTAATTCTGTATGTTGTACATTATTACTGTGAATTTCGGAATTAAACGCTTCCAAAGCGAAACAAATGAGAACAAAAGATAATTAATATTAGACACATTGTATTAAATTAAACAGATTCTTAAATATTCAAATTATGCTTCGTTCTTTCTTTATTTGTATATTTTATTTTCTTGTTGTATTATTGCATCATTAAGCAGCAATGCTTAGCGCGATTGATTTGTTTCCTCACGCAGGTACTTTGACTAAGATTTTTGGAGTCCAGATCTGCAGAAGTGGTTGGAGTATGTCACCTCCTCAGCAATGCATGTAGATAGGGCCCATATAGATCATATTTTGTATTTAGTATAAAATGCTAAATATTGTATTATAATGTAGATTATGAGCAGGTAATTAATAGAAATGTAATGTAATTTAATAAATTAGCTTTTTCATATGTAATTAATTTATATATCATGTAAATTATGAAATTATGTAAATTAAAGAAATTTGAAAATTTTACTTATGTGATTTGAGCATGAATGAGATTGTATGGATTCGAAGACAGATTTGAAATATATAGATAATGCATGGAAATGAATATGAAATTGAGATATATGAATGAGATGGTTATGAAAATAATTGATGAAATTTTATTTGTAAAATATTATTGAAATTTTCAAACAGGTAAATAGTAAAATACGTCAACTGGTAAAAAAAATAGGGGAAACTCCGCTGGTTTCTCCGTCGAAAAATAATTAATATTAAAATATAATGAGATCAAATTATGAAAGGAATAAAGTAAGATAAGATAGGGTGCTCCGGCACCGAATGTAGCACACTTTGCTCGGCTATACTGTAGTCGGGTGAGGGGTGTTACATTTATTGGTATCAAAGCGCAGTTTAGGCGTTCCTAGGCATAGATAGATAGAATAAGATTGTGTGCATAACATGCATTGCATTTATATGAGTTGAGGTGACACTAATGCAGATATGTTTTCTTAGTTATTTTAGGTTAAGGTATGGACTCAGAATCGCAGAGGCGTGAGAAGAAGAAGTAGTAAGTCCTATCCCGATCGGGAGTGATATTGGAAATCGTGGAGATCCTGCTCCACCAAAGGCAAGAGGTGCCCAGACAACCCCAACAGCCTTGTTTGAGCAGATGATCGAATTCTTCTGGACAGATGATCAAGTTATTCCACCACCGCTTCAGCGGAAATCACCTCTAGGAAAAATTAGAAAATATGGAGCTGTAGATTTCAATGGTAGAAAGGAAGACGATTTTGTAGCAGCTGAGTATTGGTTAGAAAGGACTAAAAGAGTCTTGCAGACTCCATTGCACACCGTAACGTAGTTTGGAGTGTGCGCTTCATTGTTACAAGAAGTCGCATATCGATGGTGGGATGTCGTAACAAGGTAGTGCAACCAGCCAACGTAACTTGGGAATTCTTTCCGATAGAGTTCGAGAAGAAATATATTAGTGTGTTCATGAAGAGGAATGAAGAGGAGTGGTAATCAAGAAAAAGGAAATTTGGACAATAGTAATAAGAGGCCGAGAGAACAATTAAGTCGACATTTGATCAAAGTAGGAGATCCGCACTGTGCCTATACCTAAGAGATCAACCAAAAACACTAGTAGTGAGTGCATCGAGACTAGCAAGAAAATGTGGTCATTGTAACAAGTGGCATAAAGGTGAATGTAGGGGATTGACTGAGCTCGTTATAGATGTGGGGCCATAGACCATCGTCCCAAAGATTGTCCTAAGAAGAATTTACCACGGACCTGCATGCAGGTCGTGGAAGGACCAAGTACAACAAGAACACCACTTCCAAATGTTACCCAAGTCGGAGAGAAACAAGAAGCCCTGATGTGAATTTGAGGTAAAGTATTTCCTTTATGATATACCTAAGTGTATCATAATAGATTACAAAAAAAAATAAATAGTACCATATAGACAAAAGAAGTAGACAGATGGAGTAATAGAAAGGTAAAAGAATTATCTCAGAACCCAAAACACCCAGTAAATTTCGAGGACAAAATTTAAATTAGAGGGGAAGAGTTGTAACACCCTCTCGGTAGCAACTCCGTACATTCTACTGTTCCGGTGACCGGTGTCAGTCCGGACAGCTAGAACGTCCGGAAAAATATTTAAACTAAAGTCAGGAACCATAATTAACTCAAATATTAATAAGAAAAATTTAGGAAAAATTTTAGAAATAAAATACAACCAAGTTAAACGAAGCCTGCCTAGCGATGGGTAACTGAGGGAAGTTGCGGTTCTCGCAACGAGGAGCCCTAGACCCGGGAAAAATTCATAAAATAATTTTTGGGACTCCAGAGAAGGGTCATTGAGGTTCCTATGGCATTAGAATGCCAAGAAAATATTTAGAAAAATTTTTCAATCGGTACAGACAATTTTGACCCGTTAAGCCAAACGGAGGGCATTTTGGTCATTTCGCCTTCAGAGACGATTTTTGGCCTACTTGTCCAGTTGAGTAAATAATTATTATGACATAAAATATGAATTAATGTTGATGAAAAATTAATTTGAAGTTAGTAGAAAATAAAAGAAAAGAAAATAAAGAAAATTAAAGATAATGACATCACATGATGTCACTCACTTACTCCCAACCAATCACAAGTTAACAAGCATTCTTAAAACACTTAAAAGAGTCAAAAATAGACCAAAAATTTCTGGTCTCCTTCTTCATCTTCAACCAGCCGAAAATCCATTCCTCTTCCTCCATAGCTTTTATTTTTTTTATACCTTCCAATCTTTGATTTCTTACCCTAAAACCCTTAGGTCTCTTCATTAAAACTTGTCCACTCATCTTGGGAAAGTGATTGGCAGCCTAGAAAAGGAAAGAAAGTGAAGAATTTGAGCTCTTGAAAAGCTCTCAAGTGAGGTTAGTGCTTATTTATATAAGTATTTCTTTTATTTCATGTTAGAAACTTGAAATTGTTATGAAATGGTAGATTAAATGAACTAAACTCATGTATATGTACTCTATGAATTTCGGCTGCCCTAAGGAAGGAATAGGATTGAGTGTTTTTGATGGACTTGGAGTGAACTAGAAATCATGTTTAAAGTATATAAACATAAGGATATTGATTTAGTTAGTTAACTAGGGTAGTTTGTACAAAACCATGAATTTGAGCTAGGGTTTGGGAGTGAAAATTTGACTTTGCTTATGAAATTGTTAAAGAACATTCTAATGGTCAATTAGTGACCATTTGAGGTAAGTTGACCATAATTAGGAGTGAACTATTGTATGGCAAAGTGAAATGGGCAGGCTGCCTAGTGACAGCAGCAGGGAGGCTGTGAGTCCAGCCTGTTTGGACTGCCATATCTTTGGCTGTGTAGGTTCAATTGGTGTTTGGCCAATTGGACATGAAACTAGACTTATAATGGCACAATTTTACTGAAGAAACCATGCCCAAAGGACTCACTGTAGAATGGGTCAATTGACCTGAAATTTTTACAGCAACAAGATAAGACATAGACAAACAACTTTCATGAAGAAACCTACCCCAAAATATGACCAGAACCTATTCAACAAGGCAATGGCAGTCACTGTTCATGGTATTGTAGATTTGGTAATTCTGCAGTTTTTCCAATCCGGCCAGCTGTGGTTTTTGGACCATAACTGGAGCTACAAAACTCCAAATGGAGTGATTCAAAAAATGAAATTCAACTAGACAAAATAAGGAACAACTTTCATGTTTACCATTTCCTCAAATTCCCACTACAACAGTGCTTAATGGAACAGTAAAGTTAAGCTTCAAAAACTGAAAATTCTCTCTCTTGTGTTAAGCTTAGAAATGGTAATGATAATCAATTCCAACAAGTTTTAAATGTAAAATGTGGTGCATTGGGAGTGTTAAAACCAATGTACCTATTTTCTATCCAAAAGTCAACATTTTTGTTGACCAATGAGGTGAATAGTGACACCAAACTTGAAATTCAAAGTTTAAAATTTAGAAATGCATCTAGGGAACTTTAAATTGCAATTGGCAATTAATACTAGCAAATATAAAACTCAAAATGTGGGATCTTGGTGTAATTAGAATTAATATATCCATTAAGTATAAAAAGGTCAACATTTTGGGTTGACTAGTAAGGTGAATAGTAATCAAAATGATTAGTAAATTAAGATGAAGACCTAGAACCAATTCTAAGCTTAAATGCTTAGAATTGTATGACAAATGTGGACTATGCATCCTAGTCAAAATTGTTAAAAAGAAATTAAGGCCACAAATTTGAAATCCATGAAATATTTATGGATTACTTGAAACATGAAAAATAAGTCACCAAATTGATGTGAATAATTAGTTAGGGCTTATATGCCCATCACAAATGGAATTCATAACATATTAATAACTCAACTTGAAATATAAAAATTGTAATTACATGAGTAGATTCTTAAATGTATAAATGAGAAAGGAAAAATGTTTTGAATACAATGGAACATGTGAACCATTGTTTAGAATTATGATCAATATGAATAACATAATGAATGAATAAATGAACCATATTAATGTATGAATGAGACATTAGTTCTCATTATTGTAGAGAGGAGAAGTATTTTGAGCACAATGATATAAAAGGATAATTAATGTGAATTGTGATCATATAAATGATCAAATGAATGTATGAATTATAATTGAAATTTATCATGAAATAATAAACTCATAAAACACAATATATTAATATTTAATGATATTATGTGCCCTTGTATTTCCTAGACATGTGTGTCAGATTGGATAGTTTGGCATGCCAATAGGGTATTGTTTTAGCAGTACTGCGAAAGGCTTTATGCCTGTATTCATGGCTTTATGCCCGTATTCATGGCTTTATGCCAACATTCATGGCTTTTATGCCCCATTATGTGTTATTATGTCTTTTTAGCCATACCGATCGTGATACGTGGTTGACGTTCTGCGTCCCATGGTATGACGGCCAGAGGCACCGCGGTGTCTAGAGCCAACGACCCGTTATCCAGTTTAGTCAGCCTGTCGTAGGTTACTTGAGCAGTGTAATTTATTGAAATAATTAAGACTATTAGTAATTAAAAATATTAGAAATCAAATAAATGAGTTAATAAGACTTCAAAAGAATTAGTTAGAATTATGAAATGATCCAAACCACATAAAAAAAAATTGTTAAGTAAAATGATAAAAGAGTTGCAAAAATAGGTATAACTTAACTAAATATTTTAAATGTACCTTCTATTGCCATATAAATATAAACTGAGTATTTTTATTAATTTCAGATGTTGTACATTATCACTGTGAATTTCGGAATTAAACGCTTCCAAAGCGAAACAAATGAGAACAAAAGATAATTAATATTAGACACATTGTATTAAATTAAACAGATTCTTAAATATTCAAATTATGCTTCGTTCTTTCTTTATTTGTATATTTTATTTTCTTGTTGTATTATTGCACCACTAAGCAGCAATGCTTAGCGCGATGGATTTGTTTCCTCGCGCAGGTACTTTGACTAAGATTTTTGGAGTCCAGATCTGCAGAAGTGGTTGGAGTATGTCACCTCCTCAGCAATGCATGTAGATAGGGCCCATATAGATCATATTTTGTATTTAGTATAAAATGCTAAATATTGTATTATAATGTAGATTATGAGCAGGTAATTAATAGAAATGTAATGTAATTTAATAAATTAGCTTTTTCATATGTAATTAATTTATATATCATGTAAATTATGAAATTATGTAAATTAAAGAAATTTGAAAATTTTACTTATGTGATTTGAGCATGAATGAGATTGTATGGATTCGAAGACAGATTTGAAATATATAGATAATGCATGGAAATGAATATGAAATTGAGATATATGAATGAGATGGTTATGAAAATAATTGATGAGATTTTATTTGTAAAATATTATTGAAATTTTCAAACAGGTAAATAGTAAAATACGTCAACTGGTAAAAAAAATAGGGGAAACTCCGCTAGTTTCTCCGTCGAAAAATAATTAATATTAAAATATAATGAGATCAAATTATGAAGGGAATAAAGTAAGATAAGATAGGGTGCTCCGGCACCGAATGTAGCACACTTTGCTCGGCTATACTGTAGTCGGGTGAGGGGTGTTACAGGGGAAGAATGTAACAACTAAAAAAAAAAAAGGATGGGACTTGGCGTGTGACAGTGGATTTCCACTGTCACTGCCAGTCTTTTTTTATAAAAAAAAAAAAAGGGGTTAAAATCAGGAGGACACCCCCCCCCCCCAAATTTCTCTTCTTTCCTCTCCTCCCCTCTCTTCTTCTTCTTTCCTTCTCCGGTGACCGGCCGGCGACCTCCCAAGTGGCTCCCCACCTGGCCAGCGACCCTCCAGCGACGGCCAGAACCACCAGAAATGGCAGCAAGAGAGGGAGAAGAGAGAGAAAACGAGCGCATAGTGGGTAGCAGCTTTCCGGCGCGATTCCGGCTTCATCCGAAGTCCGATCGAGGCGATTCAGGTGGTGTTGGAAAGCTTGTTCTGAGAGCTTTCTTTTGATACCAATTTTGCAGCAAATGGAGGTCGAATGAGTGAGATATGGAGGAGAGAAGTTTCGGGTTTTTCAAGTTTTTTCGTCAGATGTAGGACGATCCGACCGTTGGATCGACGATCCGAGACCACATATGGACTGAGGAAGAGGGGAGGAACATGATGGTATGATCAGATCCGGCAGATGTTGCCGGCGACCGGCCACCGTGCGCGGTGGTTCCAGCGGTGGCTCCGGTGGGCTTCGGAGATGACTCAACTTTCAGATGCTTCCTCATAAATTTTTGAAATTTTTGAGACACAGATAAACTTCGGGTAAAACTATTTTCATTATTTCTCTGTCTGTGGAGCATAAATACAGTGTTTCTTAAACAGGAAAAATTGGAGAAAAATTCTAAGAAAAATATATGATGAAAGTAAAATTATTTGGAGATATTCTATGGTACTTGTTGAATTTTTGAGTGATTGTAGAATATTTTTGAAAAATATAGATGTATTTAGTTAGATTTTTAGCATATGGGCATATAAGATTATTTGAAGTTATGATATTTAAATTTTATATGATTGGTTGAAGCTTGAGGATGGAGGTTTAAATATGTGAATATTGAATTGGGTTGAATTAAGAATATGTTAGCTTTTGAAAACTTATGGAATTGAGTAATATTCTTGAATAAAATATTCATGGGTGATTAGAAAATTACAATTCATTTTGCAATAGTCTTATAATATTATTAAGGACCGCGAGGCGAAATTTTAGAATTTTTAGAGCTTGTTTGAGTGGATTTTTGCAAAATGTCAATTATAGGGATTAAAACATACTTTTTAAGATCTTGAGTATTGCTTGGTTTGGAGGGCCCAGGAGGGGCCATATAATGATGATGAGATATGAGTTGAATTTAGAAATGTTATTTGAGCCTTTTTGCAGATTGGGTAGGTCTCAGGTATAGGGGAAACTCTGCCAGATTTTCGGCATGAATTAGGCTGTCTGTTGCCTCTTTAGAGTTTTATCTTAACTTAGTACTAATAAATTTATAATTTAATTATTAGGTGATCGAGATCAGCTATTTTTCTGCATCCAGCAGCCATAATAGTCATCGGTATACTATGAGTAAAATATTAATTTTAATTGTAATTTCGATATTAATATATGTTCAAGCATGTCCATGCATCACTTATATGTATATATTTATGTAGTTAAACTCTAGGCATGTTTTATGTTGCATTCACAACTGTTAAAGTGCCATGTATGTTGTTGTGATAATTTGGAGCAGTGTGCGTGCGTTGGCGTGCGTGTGATGTGGTGTTGGCTATGGATAGGACGAGTAGACATGGCTTGAGATCTTCGCTGGGACTCGGTCCTTCGAGGTAGACACGGCTTGAGTTCTTCACTGGGACCCTGATTTGGTTATTAAGTGGAAGTCCGAGGTGAGTTCTTCGCTGGCACAGGTTGGATTAAGAGAGCTGTATAGGGAATTAGCTCCCATATATGTATTGTTTGACATTATCGGGTGTGTGAGTGCTTCAAATTACCTTTTTGCTGTTATGATGTGAAAATATTGCCGATATTGCATTTCACTCTACAGGGTGCATTAGCTTTAGATAGTTATAGAGATTATGATTAAAATTGATATTTTACTCTCTGAGTCGAACGCTCACTCATGTTCACCTATTTTTCCAAGCTACAGGAGGAGTTTTTTTACAGAGCAACCTGTTTTCTTCCTTGCAGGTTTAACATCAGTTATTTAATTGTTTTACTATTTTTTTTTTTAGTTATCGGGTTGGGTTGACCCGAATAAAAATATTTTAAATTATTTTATATGTATATTGGACCTAAATTTTAGGATTTGGTTATGGATTTGAGAACTGTAGGCTTACTACGGGCCTCGAGGGCTTTAGGCTGGCCCAGGTCCTAGTGCCAGTCCGGCCCATAGGCTAGGTCGTGACAATAATATTATAATAATTTGTATTTGATTACATTCTAAAAATATATTACAAAAGAGTTGATGCAACTGCTCGAATGAAATTACATACATATAATCATATAATTACATCAAAATCTAATGTACAAGGGTATACATATGATATACCCAAAAAACAGTTTTTCAAAAACCTATGAAAAACACTTACAATATACATTTTCTCAATCACAATTTCATTATTCAATTTCATTTCACAAATCAACACAAGCAACTCAATACCCAGTTTGAATTAAATCAAACATTGAAACATCTCATTAAGGTAACAAAATTAATATTTATATTCATGGGAGTATTACAAATTTAGTAGTACAAAACTTTATAAGTACATAAAATCTCAAGATAATATTACAATAATTTGTATTTGATTACATTCCAAAAATATATTACAAAAGAGTTGATGCAACTGCTCGAATGAAATTACATACATATAATCATATAATTACATCAAAATCTAATGTACAAGGGTATACCTATGATATACCCGAGAAAATAGTTCTTCAAAAACTTGTGAAAAACACTTCTAATATACATTTTCTCAATCACAATTTTATTATTCAATTTCATTTTACAAATCAATACAAGCAACTCAATACCCAGTTTGAATTAAATCAAACATTGAAACATTTCATTAAGGTAACAAAATTAATATTTACATTCATGAGAGTATTACAAATTTAGTAGTACAAAACTTTATAAGTACATAAAATCTTAAGATAATATTACAATAATTTGTATTTGATTACATTTCAAAAATATATTACAAAAGAGTTGATGCAACTGCTCGAATGAAATTACATACATATAATCACATAATTACATCAAAATTTAATGTACAAGGGTATACCTATGATATACCCGAAGATAGTCTCACTGTGTTTTCAAGTAATCTCACTCCGCTGCTCTATATTTTCTTTCACCTGCGATAGCATTCAAAGTTATCGCTGAGTGGTGAACTCAGTGATGCACAAACTAATAATTTAAAACTTAATACAAGTTATTCTTTAACAACTCATAACAAATAAAAATTTAAAATTTATAAATTCTTCAAAATTCATGACATTCAAAAATCAATATTTTCAATTATGCAAATTATTTATTTGAATAACATTTTGATCAAATAGTAACTATTTATTTACATTTTTTTTTAATCATGAAACAATACAATATTTTTGAATCACTAATAAATTATTTATTTCGATCACAATTTATCAAATTATGCATAATTTAAAGGGCGTTACCAATAATTCATACAGTTGGACCTATGACACAAAATTTCATAATAGATGCCGTGTTGTACACCATGGCATTTCAAACTCTCCCAATAACCGAGGCTAAAAGGGAGGAACAAAAACTAGCTAGTATATATGAGTACTCATTCAAACTCTTCCCCAACTGGCAAGCCAGAGAGGAAGGAACTCACCCCATCTAATGGAGGAGATATCTCACTAGATAAACTAATGAGAATTCAAAACATATTGCCATGTCAACTGTGGTTTCAAATCATATTCAAAACAATTTCTATTTACAAAAGTGTTTACAAACCATTAACATATTTAATCATTATAAATTCATGCTCAAGGTTGGCAACACATCAAACTTAAAATTTGCAATTCTCAAAATTATGCAATAAATCCTTAAATGCATAAGAAAATTTATATTTAATTTAAACAATTTCATTCAACAAGTTAAATTTATCAACACAACAAAAAATCATAAATCATACAATAAACTTATTCAAATCAATTTGGAAGTCAAAAATAACAAAAAGAGTTAATTGTGCACAAACCTCTTATCTAGGCTTGTCTTGGTTCAATTCCTCCTCCTTAATTGGAGGGCTCATTTCCCACTAAAACACATAATTAGAGTGTTTTAATATCTATTCAATTTATTTCTAATTAATAAATTCAATAATTAAATTTTATACACTTAATTTACCCCATAAAATTGAGTCCTTTGTACTTAGTGTAATTGTAGTTACTATTCATTTGACCATTTTATCAAAATATTGACTTTTTCATACTAATTAGATATGCTAATTCTAATTACACCCACATACCATATTTTGAGTTATATTTTTGTTGGCATTCATTGCCAAATTCAATTCAAAGCCTATTAGGGTTAAATCTCAAAATTTCAGTTTTGGGTTACTTATTTGTGCTGTTCCATTAATCTGTCTATAGTGGGAATTTGACTAACTTTCCTTCATCAAAGTTGTTCCTTACTGTCTTAGCTTTAATTTCCTTTTTGAATCACTTCATTTGGAGTTTTGTAGCCCAAGATATGGCCATTTTCCTAAGGCTAGTATGATTTGTTCAAACCTAGAATTCTGAGCACTTTTTTGGTTCTAGCAGTTTTGGTGTGTTGACTATAGCTCGCTTTTTGGATGGGTTATGGTCAAAATTTGAGTTTGTGTTCTTCACAAAAATTGTAGTGCTATGTATCAGCTTTCCATCGGTATAAAATTCAGGTCATTTGGACCTTCCTAGACCAAGTTATGATCATTAGAACAAGTACTGTTCATATGGTCAGTTTTGTACAGGGCAGTGTGCCTAAATCTGGATTTGACCTAACTTTTCACCAATTTGTGTTTGGTTTTAGGGCAAGGTTTCTTCACCAAAATTGTAGCTTTGGGTCTAAATTTTTATCTCCAATTGGCCTCACACCAATTGGAGCAAGCAATTTTCAATTATGCCCTCTTGAGTTGACCAAGGTCAAACTGCTCAATTGAGGCAGCATCACATTCACCATTTCAATCCCATTCCAACCATTCAAATACATTACAAATGACTCTAAATGACCATTTCAAACCTCAATTAGGTTCCATTACATCAATTACCAATTTTCTCTAAATTTTCCCCCAAACCCTAAGTGCCATGAACCCTAATTATATAATTATTTCAATTCATACAATTTCAATACTCTAAACATACATATAACTTTACTAACCTTAGAATTCATATTCAATTAGGTCAAAGCACACCAAACCCTAACCACTCATAGCTGACTGAATTTTCTATGGTTCCTTACCTTATCAATTTGTTTCAATTTTTAACACTTTCTAACTTAGTTTAATTGCCTAAGTATGAATACAAAGAGGAAATTTGAAAATTCATCACTAACCTTTTTGTTGGATTTTCTAAGTCTTTATTTCTTTAATTTTTCCTTTTCTTTCTTGCTCCAATCTTCTTTTCAAGACTCAAAGATAAGGTTTAATTAAGGGGACTATGAGATTTATGGCTAGAATAAGGGTTTATGGAAGCTTGAAGGGAGCTTTCATGGTGGAAAAGAAAACAAAGAGAGAGATGAGAGAGCAGTGAGGGACGGCATAGGTAGGAGAGGAAGACAACTTTTTTTGTTTTCTTTTGATTTTTATGTATTTATTTGGCTTTTTGACTTAGTCAAATTTAATTAATTAAAATTTTCCTTTATTGCATCATGCATATGTAATGTCGATAATGTAATCAATTCAATTTTTCTTTTCTTTTTTCTATTTCCTCTATTTTTCCATTCTTCTTTAATTTAATTTTATTTTTGTAAATTTTCATTTCTCTGATTTTATTAGACGGTTAGGTCAGGAGTCACCTATAGGGGTGAATTGACCAATTTGTCCCTCGTCGGTTTGATCCGGTTTGCAAATAATCCGGTATTTCTTCTGGAGTCCTGACCTACTTATCAACTCTTTTATGTGATTCTCTCTTTTCCACTAGGTTTGAAATAGTCTTTAGTACCACAGTGTCACAATGTCCCGAACGAAATTAAGGTTACAATTGACCTCGCAGTCACTTCCCAGTAAGGTCACCCACCGCTGTGACCCTCAACTCATTTAACTTTTTATGTTTTATTTTTCTGGTCTGTATTTAACCTTCTGGTAATTACTATTAATTTTTGTTCAGGGCTTTTCTAGGTGATATAAGCATATGTTTAGACATTCTGACTGTTCGGACAAACACCGGTCACCGGAACAGTAGAATGCATAGACTGCTTAATAAAGGGGTGTTACAATAAGCAAGCAAAACTACAATGAAAATTTGAAACCTTCTAATTAATTAATCTTGTTCTTGGTTCTCCAAAGTAATAAGATTTGCACCTGCACCGGCACCATCTTGGTTCTTTATAATACTGTGACTTGCACCAGTAGTAGAACCAGCACCATCACCATCACCATCTTGGCTCTCCATAATATCGTGACTTGCACCTGCACCTGCAGTAGCACTAACACCAGCACCATCACCATTATTCCCTCCATCCAAGGCAACCTTAATGAGTGCCAAATGGAGTTCTCGTTGGACCCTAAATGACCAAAGCTGGATGACATCATTTTGCTTAAACTCCTTCCTCACCAAAACTTTATTCCAACTAGTCAACACATAGGAACTGGTAATTGCCAAATTCCACTTCCTAAGACACAATTGAGACTCTTCACCACAAGGTACCATGACTGTAACAGAAATGTTCTCCTACTTTTCTAATTTTTTCTTCTCCTTCTCATTAAGAAAATCAGGATTTTTTATCTGGTTGAAGGGGATAGAGAAATGATCATGGTGAGTGTTTAAATATGTAGGAAACATCTGTTTCATTATCTCCAACTTAATATAAATGCCTCCTCTATTTTTAATTTTAGCTCTCCATTCACGAGACAAATCCGGTGGTGGATCTAAATGCATTTTAAAATCGAGTCTCTCAGGCCTCTTGCTGTAGGTTTTCTTCGACGATTTCCTTTTCTTTTGTTGATGAACTTTAGTAGTAGTATTGACACTTTCAAAGGATCGCTTCTTTTTCTTATTCTCGATCAAGCTCTGAGAACACTTTACATGGGCAAGTAAAGAAGAAGAAGAAAAAAAAGGAGGAGGAGATATCTTAATATCTCTGAGTACTCCATGGGAGCCCCTCCTTCCTTTGGGTATATAAGCAGCAAGCAGGTCCTTGCTTCTCACGGCATAAGCAGCAAGCAGGTCCTTACTTCTCATGGTTTCTTCTCTAATGCGTTGCATAAAAGTAAACAAAATATCTTCTGTAAGCAACTTGATTGCAACATGCTCAACTTTAGCCTTTTCCACCATTCTATCGAAATACCCATCATCATCAAAATCAGAAGGAAACGCTCTCGCCATCTTAGGTTTTTCCTCTTCTCTAGAAGAAAAAAGAAAAAAATCAACACTTTTAACCAGTAATGAGGCATAAACATCTATATAATATACTCAATTCAGTTAGGTCATGCTGGGATATAATGCAATTGCTGTTCTCAATAAAATTACTTTCCAAGAAGAAAGGGTGATTAGCAGACCAATAATATTAGAGAAACGTATGTCTTTTACTCAATTTAATACCAATCGCAATATTGATCGTTGTAGCATTCCAATGTTGAAAAGAAGAACAAAAACTTATCGATATTATTCTCAACAAGTACAAAGCAACTCAGCTTAAAAAAAAAAAAAAAAACTAGGTGCAATAACGAAGACAACCACTTGCCCGAATTAAAGTGATGATCAAGAATAAGTCTCTGAACCGGCGGTAGGTTTATGATGCTGTAACAAAGTTTAAAGAGGGCGGATGAATTTCTTCTTTTTGAGACATTGCTCTATGCTCAACTTCCTAAGCTCCAACAAGCCTCACTTAACACCATATATAGTTTACAGCCGACCCATTAATGTAATTAATGTATATCAATGTAATCTATTTGATTTGACAACTATATGTTCTGGATAAAATAGGAAAGAGATAAAGGTATTTTAATTAGTTAATGATTGTTATGGTAAATTAATAATCAATATAGGAACTTTAACTCTATCGCAATCCCTTCAAGATTAGGAATTTATTTGAATGAATCGATTGATATCTATCCATAAATTCACTAAAGAGACCAATAATAGCCCTAGACCATTTGGATAGTGAATCCTTATTCAAATGGGTTAATATAAGTATATTATAAATTAATTATTAATTTACAATTATAGGACTCTAGTAATCTTCATACTATTAACAAAGTAGAATAATAATTGAATTATTTCGTCTTGCATTTGCAATTATCCTCCCTTTCAATAGAATTACAATAGGATGCGTTATTTTGGTAACTCAAACTCTTTATTTTAACAGGCAACAAGATGTAAGAGCTACCGAGATTGACAAAATGGATATGCTTTCACTCATTGTCAGAGCCTTAATGATATCATTTTCACTTGAAATTATGCTACTGTTTCGTGAAAGATAGATGTAAATATACATTTATTATCATGATATTGCAACAGATCAGGATGCATGCTAACCATGATATTACTTTATATCCTATATCACAAACTAATATTACTGGATTATAACAACATTATTATGACTGGGGATTTATCCATGACGTCAATGGATTCTTGCCGATATCCATATCAACTGTTTTACATAGAGAAAGGGAGGAGGAATTGGCGGAGGAAGCTTGGATAAAACTTAAATACAAGATTAGTGAGCAATTAATGCTTATTAATGTAATCTGTTTGATTTGACAACTAGTTATTCTGGTTGGAATAGGAAAGAGCCAAAGGTATTTTAATTAGTTAATGATTGTTATGGTAAATTAATAATCAATGTAGAAACTTTAACTATATCACAATCCCTTCAAGATTAGGAATTTATTTGAATGAATCGATTGATATCTATCCATAAATTCACTAAAGAGACCAATAATAGCCCTAGACCATGTGGATAGTGAATCCTTATTCAAATGGGTTAATATAAGTATATTATAAATTAATTATTAATTTACAATTATAGGACTCTAGTAATCTTCATACTATTAACAAAGTAGAATAATAATTGTATTATTCCGTCTTGCATTTGCAATTATCCTCCCTTTCATTAGAATTACAATAGGATGCGTTATTTTGGGAACTCAAACTCTTTATTTTAATAGGCAATAAGATGTAAGAGCTACCGAGATTGACAAAATGGATATGCTTTCGCTCATTGTCAGAGTCTTAATGGTATCATTTTCACTTGAAATTATGCTACTGTTTCGTGAAAGATAGATGTAAATATACATTTATTATCATGATATTGCAACAGATCAGGATGCATGCTAACCATGATATTACAAGTGTAGCACTGACCCTCTTTATATCCTATATCACAAACTAATATTACTGGATTATAACAACATTATTATGACTGGGGATTTATCCATGATGTCAATGGATTCTTGCTGATATCCATATCAATTATTTTACATAGAGAAAGGGAGGAGGAATTGGCAGAGGAAGCTTGGATAAAACTTAAATACAAGATTAGTGAGCAATTAATGCTTATTAATGTAATCTGTTTGATTTGACAACTAGTTATTCTGGTTGGAATAGGAAAGAGCCAAAGGTATTTTAATTAGTTAATGATTGTTATGGTAAATTAATAATCAATGTAGAAACTTTAACTATATCACAATCCCTTCAAGATTAGGAATTTATTTGAATGAATCGATTGATATCTATCCATAAATTCACTAAAGAGACAAATAATAGCCCTAGACCATGTGGATAGTGAATCCTTATTCAAATGGGTTAATATAAGTATATTATAAATTAATTATTAATTTACAATTATAGGACTCGAGTAATCTTCATACTATTAACAAAGTAGAATAATAATTGAATTATTTCATCTTGCATTTGCAATTATCCTCCCTTTCATTAGAATTACAATGGGATGCGTTATTTTGGGAACTCAAACTCTTTATTTTATCAGGCAACAAGATGTAAGAGTTACCGAGATTGACAAAATGGATATGCTTTCACTCATTGTTAGAGCCTTAATGATATCATTTTAACTTGAAATTATGCTACTGTTTCGTGAAAGATAGATGTAAATATACATTTATTATCATGATATTGCAACAAATCAGGATGCATGCTAACCATGATATTACAAGTGTAGCACTGACCCTCTTTATATCCTATATCACAAACTAATATTACTAGATTATAACAACATTATTATGACTGGGGATTTATCCATGACATCAATGGATTCTTGCCGATATCCATATCAACTGTTTTACATAGAGAAAGGGAGGAGGAATTGTCGGAGGAAGCTTGGATAAAACTTAAATACAAGATTAGTGAGTAATTAATGCTTATTAATGTAATATGTTTGATTTGACAACTAGTTATTCTGGTTGGAATAGGAAAGAGCCAAAGGTATTTTAATTAGTTAATGATTGTTATGGTAAATTAATAATTAATGTAGAAACTTTAACTATATCACAATCCCTTCAAGATTAGGAATTTATTTGAATGAATCGATTGATATCTATCCATAAATTCACTAAAGAGATAAATAATAGCCCTAGACCATGTGGATAATGAATCCTTATTCAAATGGGTTAATATAAGTATATTATAAATTAATTATTAATTTACAATTATAGGACTCTAGTAATCTTCATACTATTAACAAAGTAGAATAATAATTGTATTATTCCATCTTGCATTTGCAATTATCCTCCCTTTCATTAGAATTATAATAGGATGCGTTATTTTGGGAACTCAAACTCTTTACTTTAACAGGCAACAAGATGTAAGAGCTACCGAGATTGACAAAATGAATATGCTTTTTCTCATTGTCAGAGCCTTAATGGTATCATTTTCACTTGAAATTATGCTATTGTTTCGTGAAAGATAGATGTAAATATACATTTATTATCATGATATTGCAACAGATCAAGATGCATGCTAACCATGATATTACAAGCGTAGCACTGACAATCTTTATATCCTATATCACAAACTAATATTACTGGATTATAACAACATTATTATGACTGGGGATTTATCCATGACGTTAATGGATTCTTGCCAATATCCATATCAACTGTTTTACATAGAGAAAGGGAGAAGGAATTGGCGGAGGAAGCTTGGATAGAACTTAAATACAAAATTAGTGAGCAATTAATGCTTATTAATGTAATCCGTTTGATTTGACAACTAGTTATTTTGGTTGGAATAGGAAAGAGTCAAAGGTATTTTAATTAGTTAATGATTCGAATGGTAAATTAATAATCAATGTAGAAATTTTAATTATATCATAATCCCTTTAAGATTAAAATTTTATTTGAATGAATCTATTAATATTTATCTATAAATTCGCTTATGTGTGTCTAACATAATTTTTTTTCCTTTTTTTTTATACAGAATGAAAAGTATACAATATGGTTTTCCTAAATAAAAATGTCCTACTTATTTGTAAAATAAATTATTGGCTACATTCATAAAATTTAAATTTACAATTAACAAAATAAATTAATTTTTGTCAATACTTAAAATTTTTTATAATATTATTATTTTAATAGAAAACTTTAAAATAATAATTAAATGATTATCTTATGAGATAATATTAAAAATTAAATATTTAAAAATCCCATCATTATTTTTTGAAAAAAAATTAATTAATCCTTTTTATATTTACCGTTAAGATTTATTAACGATAATTACTTTATATTTTTTAACAATCAAAGTAATTCTCTTTCGTTTCAATTTATGAACTTAAGATATTAAAATGATATAAAATTATTAAAAATAAAATTTATTGAATGATATCACGTTCCATTACCAATGATAATTAATTTAATAATATTAAAATTGTTTTAAAATATTTTAAATTTAAATTTTAGTTAGCACTAACAAAGGCCCATGTGATCGATACATGGGCATTTGGCAGAGACCATAAACTTGGATGCATAAAACTCCTGTACCGTTTGCCCATCAGACAAATAAACATTTCAGAATTGATGTGGAATAGAGGAAATCCAATTATAAGGCAGTTCATCCTTAAATTTAAGCTTGGCTAAAAAATGGGTTCTCTCATTGGCTTCTCTCTTAACATATGAGAAGGAAATGTGATTAAAAGCATGAGATTTTTATAAAATGGCACTGACAATGGCCCTAATATCCCATCTTTGCTCAATGTGGGGATTCTTATTAGAAGCTATGAATCTGATTCAAAGACAACTGACGGACAACACATAGAGATGGCAAGAATCATCGCTTCCCTCATAGCTAGAGCATCCCCGGGAAGAGAAAGTTGTACAAAAACTTTTGTAGTGAGAGTTATGACACAACAATTTGATTAGCACACCACACACCTATAATTGTACAAGTATCAACAATTTTTCTCAAGAAAGTGATAAAATTTTTTATTAAACATTGATCACAGTAGGCGAGAGCTGATGATTTGATGTGGTTTCATTAACAAGCTCTGTCCTTCATTCCTTCTCATCGTAAGTGAAGGGTTAAGTGATGGATCATCTTCATCATGGTACACATAAACAAAATCCTCCATGCCTGGTCAATTTCATCCCTGCCATTTCGTCCTCATTGGCGATCCTCAACAACAGCAACTTGTTAAGCCCATAAAAGAGTGGGCCCATAGTCACCGTGACCCACCCTAATATCACCAAAATATGGATGATCTAAGCGCTAAAAGCTTCCCACCATCACCCATCAACAACATTGCATATTTTCAACACTGCCAAAAGATTACTGATCACTTTCCAGAAATTTCATTTGTCATTTTCAACCCTTCCATACCCCTCATTCAAGCAATCTCATCAAATGCATCAAACAGCTAGGCGCATCAAAACATACAAGTTTTTATATCCCAACATCAATTACAAACACAGGGGATGTATGGACAGGGAATGTATGGGGTTGGGAAGGGAGAGGAGATGGAGGCTTTGGGGTTTACACTTTCTGAAGAGCGCACAGATCACTTAGATTTGCATAACTACAATCTTTTAAAATTGTTCAATATTGCTTTTAAAACAATAGCATATTAATATAAATTATGAGGCCGTAGCAGTACTTATACCTGATATTCTAACAAAGGACAAGTAAATTTTCTGATTCAATTCCCATATCCTAACCATTTGCACCTGCCATCTTGGTTTGAAGGTTTGATTCAAGACATAATACCACGTAGCTAAAAATCACTTTTTTTTTTTTTGATAAGCAAGATATTTTATTGATAAAAATCAGGAAAAACCATAAATAACTCCACTAAATCCTGGCCAATAGACCTTCCCGGAAAAACCAACCTAGAGTAATTTATGCTAAGCGAAAAAACCACCTCCCTGTAAAAATAACATATTGAAGAGAATTGTTTAATGCAAAACAAATATACATACAACTTTGCTCGCCAAATGACTATATATAGTTATAATTCAAAAAATTGTACATAAATGGTTTTATCCCCTTTGTGAAACAAAATAAAAGCTAGACATACATAGTAAAATTTCAAATCACACTACCATCTGTGATACAGTTTTCAAAGGCATCAAAACCAGAAAATGATTACACAATTATGATTTCATAGTATAGTACATCCATGATTTCTTGGGCCATTGTCAAACAAAAATACCCAATACTTCACACATCAATGAGGATCCGATGAACTGAAAGTTAGCACCACAGAAGCTCACTTTTCCTTTGACTTGAGTTGTCTTCCAAGCAAGAAAAGTCCCACAGAGGTAAAAGCAGATAAAAATGTAGATGAGTAAAAAAGCACAAGTAAAGCTCCCCTTAGAGACTGCATCCAGAAAATTATTAGGATGGAACGGTTAGTTAAGAGGTGATAATGGCCAATAAAAATCTAAGACAAACTTTTCCAAGAACCTTAGCCAGCAGTATAGCATTGTCATTCAGATACTGCAAGGAGCTCTCTGGTATGCTTTGAATACCCTGGGCTAGTTCCCATGAAAGAATCCTACATTTCAATATTCCAATATGTTTAAACATATTTCAACCCTCTTTTTGTCAAAAAATAAAATTAAAAAAAAAAACACTCAAGGTTAAAATGGAATATTTACCCAAAAGCAACTCCAATTACAGCTCCAATATTGGCTTTCACTGGTGTTACTTCAACCTGAAGTTCTCCAAACTGCAGATAGGATAGATTTTTGTTATATGTTTAATATTCAGTGTCCTTTAGACAACACCCCAACAAATACTGGTTTATCGTCTACCTTGAAGACTTTGGTTTCTTTCTTTGGCTCCTGTTCTGGAGTTGTTGGTATTGGACTTGCAGACAGAAGTTTTCCAGTTGTTATCATTGCTTGCGCAATCTATAAAGGTTCAACAGAAGTAAAGAGCACACTTAATTACTGCATATAAGAGGTGAATAATTTGTTTATTAACTCCTAATCCTAAACTATGGATTATAATTTGAGTATATCATGCCAGAAAGTACAAATCCATCCCTAATTCTTCTCACAAAGCATCCAACAGCAACTGCAAGATAATTATTTTGCTTTTGAGCAGAAAAGCTGAAGAGAAGCAAATGGGATTAATCACAGCTATTAAATATTAACTTGCAAGAGCTAAAGCAAATTGTGAACAGATTGAATTTCACAATGTAAAAGAGAATGTTAAACATAAATGTTTGTTATTTAAAAATCTTTAATTGAAAGCATCGCTGAAAAGAGAGAACAGAGAGAAGATCTGAGCAAGTGACCCTTTATAATGAGCCATGGAAATTTTTTTAACAGATTTACCCAAAACACAGCAAAGAGAAATACTAGTATATCTAATAGAGACAACAGCAAAACAATCCATTAAAAATAATTACAGTAAGCAACATAGCAACAATAAAGTCACTTTTAGTTAAAAGTTAATACTTTTTGAACAGACATCTCACTGATACAAGTTTTGACTAAAAAAGAAAAAAAGTATTTAGGAGAATGCTCAACAGTTGTAGAAACTATAAACATTACTTATGTCACTATGAGATGTTTGATCCAAAATTGCAACTCAAGTTCAAAATAGAGCATTCTTTTGTCTAAAGTATCATGGCTAAATATAGGAACAGAAAAACAACTCTCAAAGCACTGCACCAACTTTTAATTATCAAAGTTACCTCTGCATTTCACCCTGGCCATACTGTCCCATTAATTGGAACCTCCTTCCAGCAGATACCAAACGCTTGCCAAATGCTAAACAGCGAAAAAATGAAGTAAGCTTCAAAACAAACTCTTTAACATGCATCCAGCATCAATTGTTTATGCTTCAATTCTTGCCTGCCTTGACCTTATTTGTCAAAGTACCCTCCAGCATAGGGAGCTTGCTAGCTAAAGCACGGGAAGTTGATATGTCAGCTAATTCCTGTGCTCGAGAGAGATTTAACAGGAGTTCTCCCAGCTCTTGACCACACTGAAAGAAAAATGATAACTATTAGTAGTTCTCACCACAAACACAACACCCCCACCCCCGCCCAAAAAAAAAAAAAAGAGCTCTTCAGCTGAAAGTTTATAACCTATTTGGCAAACAACATATTAACTATGCCTTGGACAAACAATTCTAAAAGCATGGTATTAAAATCTTAGCGTTTATATCCTAGTGCCAACATCCCAAATCATTCTGAATGCAAGTATGACAATTAATATGGATACTTGGTTTCTAAAGATTCTTTTAAGCTGAAAGGTGCACAAGAATGGTTCAAATGATGAAGTGCTGAAAATAAAATAAATGACCTTCAATAAGCTTCCTTTCCAGACATTTCGTGACAATGTTGGAATACTAAAATGATCAATTCTCAACACAAGATGACCACAATTATTCATCAAAATCTAACAACATTTAATTCTAGTTTCCACATTACAACTAGCAGCAGAGCAAGAAGAACTAACCTCATCAATGACCGGTCCATTTGAAAGATCGAAAGCTGCATCATTTAACTACACACAAAATAAAAGAAAATAAAAAATCTCTCAATTTATATAGAATTAAAAAAAAAATACAGATTCTAATCACATCTAATCGAAGATCTCGAGGTAATTGCTCAAAATACTCCGACGGAAGATCAAAGCAATCCTGCAACCATAAAAGGAGTCAAAGTTACAATGTAACTATGAAATGTATGTATGAGCATGTTCATACAAATATATTCACATAGTAATCATTACAGAGAACTGGAGGAGGAGGAGGGGTTGAGGGGATTGAGAAGAGTCAGGTGATTCAGTGAGGGCAAGTAACGTAGTAGTGAGGGGTCTTGATTGAAGAATTCTTTTGGTTTTTACAGAGGTCGGAGAAGGGACGTAGCCAGAATTTTGGAGGAAAACAGAGGAAGAGAGCGCGGTGAAGAAGTAGAAGAGAAGTCATATCTGCTGCTAACGATTTTTTGGATATCAGATACAATAATTGGTAGGCTTTTGTCAATTCAAAAAGAAATTAAAAAAACAGAAGCCCCAAAAAGAAAAATGAAAACTTTCCTCCCTTCAGTTCTGATTTTGCTCCAATTCGATTGTAGCCAAGCTATTATACATGATATCCGAATGAAATTCTTCCTCCCTCCACAACCCAACCCAAAACGCAAATCCCAAATTATGCAGAAATCAATGCGATTTATGGGTTGGGCAGATTTTCGTTCGGGCTTAAAAACTATGCGCAGTGCAGAATCCTGTCCCGGCCTGCTTCCAAATATTTTTCAGAAGGGGACTATTTATGGAAAATACGCCTAATTTCTACAATGAACTCAGGGAAGGAAGAAGGAAAAAGGGAGGGTTTTTGGAGGCTTTTGATTTGTGAAGCTTTTGTTTGATTCAGGTATTATAGCGCAACAAATCTCACCTTTTTTCTGCTATTCCATTGTGTTCTAGAACAAATTTGGCTATTCAGCTAGGGGTTTTGATCAGAATATTGTATTAGTTCTTGCCTCATTCGTCTTCAATTTTTATGTTTTATTGTTTCATCCCTTTTTCCAATCACATGGGAAGGGAAGGGAACTAAAAAATTGATATTTCTTGCTTTCTGATGTTATTTTTGTAATATGCATCCAGGCAGAATCATAGGTGGAATATAATAACTTCATAAATGAGGTTACAGATGAATAATGGTAGAAATTTAATAAAAATATTCTTAAGAGACGTACAAAATTAAAAGAAAGAAGACAAAACTGTCAATTGCACACCATATATCACATAAACTAAACTAAAAATTAATACTACTTAAGGACAATTAAATGTAAATAAAGCAACTAGATAAGTATTAACCTTCATAAGCAAGCAAAACTACGGTGAAAATTTAAAACCCTCTAATTTATTAATCTTGTTCTTGGTTTTCTACAGTAATAAGATTTGCACCTACACCGGCACCATCTTGGTTCTCCATAATACTATGACTTGTAGCAGCAGTAGCACCAGCACCATCACCATTTTGGTTCTCCATAATACCGTGACTTGCACCTGCACTTGCAGTAGCACCAACACTAGCACCATCACCGTTATTCCCTCCATCCAAGGCAACCTTAATGAGTGCCAATTGGAGTTCTCCTTGGACCCTAAATGACCAAAGCTGGATGATGTTGTTTTGCTTGAACTCCTTTCTCGCCAAAACTTTATTCCAACTAGTCAACACATAGGAACTGGTAATTGCTAAATTCCACTTCCTAAGACACAACTGAGACTCTTCACCACAATGTTCCATTGCTGTAATAGATATGTTCTCTTGCTTTTCTAACTTCTTCTTCTCTTTCTCATTAAGAAAATCAAAATTTTTTTATCTGGTTGAAGGGGATTGAGAGACGATCATGGTGAGTGTTTAAATCTGTAGGAAACATTTGTTTCATTATCATCAACTTAATATCAATGCCTCCTTTGTTTGCAATTTTAGCTCTCCATTCACGAGACAAATTTGGTGGTGGATCTAAGTACACTTTTTTAAAATCGAGTCTCTCAGGCCTCTTAGTGTAGGTTTTCTTCGGCGATTTCCTTTTTTTTTTGTTGATGAACTTCAGTAGTAGTATTGACACTTTTAAAGGATCACTTCTTTTTCTTGTTCTCGATCAAGCTTTGAGAAGCCTTTACGTGGGCAAGTAAAGAAGAAAAAGTAAAAAATGGAGGAGATATCTTGATAACTCTACGTACTCCATGGGAGCCCCTCCTTCCTTTGGGTACATAAGCAGCAAGCAGGTCCTTGCTTCTCATGGCATAAGCAGCAAGCAGGTCTTTACTTCTCATGGGTTCTTCTCTAATGCGTTGCATAAAAGCAAACATAATATCTTCTGCAAGCAACTTGATTGCAGCATGCTCAACTTTAGCCTTTTCCACAATTCTATCGTAATACCCATCATCATCAAAATCAGAAGGAAAAGCTCTTGCCATCTTAGGTTTTTCCTCTTCTCTAGAAGAAAAAAAAAATTAATCAACACTTTCAACCAGTAATTAGGCATAAATATCTATATAATATACTCAATTCAGTTAGGTCATGCTGGGATAGAATGCAATTATTGTTCTCAACAAAATTGCTTTCCAAGAAGAAAGGGTGATTAGCAGACCAATAACATTAGAGAAACGTATGTCTTTTACTCAATATAATACTGATTGCTGTAGCATTCCAATGTTGAAAAGAAGAATAAAAACTGATCGATATTATTCTCAACAGGTACAAAGCAACTCAGCTTAAAAAAAAAAAAAAAAAAAAAAGAAAGCTAGGTGTAACAATGAAGACAACCACTTACCCGAATTAAAGTGATGATAAAAAATAAGTCTCTGAACCCGCGGTAGGTTTATGATGCTGCAACAAAATTTAAAGATGGGGATGGATTTCTTCTTTCCGAGACGTTGCTCTATGCTCAACTTCCTAAGCTCTAACAAGCCTCATTCAACATTATATATAGTTTACAGCCGCCCATTAATGTAATTAATGTATATTAATGTAATCTGTTTGATTTGACAACTATATGTTCTGGATAAAATAGGAAAGAGATAAAGGCATTTTAATTAGTTAATAATTGTTATGGTAAATTAATAATCAATGTAGCAACTTTAACTATATCACAATCCCTTCAAGATTAGGATTTTATTTGAATGAATCGATTGATATCTATCCATAAATTCACTAAAGAGACCAATAATAGCCCTAGACCATGTAGACAGTGAATCCTTGTTCAAATGGGTTAATATAAGTATATTATAAATTAATTATTAATTTACAATTAAAAAAATTATTATATTTAAAACTATACTACTTAAAATAATTTCTAACTTCGCATATAGTTATATGAATATTTAAATATTAAGCATATTTTAAACGTTCATGTTGAGTTGATATTAAGTGAAAATAAAAAAATCTAGTTTATATAGGGCTCTAGTAATCTTCATACTATTAACACAGTAGAATAATAATTGTATTATTCCGTCCTGCATTTGCACTTATCCTCCCTTTTATTAGAATTACAATAGGATGCATTATTTTGGAAACTCATTTGTATGTGAATTCAAACTCTTTATTTTAATAGGCAACAAGATGTAAGAGCTACTAAGATTGACAAAGTGGATATGCTTTCGCTCTTTGTTAGAGCCTTAATGTTATCCTTTTCACGTGAAATTCTGCTACTGGTTCGTGAAAAATAGATGTAAATATATATTTATTATCATGATATTGCAACAGATCAGGATGCATGCTAACCATAATATTACAAGTGTAGCATTGACCCTCTTGATATCCTATATCACAAACTAATATTACTGGATTATAATAACATTATTATGACTGGGGATTTATCCATTATGTCAATGGATTCTTGCTGATATCCATATCAACTGTTTAACATAGAGGAAGGGAGAAGGAATTGGCGGAGGAAGCTTGGATAAAACTTAAATACAAGATTAGTGAGCAATTAATCCTTATTAATGTAATCTGTTTGATTTGATAACTAATTTTTCTGGTTGAAATAGAAAAGAGCCAAAGGTATTGTAATTAGTTAATGATTCGAATGGTAAATTAATAATTAATATAGAAACTTTAATTATATCATAATCCCTTGAGATTAAAATTTTATTTGAATGAATCTATTAATATTTATCTATAAATTCGCTTATGTGTGTCTAACATAAATTTTTTCTTTTTTTTATACAAAACGAAAAGTACACAATAAAGTTTTCCTAAATAAAAAAGTCCAACTTATTTGTAAAATAAATTATTGGCTACATTCATAAAATTTAAATTTACAATTAACAAAATAAATTAATTTTTTCCAATACTTAAAATTTTTATAATATTATTATTTTAATAAAAAACTTTAAAATAATAATTAAATGATTATCTTGTGAGATAATGTTAAAAATTAAATATTTAAAAATCCCATCATTCTTTTTGGAAAAAAAATTAATCCTTTTTATATTTATCGTCAGGATTTATTAACGATAATTATTTTATATTTTTTAACAATCAAAGTAATTCTCTTTCATTTCAATTTATGAACTTGAGATATTAAGATGATATAATATTATTAAAAATAAAATTTATTGAATGATATCATGTTTCGTTACCAATGATAATTAATTTAATAATATTAGAATTGTTTTAAAATATTTTAAATTTAAATTTTAGTTAGAAGTAATAAAAAAAATGATATTATGTGGATACCAATTCTTTACCCCCAAAACAATAGCTGCTCAGCATGAATTCTGCAGTACTGGTGAGCCCTAACAAAGGCCCATGTGATCGAAACATGGGCATTTGGCAGAGACCATAAACTTGGATGCATCAAACTCCTGTACCGTTTGCTTTTGTACAAGGCTTAAGAGCCATCAGACAAATAAACATTTCAGAATTGATGTGGAATAGAGGAAAGCCAATTATAAGGCAGTTCATCCTTAAATTTAAGCTTGGCTAAAAAATGGGTTGTCTCATTGGCTTCTCTTTTAACATATGAGAAGGAAATGTGATTAAAAGCATGAGATTTTTATAAAATGGCACTGACAATGGCTCTAATATCCCATCTTTGCTCAATGTGGGGATTCTTATTAGAAGCTATGAATCTGATTCAAAGACAACTGACGGACAACTCATAGAGATGGCAAGAATCATCGCTTCCCTCATAGCTAGAGCATCCCCGATAAGAGGGAAGAGAAAGCTGTACAAAAACTTTTGTAGTGAGAGTTATGACACAACAATTTGATTAGCACACCACACACCTATAATTGTGCAAGTATCAACAATTTTTCTCAAGAAAGTGATAAAAAATTTTATTAAACATTGATCACAGTAGGCGAGAGCTGATGATTTGATGTGGTTTCATTAACAAGCTCTGTCCTTCATTCCTTCTCATCGTAAATGAAGGTTTTAAGTGATGGATCATCTTCATCATGGTACACATAAGCAAAATCCTCCATGCCTGGTCAATTTCATCCCTGCCATTTCATCCTCATTTGCGATCCTCAACAAAAGCAACTTGTTAAGCCCATAAAAGAGTGGGCCCATAGTCACCGTGACCCACCCTAATGTCACCAAAATTTGGATGATCTAAGCGCTAAAAGCTTCCCACCATCACCCACAACAACATTGCATATTCTCAACACTGCCAAAAGATTACTGATCACTTTCCAGAAATTTCATTTGTCATTTTCAACCCTTCCATACCCCTCATTCAAGCAATCTCATCAAATGCATCAAACAGCTAAGCGCACCAAAACATATAAGTTTTTATATCCCAACATCAATTACAAACACAGGGGATGTATGGACAGGGAATGTATGGGGTTGGGAAGGGAGAGGAGATGGAGGCTTTGGGGTTTACACTTTCTGAAGAGCGCACAGATCACTTAGATTTGCATAACTACAATCTTTTAAAATTGTTCAATATTGCTTTTAAAACAATAGCATATTAATATAAATTATGAGGCCATAGCAGTACTTATACCTGATATTCTAACAAAGGACAAGTAAATTTTCTGATTCAATTCCCATATCCTAACCATTTGCACCTGCCATCTTGGTTTGAAGGCTTGATTCGAGACATAATACCACATAGCTAAAAATCACTTTTTTTTTTTTTGATAAGCAAGATATTTTATTGATAAAAATCAGGAAAAACTTAGCATAAATAACTCCACTAAATCCTGGCCAATAGACCTTCCCGGAAAAACCAACCTAGAGTAATTTATGCTAAGCGAAAAAACCACCTCCCTGTAAAAATCACATACTGAAGAGAATTGTTTAATGCAAAACAAATATACATACAACTTTGCTCGCCAAATGACTATATATAGTTATAATTCAAAAAATTGTACATAAATGGTTTTATCCCCTTTGTGAAACAAAATAAAAGCTAGACATACATAGTAAAATTTCAAATCACACTACCATCTGTGATACAGTTTTCAAAGGCATCAAAACCAGAAAATGATTACACAATTATGATTTCATAGTATAGTACATCCATGATTTCTTGGGCCATTGTCAGACAGAAAAACCCAATACTTCACACATCAATGTTAGAGGATTCGATGAACTGAAAGTTTGCACCACAGAAGCTCACTTTTCCTTTGACTTGAGTTGTCTTCCAAGCAAGAAAAGTCCCACAGAGGTAAAAGCAGATAAAAATGCAGATGAGTAAAAAAGCACAAGCAAAGCTCCCCTTAGAGACTGCATCCAGAAAATTATTAGGATGGAACGGTTAGTTAAGAGGTGATAATGGCCAATAAAAATCTAAGACAAACTTTTCCAAGAACCTTAGCCAGCAGTATAGCATTGTCATTCGGATACTGCAAGGAGCTCTCTGGTATGCTTTGAATACCCTGGGCTAGTTCCCATGAAAGAATCCTACATTTCAATATTCCAATATGTTTAAACATATTTCAATCCTCTTTTTGTCAAAAAATAAAATTAAAAAAAAAAAAACACTCAAGGTTAAAATGGAATATTTACCCAAAAGCAGCTCCAATTACAGCTCCAATATTGGCTTTCACTGGCGTTACTTCAACCTGAAGTTCTCCAAACTGTAGATAGGATTGATTTTTGTTATATGTTTAATATTCAGTGTCCTTTAGACGACACCCCAACAAATACTGGTTTATCGTCTACCTTGAAGACTCTGGTTTCTTTCTTTGGCTCCTCGTCTGGTGTTGTTGGTATTGGACTTGCAGACAGAAGTTTTCCAGTTGTTATCATTGCTTGCGCAATCTATAAAGGTTCAACAGAAGTAAAGAGCACACTTAATTACTGCATATAAGAGGTGAATAATTTGTTTATTAACTCCTAATCCTAAACTATGGATTATAATTTGAGCATAGCATGCCAGAAAGTACAAATCCATCCCTAATTCTTCTCACAAAGCATCCAACAGCAACTGCAACATAATTATTTTGCTTTTGAGCAGGAAAGCTGCAGTTGCAAATGGGATTAATCACAGCTATTAAATATTAACTTGCAAGAGCTAAAGCAAATAGTGAACAGATTGAATTGCACAATGTAAAAGAGAATGTTAAACATAAATGTTTCTTATTTAAAAATCTTTAATTGAAAGTATCGCTGAAAAGAGAGAACAGAGAGAAGATCTGAGCAAGTGACCCTTTATAGTGAGGCATGGAAAATTTTTTAACAGATTTCCCCAAAACACAGAAAAGAGAAATACTAGCATATCTAATAGAGACGCCAGCAAAACAATCCATTAAAAATAATTACAGTAAGCAACATAGCAACAATAAAGTAACTTTTAGTTAAAAGTTAAGACTTTTTGAACAGACATCTGTCTGATACAAGTTTTGACTAAAAAAGAAAAAAAGTATTTAGGAGAATGCTCAACAGTTGTAGAAACTATAAACATTAGTTATGTCAATATGAGATGTTTGATCCAAAATTGCAACTTAAGTTCAAAATAGAGCATTCTTTTGTCTAAAGTATCATGGCTAAATATAGGAACAGAAAAACAACTCTCAAAGCACTGCACCAACTTTTAATTATCAAAGTTACCTTCTGCATTTCACCCTGGCCTTACTGTCCCATTGATTGGAACCTCCTTCCAGCAGAAACCAAACGCTTGCCAAATGCTAAACAGCGAAAAAATGAAGTAAGCTTCAAAACAAACTCTTCAACGTGCATCCAGGATCAATTGTTTATGCTTCAATTCTTGCCTGCCTTGGCCTTATTTGTCAAAGTACCCTCCAGCATAGGGAGCTTGCTAGCTAAAGCACGGGAAGTTGATATGTCAGCTAATTCCCATGCTCGAGAGAGATTTAACAGGAGCTCTCCCAGCACTTGACCACACTGAAAGAAAAATGATAACTATTAGTAGTTTCCCCCCCGCCCCCCACCCCCCCCAACCAAAAAAAAAAAAAAAAAAAGAGCTCTTCAGCTGAAAGTTTATAACCTATTTGGCAAACAACATATTAACTATGCCTTGGACAAACAATTCTAAAAGCATGGTATTAAAATCTTAGCATTTATATCCTAGTGCCAACATCCCAAATCATTCTGAATGCAAGTATGACAATTAATATGGATACTTGGTTTCTAAAGATTCTTTTAAGCTGAAAGGTGCACAAGAATGGTTCAAATGATGAAGTCCTGAAAATAAAATAAATGAGCTTCAATAAGCTTCCTTTCAAGACATTTCGTGACAATGTTGGAATACTAAAATTATCAAATCTCAACACAAGATGACCACAATTATTCATCAAAATCTAACAACATTTAATTCTAGTTTCCACATTACAACTAGCAGCAGAGCAAGAAGAACTAAGATTTGAAAATTTGAATTAATTAATTAACCTTCGTAAGCAAACAAAACTACAATGAAAATTTGAAACCCTCTAATTAATTAATCTTGTTATTGGTTATCCAGTAATAAGATTTGCACCTGCACCAGCACCATCTTGGTTCTCCATAATACTGTGACTTGCACCAGCAGTAGCACCAGCACCATCACCATCTTGGTTCTCCATAAGACCGTGGCTTGCACCTCCACTTGCAGCAGCACCAACACCAGCACCATCACCATTATTCCCTCCATCCAAGGCAACCTTAATGAGTGCCAAATGGAGTTCTCCTTGGACCCTAAATGACCAAAGCTGGATGACGTCATTTTGCTTGAACTCCTTCCTCGCCAAAACTTTATTCCAACTAGTCAACACATAGGAACTGGTAATTGCCAAATTCCACTTCCTAAGACACAATTGAGACTCTTCACCACAAGGTTCCATGACTGTAACAGATATGTTCTCTTGCTTTTCTAACTTCTTCTTCTCTTTCTCATTAAGAAAATCAGAATTTTTTATCTGGTTGAAGGGGATTGAGAGACGATCATGGTGAGTGTTTAAATCTGTAGGAAACATCTGTTTCATTATCACCAACTTAATATCAATGCCTCCTTTGTTTTCAATTTTAGCTCTCCATTCACGAGACAAATCTGGTGGTGGATCTAAGTGCAGTTTTTTAAAATCAAATCTCTCAGGCCTCTTGGTGTAGGTTTTTTTCGATGATTTCCTTTTCTTTTGTTGATGAACTTCAGTAGTAGTATTGACACTTTCAAAGGATCGCTTCTTTTTCTTGTTCTGGATCAAGCTTTGAGAAGCCTTTACGTGGGCAAGTAAAGAAGAAGAAGAAAAAAAAGGAGGAGATATCTTGATAACTCTGCGTACACCATGGGAGCCCCTCCTTCCTTTGGGTACATAAGCAGCAAGCAGGTCCTTACTTCTCATGGTTTCTTCTCTAATGCGTTGCATAAAAGCAAACATAATATCTTCTGCAAGCAACTTGATTGCAGCATGCTCAACTTTAGCCTTTTCCACCATTCTATCGAAATACCCATCATCATCAAAATCAGAAGGAAAAGCTCTTGCCATCTTAGGTTTTTCCTCTTCTCTAGAAGAAAAAAAAAATAATCAACACTTTCAACCAGTAATGAGGCATAAATATCTATATAATATACTCAATTCAGTTAGGTCATGCTGGGATAGAATGCAATTGCTGTTCTCAACAAAATTGCTTTCCAAGAAGAAAGGGTGATTAGCAGACCAATAATATTAGAGAAACGTATGTCTTCTACTCAATATAATACTGATCGCAATACTGATCGCTGTAGCATTCCAATGTTGAAAAGAAGAACAAAAACTGATCGCTATTATTCTCAACAGGTACAAAGCAACTCAGCTTAAAAAAAAAAAAAAAAAAAAAAAATCCTAGGTGCAACAACGAAGACAACCACTTATCCGAATGAAAGTGATGATAAAAAAATAAGTCTCTGAACCCGCAATAGGTTTATGATGTTGCAACAAAGTTTAAAGAGAGCAGATGAATTTCTTCTTTCCTATAAGTTGCTCTATGCTCAACCTATCGCTGCTCCAACAAGCCTGACTCAGCATTATATATACTTTACTGCAGACCCAATAATGTAATTAATATATATTAATATAATCTGTTTGATTTGATAACTATATGTTCTAAATAAAATAGGAAAGAGACAAACGCATTTTAATTAGTTAATGATTGTTATGGTAAATTAATAATCAATGTAGCAACTTTAACTATATCACAATCCTTTCAAGATTAAAATTTTATTTGAATGAATCGATTGATATCTATCCATAAATTCACTAAAGAGACCAATAATAGCCTTAGACCATGTGGACAGTGAATCCTTGTTCAAATGGGTTAATATAAGTATATTATAAATTAATTATTAATTTACAATTAAAAAAAATTATTATATTTAAAACTACACTACTTAAAATAATTTCTAACTTCGCATATAGTTATATGAATATTTAAATATTAAGCATATTTTAAATGTTCATATTGAGTTGATATTAAGTGAAAATAAAAAACTCTAGTTTGTATAGGGCTCTAGTAATCTTCATACTATTAACACAGTAGAATAATAATTGTATTATTCCGTCTTGCATTTGCACTTATCCTCCCTTTTATTAGAATTACAATGGGATGTGTTATTTTGGGAACTCATTTGTATGTGAATTCAAACTCTTTATTCTAACGGGTAACAAGATGTAAGAGCTACTGAGATTGACAAAGTGGATATGCTTTCGCTCTTTGTCAGAGTCTTGATGGTATTTTTTTTCACGTGAAATTCTGCTACTGGTTCATGAAAGATAGATGTAAATATACATTTATTATCATGATATTGCAACAGATTACGATGCATGCTAACCATGATATTACGAGTGTAGAATTATATCATAATCTCTTAAGATTAGAATTTTATTTGAATGAATCTATTAATATTTATCTATAAATTTGCTTATGTGTGTCTAACATAATTTTTTTCTTTTTTTATACAAAACGAAAAGTATACAATAAAGTTTTCCTAAATAAAAAAGTCCAACTTATTTGTAAAATAAATTATCGGCTACATTCATAAAATTTAAATTTACAATTAAAAAAATAAATTAAAATTTTTCAATACTTAAAATTTTTTATAATATTATTATTGTAATAAAAAACTTTAAAATAATAATTAAATGATTATCTTATGAGATAATGTTAAAAATTAAATATTTAAAAATCTCATCATACTTTTTAGAAAAAAAAAAATTAATCCTTTTTATATTTATCGTCAAGATTTATTAACGATAATTACTTTATATTTTTTAACAATCAAAGTAATTCTCTTTCATTCCAATGTATGAAATTGAGATATTAAGATGATATAATATTATTAAAAATAAAATTTATTGAATGATATCATGTTCCGTTTCCAATGATAATTAATTTAATAATATTATAATTGTTTTAAAATATTTAAAATTTAAATTTTAGTTAGAAGTAATAAAAAAAAATTGACATTGTGTGGATACCAATTCTTTACCCCTAAAACAATAGCTGCCTCAGCATGAATTCTGTGGTACTGGTGAGCCCAAACAAAGGCCCATGTGATCGATACATGGGCATTTGGCAGAGACCATAAACTTGGATGCATCAAACTCCTGTATCGTTTGCTTTTGTACAGGCTCAATTGATGAAGACAAAGGCTTAGAAAAAAAAAATGATCAAGACAAGGGGCTTGATTGTGACATCCAGCGTGTGAGAATTATTGAAAAAAAAGACCAACGAGTTTTACTCATTGGTTTTTTTTTTTAATTGCAAAAAGCATTACAAGGCTTAAGAGCCATCAGACAAATAAACATTTCAGAATTGATATGAAATAGAGGAAAGCCAAAACAACTATACATACAATTTTGCTCGCCAAATGACTATATATAGTTATAATTCAAAAAATTGTACATAAATGGTTTTATCCCCTTTATGAAACAAAATAAAAGCTACACGTACATAGTAAAATTTCAACTCACACTACCATCTATGATACAGTTTTCAAAGGCATCAAAACCAGAAAATGATTACACAATTATGATTCCATAGTATGGTACATCCATGATTTCTTGGGCCATTGTCAGACAGAAATACCCAATACTTCACACATCAATGTTAGAGGATCCGATGAACTGAAAGTTTGCACCACAGAAGCTCACTTTTCCTTTGACTTGAGTTGTCTTCCAAGCAAGAAAAGTCCCACAGAGGTAAAAGCAGATAAAAATGTAGATGAGTAAAAAAGCACAAGCAAAGCTCCCCTTAGAGACTGCATCCAGAAAATTATTAGGATGGAACGGTTAGTTAAGAGATGATAATGGCCAATAAAAATCTAAGACAAACTTTTCCAAGAACCTTAGCCAGCAGTATAGCATTGTCATTCGGATACTGCAAGGAGCTCTCTGGTATGCTTTGAATACCCTGGGCTAGTTCCCATGAAAGAATCCTACATTTCAATATTCCAATCCTCTTTTTGTCAAAAAATAAAATTAAAAAAAAAAAAAAAACACTCAAGGTTAAAATGGAATATTTACCCAAAAGCAACTCCAATTACAGCTCCAATATTGGCTTTCACTGGTGTTACTTCAACCTGAAGTTCTCCAAACTGCAGATAGGATAGATTTTTGATATATGTTTAATATTCAGTGTCCTTTAGACAACACCCCAACAAATACTGGTTTATCGTCTACCTTGAAGACTCTGGTTTCTTTCTTTGGCTCCTCGTCTGGAGTTGTTGGTATTGGACTTGCAGACAGAAGTTTTCCAGTTGTTATCATTGCTTGCGCAATCTATAAAGATTTAACAGAAGTAAAGAGCACACTTAATTACTGCATATAAGAGGTGAATAATTTGTTTATTAACTCCTAATCCTAAACTATGGATTATAATTTGAGCATAGCATGCCAGAAAGTACAAATCCATCCCTCATTCTTCTCACAAAGCATCCAAAAGCAACTGCAAGATAATTATTTTGCTTTTGAGCAGAAAAGCTGCAGTTGCAAATGGGATTAATCACAGCTATTAAATATTAACTTGCAAGAGCTAAAGCAAATTGTGAACAGATTGAATTGCACAATGTAAAAGAGAATGTTAAACATAAATGTTTCTTATTTAAAAATCTTTAATTGAAAGCATCGCTGAAAAGAGAGAACAGAGAGAAGATCTGAGCAAGTGACCCTTTATAATGAGGCATGGAAAATTTTTTAACAGATTTACCCAAAACACAGAAATGAGAAATACTAGCATATCTAATAGAGACGCCAGCAAAATAATCCATTAAAAATAATTACAGTAAGCAACATAGCAACAATAAAGTAACTTTTAGTTATCCTGCAGCATCTGAAAAGTTAATATTTTTTGAACAGACATCTCACTGATACAAGTTTTGACTAAAAAAGAAAAAAAGTATTTAGGAGAATGCTCAACAATTGTAGAAACTATAAACATTACTTATGTCACTATGAGATGTTTGATCCAAACTTGCAACTTAAGTTCAAAATAGAGCATTCTTTTGTCTAAAGTATCATGGCTAAATATAGGAACAGAAAAACAACTCTCAAAGCACTGCACCAACTTTTAATTATCAAAGTTACCTTCTGCATTTCACCCTGGCCATACTGTCCCATTGATTGGAACCTCCTTCCAGCAGATACCAAACGCTTTCCAAATGCTAAACAGCGAAAAAATGAAGTAAGCTTCAAAACAAGCTCTTTAACATGCATCCAGCATCAATTGTTTATGCTTCAATTCTTGCCTGCCTTGGCCTTATTTGTCAAAGTACCCTCCAGCATAGGGAGCTTGCTAGCTAAAGCACGGGAAGTTGATGTGTCAGCTAATTCCCATGCTCGAGAGAGATTTAACAGGAGTTCTCCCAGCTCTTGACCACACTGAAAGAAAAATGATAACTATTACTAGTTCCTCTCTTCTCACACCACCCCCCACCCCCCCAACAAAAAAAAAAAAGAGCTCTTCAGCTGAAAGTTTATAACCTATTTGGCAAACAACATATTAACTATGCCTTGGACAAACAATTCTAGAAGCATGGTATTAAAATCTTAGCGTTTATATCCTAGTGCCAACATCCCAAATCATTCTGAATGCGAGTATGACAATTAATATGGATACTTGGTTTCTGAAGATTCTTTTAAGCTGAAAGGTGCACAAGAATGGTTCAAATGATGAAGTGCTGAAAATAAAATAAATGAGGTTCCTTTCAAGATATTTCGTGACAATGTTGGAATACTAAAATCATCAATTCTCAACACAAGATGACCACAATTATTCATCAAAATCTAACAACATTTAATTCTAGTTTCCACATTACAACTAGCAGCAGAGCAAGAAGAACTAACCTCATCAATGACTGGTCCATTTGAAAGATCGAAAGCTGCATCATTTAACTACACACAAAAATAAAAGAAAATAAAAATCTCTCAATTTATATAGAATTAAAAAAAAAAAAAAACAGATTCTAATCACATCTAATCGAAGATCACGAGGTAATTGCTCAAAATACTCCGACGGAAGATCAAAGCAATCCTGCAACCATAAAAGGAGTCAAATTTACAATGTAACTATGAAATGTTTGTATGAGCATGTTCATACAAATATATGCACATAGTAATCATTACAGAGAGCTGGAGGAGGAGGAGGGATTGAGGGGATTGGGAAGAGTCAGGTGATTCAGTAAGGGCAAGTAACGTAGTAGTGAGGGGTCTTGATTGAAGAATTCTTTTGGTTTTTACAGAGGTCGGAGAAGGGACATAGCCAGAATTTTGGAGGAAAACAGAGGAAGAGAGCGCGGGAAGAGGTTGAAGAAGAAGAGAAGTCATATCTGCTGCGAACGATTTTTTGGATATCAGATACAATAATTGGTAGGATTTTGTCAATTAAAAAAGAAATTAAAAAAAAAAAAGCCCCAAAAAGAAAAATGAAATCTTTCCTCCCTTCAGTTCTGATTTTGCTCCAATTCGATTGTAGCCAAGCTGCCATACATGATATCCGAAAGAAATTCTTCCCCCCTCCACAACCCAACCCAAAACGCAAATCCCAAATTGTGCAGAAATCAATGCGATTTATGGGTTGGGCTGATTTTCGTTTGGGCTTAAAAACTATGCGCAGTGCAGAATCTTGTCCCGGCCTGCTTCCAAATATTTTTCAGAAGGGGACTATTTATGGAAAATACACCTAATTTCTACAACGAACTCAGGGAAGGGAGAAGGAAAAAGAGAGGGTTTTTGGAGGCTTTTGATTTGTGAAGCTTTTGTTTGATTCAGGTACTATAGCGCAACAAATCTCGCCTTTTTTCTGCTATTCCATTGTGTTCTATAACAAATTTGGCTATTCAGATATGGGTTTTGATCAGAATATTGTATTAGTTCTTGCCTCATTCGTCTTCAATTTTTATGTTTTATTGTTTCATCCCTTTTTTCAATCACATGGGAAGGGAAGGGTGCTAAAAATTTGATATTTCTTGCTTTCTGCGGCTTCCCCAACTATTATGTTATTTTTGTAATCTGTACCCAGGCAGAATCTGTGTTTGTTTGCTTCGTTATTCCGATTTTTGAGCTTTGTGTATATCTTGTTTATTTGTGTGTTAAGTTTAAAGAGGAATTGTTAGGTAGTAGTAAGCTTTCATGTTTTCTATTTCTAAGCTCAAAACAAAAACGAAATTGCAAGTCTCCGTTTCTCTCCCTCTTAGGTAATTTATTTGCCTTGAAATCTAGTTAGGCTGCAAATATGTATTTTCACGATTTTGGAAAATGTCAGCTGATCTGTTTTGTTATTTCAAAGTCATATGTTTCAAATCAAAATATGAGTTGGGGTTTTTCACATTTAATTGGTTATACTTTATTAGAATCCTTTGTTTAAGATAAGATGTTGATTTTCTTCTGTTTAATCTAATCTTTTGTTTTCCAGAATGTCTGGAGAAGAGGAAGAAAATGCCGCTGAGCTCAAAATCGGAGATGGTAAGGATATACCCCCACATGATAATAAATTAAATTTTGAAGGAAAGAATATAAATGGGAAATAGGAATTTGACAATTAGGATGTATTAAAACCAGGGTTCACGAGTTGCAGGAGTTCTTGTTGATAGTGTAATGATCAAAGGAGTATTGGTTACATTTTTAAGTGTTTAACTTGTTTGCATATACTTATAAGGTTAAATGAATGATGCGTGTAAATCCTTTACTAGTAATAATAACCCCCCTTAACCCTATAACAAAGTGACACTAGGGGTAGCAATTGAACCAACCATGATTGCTAATGGTGTGTATTGAATGTATATGAGAAACTGATTAAACTTTCAAAGGCAGACAAATTAAATTTGTTCTCTGGTGTAGAAGTGTTTAAATATATTGCTTCAAGCCAAATTGAATAGAACATTTTTATTTTTTATTTTTTATTTCGTACTCATACTTGAAGTGCCAAATAACAATTGTGGTTGTTTTTCCCCTTATGCCAGAGTTTTTGAAGGCCAAGTGCTTAATGAATTGTGAAGTAGCATTAATTCTTGATCATAAATATGAGCAGCTTCAGCAAATGTCTGATGATCCAATGAACCAAATCTCTCAGTAAGTAATAGACCACTTACTGCTTTTTTCACTGCTCTCTGTATTACAGAGAATGCATTGAGAATATTGGCTGAAGTTTAGCTATTTGGATTTGGTTTGCTAGTAGCGACTAGCCAGTCGCAAGGTTACACTTTCAAGTTTATGATGCCAGTGTTTTGTAGTCTGTGAGATCATATTGCTTAGGTGAAAACTTAACAAAAGTAACTGAAACATTTTGGTGTAACCTGTATTGGCACTTGGCCGGCTGACTTTCTGGTATCTGTTAAAGTTGAATGGCTTAAATTCAGTGAACTATAAGATTTAAAATGGGAAACAATCTGTTATCCTGCAAACTGTCTTATTTCTGTTCCCTAATAGGAAAAGAACAAAGCAATAATTTCATTAACCACTAAACTCACATTGTTGAAGTTTCCGTGAATATGTGATCGTCTATGCAATATAAGAAGTTTATAGTCATTTTCCCCTGGCTATTTCTAATTCCACTTTGTACACAACCATGATGAGTCTATCAATGGGAGGACTTTTATGCAGTGTTTTCTTTCAGGTTTTGTAATATGCCCTAGCATTATGTTCAGAATATGAAAAATAAGCAAGTTAGTGAGAATGGATGGTGCAAAAAAGACTCGGGATTCACAAAATTTGGATGCCTCAAAACCATACATCCAAATTAGTTCAAAATTTGGTTTTTCTTTTTTGCAGGGTATTTGAGAAATCACTACAGTATGTGAAGCGCTTTAGCCGTTATAAAAATCCTGATGCTGTCAGACAAGTTCGAGAGTATCCATGAACATTGTTGAATTGATAATAGAGCCCTATTTATCGTATATTTGAACATTTATTGTATGTGACCTTTTCTCTGGATCAAATTTCTTATCTAACCATTTAAAGTGAATTTTGCATCAATTCAGTCGCCTTAGCTTTTTACTTGATTGAGGTGCCTTAGCTTTTTACTTGATTGAGGTTCAAAAACAAAATTTTCTTGCTTCTCGTATCAACCGTCATCTGTGTGAAACTTAACCAATTCTTAGAATTCTTAGCCGATACCAGTTGGCTGAATTCGAGGTAGGTGTAACCCAATGAACTGAAATTAATAAAACTTGGTCTGAAAGTTAAAAATGAAAACTACTGACCTTTTACTCCCTTTTTGTCCAGCTATGTGTTCTTGGCAACCTTTGCCCTGAAACTGTGGAGGAAGCTATTGCCATGGTGCCTTCTATCAAGGTATTACTTGTTCAAAATCCGGCCTTTCTACTTTGATTACTCATGCTTAAATTGATCTATAGTTTTATTAGAATAGACATTGCTGAAAACAAATAAAATATAAGCTACAGGATGCATCTGAGCCTGTTCATTTGCTAGCAAAATAGGCGAAGCTCAGCCCCATGATTATCTGTCTGTGTCCTTAAAAAAAAATGATAATAACTTTAGGTGTTCTGTGGGGACTCGGGGCTTCCTTGATGTTGAAGGCAACTATTTTTAGAATCCTTATTACCGTGGCATAATCTATGGAAACAAATTGGAATGCCTAATACTATGCCATGTGTAGTTTTTGTTACAGCCCTTCAAATGGGAATTTCTTTGTTTTTGCCTGAATGCCTTTGTTATGCAGACAAAAGGAAGGGCTCATGATGATGAGGCAATTGAGAAAATGTTGAACGACCTGTCATTGATCAAGAAATTCGAATAGTGGAAGCAAAATCTTCTGTTGATATCAGTTTTAAATGGGATTTCATGTTGTGATCATACCAATTAATACATTCACTTGTGTGGCTATGGAAATGTTGATTTATAATACTACTTTGATATAACTGCAACATGAGAATATGGATGACATGCTAGTTTTAGACTTGGTGCCAATTTGTTTTTCTAATCTGCATTCATGGGTTAGCAGGGATGATCTATAATTCTAGAACATGGAATGATCAATAAATCCAGATTAAAATCAAGCACTTTAGTAAACAATGACATCACTGGACTTAACTGAATTAGGAAAGAAAGGACCTGTTTGCTACTTTCTGATTTCAAAATAAACAACCATCGCTCTTCTGCTTCTGAATGTATTAGTTTGTTTTTTTAGCCAAGTTCTATAAAATTATAAACTTAAGTTTGTCACTTCTAATTATTAAAATTAATCAAGTTGAAAGCAAAAAGTAAATAATCACACACACAAAAACAAAACAAAATTGTAAAAATTCTATAAATTCACTTCTCAATTGGCAATATGTTCATATGCGAGTTATTAGCCACTACAACACATACGCCGTAAAACAAATGAATTGAGCTAAACTAAAGTTCTTCTAGTTAATTGCTGTGTTTACTACTTAAGTTCAGTAGCAGCAGTAAGAGACTAATGAAAGAGATAACAACACAACCTGTAAATTATTGAAATGAGATTTGGAATTAATCCCTAGTATAGTGTTTTATTATGGCAATAACCAAAACAACTTGGTAGATCATTGATCTCCCTAACTAACAAGAAATTCTAAGTGCACTTCCTGTATAAATTTCAGGACGATGCATGTGTGGAAGTATCTCTTGCTGTGGCTTGATTTTACAGTAGGGTCAACTTCCGACCTTAGCAACCTTTCTACGCTCAATTTGGCCAGTCAATGAGCATTGCATCTCTGTCCAGCTTATGGGAACCATTGTTGCACCTATACCAAAACACCAAACACAGATAAATTGATGCGTCATACAAAGCAGATCATGTTTGACAGTGTAAACCCAAGCTTGAGAAGAATGTGTAAAGCAATCAAACACAAACAAGTTTCAATCTGAATTCTATCAAAATTTGCTCCTAAAAAGATTAAAAGGAGAAGGGAAAAAAAAAAAAAACAGAGCAAATAAAATATTCTAAGGTTCGCAATTTCTTCAGTATCAGCCTTATTATCCCTTCGGCACTTGGGGTTGAAATTGTATCATGTGAACTCAAAAGCAAAACTGCATTTTTTTTTCAAATCTTTAAAAATTGTGCTCTCTATTCTATTGAAATGTAAAAGAAATAAAAGCATAAACATCTATAGAATTAAAGCAATTCTAAGCCTGCGAGTATTTAGACTTGGACTTTCAAAAAATAGGACAAAATATCACTATGTTGACAGGGAAAACCTCTATATAAAAAATAAAGAAAAAGGAACTCATATATAATGAGACAATTAAAACCCAATTTTTGACTCTTCTTCGCCTATTTCCAGAAAACATGGTAATGACATAAATACTAGTGACTTGTACATTCGAGCAAAAAAACATGCTTGCTGGTCTTTTTTATTTGGCTGAATCAGTTCAATAACCCAAAATGGAACAATTATTTACCTGCTGTGCTCTCTGCAGATACAACACCTAACTCATTCTTGGCAGTAGAAAGGTGATAAGCCCGTGCATCTCCAAGGGACAGCTATTTAGTATCAAAGAAAACTTTATACGGTAACGACTAACTTTAAAAGTCAGGGTAAATACAAATTGATGTAATCACATAAAGAATTTAAGAACAATCATAAAATGCAATCAGATGAGAATGAGAGAGAGAATAAAAAGAAGGGGGAGGGGTAGAGGGGCCAAACTTCTAATTTGGGATAATCCACAGAATAGACCCTTTTTCTGCCACATATGCTCAATTCAACAATTCCCTGGTTATGCGCTTGAACTAAGAGCAACTAGTATGGTCCACCAAGACATTTCACTCCTATGCAGTCAATAAAGCTAGCATGCCAGGATGTACCTAATTCCCAAGATTAAAAACTCTATTTTTGTTTTATCCAAGTTTCCTCCACGAATTCCTCCTCCCTTCCTCTAAACTCTACATAAAACCATTGATATGGATATCCGCAAGAACCCATTGACATCATGGATAAACCATTGCCCTTTCCAGCTGTGACATGTCCATATGTCCCCAGTCATAATGTTGTTATAATCCAGTAATATTAGTTTGTGATATAGGATATCAAGAGTGTCACATGTATACTCTTAATTATTCCACCTCAATTATTAAAATTGTCAATAACTATTATAATTCAATAAATTTTTTTATTTGGAACCAACTTGTCCAAGCATTTAAACCACACACACACAGAAAAAAAATAATAAAATTGCATGATTTATTTAAGTGTATCATGGTTAGCATGCACAATGATCTGTTGTAATACCGTAATAATAAATGTATATTTACATCTATCTTTCGCGAAACAATAGCAGAACTTCAAGTGAAAAGGATACCACTAGAGCTCTGACAATGTCACCAGGGCGAAATGATAAGTGCATATCCACTTTGTCAATCTCAGTAGCTCTTACATCTTGTTGCCTGTTAAAATAAAGAGTTTGAGATCACATACAACTAAGCTCCCAAAATAACGCATCCTATTGTAATTCTAATGAAAAGGAGGATTAGTGCAAATGCAAGACGGAATAATACAATTATTCTATTGTGTTAATGGTATGAAGATTACTAGGAGTCCTATACAAACTACAGTTTTTTATTTCCACAAGGCATCAACTCAACATGATAATGTTTTACTTAACAGATGAAACTGAACTACATACCTTATTATGCCAGTAAACTTTTCTCGCACAGACTTGGGACCAACACACATAATGTCAGCTGAAGCCATTTTAGCCATCACTTTAGTAACCTATCCAAATTGTAAGGACCAAAATAAGATTTATTTATTTCTAAATGAACCTTATAAGGTGAAGTAATCTCATTAACAATTTATTTCTACATGAACCTTCATGGGCAGGGGCGGATTTACAATGGGGGTTTGTATAGGTAGAATATTTTTAATATTTTCAACTAAATTTAAAAATTTTGTCCCCATAAAATTTATTAATTTTGCCCCCACTAAATTTATCAATTATGGCCCATAGTTCACTTATTCTTTTAAGTTGTTTATTTATTGTACTTAGACTAAATACAAATCATTATTTTAATTTTAGTTAGAATGCTAGTAAAAATTAGAAAATAAATAGAATTACCACTAAATTAGATTAATTTATTCATTGCAATATATATTTTTGCCAGGTTCAAACTTATATGTGTCAATCTTCATCCTTAAACTAAAGAAAAAAAAATTTTTCTATGCATATTATAAAATCTTTATATTTATTACATATTAGTTTTTTTCTCAATTATCTTTCCAACCAAAAAACTTTCCCTAAAGAATTAAATTCACTCTCACGTGAAAATTCAAATAGTTAATTACACAATAATAAATGGCTTATTAGATGATGGAATCAAAAAAAATGGAAATTCAACAATTCATAAAATATATAAAAAATTCTAATAAGCTTTATTAGTTTTATTCTTGATATTTTTCATATTTATTTTGTTTTGAATACATGTGTATAGTGTTATATACTTAACGCATATTGCCCCCAGTGAAAAAATTTTCTGGATCTGCCACTGTTCATGGGTCTTTCAGATGCAAAAGATGAATAACCTTAAAGAGTTAAGACATAATAAGAAACTCACTCGGGCAATGACAACATAACCAGGCTCTGGAACAGCACCCTGTGCCTTGTGTCCAATTACTTCCACAATTGCTCTCTGAAATTATTAGAATCATCAACAATAATAATGCAAAATACACTAAGGCGTACACTTCAGTTAAATTAAAGTATAAAGTTCAAAAACTTGAGAATTTGTGTCTGCTTTCACAGCAGACCTTAATTTTCATTACCTTATTAATTTATTACTCAAATAATTTATTTTCTCCTAGTTCTCAACAACCAAAGAAAGCAAAAAGGCACAAAATTTTGCTTTTATTTCCACATTCCTGCATTTAAAAATTTTTCCTTCCAAGGCTGATTTAAAAAAAAAAAAAAGAAAAAAGATTTCGTCTTCTCTTGCGCGGTTCAAAGCAACCGACTAACGCATAAGGGACCCGAATTTTAGGGCATTTAACCCCGCCACCGCACCCACCCCACCGACCCACCCCCCCACCCCCAAAAACAACTCCCTTCTTACTCGTCACTCCAAGCAACCCCAAAAAACTTGACCATGAATTAAGAACAGAGAAAAGATTCAAACATCAAAAAAGCAAAACCAAAACAAAACTCCCTTTCAATTCACATAAACCACAGAAGCGAATGCACAAGAATGCAAAGAAGATTTGAATTTATCTGATTTTCCCCATTTCACTCATCACCCAAATAGCTCAATTGAACATTGAAGTTAAAAACAATAACATAATGATAGGAACAAAAAGAAGTTAGCAGCATTGAACCTACGATAAAGTAAATGAAATAATGAAAAAGCAAGAAAACCCTTGATAGCAAGGGACAGAGTGATTAGAGACCTGGTCGGGAGAGTCCAGGGAAGGTGATAGAGTGCGGCGGAGACCAGTAAGGGAGGAGTAGACGTAGAGGATTTCAGTGTTACGATAGGGTGCCAAGTAGGCAACTTTCCCTGGTTTCACTTCAGCTGCTCTCCCTAACACCTCTCCTGGTGTCACCATCTCTTCTTCTTGTTCTTCGTCTTGTTGCAAATTTTTCTACTTTATTCCAAACGTCGTCGTTCAACCCATCTAAAATTACAATTTCGTTAATATTTTCATGTAAAAATTGTTAATTAAAGTTCTTACACTTTTTTTCACTATTAATAATTTTATTTTTTTATTTTTTACATATGAAGAAAGTAAAATTAATATCACAAATTCATAAGAGCACTCATTTAAATATGAAAAAAAGTTAATGTTGAGTCATTATTCTTAAAACAAGAAGAAAATAATTTGAAGACTGTTTTTGCTCTTGAAATAATATTTGCAGATGATAAAACTTTCTTATAAATCACCATCAATACCTTTTAGCCATGTTACTCAAATCAACCTTAACGTGCCTTGTGCATATCCTAAAAACTAATATAAAAATATGAATATTTTCAAAATAAAAATATTTAAAATATATTTAATATTTAAATATTTATATAAATATACAAAATATTTTACTTTTCTAGTACCGTATGACTAGAGGTCATATAATAGCCTACGTAATAAAATTAAAAAAAAAAATTTACATTTAATTTATTATAAATTTATGACATAAAATATAAATAAAATTTATTTATTAAATATATAAATATCATATGTCTGTATTTTAATCTATACTGAAGAAAATAAATGTATACTAGAGGAAAGAATTTTCCAAATATAACGTCCCACACCCAGACTTCATGGCTTTATATTTCAAAGTAACATTAAAGTCAACAATAAAAGAAGAAGAAGAAGAAGAAGCAGGCAGGCTTGGAAAAGCATGGAAATCTTTGGTCTTGGCTATTCTTAATTGCAAGCAATAATAAGACAATTGGCTTGGAGCTATTATTCATCCATTCTGAAATATTCTGATAAATATAGGTGCTTTTCACCTCTTAACTTATTAATAGTTTATAAAAATAAAACATCATACAATTAAGAAAAAGCTTACAGATTTCACTAAGAGGCTAATTATGCCTTTATTTCTAGAACAATTTTAAATTTTTTTTTTAAATTTGCCCACACTCAAATAACACCTTAAATTCTATTACCTTCACTTTTCTCATGAGTAAGAAGGAAAATAAAGTCCAAGTTATCTTCACTAGAACTTTGATCCTTAGCTCCAAAAACTGGCATCCAATTCCATCACTAGATGTAGACTTATAAGCTACACGAGTGCAATTTTTTCAGCATTTGGCATGACAATCACTAGGAGAAGAGTTCATATGAAAATCAAAATATGTATTATATTCATTAAAATCAAAATACCCTCTTATTGGCACGAAAATCTCTGAACCATTCCTGCAATTTGTATGCTTTTCAGTTAGGCAAACTGCGGTTGAATTTTTGGAACTGTACTTGCATGGACCAGTAGTTTCAAATATCCAAGTACTAAAATTATCTCTCTGTTCTAGAATGATACTGTAATTTGGCCTAATGTGTCCAAGTCCCATCTAGATAATACGAACTTGGTTTTGATAGAATATGAGAAGTACTTCTCCCCTTCATTTGCTACAAACTCAAAGTCATATATATCATTTCTTTTTGTCAGCTTAGGTGCTGACAGAAAACTCCGATTCTGCCACACCCCACTTGACCAGTAAATGTCACCTCCTTGCCAAACAAGTAGCTAGTTAGCGGCACTTGGATCCAGGCCTAGCCTGAAAGCCCCTAGAGTAGGAGCTTTTTCACTTAACCATGAAGTGAGTGACCAGTTCTGCCCAATTTTGAGATTCATGCCTAGTTTCATTCCAGACAGTAACATGTTAAGGGGACAGTCAAAACTCTGCCATAAAACAGGTCCTGCAATTCCACTGGAATCAACTTGTTGAATGACAAGGTTTCTAGAATCGAATAGGGTGGCAGTAATATTATTGCCAGTCTTTATAGCCATATTGGAATTCATAACTATTGGCAGGCCTCCTTGATATGTGATCTTCAGTTTTCCATCCCCGTCTATGGTTAGAGCACCAGAGGAATCAAGAACAGGATCTTCTTGGTTGGCTACCCATACTAAATAAAATGGTATGCGATCAAATCATATTCCCAAGTGGCAGGGGAATTGAAGGGCCATGCTAAGCTGAATATGTTGGGTTGGTACTATAGAATCCCAACCTGAAGACCCCCGAAGCAGAAATTAGTTGCTCTTAGTCCCGAAGCATCTGCCCTTGTTTGAGTGTATCAATTTCAGCATAGGAAATACAGTTTCGACTGAAAAGATAGGGAATGGTGCCCTTGTTTGACTATTCATTTGTTGAAAGTTTTACTTCTCATTTTAAAAGTATTTGATAATAGAAAATCTATCGTAAACTTTTAAGAAATTATATTTTTTTAAAATAATAATAATAATAATAATAATAATGATAGTGGTGATGATATAGATGTGATCACGAGCACTGCGGATTGTTCCCAGGGGCCCATAGTAAAAATATGTGTCCCATTCATTGTTGTAGGAACTCTGGATTTTGTAGCAATTTGTGCTCTCGGCAAGTATAGAGATAGCTTGGGCTAAGCTAGGCCTGTTGTCGGAGTCGACAATCTCCAGGTTCCGTAAATAGCTTGCTTTTCCGAACCCATCTTCGGTAAAGTGGCCTGAGCCCATATGGGTTGAAGTGTGATGGCCATTGGCCCTAGAGTTGACCACTTCGCCACCCCAATCCACCATGGTGGCATGGTCTGCTGGATGTGCAAGTAGCTCTGCTGGCAATTCATCAATTCATAGATATAATAAACAATTTTAAATAATATTATGAATATTAAAAATAAAAATACATGGTTTAAAATTAAAATTAAATTATTAAACATTTTAATTGTTAATTTATAGATAAGATACTAGATATTCAAATAAAATGCTGAATGGTTTGAATTTAAACTTTAAGAATTTTATGGTATTAATTATTATCTGTATTTAATGCTAACAGAAAATAAACTAAGCAAAAGATATATTCAAATAAAATCATAATCTTGAAGGAATTGTTATATAATTAAAGTTTTTATAGTGATTATTAATTTACCATTAGAATTATTAACTAATTAAAATACCTTTGACTCTTTCCTATTCTAACTAAAATATATAGTTATCAAATCAAACAGATTATATTAACTAGCATTAATCACTCACTACACTTGTATTTTTTGTTTTATCCAAGCTTCCTCCACGAATTCCTCCTCCCTTCCTCTAAACTCTACATAAAAGCACTTTCAATTTCAATCCAATTCGATAGTTAATTTAATTTTGAAAATGTGAAAAAAAAAATTAATTACAAAAAGGATGATGAGATTTTTAAATTTTTAATTTTTGACATTATTTCATAAGATAATCATTTAATTATTATTTTAAGGTTTTCTATTAAAATAATAATATTATAAAAAAATTTTAAGTATTGAGAGAAAAGTAATTTATTTTTTTAATTGTAAATTAATCATTAATTATAAATTAATCATTAATTAATTTATAATATATTTATATTAACACATTTGAACAACGATTCACTATCCACATGGTCCAGGGCTATTATTGGTCTGTTTAATGAATTTATAGATAGATATCAATAGGGGTTAATTACCGTGCGAGGGTGTCATGGGAAAGAAAATACAAAAAAAGGGTTGAAAATTTAAAAATTACAAGAACGGGGTGAGTTGAAAATACAGACGGGAGTCAAAATAACATTTTTAGTTGGGACGCTATTAAAGATAGCGTGCGGAGGCGAAGTAGTCGGGACACTGATTTTAACAATGTTTCAAAAAAAAAAAGAAAGCTGGACGCTACTTACAGTAACGTTCAGCTTTTGTTTTAATTTTTTTAATATTTTAAATAAAATATAAATATTATTTTAATAAATAATATTATATATTATAATATTTTTATTTTAAAAAATTATTTTTTAATTTAAAATTAAATTAAATTTTAATTAAATAAAAAATTAAAATATTATTATAATAAAAAAATTAAAAAAATTAAATAAAAATCTGGACGCTACGTATGGTAGTGTCTAGCTTCTTATTTAATTTTTTAATTATTTTATTTTTATATTTTAAATAAAATATAAATATTATTTCAATAAATAATATTATAATAATTAATATTATATATTATAATATTTTTATTATAAAAAAATTATTTTTTAATTTAAAATTAAATTTTAATTAAATAAAAAAATTAAAATATAAAATATTATTATAATAAAATAATTAAAAATTAAAATGAAAAATCTGGATACTATTTATAATAGCGTCCAGATTTTATTTTTAATTTTTTAATTATTTTATTTTATATTTTAAATAAAAATATAAATATTGTTTTAATAAATAATAATATAATAATTAAAATTGTATATTATAATTTTTTATTATTAAAAATTATTTTTCAATTTAAAATTAAATTAAATTTTAATTAAATAAAAAATTAAAATTATTTTTCAATTAAAAATTAAAATTAAATTAAATTAAAAATTTTTTATATTTTTTTAATTTAATTTAATTTTAAATTGAAAAATAATTTTTTATAATAAAAAATTATAATATATAATTTTAGTTATTATACTATTATTTATTAAAATAATATTTATATTTTTATTTAAAGTATAAAAATAAAATAATTAAAAAATTAAAAATAAAATTTATACGCTGTTATAAATCGCGTCAGATTTTTTATTTTAATTTTTAATTATTTTATTATAATAATATTTTATATTTTAATTTTTTATTTAATTAAAATTTAATTTAATTTTAAATTAAAAAATAATTTTTTATAATAAAAATATTATAATATATAATATTAGTTATTATAATATTATTTATTAAAATAATATTTATATTTTATTTAAAATATAAAAATAAAATAATTAAAAAATTAAATAAGAAGCTGGATGCTACTTATGTTGACGTCCAGGTTTTCATTTAAATTTTTTATTATAGTAATATTTTATATTTTAAATTTTTATTTAATTAAAATTTAATTTAATTTTAAATTAAAAAATAATTTTTTATAATAAAAATATTATAATATATAATATTAATTATTATAATATTATTTATTAAAATAATATTTATATTTTATTTAAAATATTAAAAAATTAAAACAAAAGCTGGACGCTACTATAAGTAGCGTCCAGCTTTTTTTTTTTTTTTTTAAAATTTGGATGCGAATGGTCGTGTTTCTTGCGAGGTTTGCCTCCGCACGCTATTCTTGATAGTGTCCGAACTAAAAATGTTACTTTAACTCGCGTCTATATTTTCAACTCACCCCATTCTGATAATTTTTTAGTTTTTAACCCCTTTTCAGTATTTTCTTTCCCATGAGACACCCGTACGATAATTTTCCTTATCAATAGATTCATTCAAATAAAATCCTAATCTTGAAAGGATTGTAAAATCTCATATTAATTAAAGCTTTTATATTGATTATTAAATTATATTTTACGTATAAATTATAAAATTTAAAAAATATTTTCTATGTATATACACACACATAACAAACATTATTAAATAATATTATGCATATTACAAACATTTTCTATGCATATTTTACGTATGGGTCTTTCAGACGCAAAAGATGAATAACCTTGAGAATTTGTGTCTGCTTTCACAGCAGACCTTAATTTTCATTACATTATTAATTTATTACTCAAATAATTTATTTTCTCCAACTTCTCAACAGCCAAACAAAGCAAAAAGGCACAAAATTTTGCTTTTATTTCCACATTCCTGCATTTAAAAATTTTTCCTTCCAAGGCTGATTTAAGAAAAAAAAAAAGATTTCTTCTTCTCTTGCGCTGTTCAAAGCAACCCACTAACGCAAAAGGGACCCGAATTTTAGGGCATTTAACCCCGCCACCGCACCCACCCACCCCCAAAAACAACTCCCTTCTTACTCGTCACTCCAAGCAGCCCCAAAAAACTTTACCATGAATTAAGAACAGAGAAAAGATTCAAACATCAAAAAAGCAAAACCAAAACAAAACTCCCTTTCAATTCAAATAAACCACAGAAGCGAGTGCACAAGAATGCAAAGAAGATTTGAATTTATCTGATTTTCCCCATTTCACTCATCACCCAAATAGCTCAATTGAACATTGAAGTTAAAAACAATAACATAATGATTGTAACACCCCTGATTTTATATATTATTATGGGGCTTCGTGTAGGTATCCTCAATTATCGGAATTAAATTATTGTCCGGATCGTGAATTTCCGGCGAGACGAACCACTCTGGAAAAGTCTCCGAATTGGATCGAGGTTTTGGCTACCCCACCATTGTCAGGCATCCCGAGCGCGTTCCTGAAGTCGGAATCGGCAAAGGTAAACCCGAACCTTGCTTTTTCGTAATTTTCTAGTGCTTAAATAGGATTAAAAATCCATAAAATATTCGTGGTAACTTAGAAAATTACGATTCTTTTTGCAATGGCTTAGTAATATTTCTAAGGACCGCGGGGCAGAGTTTTATAATTTTTAGAGCTTATTTGAGCTGTTTTTGCAAAAATGATCAATTATAAGGACTAAATTGAAATTTTACATATTGTGATGGATGATTGATTTGATGGGCCCAGGAGGGGCTGTGTGATGTGATTGATTGTGGATATAGAAGTGTGTTTTGAGCCCTTTTGCAGGTTGGGTAGGTCCTAGGTATAGGGGAGACTCTGCCGGATTTTCGGCACGACTTAGGACGTATTGGGTCTTTTCTTGATTTGTATTGAGTCATTTGTATTAAATAATTGTAATATAATTGTCAGGTGAGCCGGGACAGCCTTCTTCCTCCGCCCAGCCGCCACAGTGATTGCCGTCAAGTCTGTGAGTAAAATATTAATTTTAATTGTAATTTCGATATTATTATATGTTCAAGCATGCCCATGCATCACTTATATGCAAATATTTATGTAGTTAAACTCTAGGCACGATTTATGTTGCATTCATAACTGTTAGCGTGCCATGGATGTTGTTGTGGTAATTTGGAGCAGTGTGCGTGCGTTGGCGTGCGTGTGATGTGGTGTGGACTATGGATAGGACGGGTAGACACGGCTTGAGATCTTCGCTGGGACCCGGTCCTTCTGGTAGACACGGCTTGAGTTCTTCATTGGACCCGATTTGGTTATTAAGTGGAAGTCAGAAATTTGAGTTCTTCTTGGCACGAGTTGGATTTAAGAGAGAGCTATATAGGGATCGGCTCCATATATTATGATTGATGTTACGAGTGCGTGAGTGCTCCAAATTACCTTTTGATGTTATGATGTGAAAATGTTGTTCTTTGTTGCATTTCACTCCACAAAGTTGCATTAGTACTAGATAGTTATAGAGATTATGGTTAAAATTGATATTTTACTCTCCGAGTCGACGCTCACTCTGTTCAATATTTTTTTAAGCTCTGGAGGATTTTATTGTGGTTAACTGCTTTTCTCCTTCGCAGTTGTTTATCAATAGTTTTGTAATTTTATATACTCCTAGAATTTCCGCATGTGTTAGAAATATTTAAATGATTCGAATTGTAATATAAATTGTCATGTGGACTTGTAAAATTATATGCATGTTTGATGGATTGGATGAGGAGTGAGCTCCCATTTATTTTATCTTTGATATGAGTATGTGGAGGAGGGTGAGCTCCCCAATTGATGATATATTTTGTTTACAGTCGGGTGAGTCAAAACTCCCCGTTGAAAGGTCCACTTTATGGCGGACTCTGTCGTTGGTTTCTTGAAATTGGGCCCAAATGGGCCTTAGAGTTGGGTTAATGAACAGTTAGGCTTACTACGGGCCTCGGGGCTTTAGGTGGCCTGTGTCCTAGTCTTGGTCCGGCCCATAGGTTGGGTCGTGACAGATGTGGTATCGAGCTTAGGCTCGATTCATAGGAAAAATTATCTAAGTGTTGGGAAGAGTCTACTAGGAGTCACATGCGGAGTATAGGATTACATTTCGTCTTTCCCTGTAATTCTTTGTTTCTAGATTCTACGTTATACCTCGGGAAGTATAAGATTACCTCAGTTAGTGTCTTGATTTTCGTGGAGTACACAGAAATGTGAAATAGAGTTAGTAGACATGTGCGGTCCATCATGAGGATACGTACTCCAAGAAATGCTATGTTTCATGCAGATGGGTTTAAATGGTGTGCCCATTTCGTGCAAGGCACGAGTACATAAACGTGAGTCTTGAAAGTACAGTTGCCCTAGATAAGGATGAGGATACCACTGCATGCAGTCATCAGTGGATGACCCCGTCAGAATAAGTTTATGATAATATAAGATTCAATAGAGATAAGAAATTAGGAGGCCTAGTCGGTCCGGACGTATCGTAGTAACTATACAATGTTCTCGATGTCCGCTCTGTAATTGCAGATTCTGATGCCGACATGAGATTATTGTATAGAGCTGCGTACTTCCCTATAGTGCTTATGATGAGGATGTTGTAGGCAGTCTCTGTTTTGGTACAGTAATGCCAGAACAGAGTTCTATATCTGCAAAGGAGTTGGGAACTCCTGGTTAGGGATCTAGAGCTAGAATATCGAAGGTCACAATTGGGTGGTAACTAGAGTCAGTGACTGATTACCTAGCATGAGCTAGAGTTACGATGGAGTTGCTATCAGACCAAAGGTTTCGGACTAGTTGCAAAGTAAAGGTGACACCTATAGAGTGAGACCATCTAGTCTTCGGTATGGAATTTTGGATGGTTTTTGCAGTATGACAAACATTTTGCTTAGAGCTTAGTGAGAATAGTATACCTTGTGTGTATCAGTATGGAATAAAGTACAACCCTACTACCTAGAGAAGGTCGAAACTCTGAATATATGATTTCCAGAGCTATGATATGATAAGAGAGACATTAGTTTGACATGGTTTTGGGCAAGGTGGTAAATGTAGTACCTTTGTTGTAGCAAGTTAGGGTATAGTCCTATCTTTTCAGAAGGGATCGAAAGTTATTACTAATAATGGTGACCCACAAAATAGCGCACCAGATTCCCTGTAGAGTGTGGTAGAGAGTAGTTGGCTCGGGTATCCTGGAGAGGATACAAGTTCCATTATAGGAATCATATATAATCAGATCACGATGGATGTAAATCCTTTGAATTGGATGACGGGTTTGGGTGCCCGAAATCTTAAGTTTTGGAATTAAGTAAACATGGAAAATAATAATAATAATAAAAAAAAATAAATAATAATCAATAAAATTACTGCAGAATCAGTTCTCGAGGTAGTAAGGGTATTATGTAAGCTAAAGGATAAGAATAGAAATCATACGATAAAGGTATGACTGCAATTTCCTGAGTTCCTTTCTGACTTCATATTGTTCAAACAGTAGTAAAATCTAATTATAATAGTGTTAAGAGTAATAAATTAGCGAAGATAAATCACAAAAGGCCAGTAGATAGAGAAAGTGTAGAATGAAAATTGGGATAATTGATTACAGATGCAATATAATCTAAGTGCCAGTGGGAGTACTAGCTAGAGTGGTCAAAGGACCAAATCTGAGTAGCACAGACATATGATAACGCGATAGAGACTCTGAAAGATATAGTTAGCAAGTACAGCTGTTATGTTAGGAAGAAGAATGGAACCAGGGATAGAATAGTCAAGTTCTATTTTGGGTAAGACAAAGGAAATAAATGAAAGGACAACCTAAAGAGCGCATAATAAAAGGAACAGAGTTAAGATATAGGATAGGCTAAGTGTTATTCTTGGCAAGGAGAATGACAAGGATGGAAAACCCAAAATGGGACCACATTAATGAGAAAAGTGATGGAGGTATGGAATACAATAATAATGAGTAAATGTTAGAAGGTGTGTGATGGTATTGCGGACTACCTAAATAGGTAGAGAAAGAGAAGTTAGTAAGCAGTAAGTTGAATAAAAGTCAGTCTAAGGGATCAAATAGGTATGATGAGAGGAAAAGAATGATAGATAATGACACATAGGTTTTAGGTTAGACTTTTGAGATAGTGAGAAGGTAGTTAGAGGTTCGTTATGAATGTTAGGCAAACATTTTTAGTGTGATCAACCGAATCACTTTGCAGTGAAGCAATAACGACAGAACAACAGTAGGAGTAGAACGAAAAGTGACAAGTCTGGGTGGTTATAAATCACTAGAAAGTTCAAGGATCAAATTAATGACCATAGATAAGGGTGGAATTGGTGTTGGAAGAATTTATTAGTGAGAGAAATCTTTCAGGAATCAACAAAAGTTAATGGCACAATATAAACGATGATAGATATGAATCATTGGTTGAGTATAAGTAAAGTTAATAAATTATAAAATATTATGTCAGGAAGGACAATGGTACGGTAAAGTGTTCATGCAGATGATATCTTATAGGTAGAGCACAATTGTGCTAAGAGATGATGAAATTTGAAGAGAAATACCAAGAAACATAGGTTAAACGTTATTATATGGACAATTGGCGTAGTTGAATATAAAAGGATATTTTTCTTTCTTTTCAAGTTTAGCTTGTGCTTTTGGTTTTAGAAGGTTATATAAGGAATGCAATGAGTCAAGGAGACCTAGTTATTGAGAGTTTGGTAGGCACAAATTCATACATAATTTCTGATATGAGAATGACAGTAAGTGCATACCTAGTATTAAGTATGAAAGGACGAGCAGTAATGACATGAGTTAAATTGAGTTAGCTACTAAGGCTTGCAACTGTTTTAAACTATGAAATTTGGAGGAAATACTAATTGTGGATGAGTTTCAATAGATGAAATTATTGCTAATGGGTAATTTGAGGTTGAAGTTTGGAAAGTTGTGGGCGATATGTGATTATATTAAGGAGAATAAACACGTGAAGTATCTTATTTAGAATTAAGGCATGACACACATTTCCCACAGCCGTGTTAGTTCAGATGGAACTTATAGTTTCTGAAGCTCCTATCCATCCAGATGAGCAATTTCCTACTAAGGCTGGTAGGGAATGATAATGTTCGATAGTTAAGTTGGGAAAGGGGTTACAAAAGCGAATTTTCTATGGTTAATTATAAGTGTTACAAAAGGTGAAGAATGTCTTTGGTAGGAGAAAATCGTAAGGTTAGAATTCCCAAGTAACGGAACTAGTAATCAAGATAAGACTAAGAAATAAAAAGAAAGTTAAAGTTGATGATGGGATAGACATCTTCGAAGGAAAAGGTGTAAGGATGAGATAGGACTAAAATTAAGGAATAAATACAGCAGGTTGAAAAGATACCAACAATACCAAAAATAGGAAAAGGGAAGTGGATAAGATGCAAAGGACAGGAAGAGAGCTCGATAGAGTCAGTTATAATGATGAGGATAAGGAGTGTCTAACCACTGCCCCTGTGTTGGCACTACAGTGAGTGGTGAAGGATACACCGTGTATTGTGACGCCTCGAGTTGGCCTTGGGTGTGTTTTGAGCGAGAATGGAAAGGTAGTGGCTTATGCTTCAAGGCAGCTGAAGAGGCATGAGCAGAACTACCCCACCCATGATTTGAAAATGGCGGCTGTAGACTTTGCACTGAAAATCTGGAGACACTACCTGTATGGTGAAGTGTGCGAGATATACACCGACCACAAGAGTTTGAAGTATATCTTCCAACAGAGGGATTTAAACTTGAGACAGAGAAGATGGATGGAGCTTCTGAAAGACTATGATTGCACCATCGGTACCACCACAGGAAGGCCAATGTTGTAGCAGATGCCTTGAGCAGGAAATCTTCTGGCAGTTTGGCGCACATTTCAGCAGAGAAGAGACGGTTGATTCAGGAAGTACATGAGTTGATGGATCAAGGTTTAATCCTAGATCTTTCAGATGAGGGGGTATTGTTGGCTCATTTTTCAGTGAGGCCAGACTTGAGGGACAGAGTTAGAGTTTCCCAGCACAGAGACCAACAATTGATGAAGATTATAGAAAGAGTACAGCAAGATGAAGGTGGTGAGTTTGGATTTGCCAATGATGGCGCCCTAGTGCATGGTTCGAGGATATGTGTGCCCGATGTAGACAATCTCAGAAATGAAATCATGCAAGAAGCACACTATACACTGTACAGTGTCCACCCAGGTTCCACCAAGATGTACCATGATGTGAAAGATAGCTATTGGTGGAATGGCATGAAGAGAGACATAGCAGACTTTGTGTCCAAGTGCTTGACTTGTCAGAAGGTGAAGTTTGAACACCAGAGACCGTCAGGGAAGCTGCAAGAGCTCCCTATCCTAGAATGGAAGTGGGAAATGATCACTATGGATTTTGTGGATCAAGGTTGCCTCGTACCACGCGAGGATATGATTCGATATGGGTAATTGTAGACCGTCTAACCAAATCAGCTCACTTCTGCCTCAGAAGACTACATATTCTGGGCACAAGACGCGGCTCTACATTCGAGAAATAGTCGATTGCATGGAGTTCCGGCCCATAATATTCGACAGAGGGCCCCGATTCACTTCTCGATTTTGGAGAAAGTTACAGAGGCACTTGGCACACGATTGAACTTCAAGACGGCTTTCCACCTCGCATGCAGACGGGACAAATCCGAAAGGACAATCCAAACACTGGAAGACATGCTTCGCATGAGTGTCTTGGATTTTGGAGGTCAATGGGATGAGCAGCTAGCTTTGGTGGAGTTTGCCTACAACAACAGTTATCACTCCAGCATAGGGATGGCACCCTATGAGGCATTATATGGAAGAAAGTGTAGGTCTCCTCTGTGTTGGACAGAAATGGGGGAAGCGAAGGTGCATGATGTAGACCTAGTGCAGTACACTTCAGAGGTAGTTCCTTTAATCGTGAAACGACAAAAAGATGGCGTAAGAGTTATGCAGACCCCAGACGGAGGGATGTGGAGTTTGCAGTGGGCGACTATGTATTCCTGAAGGTTTCTCCAATGAAGGGAGTCATGAGGTTTGGAAAGAAAGGCAAGTTGGCACCTCGGTATATCGGACCTTTTGAGGTTACTGATAGAGTTGGAGCAGTTGCCTACCGGTTGGAGCTACCACCCAATCTTTCTCACGTTCATCCCATGTTTCACATCTCCATGCTCAGGAAATACATTCCCGATCCTTCTCATGTACTACAGTCGGATGTAATAGAACTAAAGGAGAACTTGACATTTGAGGAGCAACCTGTAGCCATAGTGGACTACCAAGTGAGACAGCTAAGATCAAAACAGATCCCTATGGTTAAGGTTTTGTGGAGGAGCCAGTCAGTGGAAGAGTGCACCTGGGAGTCAGAACGGGACATGCGTAGCAAGTACCCTTATCTGTTCAATGTGTAATCATGTACTTTATTCTGCCTTGTGTAAAATTCGAGGACGAATTTTTTTGTAAGGGGGGAAGAATGTAACACCCCTGATTTTATATATTATTATGGGGCTTCGTGTAGGTATCCTCAATTATCGGAAATTCGACAGTTGTCCGGATCTGTGAATTTCCTACGCATGCACTACCAGAAAAGTCTCCGAATTGGATCGAGGTTTTGGCTACCCCACCATTGTCAGGCATCCCGAGCGCGTTCCTGAAGTCGGAATCGGCAAAGGTAAACCCGAACCTTGCTTTTTCGTAATTTTCTAGTGCTTAAATAGGATTAAAAATCCATAAAATATTCGTGGTAACTTAGAAAATTACGATTCTTTTTGCAATGGCTTAGTAATATTTCTAAGGACCGCGGGGCAGAGTTTTATAATTTTTAGAGCTTATTTGAGCTGTTTTTGCAAAAATGATCAATTATAAGGACTAAATTGAAATTTTACATATTGTGATGGATGATTGATTTGATAGGCCCAGGAGGGGCTGTGTGATGTGATTGATTGTGGATATAGAAGTGTGTTTTGAGCCCTTTTGCAGGTTGGGTAGGTCCTAGGTATAGGGAGACTCACCGGATTTTCGCACGACTTAGGACGTATTGGGTCTTTTCTTGATTTGTATTGAGTCATTTGTATTAAATAATTGTAATATAATTGTCGTGTGAGCGATGCCTTCTTCCTCCGCCCACCGCCACAGTGATTGCCACAAGTTTGTGAGTAAAATATTAATTTTAATTGTAATTTCGATATTATTATATGTTCAAGCATGCCCATGCATCACTTATATGCAAATATTTATGTAGTTAAACTCTAGGCACGATTTATGTTGCATTCATAATTGTTAGCGTGCCATGGATGTTGTTGTGGTAATTTGGAGCAGTGTGCGTGCGTTGGCATGCGTGTGATGTGGTGTGGACTATGGATAGGACGGGTAGACACGGCTTGAGATCTTCGCTGGGACCCGGTCCTTCGGGGTAGACACGGCTTGAGTTCTTCGCTGGGACCCCGATTTGGTTATTAAGTGGAAGTCCGAGATGAGTTCTTCGCTGGCACCAGGTTGGATTTAAGAGAGCTGTATAGGGGATCAGCTCCCATATATTATGATTGATGTTACAGGGTGCGTGAGTGCTCCAAATTACCTTTTTGATGTTATGATGTGAAAATGTTGTTGCTGTTGCATTTCACTCCACAGGTTGCATTAGTACTAGATAGTTATAGAGATTATGGTTAAAATTGATATTTTACTCTCTGAGTCGAACGCTCACTCCTGTTCAATATTTTTTCAGGCTACAGGAGGATTTTATTGTGGTTAACCTGCTTTTCTCCTTCGCAGGTTGTTTATCAATAGTTTTGTAATTTTATATACTCCTAGAATTTCCGCATGTGTTAGAAATATTTAAATGATTCGGGTCTGTAATATAAATTGTCATGTGGACTTGTAAAATTATATGCATGTTTGATGGATTGGATGAGGGAGCTGAGCTCCCATTTATTTTTATGCTGATATGAGTATGTGGAGGGTGAGCTGAGCTCCCCAATTGATGATATATTTTGTTTACAGGTCGGGTGAGTCAAAAACTCCCCGTTGAAAGGTCCACTTTATGGCCGGACTCTGTCCGGTTGGTTTCTTGAAATTGGGCCCAAATGGGCCTTAGAGTTGGGTTAATGAACAGTTAGGCTTACTACGGGCCTCGGGGGCTTTAGGCTGGCCCAGGTCCTAGTGCCGGTCCGGCCCATAGGTTGGGTCGTGACAATGATAGGAACACAAAGAAGTTAGTAGTATTGAACGTACGATAAAGTAAATGAAATAACGTAAAAAGCAAGAAAACCCTTGATAGCAAGGGACAGAGTGATTAGAGACCTGGTCAGGAGAGTCCGGGGGAGGTGATAGAGTGCGGCGGAGACCAGTGAGGGAGGAGTAGACGTAGAGGATTTCAGTGTTACGATAGGGTGCCAAGTAGGCAACTTTCCCTGGTTTCACTTCAGCTGCTCTCCCTAACACCTCTCCTGGTGTCACCATCTCTTCTTCTTATTCTTCGTCTTGCATTCTCTCTGATTCTGTCTCTGTCTGCTTCTCTTCTTCCATGAATGTGCTCAGCAAATGAATTGCCTCAAATTCCCTACACAGAAAAGTTCCATTGGAGGAGTGACCTAGAGGAAATTGCAAATTTTTCTACTTTATTCCAAACGTCGTCGTTCAACCCATCTAAAATTACAATTTCGTTAATATTTTAATGTAAAAATTGTTATTTAAAGTTCTTACACTTTTTTTCACTATTAATAATTTTATTTTTTTATTTTTTACATATGAAGAAAGTAAAATTAATATCACAATTTCATAAGAGCACTCATTTAAATATGAAAAAAAGCTAATGTTGAGTCATTATTTTTAAAATAAGAAGAAAATAATTTGAAGACTGTTTTTGCTCTTGAAACTTACTTATAAATCCCCATCAATACTTTTTAGGCATGTTACTCAAATCAACCTTAACGTGCCATGCGCATATCCTAAAAACTAATATAAAATATAAATATTTTCAAAATAAAAATAAAAATAAAAATATTTAAAATATATTTAATATTTTAATATTCATATAAATATACAAAAAAAAAATTTCATAGATGTGACACGCACGCACGGTAACACGCGTTTTAAATACCAATTAATGTTAAAATTTGGGCCTCTCATAGCTTAGGCTTTTAAAAACCCAAAAAAGGAAATCTTTGAAGCTCAAGCTTTTGAACAAAATTGAGTGTTTTTTTGCATAGTTAAAAATTATTTTAAGCGGCGTTTAATAATTAATTTGTAAGAAATTATTTTAAGTGGTGTTTAAATAATTAATTTGTAAATATAATTTGAGAAACAATAACTTATAAATCAAGCACTTAGAAAATTTCCAATCACAATAAAAAAAAATAGAACATATTAATAAAATACAAATAATAAATAGTTAACTTCATTGAAAAATAATTAAATAATTAAAATTTTATATCATTTAAATGATTAAATTTTGAAAATAAAAATTAATGAAATAATAGACTATCCATTTTTTAAATTTGATTAGTCTAAATTAAGTCAACATATAAAATAGATTTTAATTTTATATTTTTTAAATAATTTTAGGTAATTAAATTAATAAATATTCTTATATAATACATTTTTTTTAATTTTTTTAATTAAATGGGTCAATTGACTCCACTCAATATAAGTGAGTTCCATCTATATATTAGTTTAATATTATTAATATAGATAAAAACTTTAATGTTATTGGTGCATATAATTTTTTTTAATTTAATTATAATAATTAATTAATATTATTTTTTATTTGATTTTAATTAAAATTCAATATAACACCCCTATATGCATAGTCTGGTATATTACACTGTTCCGGAGATCGGTATGGGTCCGGACAATTAAGGGGATTAGAATCACATTTAAGACACTTAGAAAAACCTTGAATGAATATAAATAGTGATTGCCAGATAGTTAAGTATAAATAAGAAAAACAAAGCATAAAAGGTTAAATGAGCCGAGGGTCATAGCGATGGGTGACCTTACCGGGAAGTACTGTGAGGTCAGTCCTAACCCTACTTTTAAACTGAAAAATGTGACGTCGCGATCCTAAGGACTATTGCGAACCTAGCGGAAAAGAGAAACTCACAGAAAAGAGCTGATAAGTAGGTCAAATAATTAGGTCAGGGATTCGAAAAAAATATCGAATTATTTACAAACCGAATCAGACCGGCAAGGGGCAAATTGGTCAGTTCACCCCTAGAGGTGACTCCTGACCTAACTGTCCAATAAAATCAGAGAAAAGAAAATTTCGAAATCTAGAATTAAATTAAAGAACAATAGAAAAATTAAAGGAAAAGGAAAAACAATGAAAATTGGTTTTATTACATCATTTAGGTGACATCATGTATGATGTCAAAATGAAATTTTAATTATTGGAATTTTTGACCAAGTCAAAATTAACTTAAATTAGACATAAAATACATAAAAATTAAAGGAAAAATCACTTGTCTTCCCCCAAGAGTTTCAGCCAACTCCTCCCTCACTCCCATCTCCATTTCCATCCTCCATTAAAGCTTAATGCAAGCTTTTAATCCCATAAATTAGCCCTAAATTCCCCAAAATTACTCTATAAATCCTTGCTATCTTCACTTGAGAAGGAGATTGAAGAGGAAAAAGAAAGGAGAAAAGGGAAGAATTGAGGAATTGGAAAATCAAACAAAGGTTAGTGAGCTAAACTTGTAAATTCTAGTTTAATTTATTTGTTTCTAGTTAAAGTAACTTAGAATTGATGAAAGAAATGAAATAAATCAAGTGGGAGGACTCATAGTGAAATTCGGCTAGCAATAAGGGGGGGTAGAAATTTCATGATTTGATGAAATTGAAGTGTTAATTAGGTTGAACGAAGTATGTAGATTAAAGATCTACACTTTGATTTCATTAAAGTGAATAAAAATTAGAATTAGGGTTCTTGAGTGTTGAAATTGGGAGAAAAATTGGAGAAAATGGTCAATTGATGCAAATGACCTTAATTGAGGTTAGAAATGGTCAATTGGGATCAATTGTGATGTGTTTGAATGAATAAAAACAAAATGCAATTCGGATTGGGTAGGGTTCCTAATCTGACAGCTTGACATAGGTCCCTTTCAGGGACCAAAATTAAAATTTTACCAACCTAATTGGTGTGAGGCCAATTGGGAATGAAAATAGATACATGGGGTTTTTATTGATTTGGAGAAGGCTTAAAATAGTGTTCAAAGAGATGTCTTATGGAATGTGTTAGAATAAAAGAGGGTATCTATTAGGTACATACAAGTGTTGAAAGATATGTATGAAGGAGCAACTACTATTGTGCGCACAGTGGGAGGGGACACAAGAGATTTTTCAATCTCAATTGGATTACACCAAAGATCAGCCATAAGCCCTTACCTTTTTACATTAGTTTTAGATGAATTGACAAAACATATACAAGAGAGTATTCCTTGGTGCATGATGTTTGCGGATGATATTGTTCTGATAGATGAGACACGAGAAGGAGTCAATAGAAAGCTAGAGCTTTGGAGAAGTACTCTAGAGTCAAAGGGTTTTAAGTTAAGTAGAACGAAGACAAAATACATGCATTGCAAGTTCAGTGAAGGCCAAACTGGTGATAGGGAAGGAGTTAGTTTGAATAAAGTGGTACTGTCCCAAAGTAATCACTTTAAATATCTAGGCTCAGTCCTTCAAGTAGATGGGGGATGTAAGGAGGATGTTAGTCATAGGATTAAAGCCGGATGATTGAAGTGGAGACATGCCACGGGAGTTTTATATGATTGCAAGATTCCCAATAAGTTGAAAGAAAAATTTTACCGTATAGCCATACGACCGGCTATGTTATATGGTAGTAAGTGTTGAGCACTGAAAGAGTCATATGCGTCTAAGATAAGAGTTGCAGAGATGAGAATGTTAAGGTGGATGAGTGGCCATACTAGACTAGATAAAGTCCGTAATGAGAGTATTAGAGAAAAGGTAGGAGTGGTACCAATTGAAGATAAGTTGAAAGAAGGGAGATTGAGGTGGTTTGGTCATGTGAAACGTAAACATACGGAGGCTCCAGTTAGACAAGTAGAGCACATTAGGTTAGAGGATAGAAAGAAAAAAAGGGGTAGACCTAAATTGACTTGGAGGAGAGTAGTACAACATGACCTAGAAGCATTTCACATTTCTGAGGATTTAACCTAAAATCGTTTAGAGTGGAGAAAGTGAATCCATATAGCCGATCCCAAATTTTTGGGATAAAGGCTTAGTTGAGTTGAGTTGAGTTTAAGATTAGAATTAAGTAGACATGAATTTATTTATTATTGGATTTATTATAAGTTGTGATACTGAAACACTGTAAATTGTGTGTTTCAGTTGAAAAGAATACAGGAAAAGAACCTAAATCACCGAGTCAAGGCCTAGAGGCGACTCGCACGAGGTTTATGCACAATATAGAATTTTTCTGTAAATTTTCTTTGGCAAATTGTTTGAATGAATAAATTGTGACTTATTTGTAATGGAAATTGTGATTTAATGGAACAATATGCTTTTGACCTAAATTGTTGAAAAATTTAGTGGTATGTGATGAATTGCAAATAAATGTTTAGAAAATTGTTAAGATAGTTTTGAAACCATAGTGTCATGACCATATATCTGAATGCCTCATTAGCATGACTAGTGGGAGGAAATAGTTTTGAATTCCCTCTCTAGCCGAAGTGTTAAGGTGTGTGCCAGTAGAGGAAGAAATTTGAATGGATACCTATAGTTTGAGCTAACTAGCCTTGGTATGCCTCATATGCCTCTGGCTATTGAGATGAACACTATATTGATGGCATGATATGATTGTATATTTTTATAAAGTTTGTTTTGTGACTTATGAAACAAAAATGCTTTGATTAAAATTCAAAATTGTGTTTTGCATCTATTTACTGACTTCATCATTATAATTGGATATTTGTGATTTAATAATGCATAAAGGAGTATTTTTAGTATGTTGTGCACCACTGAGTCATTGTACCCAACGATGGCTTTTATTGCTGTCGCAAGTAGAGAGACTAGTAAAGCAACCGAGTGAGCTGCTGAAGATCAAGAGATAGAATACCCTTTGATAAACTATGGAATCATTCTGTAGAACAATCAGTAGAGGTTGAGGCACAAGGAAAAGCCCCAACTCTTCAGAATGTGAGTGGGTCAGCCACTCCGGCTCCTCCAATACTGCAGTTTCCAGCACAATTTGCCCAGCAGATGGCTACGATGTTTCAACAAATGGCTGGAAGTATGCCTGCTCAAGCTCCACTTTAGACACCAGTGGTGCAACCTCAGGCTCCAGCCAAACAGTATGATAAACTACTGAAGTTTGGGGCTACAGAGTTTAAGGGTACAGTGGACCCTTTAGAGGTAGAGCAGTGGTTGGAGAGAATGGATAAAGTGTTCAAGAAGCTGTGCTGCACAGATGAATTGAAATTTGAGTATTCAGTGTCATATCTGTAAGGGGATGCGTATGATTGGTGGAAAACCATCCCCCATAGCTTGCTAGAACCTCCAGTACTGACATGGAAAGACTTCCTCAGAGAGTTCAGACAAAAGTATGTCCCCGATGCCTATATGGACCATAAGCTACAGGAGTTCTTAAGCCTGAAACAAGGAAGCAGATCAGTGACAGAATATGAAAGGGAGTTCTCCCGCTTGAGCCACTATGCAGGGAGTTTATTTTCTACCACCAGAGAAAGGTACAAGAGGTTTGAAATCAGCCTGAAGCCTAGTCTGAGGATGTAAGTGGTTGGATTCAGACATAATAACTTCTCTGAACTCATCTGTCAAGCACTTGAGTTAGAAAGAATTGAGTCAGAAGGGGCACCGGTGAAAGAGAAAACAGAGAAGACAAAGAAATTAGAAAAAGAGAAAAGTGGAAAGTCAGCGGATCAAAGTTCCAGTGGCAATAATAGAAAAAGAAAGAAATTTAGGGGATCAAGCAGAGGTGAAAGGTCTGGTAGGGGTAGATTTTTTGGGCAGAGACCCCCTTGGTCTGGTCAGCAGACGACTAGGAGTTCTCACCCTCCTTGCCCTTGTGAGACATGTGGTAAGAGTCGTAAGACTCATGGTGGGATATGTTATTGGGCTTCGGGAGCCTGTTTTAACTACGGGGGTACGGGGCATCTAGCTTAAGACTGTACCAGTACTCATAGATTTGGGCCACCTCCTACTACTGCAGAAGGATCCACTCAGAGTTCTGCTATCAGAGGTTCAGAACCAGTTAGCAGAGGAAGAGGCAGAGGTAGAGTCAGCACTTGAGCAATCGAGTACAGAAACCGATCGAGAACAAGGTAGTGCTCCGGCTAAAGTCTACACTATGAGACAGCAGGAAGAAGCTGAGACTTCTGACATTGTGGCCGGTATATTCTCTATCTCTGATCAAGATGTATTTGTATTATTTGATCCGGGTTCTACCCACTCATATGTAAGTGCTAGCATCGTTAGTTCCCTTGCTATTCCGTGTGTCAAAATGGATTTCGAAGTGTTAGTAACAAGGACGTTAGGGTAAGAGGTCAGGGTCAACAAAATGTATAGAGATTATCCTTTGGTGATCCAATGACATATTTTTCTGTCAGATTTGATTAAAATGCCCTTCAGAGATTATGATATCATCTTGGGCATGGATTGGTTAGCCAGGCATCATACAATGATAGACTGTAGATTGAAGACAGTCACTTTTGGTCTCCCTTTGTACGGTAATGTGGTGATACACGGGGAGAGGCAGTTATTGCCATCAAACATCATTTCCGCTACACTAGCCAGGAAGATGATCAGAAAAGGGTATGAAGCATATTTAGCACATGTGATAAACACCCAAGTGGGGAGTTTAGCATTGGGGGACATCCCTACAGTATGTGACTTTCCAGATGTATTCCCTGATGAGTTGCCAGGATTACCTCCAGAAAGAGAGGTGTAGTTTGATATTGATGTAATGCCTAGTGTGGACCCAATCTCCATAACACCATACAAAATGACACCAGCAGAATTAAAAGAGTTGAAGGTACAGTTGCAAGAGTTGCTTGATAAAGGCTTTATTCGCCCTAGTGTGTCACTTTGGGGAGCGCCAGTGTTGTTTGTTAAGAAGAAAGATGACACTCTCCGCTTATGTATTGACTACCGGCAGTCGAATAAGGTGACAATAAAAAATAGATATCTGTTGCCCCGCATTGATGACCTGTTTGATCAGTTAAGGGGTGCAGCTATGTTCTCCAAGATTGACCTGAGATCGGGTTATTATCAGCTGAAGATGCAAGAGCAGAGTATTCCAAAAACTACCTTTAGAACTCGATATGGCCATTATGAGTTCCTGGTCATGCCATTCGTGTTTATTAATGCTCCAGCTGCATTTATGGATCTGATGAATACTATCTTCAGACCATACTTAGATCAGTTTGTGGTGGTGTTTATTGATGACATCTTGGTGTATTCAAGGAGTGCAGAGGAGCATGATAAACATCTGCGAATTGTGCTGTAAACTTTAAGGGAGAAACAACTATATGCAAAATTATCAAAGTGTGAATTTTGGCTGAAGGAAATATCTTTCTTGGGGCACATAGTATCTGCAGAAGGCATTAAGGTAGATTCCAGCAAGATTGAAGCTATCCTTAATTGGAAGCCACCCAGGAATGTCACAGAAATTCATAGTTTTCTGTGTTTAACTGGATACTATCGCCGATTTGTGAAGGAGTTCTCTATGTTAGCTTCTCCACTGACCAAGCTGCTTCGGAAAGATGTGAAATTTCAATGGACGGAAAAATGCTAGCAGAGCTTTGATGAACTAAAGAGATGTTTGATTGAAGCTCCAGTCCTGACTTTACCTACCCCGGGTAAAGAATACACAGTTTATAGTGATGCTTCTCATAATGGGTTAGGCTGTGTACTGATGCAAGATTGGAATGTTATTGCATATGCATCACGCCAGCTAAAACCGCATGAGAGGAATTATCCAACACATGACTTAGAGCTTGCAGCTATTATATTTGCTCTTAAGATTTGGAGACACTACTTATATGGGAAAAAATGCTAAATTTACACAGATCATAAGAGTTTGAAGTATCTGGGCATCCAGAAAGAGTTGAACTTGAGACAGAGGAGATGGTTAGAACTGATTAAAGATTATGATTGTCTGATAGACTATCAGCTAGGAAAAGCTAATGTGGTGGCTGATGTCTTAAATTGCAAGACTATGACAAGTCTAAGAGTTTCTCCTTTGTCTTTGGTACATGAGTTGAGAGCATTGTATGCTAGCTTAGAGATTAATGATGAGGGGCAGACAGTAGTTGTATGGCATGTACAGCCAGTGTTGATTGATCAGATTAGAATGACTGCTCAGAATGATGAAAAATATCAGAAGCTACTGGAAGAAGTCTGGCGGGGCAAGAGAACTAAATTCTCAGTGAGAGGTGATGGCCTACTGCTACACCAGGGCAGAATGTGCGTTCCTAATGATGTTGACTTGAGACAGATCATTATGAAAAAAGCACATGAGTCTCCTTTTGTTATGCACCCTGGTGACACTAAAATGTACATAGGGCTAAAGGAGCATTACTGGTGGATGGATATGAAAAGGGATGTAGCTGATTTTGTCTCCAAATACCTAACTTGTCAGCAAGTGAAGGCAGAGCATCAAGTACCAGCTAGTTTGTTACATCCATTGCCAGTATCTGAGTGGAAATGGGAACGGATAACTATGGATTTTGTAATGAGACTTTCGAGGACACAGAAGAACCATGATGCGAGATGGCTCATAGTTGTGATGACCAAGTCTGCTCATTTTCTGCTAGTCCGGATGGACTACAGCCTGGAGAGATTGGCCAAATTGTACATAGATAATGTTGTAAGGTTACATGGAGTGCCAATATCGATTGTATCTGACAGAGATCCTAGGTTCACTTCTAGATTCTGGGGTAGTCTTCAGAAAGCCCTAGGAACTAGATTGAACTTCAGCACGACATTCCATTCATGACAGGATGGCGATCGAGAGGGTATCTGAGATATTGTAGGATATGCTAAGGGCTTGTGTAATTGAGTTTAAAGGTAGTTGGGACACACACTTGCCTCTGATTGAGTTTGCTTATAACAAAGCTACCAATCAAGCATTAGGATACCTCCATATGAAGCTTTGTATGGCAGAAAGTGTAGAACTCCTTTGTGTTAGGATGAAATGGGCGAATGAAAGATGATTGGGCTAGAAATTGTTCAACAAACAGAGGAGAAAATTAGATTGATCAGCGATCGACTCAAGGCTGCAGCAGACCGTCAAAAGTCCTACATTAATCTAAAGAGGAGAGATGTTGAATATGCAGTGGGTGAAAAAGTATTCCTCAAGGTTTCCCCTTGAAAGAAAATTATGAGATTTGGCAGAAAGGGAAAATTAAGTTCTCATTTTATCAGACCATATGAGGTTCTGGAAAGAGTGGGTCCTTTGGCATATCATTTGGCACTACCTCCAGAGTTAGAGAAGATACATAACGTCTTCCATGTGTCCATGTTGAAGAGGTATAGATCAGACCCATCTCATGTACTACCAGTAGAAGAGATTGAAGTAAATCCATACCTCACATATGAGGAAGAACTCATAGAGATTCTGGCTTATGAGGTGAAGCAGCTGAGAAACAAGCAGATACCGCTGGTAAAAGTGCTGTGGAACCATCACTTAGGCCAGAAAGCTACTTGGGAATGAGAAGAGGACATGAGAAAACAACACCCACAGCTATTCAGAGACTGATACCAGGTAAAATTTTGAGACAAAATTTATTTTAAGGGGGAAAGAATTGTAACACTCCTATATGCATAGCTTGGTATATTACACTGTTCCGGAGACCGGTGTCGGTCCGGACAATTAAAAGGATTAGAACCACATTTAAGACACTTAGAAAAACCCTGAATGAAAATAAATAGTGATTGCCAGATAGTTAAGTATAAATAAGAAAAACAGAGCATAAAATGTTAAATGAGCCGAGAGTCACAGCGATGGGTGACCTTACTGGGAAGTGACTGCGAGGTGAGTCCTAACCCTACTTTTGAACTGAAAAATGTGACATTGCGGTCCTACGGACTATTGCGAACCTAGCAGAAAAGAGAAACTCATAGAAAAGAGCTGATAAGAAGGTCAAATAATTAGGTCAGGGATTCGAAAGAAATATCGAATTATTTACAAACCGAATCAGACCGGCAAGAGGAAAATTGGTCAGTTTACCCCTAGAGGTGACTCCTGACCTAATTGTCCAATAAAATCAGAGAAACAAAAATTTCAAAATCTAGAATTAAATTAAAGAACTATAGAAAAATTAAAGGAAATGGAAAAACAATGAAAATTGGTTTTATTACATCATTTAGGTGACATCATGTATGATGTCAAAATGAAATTTTAATTATTGGAATTTTTGACCAAGTCAAAATTAACTTAAATTAGACATAAAATACATAAAAATTAAAGGAAAAATCACTTGTCTTCCCCCAAGAGTTTCAGCCAACTCCTCCCTCACTCCCACCTCCATTTCCATCCTCCATTAAAGCTTGATGCAAGCTTTTAATCCAATAAATTAGCCCTAAATTCCCCAAAATTACTCTATAAATCCTTGCTATATTCACTTGAGAAGGAGATTGAAGAGGAAAAAGAAAGGAGAAAAGGGAAGAATTGCGGAATTGGAAAATCAAACAAAGGTTAGTGAGCTAAACTTGTAATCTCTAGTTTAATTTATGTGTTTCTAGTTAAAGTAACTTAGAATTGATGAAAGAAATGAAATAAATCAAGTGGGAGGACTCATAGTGAAATTCGGCCAGCAATAAGGGGGGGTAGAAATTTCATGATTTGATGAAATTGAAGTGTTAATTAGGTTGAATGAAGTATGCAGATTAAAGATCTACACTTTGATTTCATTAAAGTGAATAAAAATTAGAAATAGGGTTTTTGAGTGTTGAAATTGGGAGAAAAATTAGAGAAAATGGTCAATTGATGCAAATGACCTTAATTGAGGTTACAAATGGTCAATTGGGACCAATTGTGATGTGTTTGAATGAGTGGAAACAAAATGCAATTTAGATTGGGTAGGGTTCATAATCTGGCAGCTTGACCTAGGTCCCTTTCAGGGACCAAAACTGAAATTTTACCAACCCAATTGGTGTGAGGCCAATTGGGAATGAAAATAGATACATAATGGCACATTTTCTATTTGGAAACCATGCCCAGAAAATGACATTAACATAGTGAACAATTAGGTCAAATCTGGGTAATGTGCACTGCCTCTGTACAATAATGACCAAATAAATAGTGTTTGTTCATTTGGTCATAACTTGGGCTAGACAGGTCCAAATGACCTGATTTTTGTGGCATTGAAAATGTATGACATAGCACTACAGCTTTCATGGAGGACACCAACCCAAATTCTGCGCATAACCAAGTCATTTTGCCACCCAAATTTAGTTGTCCAATACTGCCAGAACCTAAACAAGCCCAGAATTCTGGGTTAAGAACCAATCTGGCTAGCCTTATTCAAATGACCATATTTTGGGCTACAAAACTCCAAATGAAGTGATTCAAAAAGGAAATTAAAAATAAGACAATAAGGAACAACTTTGATGAAGGACACTTAACCAAATTCTCACAGTAAACAGGCCAATGGAACAGTATAAAACATGGCACAAAAATTAAAAATTTGAAATTGTTATTAGGAGACCTAAAAAATGAAGGGGCAACCAAAACTAACAAATTAAGTACCCAAAATGTGGTATGTGGATGTAATTGGAATTCACATACCTATTAAGCATGAGAAAGTTAACATTTTGACTTGAATAGTACTATAAATAGTAACCCCGAAATGCAAATTTTTAAGAACATGATTTTAAGCATATTAAGATTAGAATTAAGTAGACATGAATTTATTTATTATTGAATTTATTATAAGTTGTGATACTGAAACACTGCAAATTGTGTGTTTCAGTTGAAAAGAATATGGGAAAAGAACATAAATCACCGAGTCAAGGCTTAGAGGCGACTCGCACGAGGTTTGTGCGCAACATAGAATTTTTCTGTAAATTTTCTTTGGCAAATTGTTTGAATGAATAAATTGTAACTTATTTGTATTAGAAATTGTGATTTAATGGAACAATATGCTTTTGACCTAAATTGTTGAAAAATTTAGTGGTATGTGATGAATTGCAAATAAATGTTTAGAAAATTGTTAAAATAGTTTTGAAACTATAGTGTCATGACCATATATCTGAATACCTCACTAGCATTACTAGTGGGAGGAAATAATTTTAAATTCCTTCTCTGGCTGAAGTGTTGAGGTGTGTGCCAGTAGAGGAAGAAATTTAAATGGGTATCCTTAGTTTGAGCTAGTTAGCCTTGGTATGCCTCATAAGCCTCTGGCTATTGAGATGAACACTATATTGATGGCATTATATGACTTTGTGTTTTTATAAAGTTTGTTTTGTGACTTCTGAAACGAAAATGCTTTGATTAAAATTTAAAATTGTGTTTTGCATCTATTTACTGACTTCATCATTATAATTGGATATTTGTGATTTAATTATGCATAAATGAGTATTTTTAGTATGTTATGCACCACTGAGTCATTGTACTTAGCGATAGCTTTTTATTGCTGTCGCAAGTAGAGAAACTAGTAAAGCAGCCGAGTGAGCTGCTGAGGATCATAGTACTACCTTGGATCTTTTGTCGGGTATTATATTATACCCTTATTGTATATCTTTATTTTGGTGTAAATGACTGTATGTACATTGTAAATTAGTCTTGAGCAGTTTGTACATGAACTGTAATAATATTATTTTTGGATTTTTTACTGTAAATTTATACTGATGAATGTAAATTAATTTTTCTTTAATGGAATATGAATGAAATTATTTAGCATTATTTTTGAAGATATTTGAGTTGAAAATTGACTTGAATTGTAGAGTTTGGGAAAAATTGTGATGGATTGAGCTATGATGGTGGTTGATTTTAATGAAGTGCATAAATTGAAAGTGTTTTCTACAGGTGAAAATTTTTTGTTTTTCTCAATTATAGCTGGCACTCTGCTGAAATTTTTTCAAAATTTGTGGAAAAATAAAAATGGACAAAAATTTTACATAACTTTTAAACTTCAATTAAATGTTTTTAATGCCTGCTAGAAATGCTCACTACTTTCAAAAAGTAAGAAAATTATTTTAAAATCTCTTGTAGTGTATTTAATGGGTTATCGGTAGACGGAATCGGTAATTCATTAGGTATACTACTGGATCATGTTATGCATTACAGAGGGGTAAGGTGTGACATTCAAATTCAAAGTTAATAAGTTAGTTTATTTAAAATTCATTGGCATGGTGTTAGTGTCTTATAAAAGGCTATTTAATTGTTTTAAGTACATGAACATTTTACTTTTCTCTCATACCGTACAACTAGAGGTCATATAACAACCTATATAATAAAATAGAATTTTTTTTTTATGTTTAGTTTATTATAAATTTAAAACATAAAATATAAAATAAAATTTATTTATTAAATACATAAATCTCATATATTTGTATTTTAAATCTATACCAGAGGAAAGGAATGTATACTAAAGAAAAGAATTTCCCAAATAAAACATCCTACACCCAGACTTCATGGCTTTATATTTCAAAGTAACATTAAAGTCAGCAATAAAAGAAGAAGAAGAAGAAGCAGGCAGGCTTGGAAAAGCATGGAAATCTTTGGTCTTAGCTATTCTTAATTGCAAGCAATAATAAGACAATTGGCTTGGAGCTATTATTCATCAATTCTGAGATATTCTGATAAATATAGGTGCTTTTCACCTCTTAACTTATTAATAGTTTATAAAAATAAAACATCATACTATATAATCAAGAAAAAGCTTACAGATTTCACTAAGAGGCTAATTATGCCTTTTTTTGTAGAATAGTTTTAATTTTTTTTTAATTTGTCCACATTCCAATAATACCTTAAATTCTATTACCTTCACTTTTCTCATGAGTAAGAAGGTAAATAAAGTCCAAGTTATCTTCTGGGGTGAACTTTTATCCTTAGCTCCAAAACTGGCTTCCAATTCCATCACTAGATGCAGACTTCTAAGCCACACAAGTGCAATTTTTCCATCATTTGGCATGACAATCACTAGGAGAAGAGTTCATATAAAAATCAAAATATATATTATATTCATTCAAATCAAAATACCCTCTCTTTGGCACCAAAATCTCTAAACCATTTATGCAATTGATACACTTTTCAGTTAGGCAAACTGTGGTTGAATTCTTGGATTTGTACTTGCATGGACCAGTAGTTTCAAATATCCAAGTACTAAAATTATCTCTCTGTTCCAGAATGAACACTGTAATTTGGCCTAATGTGTCAAAGTCCCACCTGGATAATACGAACTTAGTTTTGATGGAATATGAGAAGTACTTCTCCCCCTCTTCAAACTTTGTTGCAGCATCATAAACCTACTGCGAGTTCAGAGATTTATTCTTGATCATCACTTTAATTTAGGTAAGTGGTTATCTTCGTTGTTTTACCTAATTTTTTTTTAAGCTGAGTTGCATGGGCACATAAACAGAGCAAGAAATCAAAAAATAAATTTTGATTTTTGGGTTTTTGAATTTTGATATCCATATGTTATATATTATATTAACTTTAATGATATATGCCCCCTTTAAAGTCTTAATGTCCACATGCCTACCGAAGATGCTACAAAACATTGCATTCCCTTTCCTGACAAGGAGTAGGAGACATGCTACAAAGTTACTTCACCCTCAGGCCTCAGCTAATATGCCCCCATGCACTCAACCCCTAAAACAACTCCCTTCTTACTCGTCACTCCAAGCAACCCCAAAAAACTTGACCAAGAATTAAGAACAGAGAAAAGATTCAAACATCAAAAAAGCAAAACCAAAAACTTTCAATTCACATAAACCACAGAAGCGAGTGCACAAAAATGCAAAGAAGATTTGAATTTATCTGATTTTCCCCATTTCACTCATCACCCAAATAGCTCAATTGAACATTGAAGTTAAAAACAATAACATAATGATAGGAACACAAAGAAGTTAGCAGCATTGAACCTACGATAAAGTAAATGAAATAACGTAAAAAGCAAGAAAACCCTTGATAGCAAGGGACAGAGTGATTAGAGACCTGGTCGGGAGAGTCCGGGGGAGGTGATAGAGTGCGGCGAAGACCAGTGAGGGAGGAGTAGACGTAGAGGATTTCAGTGTTACGATAGGGTGTCAAGTAGGCACCTTTCCCTGGTTTCACTTCAGCTGCTCTCCCTAACACCTCTCCTGGTGTCACCATCTCTTCTTCTTGTTCTTCGTCTTGCATTCTCTCTGATTCTGTCTCTGTCTGATTCTCTTCTAGATGGAAACGGGTAGGCAGGTTACTCGTGAAAATACCTTATTAATTTAGCATTAGAATTATTAACTAATTAAAATACTTTTTAACTTATTTCTATTCTAATTAGAATACATAATTATCAAATCAAACAGATTATATTAACTAACATTAATTGCTCACTACACTTGTATTTTTTGTTTTATCCAAGCTTCCTCCACGAATTCCTCACCCCTTCCTTTAAACTCTATATACAAATATTTTCAATTTCAATCCAATTCGATAGTTAATTTAATTTTAAAAATGTGAAAAAAAAAGTTATCCTTTTTTTTTTACAAAAACGATGATGGGATTTTTAAATTTTTAAAAAATGACATTATTTCATAAGACAATTATTTAATTATTATTTTAAGGTTTTCTATTAAAATAATAATATTATAAAAAAAATTTTAAGTATGAGAGAAAAGTAATTAATTTTTTTAATTGTAAATTAATCATTAATTAATTTATAATATATTTATATTAGCCTATTTGAGCAAGAATTCACTATTCACATTGTCTAGGGCTATTATTACTCTGTTTAGTAAATTTATAGATAGATATCAATAGATTTATTCAAATAAAATCCTAATCTTGAAAGGATTATAAAATCCCATATCAATTAAAGCTCTTACATTGATTATTAAATTATATTTTACGTATAAATTATAATTTTTAAAAAGTATTTTCTATGTATATACACGCACATAACAAACAATATTAAATCATATTATGCATATTACAAATAAAAACACATAGTCTAAAATTAAAAATTAAATTATTAAATATTTTTATTATTAATTTATAGGTAGGAATCAATAGATGGCTTGAACTTTACGGACTTTGTGACGTTAATTCATGTCTGCGTTTAGTGAGTTTGGAACTAAGAAGAAGAACAAAAGCTAAGTAAAAGATACATTCAAATAAAATTCTAATCTTGAAGGGATTGTGATATAGTTAAAGTTTCTACATTGATTATTAATTTACCATAAGAATCATTAACTAATTAAAATACATTTATTTCTTTCCTATTTTAATTAGAACATATAGTTGTCAAATCAAATAGATTATATTAGTATACATTAATTACATTAATGGGTCGGTTATAAACTATATATAGTGTTGAGTGAGGCTTGTTGGAGCTTAGGAAGTTGAGCATAGAGCAACGTATCAGAAAGAAAAAATTCATCCGCCCTCTTCAAACTTTGTTGCAGCATCATAAACCTACTGCGGGTTCAGAGATTTATTCTTGATCATCACTTTAATTCAGGTAAGTGGTTGTCTTCGTTGTTTTGCCTTTTTTTTTTTTTTTTTAAGCTGAGTTGCATGGGCACATGAACAGAGCAAGAAATCAAGAAATAAATTTTGATTTTTGGGTTTTTGAATTTTGATATTCATGTGTTATATATTATATCAAATTTAATGATATATGCCCTCTTTAAAGTCTTAATGTCCACATACCTACGGAAGATGCTACAAAACATTGCATTCCCTTTCCTGACAAGGAGTAGGAGACATGCTACAAAGTTACTTCACTCTCAGGCCTCAGCCAATATGCCCCCATGCACTCAACCCCTAAAGAATGATATGATTCCATTCTCAATATCTTATCAATCTTTGGGTGACTTCCTTTGTGGGTTCCATTTTATTATGAACTTGTCTCTTTCTTGCATGGAAAATTTAATGCCCTAATACTATAGGAGCACCTCCCCCTAATATTTAGAAATTGACAATTTAATTTGGCTTATTTTGCCTTGATTTTTGGCCATCAAGCTAAGCTTTATCCTAACTAATCAAACCTATCTTCATCAATCATGAGTATTATGAGATGGAAATTAATTAATTAATCAATCAAATGGTTAGCCTATATAATTCAATCGCTGTAGGATGAAAGTGTTCACATCACATTATGAGTTTGGATTCATGCAGCTTTATACCAGAACTTCAATGCAATTTAGTGGTTCATCTTTTGCTTTGGAGCCAAGGCAGGATTAATCTTTGTCAGAAATAATAAAATTTTGTTTATGAATTGCACCTTATCCCTGAGTTTCAATATTTTAGGTTGACTACTTAATTTTAATATGCATAATATCTAAGTCTCTTCAATTAAAATATATCATAAAACTTGATTTAACATCAAAGCTATTCATTCCACCATCTGGTCTTAGAATCATATTGAGTTTCTCAACAATCAAAGCAATGGTATCTGTGTCAGTGGTGGGGTAGCACCGCAGCAGATCTGGATTGGCCTTCTTTTGACTGCAATTCGTCTAGAATCATTTCACCTTCTGCTTTCAGTGATTCCAAAAACTGGTTTGTCCTTCTGGTTTTACCAAGCTTCATGCCGAGGCCTTTAGGAGGAGCAGCGGCAGATGATGGTTAACGAACTGGTGATGATATGGTTCTCTTGAATACATAAATAATGATTTACTGGAAAATGAGTCAACATCAATGGACAAATAAACCCAGAACAACTTCCAAAACCACCTTGACTACTAGAAATGGAGCTACAATTTTAGCGTTAATATTACCTGGTCAATTGGAACTTTAAGCTTGGGGGGAAAAATTGGACTTTAAGCCACCTGGAATGCTACAGAGATCAGTATTATATTGAGTAAAAGACATACGTTTCCCTGATATTATTGGTCCGCTAATCACCCTTTCTTCTTGGAAAGCAATTTTGTTGAGAACAGCAATTGCATTCTATCCCAGCATGACCTACGTAATAAAATAAAAAAAAATTTTACATTTAATTTATTATAAATTTATGACATAAAATATAAATAAAATTTATTTATTAAATATATAAATATCATATGTCTGTATCTTAATCTATACTGAAGAAAATAAATGTATACTAGAGGAAAGAATTTCCCAAATATAACGTCCCACACCCAGACTTCATGGCTTTATATTTCAAAGTAACATTAAAGTCAACAATAAAAGAAGAAGAAGAAGAAGAAGCAGGCAGGCTTGGAAAAGCATGGAAATCTTTGGTCTTGGCTATTCTTAATTCCAAGCAATAATAAGACAATTGGCTTGGAGCTATTATTCATCCATTCTGAGATATTCTGATAAATATAGGTGCTTTTCACCTCTTAACTTATTAATAGTTTATAAAAATAAAACATCATACAATCAAGAAAAAGCTTACAGATTTCACTAAGAGGCTAATTATGCCTTTATTTCTAGAACAATTTTTTTTTTTTTTCTAAATTTGCCCACACTCAAATAACACCTTAAATTCTATTACCTTCACTTTTCTCATGAGTAAGAAGGTAAATAAAGTCCAAGTTATCTTCACTAGAACTTTGATCCTTAGCTCCAAAAACTGGCATCCAATTCCATCACTAGATGCAGACTTATAAGCCACACGAGTGCAATTTTTTCAGCATTTGGCATGACAATCACTAGGAGAAGAGTTCATATAAAAATCAAAATATGTATTATATTCATTAAAATCAAAATACCCTCTTATTGGCACGAAAATCTCTAAACCATTCCTACAATTTGTATGCTTTTCAGTTAGGCAAACTGCGGTTGAATTCTTGGAACTGTACTTGCATGGACCAGTAGTTTCAAATATCCAAGTACTAAAATTATCTCTCTGTTCTAGAATGATACTGTAATTTGGCCTAATGTGTCCAAGTCCCATCTAGATAATACGAACTTGGTTTTGATAGAATATGAGAAGTACTTCTCCCCCTCATTTGCTACAAACTCGAAGTCATATATATCATTTCTTTTTGTCAGCTCAGGTGCTGACAGAAAACTCCGATTCTGCCACACCCCACTTGACCAGTAAATGTCACCTCGTTGCCAAACAAGTAGCTAGTTAGCGGCACTTGGATCCAGGCCTAGCCTGAAAGCCCCTAGAGTAGGAGCTTTTTCACTTAACCATGAAGTGAGTGACTAGTTCTGCCCAATTTTGAGATTCATGCCTAGTTTCATTCCAGACAGTAACATGTTAAGGGGACAGTCAAAACTCTGCCATAAAACAGGTCCTGCAATTCCACTGGAATCAACTTGTTGAACGACAAGGTTTCTAGAATTGAATAGGGTGGCAGTAATATTATTGCCAGTTTTTACAGCCATATTGGAATTCATAACTATTGGCAGGCCTCCTTGATATGTGATCTTCAGTTTTCCATCCCCGTCTATGGTTAGAGCACCAGTGTCACGACCCAACCTATGGGCCGGACCGGCACTAGGACCTGGGCCAGCCTAAAGCCCCCGAGGCCCGTAGTAAGCCTAACTGTTCATTAACCCAACTCTAAGGCCCATTTGGGCCCAAATTTAAGAAACCAACCGGACAGAGTCCGGCCATAAAGTGGACCTTTCAACGGGGAGTTTTTGACTCACCCGACCTGTAAACAAAATATATCATCAATTGGGGAGCTCAGCTCACCCCCCATAAACTCAATCAATATAAAGATAAATGGGAGCTCAGCTCCCTCATCCAGTCCATCAAACATGCATATAATAATTTTACAGGTCCACATAACAATTTACATTACAGACCCGAATCAGTTAAATATTTCTAACACATGCGGAAATTCTAGGAGTAAATAAAATCACACAAATACTGATAAACAACCTGTGAAGGAGAAAAGTAGGTTAACCACAATAAAATCCTCCTGTAGCCTGAAAAAATTTATTGAACAGGAGTGAGCGTTCGACTCAGAGAGTAAAATATCAATTTTAACCATAATCTCTATAACTATCTAAAACTAATGCGCCCTGTAGAGTGAAATGCAACATCAACAACATTTTCACATCATAACACCAAAAAGGTAATTTGGAGCACTCACACACCCAGTAATATCAATCATAATATATGGGAGCTGATCCCCTATACAGCTCTCTTAAATCCAACCTGGTGCCAGCGAAGAACTCAAGCCGGACTTTCGCTTAATAAACCAAATCGGGGGTCCCAGCGAAGAACTCAAGCCGTGACTACCCCCCGAAGGATCGGGTCCCAGCGAAGAACTCAAGCCATGACTACCCGTCCTATCCATAGTCCACACCACATCACACGCACGCCAACGCACGCACACTGCTCCAAATTACCACAACAACATATATGGCACTTTCACAGTTATGAATGCAACATAAATCGTGCCTAAAGTTTATCTACATAAATATATACATATAAGTGATGCATGAGCATGCTTGAACATATAGCAATAGTGAAATTACAATTAAAATTAATATTTTACTCACAGACTTGACGGTGGTCACTGAGGCGGCTGGGCGGAGGAAGAAGGCTGTCCCGGCTCACCTGACAATTTTATTACAATCATTTAATAAATTTGACTCAATACAAATAAAGAAAAAGACCAAATACGTCCTAAATCGTGCCGAAAATCCGGCAGAGTCTCCCCTATACCTAGGACCTACCCAACCTACAAAATGGCTCAAAACACACTTCTATATTTACAATCCATATATCCACAGCTCAATCATATCACACAGCCCCTCCTGGGCCCATCAAATCAGTCATCCATCACAATATATAAAATTTCAATTTAGTCCTTATAATTGATCATTTTCGCAAAAACTGCCCAAACAAGCTCTAAAAATTCTAAAAATTTGCCCTGCGGTCCCTAGTAATATTACTAGGCTATTGCAAAAAGAATCATAATTTTCTAAGCTACCACGAATATTTTATGAATTTTTAATCCTATTTAAGTACTAGAAAATTACGAAAAAGAAAGGTTCGGGTTTACCTTTGCCGATTCCGACTTCGGGAACGCGCTCGGGATGTCTGACAATGGGGGGATAGCCAAAACCTCGGTCCAATTCGGAGACTTTTCCGGTAATGGGTCTGTTTGGCCGGAAATTCACAGACCCGGACAACTGTCGAATTTTCGCGAATTGAGGATACCTACACGAAGCCCATAACACGGGGGTTAGCACATAAATTTTTCAGAATTTTCTAAGCTCGTTAAATGCTCGGAAAAACACTACGAAGTTCCATGGGACCCATTGAAAAACGGTGTCGGAAAAATTCGAAATTTATGTCGCCGCGAAGCTCTCGACGAGTGGAGCGCTCGGGTACTCTCGGTTTTATCGTGGGGTTTACGGTTTGTGAGAAATCTAGCCCAAAAGTCAAAATGGGCTAAAACTTCCCGGGCAAAAATTGGACAAACCGCTCAATGGATTTCGGTGTTCTTGGTGTCTATGGAAAGCTCTCGACAAGTAGATGAGTTTAGACACAAGACCCGGTCCGATTGGTGGCCGGATCGGCCGGATTTTAGCCGGGAAGGTGAACGGTCGCGTGCGCGCTGCGCGTTGCTTCTGGGGCCATTTTCCGGCGTTCCAGGCGGCGGCCGGCCGTGGGGGAGGGCCAAGGTGGTGCGCCGGCGAGGTGGGGAGGCAGGGGAGGTGGCGGCGTGGCAAGGGCAGGAGGGAGGAGAGAGAAAAGAGAGAGAGAAGGGGAGGAGGTCAGATGCACACGGGAGGAAGAAGGAAGAAAAAGAAAAGGCCGGTCCGATTCGACCGGTCCGATCCGGTCCGGTTCGATTCTACCGGTCCAATTCAGGATACAAAATTTTGAATTTTTACTCTGCCTCGGAACCGAAAACGAGGTCCAAAAATTTCGAAAAAATTCCAGAAAACTCAGAAAAATTCGTAGACTCCAAATATATTTTTAGTTTTGCCACGTGGTCTTTAAATTAATTTTTAAAAATCATCAAAGTTTATATTTTTGGAAAATCGAACCCGATTTTTAAAATCCGAAAAATCTCAAATAATTTCTGATATTTTAATTAAAATTAAAATATTAATAATATTCATAAAATAATAAAATTTAAAATTTTTGGGGTGTTACATTCTTCCCCCCTTACAGAAAATTCGTCCTCGAATTTTACACAAGGCAGAATAAAGTACATGATTACACATTGAACAGATAAGGGTACTTGCTACGCATATCCCGTTCTGACTCCCAGGTGCACTCTTCCACTGACTGGCTCCTCCACAAAACCTTCACCATAGGGATCTGTTTTGATCTTAATTGTCTCACTTGGTAGTCCACTATGGCTACAGGTTGCTCCTCAATCGTCAAGTTCTCTTTTAGCTCTATTACATCCGGCTGTAGTACATGAGAAGGATCTGGAATGTATTTTCTGAGCATGGAGATGTGAAACACAGGATGAACGTCAGAAAGGTTGGGTGGTAGCTCCAACCGGTAGGCAACTGCTCCAACTCTATCAGTAACCTCAAAAGGTCCAATATACCGAGGTGCTAACTTGCCCTTCTTTCCAAATCTCATGACTCCCTTCATTGGAGAAACCTTCAGGAATACATAGTCGCCCACTGCAAACTCCACATCCCTCCGTCTGGGGTCTGCATAACTCTTCTGCCTACTGAAAGCTGTTTTCAGTCGTTCCCTGATTAAAGGAACTACCTCTGAAGTGTACTGCACTAGGTCTACATCATGCACCTTTGCTTCCCCCATTTCTGTCCAACACAGAGGAGACCTACACTTTCTTTCATATAGTGCCTCATAGGGTGCTACTCCTATGCTGGAATGGTAACTGTTGTTGTAGGCAAACTCCACCAAAGCTAGCTACTCATCCCATTGACCTCCAAAATCCATAACACTCATGCGAAGCATGTCTTCCAGTGTTTGGATTGTCCTTCAATTTGTCCGTCTGAGGGTGGAAAGCCATACTAAAGTTCAACTGTGTGCCAAGTGCCTCCTGCAACTTTCTCCAAAACCGAGAAGTGAACTGGGGCCCTCTGTCAGATATTATGGAAGCAGGAACTCCATGCAATCTGACTATTTCTCGAATGTAGAGTCGGGCATACTGTGCCACAGAATATGTAGTCTTCACAGGCAAGAAGTGAGCTGATTTGGTTAAACGGTCTACAATTACCCATATCGAATCATATCCTGGCGTGGTACGAGGCAACCCAGTCACAAAATCCATAGTGATCATTTCCCACTTCCATTCTGGGATAGGGAGCTCTTGCAGCTTCCCTGACGGTCTCTGGTGTTCAAACTTCACCTTCTGACAAGTCAAGCACTTGGACACAAAGTCTGCTATGTCTCTCTTCATGCCATTCCACCAATAGCTATCTTTCACATCATGGTACATCTTGGTGGAACCTGGGTGGACACTGTACAGTGTATAGTGTGCCTCTCGCATGATTTCATTCCTGAGGTTGTCCACATCGGGCACACATATCCTAGAACCTTGCACTAGGGCGCCATCATTGGCAAATCCAAACTCACCACCTTCACCTTGCTGTACTCTTTCTATGATCTTCATCAATTGTTGGTCTCTGTGCTGGGAAACTCTGACCCTATCTCGCAAGTCTGGCCTCACTGAAAAATGAGCCAATAATACCCCCTCATCTGACAGATCTAGGATTAAACCTTGATCCATCAACTCAAGTACTTCCTGAATCAACGATCTCTTCTCTACTGAAATGTGCGCCAAACTGCCAGAAGATTTTCTGCTCAAGGCATCTGCTACTACATTGGCCTTCCCAGGGTGGTACTGGATGGTGCAATCATAGTCTTTCAGAAGCTCCATCCATCTCCTCTGTCTCAAGTTTAAATCCCTCTGTTGGAAGATGTACTTCAAACTCTTATGGTCGGTGTATATCTCGCACACTTCACCATACAGGTAGTGTCTCCAGATTTTTAGTGCAAAGATTACAGCCGCCATTTCCAAGTCATGGGTGGGGTAGTTCTGCTCATGCCTCTTCAGCTGCCTTGAAGCATAAGCCACTACCTTTCCATTCTGCATCAAAACACACCCTACGCCAACTCTGGAAGCGTCACAGTACACGGTGTATCCTTCACCATTCATAGGTAGTGTCAACACAGGGGCGGTGGTTAGACACTCCTTAAGCTTCTGGAAACTCTCCTCACAGTCATCTGTCCAAATGAATGGAACATTCTTCCTGGTCAACTTAGTTAGGGGAGCCGCTATCCTGGAAAAATCTTGCACAAAATGCCTATAGTAACCAGCTAGACCCAGAAAACTTCGCACCTCAATGACTGTTGTAGGCCTAAGCCAATCAGTTACAGCTTCAATTTTCTTGGGATCCACTTGAATGCCGTCACTAGAAACCACGTGTCTCAAGAATGAGATGCTTTCTAGCCAAAATTCACATTTTGAAAATTTGGCATATAGCTGGTGCTCCCTCAAAGTCTGCAACACCATCCTCAAGTGCCACACATGTTCTTCCTCGGTCTGGGAGTATACCAAAATGTCATCTATGAATACGATGACAAAACGGTCCAAAAATGGCTTGAACACCCGGTTCATCAAGTCCATGAAGGCTGCTGGTGCATTAGTGGTCCAAAAGACATCACCAAGAACTCATAATGACCATATCTTGTCCTGAATGCCGTTTTGGACACATCTTCACTCCTAATTCTCAACTGATGGTAGCCTGATCGCAGGTCTATCTTGGAAAAGAATCTAGCCCCTTGGAGCTGATCAAACAAATCATCGATCCGAGGAAGTGGATACTTGTTCTTCACAGTCACCTTATTCAGCTGTCTATAGTCAATACACAACCTCAATGACCCATCTTTCTTTCTCACTAATAGAACAGGAGCGCCCCAAGGTGAAGTGCTCGGATGTATGAAACCCTTGTCCAAAAGCTCCTGTAGTTGCTCATTCAGCTCTTTCAATTATGCTGGTGCCATCCTGTAAGGCGGCATTGAAATGGGGTTTGTACCCGGCACAACATCAATGCAAAACTCTATTTCCCTTCTTGGTGGCAACCCTGGAAGCTCCTCTGGGAAGACATCCATAAATTCTCTGACAACAGGAACATTTTCCATTCTAACACCTTCTACAGATGTATCTCTCACCAATGCCAAATACCCTTGACATCCACACCTCAACATTTTTCTAGCACTAATTGCTGACACTAAATTATATGGAGCCACGCTCCTGTCACCATCAAAACTAAATTCTTCCACACCCGGTATGTGGAAATACACCTTTTTGTTCCTGCAGTCTAAGGTGGCATAATGAGTTGCCAACCAATCCATCCCCAAAATTACATCAAAATCCATTACTGGTAGAGGAACCAAGTCTGCTGGGAGGATCTTTCCACCCACTACCACTGGGCTACCCAGAAAAACCATATCTACATCTATGTTGTCACTAAGTGGGGTAGCTACCGACAAAGGGCATTCTAAAGTTGTAGGGTTTCTACCCAACCTCATGGCAAACACAGGGGAGACAAAAGAGTGCGTAGCACCCGGATCTATCAAAACACGAGCTTCATAGGAATGCACTGGAAGAATACACCTTACAACTGCATTTGAAGCCTGAGCATCCTAGTGGGTCAGGGTGAAAACCCGAGCTTGACCCCTACCCTGAGTGGCTGAACCCTGATACTGACTTCTACCTCCTGATCTGCCTCCAAATCCATGTCCCCCTTGTCCTCGGCCCTGTTGGCCACTGAACTGACTACCTGCCATGCTGGAAGCACCAGGATACAACTGACGAGGAACATTTGCAACAGAACCTTGTGACCCCATCTGTAGCTCGCTGAACACGGGGCATTCCCTAGCAAAGTGACCTGGTTGGCCACACCTGAAGCATACTCCTGAACCCATCAAACAAAGTCCTGAATGTCCTCTTCCACACTGTGCACAAGGTGCCAAGGAGGATCCTGAACCAGACCAGGCTGCTGCACTGAGCGTGACCCTTCTTTGGATCCGTACTCAGTGCGAATCCTCGAGGTTTGTGTCTAAAATTACTCTTCTTGTTCCTACTCTTTCCTCTATAATTACTCTGGCCACCACTATCCGGTGTACCCATTTGGGGAACACCGGTAGAACCCTCTGCTCTGTTTTTCTTTGCTCTTCCGCTGTCATCCACAGCATAGCTAATCTCAATCTGTCTGGCTCGATCAACCACCACATCAAAAGACTGATCAGACATCATGGCCAGGTTCGCATACCTCCTGTCAAGCGCCTTTAGGAATCTCTTCACCTTCATAGTTTCTGTAGCTACTGCTGTAGGGGCATATCTGCTCAATTCCAGAAATTCTGTAGCATATTCATCTACAGACCTGCCATTCTGTCTTAAGGCCTCAAAGGCCCACTGTTTCTGATCTCTGAAGCTTTCTGGCACAAACCGATTGATGAACAGTTCCACAAACTGAGCCCACGACAAACCCTCCATCCGAGGTAACACGTAGTCATTCATCCATTGCCTAGGCATAGGCCCCATGACATGCTGTATACACTCTATTAGTCTTCTATCAGTCAATCAGACTGCATTCTGCACATGCGAGAATCCAAAAACCGATATGCATCGTCTGACACATCATAAGTACTAGGCACCAACTTCTTGAAATTTATGATCTGTTTGTAAGGTTCTCCTCATGGTGCGGTGGACTGCTGCTGCTGTGGAGGGTGAACCATATATTGCGCCATCATATCGATGGTTCTCTACAACCCAGCTAGGGTAGCTGCCATGGGGTCCATGGGACCCTGTGCCATGAAAGACTGATCCTGAACTATTGGCAGTTGCTCTTCTACTTGAGCAGCTTTAGGCCTCCTACCCCGCCTCCTCGAGGCAGGCGCCTCATCCTGTGCTGACACCTCGTCAGGCACATCCAGTTACAGTGCGATGGCGGCTCTCACCTTCTACACATTTTCCTGAAATTCAGCAGCATTAGCCCACAAAATTCAAAACTGCACATTACACAGCTCTATAGACTCATATTTATACACAATATATGGAGCAGAAACTAGAAGCAAAGATGACAATGCAAGACGAATGTGAACCCTATTTTCCGCATGTGACCCCTAGTAGACTCTTCCCAACACTTTAGACAAACATTCCCTAAGAATCTGAAGCCTAAGCTCTGATACCACATTTGTCACGACCCAACCTATGGGCTGGACCGGCACTAGGACCTGGGCCAGCCTAAAGCCCCCGAGGCCCGTAGTAAGCCTAATTGTTCATTAACCCAACTCTAAGGCCCATTTGGGCCCAAATTTAAGAAACCAACTGGACAAAGTCCGGCCATAAAGTGGACCTTTCAACGGGGAGTTTTTGACTCACCCGACCTGTAAACAAAATATATCATCAATTGGGGAGCTCAGCTCACCCTTCACAAACTCAATCAATATAAAGATAAATGGGAGCTCAGCTCCCTCATCCAGTCCATCAAACATGCATATAATAATTTTACAGGTCCACATAACAATTTACATTACAGACCCGAATCAGTTAAATATTTCTAACACATGCGGAAATTCTAGGAGTAAATAAAATTACACAAATACTGATAAACAACCTGCGAAGGAGAAAAGCAGGTTAACCACAATAAAATCCTCCTGTAGCCTGAAAAAATTTATTGAACAGGAGTGAGCGTTCGACTCAGAGAGTAAAATATCAATTTTAACCATAATCTCTATAACTATCTAAAACTAATGCGCCCTGTAGAGTGAAATGCAACATCAACAATATTTTCACATCATAACATCAAAAAGGTAATTTGGAGCACTCACACACCCAGTAATATCAATCATAATATATGGGAGCTGATCCCTATCTGACTCTCTTAAATCCAACTTTGGTGCCAAGAACTCAAGTCGGACTTTCGCTTAATAAACCAAATCGGGGGTCCCAGCGAAGAACTCAAGCCGTGACTACCCCCCGAAGGATCGGGTCCCAGCGAAGAACTCAAGCCGTGACTACCCGTCCTATCCATAGTCCACACCACATCACACGCACGCCAACGCACGCAAACTGCTCTAAATTACCACAACAACATACATGGCACTTTCACAGTTATGAATGCAACATAAATCGAGCCTAAAGTTTATCTACATAAATATATGCAGATAAGTGATGCATGAGCATGCTTGAACATATAATAATAGTGAAATTACAATTAAAATTAATATTTTACTCACAGACTTGACGGTGGTCACTGAGGCGGCTGGGCGGAGGAAGAAGGCTGTCCCGGCTCACCTGACAATTTTATTACAATCATTTAATAAATTTGACTCAATACAAACAAAGAAAAAGACCAAATACGTCCTAAGTCGTGCCGAAAATCCGGCAGAGTCTCCCCTATACCTAGGACCTACCCAACCTGCAAAATGGCTCAAAACACACTTCCATATTTACAATCCATATATCCACAGCCCAATCATATCACACAGCCCCTCCTGGGCCCATCAAATCAGTCATCCATCACAATATGTAAAATTTCAATTTAGTCCTTATAATTGATCATTTTTGCAAAAACTTCCCAAACAAGCTCTAAAAATTCTAAAAATTTGCCCCGCGGTCCCTAGCAATATTACTAGGCTATTGCAAAAAGAATCATAATTTTCTAAGCTACCACGAATATTTTATGAATTTTTAATCCTATTTAAGCACTAGAAAATTACGAAAAAGCAAGGTTCGAGTTTACCTTTGCCGATTCCGACTTCGGGAACGCGCTCGGGATGTCTGACAATGGGGGGGTAGCCAAAACCTCGGTCCAATTCGGAGACTTTTCCAGAATCAGTGCATGCAGCGGAAATTCACAAACTCGGACAACTGTCGAATTTCCGCGAATTGAGGATACCTACACGAAGCCCATAACACGGGGGTTAGCACATAAATTTTTCAGAATTTTCTAAGCTCGTTAAATGCTCGGAAAAACACTACGAAGTTTCGTGGGACCCACCGAAAAACGGTGTCGGAAAAATTTGAAATTTATGTCGCCGCGAAGCTCTCGACGAGTGGAGCGCTCGGGTACTCTCGGTTTTCTCGTGGGGTTTACGGTTTGTGAGAAATCTAGCCCAAAAGTCAAAATGGGCTAAAACTTCCCGGGCAAAAATTGGACAAACCGCTCGATGGATTTCGGTGTTCTTGGTGTCTATGGAAAGCTCTCGATGAGTAGATGAGTTTAGACACAAGACCCGGTCCGATTGGTGGCCGGATCGGCCGGATTTTGGTTGGGAAGGTGAACGGTTACGCGCGCACTGCGCGTTGCTTCTGGGGCCGTTTTCCGGGGGTTCCAGGCGGCGGCTGGCCATGGGGGAGGGCCAAGGTGGTGCGCCGGCGAGGTGGGGAGGCAGGGGAGGTGGCGGCGCGGCAAGGGGAGGAGGGAGGAGAGAGAAAAGAGAGAGAGAAGGGGAGGAGGTCAGACGCGCGCGGGAGGAAGAAGGAAGAAAAAGAAAAGGCCAGTCCGATTCGACCGGTCCGATCCGGTCCGGTTCGATTCGGCCGGTCCGATTTAGGATACAAAATTTTGAATTTTTACTCTGCCTCGGGACAGAAAATGAGGTCCAAAAATTCCGAAAAAATTTCAGAAAACTCAGAAAAATTCGTAGACTCCAAATATATTTTTAGTTTTGCCACGTGGTCTTTAAATTAATTTTTAAAAATCATCAAAATTTATATTTTCGAAAAATCGAACCCGATTTTTAAAATCCGAAAAATCTCAAATAATTTCTGATATTTTAATTAAAATTAAAATATCAATAATACTCATAAAATAATAAAATTTAAAATTTTTGGGGTGTTACAACCAGAGGAATCAAGAACAGGATCTTCTTGGTTGGCTACCCATACTAAATAAAATGGTATGCGATCAAATCATATTCCCAAGTGGCAGGGGAATTGAAGGGCCATGCTAAGCTGAATATGTTGGGTTGGTACTATAGAATCCCAACCTGAAGACCCCCGAAGCAGAAATTAGTTGCTCCTAGTCCTGAAGCATCTGGCCTTGTTTGAGTGTATCAATTTCAATATAGGAAATACAGTTTCAAAGATAGGGAATGGTGCCCTTGTTTGACTATTCATTTGTTGAAAGTTTTACTTCTCACTTTAAAAGTATTTGATAATAGAAAATTTATCGTAAACTTTTAAGAAATTATTTTTTTTAAATAATAATAATAATAATAATAATAATAATAATAATAATAATAATGATAGTGGTGATGATATAGATGTGATCACGAGCACTGCGGATTGTTTGCAGGGGCCCATAGTAAAAATATGTGTCCCATTCATTGTTGTAGGAACTCTGGATTTTGTAGCAATTTGTGCTCTCGGCAAGTATAGAGATAGCTTGGGCTAAGCTAGGCCTGTTGTCGGAGTCGACAATCTCCAGGTTCCGTAAATAGCTTGCTTTTCCGAACCCATCTTCGGTAAAGTGGCCTGAGCCCATATGGGTTGAAGTGTGATGGCCATTGGCCCTAGAGTTGACCACTTCGCCACCCCAATCCACCATGGTGGCATGGTCTGCTGGATGTGCAAGTAGCTCTGCTGGCAATTCATCAATTCATAGATATAATAAACAATTTTAAATAATATTATGAATATTAAAAATAAAAATACATGGTTTAAAATTAAAATTAAATTATTAAACATTTTAATTATTAATTTATAGATAAGATACTAGATATTCAAATAAAATGCTGAATGGTTTGAATTTAAACTTTAAAAATTTTATGGTATTAATGCTAATAAACTAAGTAAAAGATATATTCAAATAAAATCATAATCTTGAAGGGATTGTTATATAATTAAAGTTTCTATAGTGATTATTAATTTACCATTAGAATTATTAACTAATTAAAATACCTTTGACTCTTTCCTATTCTAACTAAAATATATAATTATCAAATCAAACAGATTATATTAACTAGCATTAATCACTCACTATACTTGTATTTTTTGTTTTATCCAAGCTTCCTCCACGAATTCCTCCTCTCTTCCTCTAAACTCTACGTAAAAGCACTTTCAATTTCAATCCAATTCGATAGTTAATTTAATTTTGAAAATGTGAAAAAAAAATTAATTACAAAAAGGATGATGAGATTTTTAAATTTTTAATTTTTGACATTATTTCATAAGATAATCATTTAATTATTATTTTAAGGTTTTCTATTAAAATAATAATATTATAAAAAAATTTTAAGTATTGAGAGAAAAGCAATTTATTTTTTTAATTGTAAATTAATCATTAATTATAAATTAATCATTAATTAATTTATAATATATTTATATTAACACATTTGAACAACGATTCACTATCTACATGGTCCAGGGCTATTATTGGTCTGTTTAATGAATTTATAGATAGATATCAATAGGGGTTAATTACCGTGCGAGGGTGTCATGGGAATGAAAATACAAAAAAAGGGTTGAACATTCAAAATTTGCAAGAACGGGGTGAGTTGAAAATACAGACGAAAGTCAAAATAACATTTTTAGTTGGGACGCTATTAAAGATAGCGTGCGAAGGCGAAGTAGTCGGGACACTGATTTTAACAATGTCTCAAAAAGAAAAAAAAAGAAAGTTGGACGCTACTTATAGTAACGTCCAGCTTTTGTTTTAATTTTTTTAATATTTTAAATAAAATATAAATATTATTTTAATAAATAATATTATATATTATAATATTTTTATTTTAAAAATTATTTTTTAATTTAAAATTAAATTTTAATTAAATAAAAAATTAAAATATAAAATATTATTATAATAAAAAATTAAAAAAATTAAATGAAAATATGGACGCTACCTATGGTAGCGTCTAGCTTCTTATTTAATTTTTTAATTATTTTATTTTTATATTTTAAATAAAATATAAATATTATTTCAATAAATAATATTATAATAATTAATATTATATATTATAATATTTTTATTATAAAAAAATTATTTTTTAATTTAAAATTAAATTTTAATTAAATAAAAAAATTAAAATATAAAATATTATTATAATAAAATAATTAAAAATTAAAATGAAAAATATGGATACTATTATAAATAGCGTCCAGATTTTATTTTTAATTTTTTAATTATTTTATTTTATATTTTAAATAAAAATATAAATATTATTTTAATAAATAATAATATAATAATTAAAATTGTATATTATAATTTTTTATTATTAAAAATTATTTTTCAATTTAAAATTAAATTAAATTTTAATTAAATAAAAAATTAAAATTATTTTTCAATTTAAAATTAAATTAAAAATTAAAATTAAATTAAATTAAAAATTTTTTATATTTTTTTAATTTAATTTAATTTTAAATTGAAAAATAATTTTTTTTAATAAAAAATTATAATATATAATTTTAATTATTATACTATTATTTATTAAAATAATATTTATATTTTTATTTAAAATATAAAAATAAAATAATTAAAAATTTAAAAATAAAATCTGTACGCTGTTATAAATCGTGTCAGATTTTTTCTTTTAATTTTTTATTATTTTATTATAATAATATTTTATATTTTAATTTTTTATTTAATTAAAATTTAATTTAATTTTAAATTAAAAAATAATTTTTTTATAATAAAAATATTATAATATATAATATTAGTTATTATAATATTATTTATTAAAATAATATTTATATTTTATTTAAAATATAAAAATAAAATAATTAAAAAATTAAATAAGAAGCTGGACGCTACTTATGTTGACGTCCAGGTTTTCATTTAAATTTTTTATTATAGTAATATTTTTATATTTTAATTTTTTATTTAATTAAAATTAAATTTAATGGAAATTGTAATGGAAATTGTGATTTAATGGAACAATATGCTTTTGACCTAAATTGTTGAAAAATTTAGTGGTATGTGATGAATTGCAAATAAATGTTTAGAAAATTGTTAAGATAGTTTTGAAACCATAGTGTCATGACCATACATCTGAATGCCTCATTAGCATGACTAGTGGGAGGAAATAGTTTTGAATTCCCTTTCTAGCCGAAGTGTTAAGGTGTGTGCCAGTAGAGGAAGAAATTTGAATGGATACCTATAGTTTGAGCTAACTAGCCTTGGTATGCCTCATATGCCTCTGGCTATTGAGATGAACACTATATTGATGGCATGATATGATTGTATATTTTTATAAAGTTTGTTTTGTGACTTATGAAACAAAAATGCTTTGAATAAAATTCAAAATTGTGTTTTGCATCTATTTGCTGACTTCATCATTATAATTGGATATTTGTGATTTAATAATGCATAAAGGAGTATTTTTAGTATGTTGTGCACCACTGAGTCATTGTACCCAGCGATGGCTTTTATTGCTGTCGCAAGTAGAGAGACTAGTAAAGCAACCGAGTGAGCTGCTGAAGATCATAGTACTACCTTGGATCTTTTGTCGGGTATTACATTATACCCTCATTGTATATCTTTATTTTGATGTAAATGACTATATGTACATTGTAAATTGGTCTTGAGCAGTTTGTACAGGAACTGTAATAATATTATTTTTGGATTTTCTACTATAAATTTATACTGATGAATGTAAACTAATTTTTCTTTAATAGAATGTGAATGAAATTATTTAGCATTATTTTTGAAGATATTTGAGTTGAAAATTGACTTGAATTGTGGAGTTTGGGAAAAATTGTGATGAATTGAGCTATGATGGTGGTTGATTTTAATGAAGTGCATAAATTGAAAGTATTTTCTACAGGTGAAAATTTTTTGTTTTTCTCAATTATAGCCGGCACTCTACCGAAATTTTTTCAAAATTTGCGGAAAAATAAAAATAGACAAAAATTTTACATAACTTTTAAACTTCAATTATATGTTTTTAATGCCTGCTAGAAATGCTCACCACTTTCAAAAAGTAAGAAAATTGTTTTAAAATCCCTTATAGTGTATTTAATGAGTTATCGGTAGACGGAGTCGGTAATTTATTAGGTATACTACGGGATCATGTTATGCCTTACAGAGGGGTAAGGTGTGACATATTTTAGTGGTATCAGAGCAAATTTTTAAAGTATGCTTTGACTTGTGAATTTTTATATTTTCTTTGATAAGTACAACTGCTCAATGTCCTTATTTGATACATACAGTGTATTACATTATAAATATGAACTAATGGAGGAAAATCTCCTTGTGTTATTTGCTCAAGAGATAGAATACCCTTTGATAAACTATGGAATCATTCTGTAGAACAATCAGTAGAGGTTGAGGCACAAGGAGAAGCCCCAACTCTTCAGAATGTGAGTGGGTCAGCCACTCCGGTTCCTCCAATACTGCAGTTTCCAGCACAATTTGCCCAGCAGATGGCTACGATGTTTCAACAAATGGCCGGAAGTATGCCTGCTCAAGCTCCACTTCAGACACTAGTGGTGCAACCTCAGGCTCCAGCCAAACAGTATGATAAACTACTGAAGTTTGGGGCTACAGAGTTTAAGGGTACAGTGGACCCTTTGGAGGTAGAGCAGTGGTTGGAGAGAATGGATAAAGTGTTCAAGAAACTGTGCTGCACATATGAATTGAAATTTGAGTATTTAGTGTCATATCTGTAAGGGGATGCGTATGATTGGTGGAAAACCATCCCCCATAGCTTGCTAGAACCTCCAGTACTGACATGGAAAGACTTCCTCAGAGAGTTCAGACAAAAGTATGTCCCCGATGCCTATATGGACCATAAGCTACAGGAGTTCTTAAGCCTGAAACAAGGAAGCAGATCAGTGACAGAATATGAAAGGGAGTTCTCCCGCTTGAGCCACTATGCAGGGAGTTTACTTTCTACCACCAGAGAAAGGTACAAGAGGTTTGAAATCGGCCTGAAGCCTAGTCTGAGGATGTAAGTGGTTGGATTCAGACATAATAACTTCTCTGAACTCATCTGTCAAGCACTTGAGTTAGAAAGAATTGAGTCAGAAGGGGCACCGGTGAAAGAGAAAACAGAGAAGACAGAGAAATCAGAAAAAGAGAAAAGTGGAAAGTCAGCGGATCAAAGTTCCAGTGGCAATAATAGAAAAAGAAAGAAATTTGGGGGATCAAGCAGAGGTGAAAGGTCTGGTAGGGGTAGATTTTTTGGGCAGAGACCCCCTTGGTCTGGTCAGCAGACGACTAGGAGTTCTCACCCTCCTTGCCCTTATGAGACATGTGGTAAGACTCATGGTGGGATATGTTATTGGGCTTCGGGAGCCTGTTTTAACTGCGGGGGTACGGGGCATCTAGCTTAAGACTGTACCAGTACTCATAGATTTGGGCCACCTCCTACTACTGCAGAAGGATCCACTCAGAGTTCTACTATCAGAGGTTCAGAACCAGTTAGCAGAGGAAGAGGCAGAGGTAGAGTCAGCACTTCAGGCAGTCAGGGTACAGTAAACCAGTCAGAACAAGGTAGTGCTCCGGCTAAAGTCTACACTATGAGACAGTAGGAAGAAGCTGAGACTTCTGACATTGTGGCCGGTATATTCTCTATCTCTGATCAAGATGTATTTGTATTATTTGATCCGGGTTCTACCCACTCATATGTAAGTGCTAGCATCGTTAGTTCCCTTGCTATTCCGTGTGTCAAAATGGATTTCGAAGTGCTAGTAACAAGGACGTTAGGGTAAGAGGTCAGGGTCAACAGAATGTATAGAGATTATCCTTTGGTGATCCAAGGACATATTTTTCTGTCAGATTTGATTAAAATGCCCTTCAGAGATTATGATATCATCTTGGGCATGGATTGGTTAGCCAGGCATCATACAATGATAGACTGTAGACTGAAGACAGTCACTTTTGGTCTCCCTTTATACGGTAATGTGGTAATACACGGGGAGAGGCAGTTATTGCCATCAAACATCATTTCCGCTACACTAGCCAGGAAGATGATCAGAAAAGGGTATGAAGCATATTTAGCACATGTGATAAACACCCAAGTGGGGAGTCTAGCATTGGGGGACATCCCTACAGTATGTGACTTTCCAGATGTATTCCCTGATGAGTTGCCAGGATTACCTCCAGAAAGAGAGGTGTAGTTTGATATTGATGTAATGCCTGGTGTGGACCCAATCTCCATAACACTATACAAAATGACACCAGCAGAATTAAAAGAGTTGAAGGTACAGTTGCAAGAGTTGCTTGATAAAGGCTTTATTCGCCCTAGTGTGTCACTTTGGGGAGTGCCAGTGTTGTTTGTTAAGAAGAAAGATGACACTCTCTGCTTATGTATTGACTACCGGCAGTCGAATAAGGTGACAATAAAAAATAGATATCTGTTGCCCCGCATTGATGACCTGTTTGATCAGTTAAGGGGTGCAGCTATGTTCTCCAAGATTGACCTGAGATCGGGTTATTATCAGCTGAATGTGCAAGAGCAGAGTATTCCAAAAACTACCTTTAGAACTCGATATGGCCATTATGAGTTCCTGGTCATGCCATTCGGGTTTATTAATGCTCCAGCTGCATTTATAGATCTGATGAATACTATCTTCAGACCATACTTAGATCAGTTTGTGGTGGTATTTATTGATGACATCTTGGTGTATTTAAGGAGTGCAGAGGAGCATGATAAACATCTGCGGATTGTGCTGTAAACTTTAAGGGAGAAACAACTATATGCAAAATTATCAAAGTGTGAATTTTGCCTGAAGGAAATATCTTTCTTGGGGCACATAGTATCAGCAGAAGGCATTAAGGTAGATTCCAGCAAGATTGAAGCTATCCTTAATTGGAAGCCACCCAGGAATGTCACAGAAATTCATAGTTTTCTGTGTTTAACTGGATACTATCGCCTATTTGTGAAGGGGTTCTCTATGTTAGCTTCTCCACTGACCAAGCTGCTTCGGAAAGATGTGAAATTTCAGTGGACGGAAAAATGCTAGCAGAGCTTTGATGAACTGAAGAGATGTTTGATTAAAGCTCCAGTCCTGACTTTACCTACCCCGGGTAAAGAATACACAGTTTATAGTGATGCTTCTCATAATGGGTTAGGCTGTGTACTGATGCAAGATTGGAATGTTATTGCATATGCATCACGCCAGCTAAAACCGCATGAGAGGAATTATCCAACACATGACTTAGAGCTTGCAGCTATTGTATTTGCTCTTAAGATTTAGAGACACTACTTATATGGGAAAAAATGCTAAATCTACACATATCATAAGAGTTTGAAGTATCTGGGCATCCAGAAAGAGTTGAACTTGAGATAAAGGAGATGGTTAGAACTGATTAAAGATTATGATTGTCTGATAGACTATCAGCTAGGAAAAGCTAATGTGGTGGCTGATGTCTTAAGTTGCAAGACTATGACAAGTCTAAGAGTTTCTCCTTTGTCTATGGTACATGAGTTGAGAGCATTGCATGCTAGCTTAGAGATTAATGATGAGGGGCAGACAGTAGTTGTATGGCATGTACAGCCAGTGTTGATTGATCAGATTAGAATGACTGCTCAGAATGATGAAAAATATCAGAAGCTACTGGAAGAAGTCTGGCAGGGCAAGAGAACTAAATTCTCAGTGAGAGGTGATGGCCTACTACTACACCAGGGCAGAATGTGCATTCCTAATGATGTTGACTTGAGACAGATCATTATGAAAAAAGCACATGAGTCTCCTTTTGTTATGCACCCTGGTGACACTAAAATGTACATAGGGCTAAAGGAGCATTACTGGTGGATGGATATGAAAATGGATGTTGCTGATTTTGTCTCCAAATACCTAACTTGTCAGCAAGTGAAGGCAGAGCATCAAGTACCAGCTGGTTTGTTACATCCATTGCCAGTATCTGAGTGGAAATGGGAACGGATAACTATGGATTTTGTAATGAGACTTTCGAGGACACAGAAGAACCATGATGCAGTATGGGTCATAGTTGACAAACTGACCAAGTCTGCTCATTTTCTGCCAGTCCGGATGGACTACAGCCTGGAGAGATTGGCCAAATTGTACATAGATAAGGTTGTAAGGTTACATGGAGTGCCAATATCGATTGTATCTGACAGAGATCCTAGGTTCACTTCTAGATTCTGGGGTAGTCTTCAGAAAGCCCTAGGAACTAGATTGAACTTCAGCACGACATTCCATCCATAGACAGATGGCCAGTCTGAGAGGGTAATACAGATATTGTAGGATATGCTAAGGGCTTGTGTAATTGAGTTTAAAGGTAGTTGGGACACACACTTGCCTCTGATTGAGTTTGCTTATAACAAAGCTACCAATCAAGCATTAGGATACCTCCATATGAAGCTTTGTATGGCAGAAAGTGCAGAACTCCTTTGTGTTGGGATGAAGTGGGCGAAAGAAAGATGATTGGGCCAGAAATTGTTCAACAAACAGAGGAAAAAATTAGATTGATCAGAGATCGACTCAAGGCTGCAGCAGACCGTCAAAAGTCCTACATTAATCTAAAGAGGAGAGATATTGAATATGCAGTGGGTGAAAAAGTATTCCTCAAGGTTTTCCCTTGAAAGAAAATTATGAGATTTGGCAGAAAGGGAAAATTAAGTTCTCATTTTATCAGACCATATGAGGTTCTGGAAAGAGTGGGTCCTTTGGCATATCATTTGGCACTACCTCCAGAGTTAGAGAAGATACATAACGTCTTCCATGTGTCCATGTTGAGGAGGTATAGATCAGACCCATCTCATGTACTACCAGTAGAAGAGATTGAAGTAAATCCAGACCTCACATATGAGGAAGAACTCATAGAGATTCTGGCTTATGAGGTGAAGCAGCTGAGAAACAAGCAGATACCGCTGGTAAAAGTGCTGTGGAACCATCACTCAGGCCAGGAAGCTACTTGGGAATGAGAAGAGGACATGAGAAAACAGCACCCACAGCTATTCAGAGACTGATACCAGGTAAAATTTTGAGACAAAATTTATTTTAAGGGGGAAAGAATTGTAACACTCCTATATGCATAGCTTGGTATATTACACTGTTCCGGAGACCGGTGTCGGTCCGGACAATTAAGAGGATTAGAACCACATTTAAGACACTTAGAAAAACCCTGAATGAAAATAAATAGTGATTGCCAGATAGTTAAGTATAAATAAGAAAAACAGAGCATAAAAGGTTAAATGAGCCGAGAGTCACAGCGATGGGTGACCTTACCGGGAAGTGACTGCGAGGTGAGTCTTAACCCTACTTTTGAACCGAAAAATGTGACGTTGCGGTCCTAAGGACTATTGCGAACCTAGCAGAAAAGAGAAACTCATAGAAAAGAGCTGATAAGAAGGTCAAATAATTAGGTCAGGGATTCGAAAGAAATATCGAATTATTTACAAACCGAATCAGACCGGCAAGAGGAAAATTGGTCAGTTTACCCCTAGAGGTGACTCCTGACCTAATTGTCCAATAAAATCAGAGAAACAAAAATTTCAAAATCTATAATTAAATTAAAGAACAATAGAAAAATTAAAGGAAAAGGAAAAACAATGAAAATTGGTTTTATTACATCATTTAGGTGACATCATGTATGATGTCAAAATGAAATTTTAATTATTGGAATTTTTGACCAAGTCAAAATTAACTTAAATTAGACATAAAATACATAAAAATTAAAGGAAAAATCACTTGTCTTCCCCCAAGAGTTTCCGCCAACTCCTCCCTCACTCCCACCTCCATTTCCATCCTCCATTAAAGCTTGATGCAAGCTTTTAATCCAATAAATTAGCCCTAAATTCCCCAAAATTACTCTATAAATCCTTGCTATATTCACTTGAGAAGGAGATTGAAGAGGAAAAAGAAAGGAGAAAAGGAAAGAATTGAGGAATTGGAAAATCAAACAAAGGTTAGTGAGCTAAACTTGTAATCTCTAGTTTAATTTATGTGTTTCTAGTTAAAGTAACTTAGAATTGATGAAAGAAATGAAATAAATCAAGTGGGAGGACTCATAGTGAAATTCGGCCAGCAATAAGGGGGGGTAGAAATTTCATGATTTGATGAAATTGAAGTGTTAATTAGGTTGAATGAAGTATGCAGATTAAAGATCTACACTTTGATTTCATTAAAGTGAATAAAAATTAGAATTAGGGTTTTTTAGTGTTGAAATTGGGAGAAAAATTAGAGAAAATGGTCAATTGATGCAAATGACCTTAATTGAGGTTAGAAATGGTCAATTGGGACCAATTGTGATGTGTTTGAATGAGTGGAAACAAAATGCAATTCGGATTGGGTAGGGTTCATAATCTGGCAGCTTGACCTAGGTCCCTTTCAGGGACCAAAACTGAAATTTTACCAACCCAATTGGTGTGAGGCCAATTGGGAATGAAAATAGATACATAATGGCACATTTTCTATTTGGAAACCATGCCCAGAAAATGACATTAACATAGTGAACAATTAGGTCAAATCTGGGTAATGTGCACTGCCTCTGTACAATAATGACCAAATAAATAGTGTTTGTTCATTTGGTCATAACTTGGGCTAGACAGGTCCAAATGACCTGATTTTTGTGGCATTGAAAATGTATGACATAGCACTACAACTTTCATGAAGGACACAACCCAAATTCTGCGCATAACCAAGTCATTTTGCCACCCAAATTTAGTTGTCCAATACTGCCAGAACCTAAACAAGCCCAGAATTCTGGGTTAAGAACCAATCCGGCTAGCCTTATTCAAATGACCATATTTTGGGCTACAAAACTCTAAATGAAGTGATTCAAAAAGGAAATTAAAGATAAGACAATAAGGAACAACTTTGATGAAGGACACTTAACCAAATTCTCACAGTAAACAGGCCAATAGAACAGTATAAAACAGGGCACAAAAACTAAAAATTTGAAATTGTTATTAGGAGACCTAAAAAATGAAGGGGCAACCAAAACTAACAAATTAAGTACCCAAAATGTGGTGTGTGGATGTAATTGGAATTTACATACCTATTAAGCATGAGAAAGTTAACATTTTGACTTGAATAGTACTATGAATAGTAACCCCGAAATGCAAATTTTTAAGAACATGATTTTAAGCATATTAAGATTAGAATTAAGTAGACATGAATTTATTTATTATTGAATTTATTATAAGTTGTGATACTGAAACACTGCAAATTGTGTGTTTCAGTTGAAAAGAATACGGGAAAAGAACATAAATCACCGAGTCAAGGCTTAGAGGCGACTCGCACGAGGTTTGTGCGCAACATAGAATTTTTCTGTAAATTTTCTTTGGCAAATTGTTTGAATGAATAAATTGTGACTTATTTGTATTAGAAATTGTGATTTAATGGAACAATATGCTTTTGACCTAAATTGTTGAAAAATTTAGTGGTATGTGATGAATTGCAAATAAATGTTTAGAAAATTGTTAAAATAGTTTTGAAACTACAGTGTCATGACCATATATCTGAATACCTCACTAGCATTACTAGTGGGAGGAAATAATTTTAAATTCCTTCTCTGGCTGAAGTGTTGAGGTGTGTGCCAGTAGAGGAAGAAATTTAAATGGGTATCCTTAGTTTGAGCTAGTTAGCCTTGGTATGCCTCATAAGCCTCTGGCTATTGAGATGAACACTATATTGATGGCATTATATGACTTTGTGTTTTTATAAAGTTTGTTTTGTGACTTCTGAAACGAAAATGCTTTGATTAAAATTTAAAATTGTGTTTTGCATCTATTTACTGACTTCATCATTATAATTGGATATTTGTGATTTAATTATGCATAAATGAGTATTTTTAGTATGTTGTGCACCACTGAGTCATTGTACTTAGCGATGGCCTTTTATTGCTGTCGCAAGTAGAGAAACTAGTAAAGCAGCCGAGTGAGCTGCTGAGGATCATAGTACTACCTTCGATCTTTTGTCGGGTATTATATTATACCCTTATTGTATATCTTTATTTTGGTGTAAATGACTGTATGTACATTGTAAATTAGTCTTGAGCAGTTTGTACATGAACTGTAATAATATTATTTTTTGATTTTTTACTGTAAATTTATATTGATGAATGTAAATTAATTTTTCTTTAATGGAATGTGAATGAAATTATTTAGCATTATTTTTGAAGATATTTGAGTTGAAAATTGGCTTGAATTGTAGAGTTTGGGAAAAATTGTGATGTATTGAGCTATGATGGTGGTTGATTTTAATGAAGTGCATAAATTGAAAGTGTTTTCTACAGGTGAAAATTTTTTATTTTTCTCAATTATAGCCGGCACTCTGCTGAAATTTTTTCAAAATTTGTGGAAAAATAAAAATGGACAAAAATTTTATATAACTTTTAAACTTCAATTAAATGTTTTTAATGCTTGCTAGAAATGCTCACCACTTTCAAAAAGTAAGAAAATTGTTTTAAAATCTCTTGTAGTGTATTTAATGGGTTATCGGTAGACGGAATCGGTAATTCATTAGGTATACTACGGGATCATGTTATGCATTACAGAGGGGTAAGGTGTGACATTCAAATTCAAAGCTAATAAGTTAGTTTATTTAAAATTCATTGGCATGGTGTTAGTGTCTTATAAAAGGCTATTTAATTGTTTTAAGTACATGAACATTTTACTTTTCTCTCATACCGTACAACTAGAGGTCATATAATAACCTACATAATAAAATAGAATTTTTTTTTATGTTTAGTTTATTATAAATTTAAAACATAAAATATAAAATAAAATTTATTTATTAAATACATAAATATCATATATTTGTATTTTAAATCTATACCAGAGGAAAGGAATGTATACTAGAGAAAAGAATTTCCCAAATAAAACATCCTACACCCAGACTTCATGGCTTTATATTTCAAAGTAACATTAAAGTCAGCAATAAAAGAAGAAGAAGAAGAAGCAGGCAGGCTTGGAAAAGCATGGAAATCTTTGGTCTTGGCTATTCTTAATTGCAAGCAATAATAAGACAATTGGCTTGGAGCTATTATTCATCAATTCTGAGATATTCTGATAAATATAGGTGCTTTTCACCTCTTAACTTATTAATAGTTTATAAAAATAAAACATCATACTGTATAATCAAGAAAAAGCTTACAGATTTCACTAAGAGGCTAATTATGCCTTTATTTCTAGAATAGTTTTAATTTTTTTTTTAATTTGTCCACATTCAAATAATACCTTAAATTCTATTACCTTCACTTTTCTCATGAGTAAGAAGGTAAATAAAGTCCAAGTTATCTTCTGGGGTGAACTTTTATCCTTAGCTCCAAAACTGGCTTCCAATTCCATCACTAGATGCAGACTTCTAAGCCACACAAGTGCAATTTTTCCATCATTTGGCATGACAATCACTAGGAGAAGAGTTCATATAAAAATCAAAATATATATTATATTCATTCAAATCAAAATACCCTCTCTTTGGCACCAAAATCTCTAAACCATTTATGCAATTGATACACTTTTCAGTTAGGCAAACTGTGGTTGAATTCTTGGAATTGTACTTGCATGGACCAGTAGTTTCAAATATCCAAGTACTAAAATTATCTCTCTGTTCCAGAATGAACACTGTAATTTGGCCTAATGTGTCAAAGTCCCACCTGGATAATACGAACTTAGTTTTGATAGAATATGAGAAGTACTTCTCCCCCTCATTTGCTACAAACTCGAAGTCATATATAACGTTTCTTTTTGTCAGCTCAGGTGCGGATAGAAAACTCCGATTTTGCCACACCCCACTTGACCAGTAAATGTCACCTCGCCGCCAAACAAGTAGCTAGTTAGCGCCACTTGGATCCAGGCCTAGCCTGAAAGCCCCTAAAGCAGGAGCTTTTTCACTAAACCATGAAGTGAGTGACCAGTTCTGCCCAGTCTTGAGATTCATACCTAGCTTCATTCCAGATAGTAACATGTTAAGGAGACAGTCAAAACTCTGCAATAAAATAGGTCCTATAGTCAAAACTCTGCCATAAAACAGGTCCTGCAATTTCACTGGAATCAACTTGTTGAATGACAAGGTTTCTAGAATCGAATAGGGTGGCAGTAATATTATTGCCAATCTTTACAGCCATATTGGAATTTATAACTATTGGCTAGCCTCCTTGATATGTGATCTTCAGTTTTTCATCCCCATCTATGGTTAGAGCACCAGAGGAATTAAGAACATGATCTTCTTTGTTGGCTACCCACACTGAATAAAATGGTATGCGATCAAACCATATTCCCAAGTGGCGGGGGGACCTGAAGGGCCATGCTAAGCTGAATATGTTGGGTTTGGGACTACAGAATCCCAACCTGAAGATCTCCGAAGCAGAAATTAGCTACTCCTAGTCCCGGAGTATCTGCCCTTATTGGAGTGTATCAATTTCAGCATAGGAAGTGCAGTTTAGACTGAAAAGATAAGGAATGGTACCCTTGTTTGACTGTTCATTTATTGAAAGTTTTACTCCTCATTTTAAAGGTATTTGATAATAGGAAATCTATGGTAAACTTTTAAGAAATTATATTTTTTTAAAATATAATAATAATAATAATGATAGTGGTGATGATATAGATGTGATCACAAGCACTGCAGATTGTTCCCAGGGCCCCATAGTAAAAATATGTGTTCCATTCATTGTTGTAGGAACTCTGGATTTTGTAGCAATTTGTGCTCTCGGCAAGTATAGAGATAGCTTGGGCTAAGCTGGCCCTGTTGTCGGAGTCGACAATCTCCAGGTTCTGAAAATAGCTTGCTTTTCCGAACCCATCTTCAGCAAAGTGGCCTGAGCCCATCTGGGTTGAAGTGTGATGGCCATTGGCCCTAGAGTTGACCACTTCGCCACCCCAATCCACCATGGTGGCATGATCTGCTGGATGTGCAAGTAGCTCTACTGGCAATTCATCAATTCATAGATATAATAAACAATTTTAAATAATATTATGCATATTAAAAATAAAAATACATGTTTTAAAATTAAAAATTAAATTATTAAACATTTTAATTATTAATTTATAGATAAGACACTAGATATTCAAATAAAATGCTGAATGATTTGAATTTGAACTTTAAGGATTTTATTATATTAATTCTTGTCTGCATTTAATACTAACAGAAAATAAACTAAGTAAAAGATATATTCAAATAAAATCATAATCTTAATGGGATTGTGATATAATTAAAGTTTCTATAGTGATTATTAATTTACCACTATAATCATTAACTAATTAAAAAACCTTTGACTCTTTTTTATTCTAACTAGAATTTATATAGTTATCAAAACAAACAGATTATATTAACTAGCATTAATTACTCACTGCACTTGTACTTTTTGTTTTATCCAAGCTTCCTCCACGAATTCCTCCTCCCTTCCTCTAAACTCTACATAAAAGCACTTTCAATTTCAATCCAATTCGATAGTTACTTTAATTTTGAAAATGTGAAAAAAAAATAATTACAAAAAGGGTGATGAGATTTTTAAATTTTTAATTTTTGACATTATTTCATAAGATAATCATTTAATTATTATTTTAAGGTTTTCTATTAAAATAATAATATTATAAAAAAATTTTAAGTAATGAGAGAAAAGTAATTTATTTTTTTAATTGTAAATTAATCATTAATTAATTTATAATATATTTATATTAACCCATTTGAACAAGGATTCACTATCCACATGGTCCAGGGCTATTATTGGTCTGTTTGGTGAATTTATAGATAGATATCAATAAATTCATTTAAATAAAATCCTAATCTTGAAAGGATTGTAAAATCCCATATCAATTAAAGCTCTTACATTGATTATTAAATTATATTTTACGTATAAATTATAAAATTTAAAAAGTATTTTCTATGTATATACACACACATAGCAAACATTATTAAATAATATTATGCATATTACAAATAAAAATACATAGTCTAAAATTAAAAATTAAATTATTAAATGTTTTGATTATTAATTTATAGGTATGAATCAATAGATGGTTTGAACTTTACTGACTTTGTGATGTTAATTCTTGTCTGCGTTTAGTGAGTTCGGAACTAAGAAGAATAAAAGCTAAGTAAAATATACATTCAAATAAAATCCTAATATTGAAGGGATTGTGATATGATTAAAGTTTCTACATTGATTATTAATTTACCATAAGAATTATTAACTAATTAAAATACCTTTATTTCTTTTCTATATTAACCAGAATATATAGTTGTCAAATCAAACAGATTACATTAATATACATTAATGGGTCGGCTGTAAACTGTATATAGTGTTGAGTGAGGCTTGTTGGAGCTTAGGAAGTTGAGCATAGAGCAACGTCTCAGAAAGAATAAATTCATTCGCCCTCTTCAAACTTTGTTGCAGCATCATAAATCTATTGCGAGTTCAGAGACTTATTCACTTTAATTCAGGTAAGTGATTGTCTTCGTTGTTTCACCTTTTTTTTTTTTTTAAGTTAAGTTGCTTTGTACCTGTTGACAATAATATCGGTCAGTTTTTGTTCTTCTTTTCAACATTGGAATGCTACAGCGATCAGTATTATATTGAGTAAAATACATACGTTTCTCTATTATTATTGGTTTGCTAATATAAATTGCATTCTATCCCAGCATGACCTAACTGAATTGAGTATATTATATAGATGTTTATGCCACTTGGATCCAGGCCTAGCCTGAAAAGCCCCTGGAGCAGGAGCTTCTTCACTTAACCATGAAGTGAGTGACTAGTTCTGCCCAGTCTTGAGATTCATGCCTAGTTTTATTCCAGGCAGTAACATGTTAAGGGGACAATCAAAACTATGCCATAAAACAGGTCCTGCAATTCCACTGGAATCAACTTGTTGAATGACAAGGTTTCTAGAATCGAATAGGGTGACAATAATATTATTGCCAGTCTTTACGGCCATATTGGAATTTATAACTATTGGCAGGCCTCCTTGATATGTGATCTTCAGTTTTCCATCCCCATCTATGGTTAGAGCACTAGAGGAATCAGGAACAGGATCTTCTTGGTTGGCCACCTCCACTGAATAAAATGGTATGCGATCAAACCATATTCCCAAGTGGCAGGGACCTGAAGGGCCAACCTAAGCTGAATATATTGGGTTGAGACTACAGAATCCCAACCTGATGACTCTGGAAGCAGAAATTAGCTACTCCAAGTCGCGAAGCATCTACTATTGCTTGAGTGTATCGGTTTCAACATAGGAAATGCAGTTTAGACTGAAAAAATTAGAAATTGTGCCCTTATTTAACTATTCATTTGTTGAAAGTTTTACTCATCAATTTAAAGGAATTTGATAATAGGAAATCTACTGTGAACTTCTAAGAAATTATATTTTTTTAAAATATAATAATAATAATAATAACAATAATAATAATAATAGTAATGATAATGATAAAGGTGATGATATAGATGTGATCACGAATACTGTGGATCACGAATACTGTGGATTGTTCCCAGGGCCCCATAGTAAAAATATGTGTCCCATTCATTGTTGTAGGAACTCTGGATATTGTAGCAATTTGTGTTCTCGGCAAGTATAGAGATAGCTTGGGCTAAGCTGGGCCTGTTGTAGGAGTCGACAATCTCGAGGTTCCGAAAATAGCTTGCTATTCCGAACCCATCTTCGGCAAAGTGGCCTGAGCCCATCTGGGTTGAAGTGTGACGGCCATTGGCCCTAGAGTTGACCACTTCACCACCCCAATCCACCACGGTGGCATGGTCTGCTGGATGTGCAAGTAGCTCTGCTGGCCATTCATCAATTTATAGATATAATAAACAATTTTAAATAATATCATGCATATTAAAAATAAAAATACATGATTTAAAATTAAAAATTAAATTCTTAAACATTTAAACTTTAAAATGCTACATGCTTTGAATTTAAACTTTAAGGATTTTGTGGTATTAATTTTTATCTGCATTTAATGCTAACAAAAAGTAAACTAAGTAAAAGATATATTCAAATAAAATTATAATCTTGAAAGGATTGCGATATAATTAAAGTTTATATATTCATTATTAATTTACTATTAGAATCATTAACTAATTAAAATACCTTTAGCTATTTTCTATTCTAACTAGAATTTATATAGTTATCAAATCAAACAGATTATATTACCTAGCATTAATTGCTCACTACATTTGTATTTATTCAAGCTTCCTCCGTGAATTCCTCCTCCCTTCCTCTAAACTCTACATAAAAGCACTTTCAATTTCAATCCAATTCGATAGTTAATTTAATTTTGAAAATGTGAATAAAAAATTATTTTTTTTTTTACAAAAAGGTGATGGGATTTTTAAATGTTTAATTTTTGACATTATTTCATAAGACAATCGTTTAATTATTATTTTAAGGTTTTCTATTAAAATAATAATATTATAAAAAAATTTTAAGTATTGAGAGAAAAGTAATTTATTTTTTTAATTGTAAATTAATCATTAATTAATTTATAATATATTTATATTAACCCATTTGAACAAAGATTCACTATCCACATGGTCTAGGGCTATTATTGGTTTATTTAGTAAATTTATAGATAGATATCAATAGATTCATTCAAATAAAATTCTAATATTGAGAGGATTATAAAATCCTATATCAATTAAAGCTCTTACATTGATTATTAAATTATATTTTACGTATAAATTATAAAATTTAAAAAGTATTTTCTATGTATATACACACACATAACAAACAATATTAAATCATATTATGCATATTACAAATAAAAATACATAGCCTAAAATTAAAAATTAAATTATTAAATGTTTTGATTATTAATTTATGGATAAGAATTAATAGATGGTTTGAACTTTACGTACTTTGTGACATTAATTCTTGTCTGCATTTAGTGAGTTTAGTGAGTTTGGAACTAAGAAGAAGAAAAACTAAGTAAAAAATACATTCAAATAAAATTCTAATCTTGAAGGGATTGTGATATAGTTAAAGTTTCTACATTGATTATTAATTTACCATAAGAATCATTAACTAATTAAAATACCTTTATTTCTTTCCTATTTTAACTAGAACATATAGTTTTCAAATCAAACAGATTATATTAATATACATTAATTACATTAATAGGTCGACTGTAAACTATATATACATAAAGAAGAAATTCATCCGCCCTCTTCAAACTTTGTTGCAGCATCATAAACCTACTGCGGGTTTAGAGATTTATTCTTGATCATCACTTTAATCCAGGTAAGAGGCTGTCTTCGTTGTTTCACCTAGTTTAAAAAGAGTAGGAAAAAAAAAAAAAAAAAAACAGAGCAAATAAAATATTCTAAGCTTCGCAATTTCTTCAGTATCAGCCTTATTATCCCTTTGGAACTTGGGGTTGAAATTGTATCATGTGAACTCAAAAGCAAAACTGCATTTTTTTTTTTAAAATCTTTAAAAATTGTGCTCTCTATTCTATTGAAATGTAAAAGAAATAAAAGCATAAACATCTATAGAATTAAAGCAATTCTAAGCCTGCGAGTATTTAGACTTGGACTTTCAAATAATAGGACACAATATCACTATGTTGACAGGGAAAACCTCTATATAAAAAATAAAGAAAAAGGAACCCATATATAATGAGACAATTAAAACCCAATTTTTGACTCTTCTTCGACTATTTCCAGAAAACATGGTAATCAAATAAATACTTGTGACTCGTACATTCGAGCAAAAAAACATGCTTGCTGATGTTTTTTATTTGGCTGAATCAGTTCAATAATCCAAAATGGAACAATTATTTACCTGCTGTGCTATCTGCAGATACAACACCTAACTCATTCTTGGCAGTAGAAAGGTAATAAGCCCGTGCATCTCCAAGGGACAGCTATTTAGTATCAAAGAAAACTTTATATGGTATCGACTAACTTTAAAAGTCAGAGTAAATACAAATTGATGTAATAACATAAAGAATTTAAGAACAATCATAAAATGCAATCAGATGAGAATGAGAGAGAATAAAAAGGAGGGGGAGGGATAGAGGGGCCAAACTTCTAATTTGGAATAATCCACAGAATAGACCCTTTTTCTGCCACATATGCTCAATTCAACAATTCCCTGGTTATGCGCTTGAACTAAGAGCAACTAGTATGGTCCACCAAGACATTTCACTCCTATGCAGTCAATAAAGCTAGCATGCCAGGATGTACCTAATTCCCAAGATTAAAAACTCTATTTTTGTTTTATCCAAGTTTCCTCCACGAATTCCTCCTCCCTTCCTCTAAACTCTACGTAAAACCATTGATATGGATATCCGCAAGAACCCATTGACATCATGGATAAACCATTGCCCTTTGCAGCTGTGACATGTCCATATGTCCCCAGTCATAATGTTGTTATAATCCAGTAATATTAGTTTGTGATATAGGATATCAACAGTGTCACATGTATACTCTTAATTATTCCACCTCAATTATTAAAATTGTCAATAACTATTATAATTCAATAAATTTTTTTATTTGGAACCAACTTGTCCAAGCATTTAAACCACACACACAGAAAAAAATAAAATAAAATTGCATGATTTGTTTAAGTATATCATGGTTAGCATGCACAATGATCTGTTGTAATACCATGATAATAAATGTATATTTACATCTATCTTTCGGGAAACAATTGCAGAACTTCAAGTGAAAAGGATACCACTAGAGCTCTGACAATGTCACCAGGGCGAAATGATAAATGCATATTCACTTTGTCAATCTCAGTAGCTCTTACATCTTTTTGCCTGTTAAAAAAAAAGAGTTTGAGATCACATACAACTAAGCTCCTAAGATAACGCATGCTATTGTAATTCTAATGAAAAGGAGGATAAGTGCAAATGCAAGACGGAATAATACAATTATTCTATTGTGTTAATGGTATGAAGATTACTAGGAGTCCTATACAAACTACAGTTTTTTATTTCCACAAGGCATCAACTCAACATGATAATGTTTTACTTAACAGATGAAACAGAACTACATACCTTATTATGCCAGTAAACTTTTCTCGCACAGACTTGGGACCAACACACATAATGTCTGCTGAAGCCATTTTAGCCATCACTTTAGTAACCTATCCAAATTGTAAGGGCCAAAATAAGATTTATTTATTTCTAAATGAACCTTATAAGGTGAAGTAATCTCATTAACAATTTATTTCTACATGAACCTTCATGGGCAGGGGCGGATTTACAATGGGGGTTTGTATAGGTAGAATATTTTTAATATTTTCAACTAAATTTAAAAATTTTGTCCCCATAAAATTTATTAATTTTGCCCCCACTAAATTTATCAATTATGGCCCATAGTTCACTTATTCTTTTAAGTTGTTTATTTATTGTACTTAGACTAAATACAAATCATTATTTTAATTTTAGTTAGAATGCTAGTAAAAATTAGAAAATAAATAGAATTACCACTAAATTAGATTAATTTATTGATTGCAATATATACTTTTGCCAGGTTCAAACTTATGTGTCAATCTTCATCCTTAAACTAAAGAAAAAACATTTTTTCTATGCATATTATAAAATCTTTATATTTATTACATAAGAGTTTTTTTCTCAATTATCTTTCCAACAAAAAAACTTTCCTTAAAGAATTAAATTCACTCTCACATGAAAATTCAAATAGTTAATTACTAATAAATGGCTTATTAGATGATGGAATCAAAAAAAATGGAAATTCAACAATTCATAAAATATATAAAAAATTCTAATAAGCTTTATTAGTTTTATTCTTGATATTTTTCATATTTATTTTGATTTGAATACATGTGTATAGTGTTATATACTCAACGCATATTGCCCCCAGTGAATAAATTTTCTGGATCCGCCACTGTTCATGGGTCTTTCAGATGCAAAAGATGAATAACCTTAAAGAGTTAAGACATAAATAAGAAACTCACTCGGGCAATGACAACATAACCAGGCTCTGGAACAGCACCCTGAGCCTTGTGTCCAATTACTTCCACAATTGCTCTCTGAAATTATTAGAATCATCAACAATAATAATGCAAAATACACTAAGGCGTACAAAGTGTACATACACTTCAGTTAAATTAAAGTATAAAGTTCAAAAACTTGAGAATTTGTGTCTGCTTTCACAGCAGACCTTAATTTTCATTACATTATTAATTTATTACTCAAATAATTTATTTTCTCCCACTTCTCAACAACCAAAGAAAGCAAAAAGGCACAAAATTTTGCTTTTATTTCCACATTCCTGCATTTAAAAATTTTTCCTTCCAAGGCTGATTTAAAAAAAAAAAAAAATTTCGTCTTCTCTTGCGTTTTTCTAAGCAACCGACTAATGCATAAGGTACCCGAATTTAAGCAAAAGATTCAAACGTCAAAAAAGCAAAACCAAAACAAAATTCCCTTTCAATTCACATAAACCACAGAAGCGAGTGCACAAAAATGCAAAGAAGATTTGAATTTATCTGATTTTCCCCATTTCACTCATCACCCAAATAGCTCAATTGAACATTGAAGTTAAAAACAATAACATAATGATAGGAACACAAAGAAGTTAGCAGCATTGAACCTACGATAAAGTAAATGAAATAACGTAAAAAGCAAGAAAACCCTTGTTAGCAAGGGACAGAGTGATTAGAGACCTGGTCGGAGAGTCCTGGGGAGATGATAGAGTGCGGCGGTGACCAGTGAGGGAGGAGTAGACGTAGAGGATTTCAGTGTTACGATAGGGTGTCAAGTAGGCGCCTTTCCCTGGTTTCACTTCAGCTGCTCTCCCTAACACCTCTCCCGGTGTCACCATCTCTTCTTCTTGTTCTTCGTCTTGCATTCTCTCTGACTCTGTCTCTATCTCTTCTAGATGGAAACGGGTAGGCAGGTTACTCGTGAAAATACCTTATTAATTTAGTATTAGAATTATTAACTAATTAAAATACCATTTAACTTATTTCTATTCTAATTAAAATATATAATTACAAAATCAAAAAGATTATATTAACTAACATTTATTACTCACTACACTTTCTCCACGAATTTCTCCCATCTTCCTCTAAACTTTACATAAAAGCACTTTCAATTTCAATCCAATTTGATACTTAATTTAATTTAAAAAATGTGAAAAAAAAAGTTATCATTTTTTTTTTACAGAAAAGATAATGAGATTATTATATTTTTAATTTTTAACATTATTTCATAAGACAATCGTTTAATTATTATTTTAAAGTTTTCTATTAAAATAATAATATTATAAAAAAAATTTAAGCATTGAGTGAAAAGTAATTTATTTTTTTAATTATAAATTAATTTATAATATATTTATATTAACCCATTTAAATTTAAACAAGATTCACTGTCCACATATTATAGGGCTATTATTGGTCTGTTTAGTGAATTTATAGATAAATATCAATAGATTTATTCAAATAAAATTCTAATCTTGAGAGGATTGTAAAATCTCATATCAATTAAAGCTCTTACATTGATTATTAAATTATATTTTATGTATAAATTATAAAATGTAAAAAGTATTTTTCATGTATATACACACACTTAACAAACAATATTAAATCATATTATGCATATTACAAATAAAAATACATAGTCTAAAATTAAAAATTAAATTATTAAATGTTTTGATTATTAATTTATAGATAAGAATCAATAGATGGTTTGAACTTTACGGACTTTGTGACGTTAATTTTTGTCTGTGTTCAGTGAGTTTGGAAGTAAAAAGAAGAAAAACTAAGTAAAAGATACATTCAAATAAAATCCTAATTTTATAGGGATTGTGATATAGTTAAAGTTTTTACATTGATTATTAATTTACCATAAGAATCATTAACTAATTAAAATACCCTTATTTCTTTCCTATTTTAATTAGAATAAATAGTTGTTACAATAAGAATATACGTTTCCCTGGTATTATTGGTATGCTAATCACCCTTTCTTCTTGGAAAGCAATTTTGTTAAGGACAGCAATTGCATTCTATCCCAGCATGACCTATCTGAATTGAGTATATTATATAGATGTTTATGCCTCATTACTGGTTGAAAGTGTTGATTTTTTTTTTCCTTGTAGAGAAGAGAAAAAACCTAAGATGGCGAGAGCTTTTCCTTATGATTTTGATGATGATGGGTATTTCGATAGAATGGTGGAAAAGGCTAAAGTTGAGTCTGCTGCAATCAAGTTGCTTGCAGAAGATATTATGTTTGCTTTTATGCAACGCCTTAGAGAAGAAACCATAAGAAGTAAGGACCTGCTTGCTGCTTATGTACCCAAAGGAAGGAGGGGCTCCCATGGAGTGCGCAGAGTTATCAACATATCTCGTCCTCCTTTTTTTTCTTCTTCTTCTTCTTCTTTACTTGCCCATGTAAAGGCTTCTCAAAGCTTGATCGAGAACAAGAAAAAGAAGCGATCCTTTGAAAGTGTCAATACTACTACTGAAGTTCATCAACAAAAGAAAAGGAAATCGCTGAAGAAAACCTACAGCAAGAGGCCTGAGAGACTCGATTTTAAAAAACTGCACTTAGATCCACCACCGGATTTGTCTCGTGAATGGAGAGCTAAAATTGAAAACAAAGGAGGCATTGATATTAAGTTGGTGATAATGAAACAGATGTTTCCTACAGATTTAAACACTCACCATGATCGTCTCTCAATCCCCTTCAACCAGATAAAAAATTCTGATTTTCTTAATGAGAAGGAGAAGAAGAAGTTAGAAAAGCAAGAGAACATATCTGTTACAGTCATGGAACCTTGTGGTGAAGAGTCTCAATTGTGTCTTAGGAAGTGGAATTTGGCAATTACCAGTTCCTATGTGTTGACTAGTTGGAATAAAGTTTTGGCGAGGAAGGAGTTCAAGCAAAATGACGTCATCCAGCTTTGGTCATTTAGGGTCCAAGAAGAACTCCATTTGGCACTCATTAAGGTTGCCTTGGATGGAGGGAATAATGGTGCTGGTGTTGGTGCTGGTGTTGGTGCTACTGCAAGTGCAGGTGCAAGTCACAGTATCACGGAGAACCAAGATGGTGATGGTGCTGCTGCTGCTGGTGCAAGTCACAATATTATGGAGAACCAAGATGGTGCCGGTGCAAGTGCAAGTCATATTAATGTGGAGAACCAAGAACAAGATTAATTAATTAGAGGGTTTTAAATTTTCATTGTAGTTTTGCTTGCTTATGAAGGTTAATACTTATCTAGTTGCTTTATTTACATTTAATTGTCGTTAAGTAGTATTAATTTTTTGTTTAGTTTAAGCAAGTATGGTGTGTAATTGGGAGTTTTGTCTTCTTTCTTTTTAATCTTGTACCTTTCCTAATAATATTTTTATTAAGTTTCTACAATTATACATCTATAATGTCATTTATGAAGTAATTCTATTCCATTGATATTTTTTAATCACTGTAGAAGATATAGATAAATTAAATTTTTACATGAAAATTTTTAAGTTGCATTCTTTGTACAATGAGTTAATTTTAACAATCAATTTATATTAATTTTTATATAAATATTACCATATGATGAATTCGTTACATAACTAAAAAAATTTACCAATTAGTTTGTCATATATGACCTTTTAAATAGTTTCCAGTTTATATAGCTTGAAAAAACATAACTTCACCATTTGATCTCCTTTTCAGTCTTTTTAAGTAAAATTCCTGTTGTGAGCAAGTGAAGAGGTTAGATGGAAAGTGAATTAAGAAATTTTTATATGACTGATTAATTTTGTTGGTCGCTAAATTAAAACCAAAATAGTAAAAGATTTGCAGTGACTTCAGTATCATTGTTAATAAATCCTAATTTTGAAGAAATCCAATACCAAATCCACTGAATTTCCATTGTGGTTAGTGTCATTAATCGCAACTAAAATACCCCTAATCCTGTCCTCGTCTTTCCTTCCTCTCAAGAAAATAGTTGTCAAAGTTAATACCTTGAGAATCAAGTTACAATCTTTCTCTATCTAATTCTTGTTTAACTGACCCCAGATGCCAATCTTATTGCTACAGTTCTTGACATTTTTGCTAGAGAAGAGAGAAATTAATTAAGATGGCGAGAGTTCTTGCTGATTTGATGATGGTGGGAGTTTTGACAGAACAACATTTACAATGATCCAACAAACTCTCTACAACTCAAAACATTCTCATTGAAGAAATTGAAAGGAAACAAGGAAATAAAATTTGTGAAGCCCCCTGGATTCAATCCCCTTGCAGAAGAAACTCTTCCCCTTTATTGAAAAGAAATTCTCTCCATATCACATATTGTCATTCCTCTACTCCTTTTATAACCTAATTTCTCCATATGCCTTCTTACACTAATTTCCAAGTCTTCCTCTATCAACCATCTTTCACAAATCTTCTATTAGTAACAGAGTTTTGTTTCTTCCCCTTCCATTCTGTTAGAGCTCATTTTCCCTCTTCTGGAATAGACTTTAAATGCTCTATGGTCTGGCTCTTTGTCAATCCCCATGAGTTGCAGGAGTTCTTGTTGATAGGGTAATGATCAAAGGAGTATTGGTTACATTTTTAAGTGTTTGACTTGTTTGCATTTACTTATAAGGTTAAATGAAAGATGCGTGTAAGTCCTTTACTAGTAATAATAACCCCCCTTAACCCTATAACAAAGTGACACTAGGGGTTAGCAATTCAACCAACCATGCTTGCTAATGGTGTGTATTGAATGTATATGAGAAACTGATTAAACTTTCAAAGGCAGACAAATTAAATTTGTTCTCTGGTTTAGAAGTGTTTAAATATATTGCTTCAAGCCAAATGGAATAGAACATTTTTATTTTTTATTTTTCATTTTTTATTTCGTACTCATACTTGAAGTGCCAAATAACAATTGTGGTTGTTTTTCCCCTTATGCCAGAGTTTTTGAAGGCCAAGTGCCTAATGAATTGTGAAGTAGCATTAATTCTTGATCCTAAATATGAGCAGCTTCAGCAAATGTCTGATGATCCAATGAAGCAAATCTCTCAGTAAGTAATAGACCACTTCGCTTTTCCTTGCTCTGTATTACAGAGAATGCATTGAGAATATTGGCTGAAGTTTAGCTATTTGGATTTGGTTTGCTAGTAGCGACTAGCCAGTCGCAAGATTACACTTTCAAGTTTATGATGCCAGTGTTTTGTAGTATGTGAGATCATATTGCTTAGGTGAAAACTTAACAAAAGTAACTGAAACATTTTCGTGTAAACTATATTGGCACTTAGCAGGCTGACTTTCTGGTATCTGTTAAAGTTGAATGGCTTAAATTCAATGAACTATAAGATTTAAAATGGGAAACAATCTGTTATCCTGCAAACTGTCTTATTTCTGTTCCCTAATAGGAAAAGGATAATGCAATAATTTCATTAACCACTAAACTCACATTGTTGAAGTTTCCGTGAATATGTGATCGTCTATGCAATATAAGAAGTTTATAGTCATTTTCCCCTGGCTATTTCTAATTCCACTTTGTACACAACCATGATGAGTCTATCAATGGGAGGACTTTTATGCAGTGCTTTCTTTCAGGTTTTGTAATATGCCCTAGCATTATGTTCAGAATATGAAAAATAAGCAAGTTAGTGAGAATGGATGGTGCAAAAAAGACTCGGGATTCACAAAATTTGGATGCCTCAAAACCATACATCCAAATTAGTTCAAAATTTGGTTTTTCTTTTTTGCAGGGTATTTGAGAAATCACTACAGTATGTGAAGCGCTTTTGTCACACCTTACCCCTCTGTAAGGCATAACATGATCCCGTAGAATACCTAATGAACTACCGAACTTCACCTACCGATAACTCATTAAGTACCCTACAAGGGATTTTAAACAATTTTCTTACTTTTGACAAGTGGTAAGCATTTTCTAATAAGTATTTAAAACATTTAGTTAAAATTAAAACTAGTTAATATTTTTGGCCCATTTTATTTTTACGCAAATTTTATAAAAATTTTGACAGAGTTCCCTCTGTATTTTGAGAAAACAGTTCTTCGAATACCTGTAAAAAGCACTTCTAAAAATTTTTCTCAACAACTGCTTCAATTTCATACTCAATCTCAATCAATTTCTCAACACATTTATCAACTTTCAAATTTCAAATCCACTATCCAATGATCATCAAAATACTAGCAATCCATTTCATTCAAATTAAATAAAATAGTTCCATTCATATTTCATTAGAAACAAAACACATCATTACAAAATTTACATTAAGAGAATTTCAAACTACAATATATATTACAACTTTATACAAATTTTATATAAACTGCTCAAGACCCATTTTTATATGTTCATGCATTTATGTGCAATATATACATCAAAAGAAATATTTACAGTTAGGGTATAAATTATACCCGAAGACTTCAAGCTGAATGATCCTCAATCTTTAGCAGCTCAGTCTGCTGCTCCTCTAGTCTCTGTATCTGCGGCAATGATAGAAAGTGTCGTGAGTACTAGGACTCAGTGGTGCACAACATACTAAAATAATCTTTATGCAAAACTTAAATCACATTTATTCAAAAAAATTTGACTAAACATGAGCATTAAACACAAAACATGAATTATAAGATTTTAATGCAAACCAAGTTCATTTCGAAGTATCAAAACACATTTCATAAAACCCGCGTTAGATCATGCCATTCGAAACAAATAGAATCTCAATAGCCAGAGGCTAAAGAGAAATCACATCACAAGGCTAGCTAGTTCAAATATATGGATATCCATTCACATCCTCTTTAACTGGCACACCTCAACGCTTCTCCAGAGAAGGAATCAAAATTTGAAACTAATTACCCCCACTAGTCGTGCTAGTGAGGTGTTCAAATATATGGTCATGACACTGTGGTTTCAAAACTTATCTTAACAATTTGCTAAACATTGTCATTTCAAATATACACAATAACTTTCACAATTTAAATCAAACATCATAAGAATGCCATAATTCAATATTTCACATTATTCAAAATAGTATGCAGAAGATAATTATAAAAAGTATACGTTGTGCACAAACCTCAAGCGAGTCGCCTCTTGAACTTGACTCGGTTCCTCGGGTTCTTTCCCGGTATTCTTTTCAACTGAAACACACAATTTTACAGTGTTTCAGTACCATAACTTAGCATAAATCTAAAAATAAATTTAGCCTCATTTTTATCTAGCTCTAACGTGCTAAACTCGACGTTCTTGAAATTTTGTGTTTCGGGTTACTATTCACTACACTATTCAAGTCAAATTGCTGACTTTCTAAGGCTTAATGGGTATGGGAATTCCAAATTCACCCACATACCACATTTTGGTCACCAAACTTGTTGGTTTTGGTCATTTTCTCAACACTTAAGTCTTTTAGGCAAAATTGTTAATTTTCAGTTTTTGGTGTCTCGGTTGCACTGTTCCATTGGTCCTTTTACTGTTGGAATTTGGCAAAACTTTCTTCATAGAAAATGTTCCCTATTGTCTTAAGTTTATTCTCCTTTTTGAATCATCCCAATTGGAGTTTTGTAGCTCAAGTTATAAGCAAATTACGTTTACTGTTCATGCTGCAGAATTTGGTTCTGCAGATTTGTTGATCCAACTCCATTCAGTAATTTGATCAAGTTAAGTTCATAATTTGGTCTAATTTTCTTCATATGAAATGTTCTACCATGTCTTAGATTTCCATCGGTTCAAGAATCGCCTAAATCGGAGTTTTCTAGAGAGAGTTATAGACATTGAAACTTTGCTGTTCAAATGGCAAATCTGCAGTCTGTAGATTCAGTGACCCAACTTGGCTCAGTAATTTGATTGGGTTAATGGCATAATTTGGATTGGTGTTCTTCATGAAAGTTTTAGGCATATATCTCATCTAACCACTGGTAAAATTTTAGGTCATTTTGACCTGCCTAGCTCGAGTTATGACAAATGAACAAATACTGTTTATTTGGTCAGTTTGTGCAGTGGCAGACTGCTCTTAACCAACTTTGGTTAATTGGTTCACTAGGTTTTGGTCAGTTTTTGGGCATAGTTCCTTAATGAAAATTGTGTTATTTTATGTCTATTTTCATCTTCAATTGGACTTGTAAAATTTCTGTTTTGGTCCTTCAAAGTTGGCTTGGTCATGCTGCCAGCAGCATGATCATTTACCCTACGAATTTGACTTCCATTCTAACAATTCCCACACATCTCTTTTGGTCATTATTGACCATTTTTCACTTTCCAATAGGTCAAGGTCATCATTTATGCATTTCTCCAAAATTTGCCTTAAAACCCTAGGCCTCCAAACCCTAATCTCACTTAATTGTTACAATTAATCACATTTATGCATTTCCATCTTACTACCATACTCATGCAAGTTTACTAACACCTTTAATTCATTTAAAATACATCCACTCTCATACATCCATGGCTGGCCGAAAATTCAATAATGGTCCTTCCCCCATATTTTCATTTCATTTCATTAATTCTAAGCTCATTTCAACCATCACATATGCATTTAAAATGGAAAAATAACAAGTTAACATACTAACCTCAACTTAAACACCAAATCTTCAATTGTTCTCTTTCTTTCTTCTTTCTTTCTTGTTCTTAAGTTGAGATTGCAAGGTCTAGTGAGGTTTTTAGGGGAGTTATGTAAATTGGGTGAAGGAATTTAAGCTTAGATGAAGGATTTTTCATGGGAGTTTATGGAGGAAGATGGGGCGGCAATTGGGTGAAGAAGAAGATAACTAGTTAAATTTTTTTTTCTTTTCTTTTCTTTAAGCATTTTGGCTTATGGAAGACCACAAAAACCTAATTAATTAATTTATTAATTATACCTTTTATGGCATCATGCATGATATCATGCATGATGTCATCACCCTTTTTACTTTTTCATTTTTCTCTTTTTTTTTTCTATTTTTCTATTAGTTCTTTAATTTAATTCTCGATTCCGAAATTTTCTTTTCTCCGATTTTATTTGACAGTTAGGTCAGGAGTCAGCTCTCGGGGTCAATTGACCAAATTGCCCCTCGCCGGTTCATCCCGATTTGTAAATAATTCCATATTTCTTTCGGCTCCCTGACCTAATTATTTGACTGGCTTAACAGTTCTTTTTCGTGATTTTCTCTTTTCCACTATGTCCATAAGGGTCCTAAGGACCGCAGCGTCACTTTTTACGGTTCGAAATTTGAGTTTAAAACGGCTTCGCAGTCGTTCCCGAGAAGGTCACCCATCGCTGTGACTCTCGGCTCGTTTAACCTCTTATGTTCTGTTTTTCTTATTTATACTTAACTAATTGAACATTACTAATTATTTGTGTTTATGGTTTATCTAGTTATCTTAAGTGTGGTTCTAATCCCCTTAATTGTCCGGACCGACACCGGTCACCGGAACAGTGAAATATACCAGGCTATGCAAACAGGGGTGTTACAATTCTCCCCCCCTTAAATAAATTTAGTCTCGAAATTTTACCTGGTATCAATTTCTGAACAGCTGTGGGTGCTGTCTCCTCATGTCCTCCTCTCGTTCCCAAGTAGCCTCCTGGCCCGAATGATGGCTCCACAGCACTTTTACCAACGGTATCTGCTTGTTCCGTAGCTGCTTCACCTTATAAGCCAGAATCACTATGGGTTCTTTCTCATATGTGAGGTCTGGATTCACTTCAATTTCCTCTACTGGTAGTACATGAGATGGGTCTGATCGATACCTCCTCAACATAGATACATGGAAGACATTATGTATTTTTTCCAACTCTGGAGGTAGTGCCAACCGATATGCCAAAGGACCCACTCTTTCCAGAACCTCATATGGCCCAATGAAACGAGGACTCAGTTTCCCCTTTCTGCCGAATCTCATAATTCTCTTCCAAGGAGAAACTTTGAGGAAAACTTTCTCACCCACTGCATACTCAATATCCCTTCTCTTCAGATCAATGTAGGACTTCTGACGGTCTGATGCAGTCTTAAGTCGATCTCTGATCACCCGATCTTCTCCTCGATCTACGAACAATTTCGGGTCCAATCATCTTTCTTTCACCCACGTCATCCCAACACAACGGGGTTCTACATTTTCTGCCATACAAAGCTTCATATGGAGGCATTCCAATGCTTGATTGGTAGCTATTGTTCTAAGCAAACTCAATCAAAGGCAAGTGTGTATCCCAACTGCCCTCAAATTCAATCACACAAGCCCGTAGCATGTCCTCCAAGATCTGAATTACCCTCTCAGATTGGCCATCTGTCTGTGGGTGGAATGACGTACTGAAGTTCAATCTAGTTCTTAGGGCTCTCTGAAGACTATCCCAGAATCTAGAAGTGAACCTAGGATCTCTGTCTGACACGATGGATACTGGCACTCCATGCAGTCTCACAATCTCATCAATGTATAACTTGGCCAATCTTTCTAAACTGTAGTCCATCCGAACTGGCAGAAAATGAGCGGATTTAGTTAGTCTGTCAACAATGACCCATATTGCATCATGACTCTTCTGTGTCCTCGGAAGTCCCATCACAAAATCCATCGTTATTCTTTCCCATTTCCATTCTGGTACTGGTAGTGGATGTAACAACCCAGCGGGTACTTGATGCTCTGCCTTCACTTGCTGACAAGTTAGGCATTTGGATACAAACAAACTCGCACATTCCTTTTCATACCCATCCACCAGTAATGCTCCTTTAGCCCTCTATACATTTTTGTGCCACCAGGGTGCATGGCAAAAGGAGACTCATGTGCTTCCTTCAAAATGATCTTCCTCAATTCAACATCATTAGGAACACATATTCTGCCTTGGTGTAGCAGTAGACCATCATCTCTGATTGAGAATTCTGGTTTCTTGCTCTTTCGGACTTCTTCCATCAGCTTCTGATACTTCTGATCATTCTGAGCAGCCATTCTAATCTGATCAATCAACACTGGTTGTACATGCCATGCAACTGCTGTCTGCCCATCATCATTAATCTCTAAGCTGGCATGTAATAATCTCAACTCGTGAACCAAAGACAAAGGAGTAACCCGTAGACTTGCCATAGTCTTGCGACTTAAGGCATCAACCACAACATTAGCTTTCCCTGGCTGATAGTCTATCAAATAATCATAGTCTTTTATCAACTCTAACCATCTCCTCTGTCTCAAATTCAACTCTTTCTGGGTGCCCAAATACTTCAAACTCTTATGATCTGTATAGATGTAACACTTTTCCCCATACAAATAGTGTCTCCAGATCTTAAGAGCAAACACAATAGCTGCAAGCTCCAAATCATGTGTTGGATAGTTCCTCTCATGCGATTTTAGCTGGCGTGATGCATAGGCAATGATATTTCGATCTTGCATCAATACACAGCCTAACCCATTGTGAGAAGCATCACTATAAACGGTGTATTCTTTACCCGGTGTAGGTAAAGTCAGGACTGGAGCTTTAGTCAAACATCTTTTCAATTCATCAAAACTCTGTTGGCATTTATCCGTCCACTGAAAAATTTCACATCTTTTCTAAGCAGCTTAGTCAATGGAGATGCCAACATGGATAATCCCTTCACAAATCGACGGTAGTATCCAGCTAAACCCAGAAAACTACGAATTTCTGTGACATTTCTGGGTGGCCTCCAATTAAGGACAGCTTCAATCTTACTTGGATCTACCTTGATGCCCTCTTCTGATACCACATGCCCCAAGAAAGATATTTCCTTCAGCCAAAATTCACATTTCGACAATTTGGCATATAGTTGTTTCTCCCTCAAAGTCTGCAGTACAGTCCGCAGATGTCTATCATGCTCTTATGCATTCCTCGAATAGACCAATATATCATCTATGAATACCACAACAAGCTGGTCGAGGTATGGTCTGAAGATAGTGTTCTTCAGATCCATAAAAGCAGCCGGAGCATTAGTTAACCCGAATATATAACCAAAAACTCATAATGGCCATAACGAGTTCTGAAAGCAGTTTTAGGAATACTCTGCTCTTGTACTTTTAGCTGATAATAACCTGATCTCAGGTCAATTTTGGAGAACACAGCTGCACCCCTCAACTGATCAAACAAGTCATCAATACGGGGCAACGGGTATCTATTTTTTATTGTCACCTTATTCAACTGCCGATAATCAATACACAAGCGGAGGGTGCCATCCTTCTTCTTAACAAACAGCACTGGCGCTCCCCAAGGTGACACACTAGGGCGGATAAAGCCCTTGTCAAGCAATTCTTGCAACTGCACTTTCAACTCTTTCAATTCTGCAGGTGCCATTCTATGTGGCGTTATGGAGATTGGGTCCACACCAGGCATAACATCAATCTCAAACTGCACCTCTCTTTCTGGAGGTAATCCTGGCAATTCATCAGGAAATACATCCGAAAAGTCACATATAGTAGGGATGTCCCTTAGTGCTGGGTCTATCACATGTGCCAAGTATGCTTCATACCCCTTGCTGAAGTTTAGCTATTTGGATTTGGTTTGCTAGTAGCGACTAGCCAGTCGCAAGATTACACTTTCAAGTTTATTGTGCTAGTGTTTTGTAGTATGTGAGATCATATTGCTTAGGTGAAAACTTAACAAAAGTAACTGAAACATTTTGGTGTAACCTGTATTGGCACTTGGCAGGCTGACTTTCTGGTATCTGTTAAAGTTGAATGGCTTAAATTCAATGAACTATAAGATTTAAAATGGGAAACAATCTGTTATCCTGCAAACTGTCTTATTTCTGTTCCCTAATAGGAAAAGGACAAAGCAATAATTTCATTAACCACTAAACTCACATTGTTGAAGTTTCCGTGAATATGTGATCGTCTATGCAATATAAGAAGTTTATAGTCATTTTCCCCTGGCTATTTCTAATTCCACTTTGTACACAACCATGATGAGTCTATCAATGGGAGGACTTTTATGCAGTGTTTTCTTTCAGGTTTTGTAATATGCCCTAGCATTATGTTCAGAATATGAAAAATAAGCAAGTTAGTGAAAATGCATGGTGCAAAAAAGACTCGGGATTCACAAAATTTGGATGCCTCAAAACCATACATCCAAATTAGTTCAAAATTTGGTTTTTCTTTTTTGCAGGGTATTTGAGAAATCACTACAGTATGTGAAGCGCTTTAGCCGTTATAAAAATCCTGATGCTGTCAGACATTGTTGAATTGATAACCACTGACCTTTTACTACCTTTTTGTCCAGCTATGTGTTCTTGGCAACCTTTGCCCTGAAACTGTGGAGGAAGCTATTGCCATGGTGCCTTCTATCAAGGTATTACTTGCTCAAAATCCGGCCTTTCTACTTTGATTACTCATGCTTAAATTGATCTATAGTATTAGAATAGACATTGCTGAAAACAAATAAAATATAAGCTACAGGATGCATCTGAGCCTGTTCATTTGCTAGCAAAATAGGCGAAGCTCAGCCCCATGATTATCTGTCTGTGTCCTTAAAAAAAATTGATAATAACTTTAGGTGTTCTGTCGGGGACTCGGGGCTTCCTTGATGTTGAAGGCAACTATTTTTAGAATCCTTATTACCGTGGCATAATCTATGGAAACAAATTGGAATGCCTAATACTATGCCATGTGTAGTTTTTGTTACAGCCCTTCAAATGGAAATTTCTTTGTTTTTGCCTGAATGCCTTTGTTATGCAGACAAAAGGAAGGGCTCATGATGATGAGGCAGGCAATTGAGAAAATGTTGAACGACCTGTCATTGATCAAGAAATTCGAATAGTGGAAGCAAAATCTTCTGTTGATATCCGTTTTAAATGGGATTTCATGTTGTGATCATACCAATTAATACATTCACTTGTGTGGCTATGGAAATGCTGATTTATAATACTACTTTGATATAACTGCAACATGAGAATATGGATGACATGCTAGTTTTAGACTTGGTGCCAATTTGTTTTTCTAATCTGCATTCATGGGTTAGCAGGGATGATTTATAATTCTAGAACATGGAATGATCAATAAATCCAGATTAAAATCAAGCACTTTAGTAAACAATGACATCACTGGATTTAACTGAATTGGGAAAGAAAGGACCTGTTTGCTACTTTCTGATTTCAAAATAAACAGCCATCGCTCTTCTGCTTCTGAATGCATTAGTTTGTTTTTTTAGCCAAGTTCTATAAAATTATAAATTTAAGTTTGTCACTTCTAAGTGCTCTTCCTGTATAAATATCAGGACGATGCATGTGAGGAAGTGTCTCTTGCTGTGGCTTGATTTTACATTAGGGTCAAATTCCGACCTTAGCAACCTTTCTACGCTCAATTTGGCCGGTCAATGAACATTGCATCTCTGTCCAGCTTATGGGAATCATTGTTGCACCTATACCAAAACACCAAACACAGATAAATTGATGCGTCATACAAAGCAGATCATGTTTGACAGTGTAAACCCAAGCTTGAGAAGAATGTGTAAAGCAATCAAACACAAACAAGTTTCAATCTGAATTCTATCAAAATTTGCTCCTAAAAAGATTAAAAGGAGAAGAAAAAAAAAAAAAAAGAGAGCAAATAAAATATTCTAAGCTTCGCAATTTCTTCAGTATCAGCCTTATTATCCCTTTGGCACTTGGGGTTGAAATTGTATCATGTGAACTCAAAAGCAAAACTGCATTTTTTTTTTTTCAAATCTTTAAAAATTGTGCTCTCTATTCTATTGAAATGTAAAAGAAATAAAAGCATAAACATCTATAGAATTAAAGCAATTCTAAGCCTGCGAGTATTTAGACTTGGACTTTCAAATAATAGGACACAATATCACTATGTTGACAGGGAAAACCTCTATATAAAAAATAAAGAAAAAGGAACTCATATATAATGAGACAATTAAAACCCAATTTTTGACTCTTCTTCGCCTATTTCCAGAAAACATGGTAATGACATAAATACTTGTGACTTGTACATTCGAGCAAAAAAACATGCTTGCTGATCTTTTTTATTTGGCTGAATCAGTTCAATAACCCAAAATGGAACAATTATTTACCTGCTGTGCTCTCTGCAGATACAACACCTAACTCATTCTTGGCAGTAGAAAGGTGATAAGCCCGTGCATCTCCAAGGGACAGCTATTTAGTATCAAAGAAAACTTTATACGGTAACGACTAACTTTAAAAGTCAGGGTAAATACAAATTGATGTAATCACATAAAGAATTTAAGAACAATCATAAAATGCAATCAGATGAGAATGAGAGAGAGAATAAAAAGGAGGGGGAGGGGTAGAGGGGCCAAACTTCTAATTTGGGATAATCCACAGAATAGACCCTTTTTCTGCCACATATGCTCAATTCAACAATTCCCTGGTTATGCGCTTGAACTAAGAGCAACTAGTATTGTCCACCAAGACATTTCACTCCTATGCAGTCAATAAAGCTAGCATGCCAGGATGTACCTAATTCCCAAGATTAAAAACTCTATTTTTGTTTTATCCAAGTTTCCTCCACGAATTCCTTCTCCTTTCCTCTAAACTCTACATAAAACCATTGATATGGATATCCGCAAGAACCCATTGACATCATGGATAAACCATTGCCCTTTCCAGCTGTGACATGTCCATATGTCCCCAGTCATAATGTTGTTATAATCCAGTAATATTAGTTTGTGATATAGGATATCAAGAGTGTCACAAGTATACTCTTAATTATTCCACCTCAGTTATTAAAATTGTCAATAACTATTATAATTCAATAAATTTTTTTATTTGGAACCAACTTGTCCAAGCATTGAAACCACACACACACACAAAAAAATAAAATAAAATTGCATGATTTATTTAAGTAACTCCGCCTAAGTAGTTTGCGCTTAGCCGGTCCCAAGCCCGGGTAAAGGAGGAGGGTTGCAGTAGGTGACAACCAGCGTAAAATTTTCGTCACACCCTATGATATGGATTCAAATGATATAAACGTTGGGGCGTCCTCTACTAACGACGCGCTACATCGGAGCTCGGGTGTAGTGATAAATATGCAAGGGTGTAGGGCGTTCACCGAAAGCGACGCGCCATGCCGGCGCCCGGGTGTGGTGTTAAGTGAGCAAGGGTTCCCACATCATGGACGGGTGTGGGTAAAGAAGTTAGTCCATAGGACAGATAGTAAAATAAATAGTGGAACAGAACACAAGATAGATATAGAAAACAATAGAAGATATCATAGAAGGAGACCAATTAGGAAGGAGCAGGATAGGAGGAGGATTAGGGTTGGTACTTGGAATGTTAGATCACTTACAGGAAAATTGATGGAGCTTGTGGATACCTTGGAAAGGAGAAGGGTGAATATTGCTTGCATTCAGGAGACTAAATGGGTAGGAGAGAAAAGTAAGGAAGTGGGTAATTCAGGGTACAAACTGTGGTTTACTGGAAAGGAGAGAAATAAGAACGGAGTGGGTATAATCATAGACAGAATATTGAAAGACGCAGTAGTAGCTGTGAAAAGAGTAGGAGATAGAATTATACTAGTAAAGCTAGTACTAGAAGGAGAAACAATAAATATAGTTAGTGCTTATGCCCCACAAATAGGACTAGACAGTGAGAGTAAACAAAGGTTTTGGGAAGATATGGATGATTTAATGCAAAGCATACCGAATGAAGAGAATGTTTTCATTGGTGGAGATTTGAATGGACATGTAGGAAGTGATAGGCAAGGTTATGAGAATGTTCATGGAGGTTTTGGTTTTGGCAGTCGAAATGAGGAGGAAAAAGCATCCTGGATTTTGCTATGGTATACGACCTAATACTAGCAAATACCTACTTTATAAAAAGAGAGTCACATTTAGTGACTTTCAAAAGTGGGCAACATAGAAGCCAAATCGACTTCCTCTTAACCAGTAAGACAAATAGAGCTCTATGAAAGGATTGAAAGGTCATTCCAGAGAGGCTTTAACAAGTCAACATAGGTTGGTGGTCTTGGATATCAAGTTTAGGAACAATTCAAGTAAGGTCAGAAGAAATAGTGTAGCTCGAACAAAGTGGTGGGAGTTCAAAGGAGTAAAGCAAGTGAAGTTCAAAATGAGCTTCTCGAGTCTAAGGTATGGAAGCTAGATATGGAGGCCAATGATATGTGGATACAGATGGCATCAAAGATTAGAGAAGTAGCTAGAAAAGTACTTGGAGAGTCTAAAGGACATGGACCACCCTCAAAAGAGAGATGGTGGTGGAATGAGGAAGTACAAAAGGCAGTGAAGAGAAAAAGGGAATAGTATAAGAAATTACCTAAATGTAATAATAATGAGGCATATGAACAGTACAAGATAGCAAAGAAAGAGGCAAAAAAGGCAGTTAGTCAAGCAAGAGCACAGGCCTTTGAAAAGTTATATGAGAAACTTGGAACTAAAGAAGGGGAGAAAGATATTTATAGATTAGCAAGGAGTAGAGAAAGGAAATGTCAAGATCTCAATCAAGTTAGGTGCATTAAGGATAAAGAAGGAAAAGTGTTGGTGAAAGATGAGGACATTAAAGAAAGATGGAGAAATTATTTTAATGATCTCTTTAATAATAGTCAAAATGGTAATAGCGTGAATATAGATTATAGAACAATAGAAAAGAATGTAAATTATACTAGAAGGATTCGATCTTTAGAAGTAAAGGAAGCACTTAAGAGAATGAAGGTGGGTAAAGCCTGTGGACCCGATGAAATACCAATTGAAGTGTGGAAGTATTTGGAAGATATGGGAGTGGCATGGTTAACTAAATTATTTAATAAGATTCTAAACTCAAAGAAAATGCCTGATGAATGGAGGAAGAGTATTTTAGTACCTATTTTTAAAAATAAGGGAGACATACAGAGTTGCTCAAACTATAGGGGAATTAAACTCATGAGCCATACTATGAAGTTGTGGGAGAGGGTTGTGGAGCATCAACTACGTCATGATACTTCTATCTCTCTCAATCAATTTGGTTTCATGCCCGGTCGTTCAACTATGGAAGCGATCTTTCTCATTAGAAGCTTGATAGAGAAATATAGAGATGTGAAGAAAGATCTACACATTGATTTTATTGATTTGGAGAAGGCTTATGATAGTGTTCCAAGAGAGATCTTATGGAATGTGTTAGAACAAAAGAGGGTATCTATTAGGTACATACAAGTATTGAAAGATATGTGTAGAACGAGATGATTCTCCTTAATATCAATTAATCTGTACATGGGTATATATATACAATTGATTCCTATAATTGTGTTCTACTAATTAGGAAGAAATTCTAAATAATAAATCCTAAATAGGAATACAGAATACAGAATATACAGAGAAATAATATAGTGATTGACTTTCCATAACACTCCCCCTCAAGTTGGAGCATAGATGTTAATCATGCCCAACTTGTTACAAATGTAGTCAATCCTAGCTCCATTCAGAGCTTTTGTGAAAATATCTCCTAACTGCTCTCCAGTTTTGATGTGTCCTGTTGAGATGATCTGTTGTTGAATCTTCTCACGAATAAAGTGACAATCAATCTCAATATGTTTGGTCCGCTCATAAAATACCGGATTAGAAGCAATATGGAGAGCAGCTTGATTATCACACCACAATTTCGCAGGCAGGGAGGTCTTAAAACCTGTCTCATCTAGTAATTGAAGTATCCACATTACCTCACATATTGATTGTGCCATGGCTCTGTATTCGGATTCAGCACTAGATCGAGAAACTACACTCTGTTTCTTACTTCTCCAAGACACCAAATTTCCTCCAACAAAAACGCAATATCCAGTAGTTGACCTCCTGTCAACCTTAGATCCAGCCCAGTCGGCATCTGAAAAACATTCAATATTCAAATGCCCATGATTACCATATAGCAAACCTCTTCCTGGAGCGCCCTTCAGATAACACAAGATTTGTTCCAAGGCTTCCCAATGAGTAACAGTTGGGGAAGACATAAACTGACTTACCACACTAACGGCATAAGCAATGTCAGGACGAGTGACTGTAAGGTAGTTCAATTTTCCTACCAATCTCCTGTATCTCTCTGGATCTTCAAACAACTCACTATCCCCTGCTAACAGTTGTAAATTTGGAGTCATTGGTGCACTACAAGGCTTAGCACCTAATTTTCCTGTCTCTGTCAATAGATCGAGGACATATTTTCTTTGAGACAAGAAAATACCCTTCTTACTTCTCATAACTTCGATACCCAAGAAATACTTTAACAATCCCAAGTCTTTGGTCTGAAACTGAGTTTGGAGGAAGGTTTTAAGAGATGAAATACCTGCAGAGTCACTCCCAGTGATGACAATGTCATCCACATAGACTACCAGGAGGATTAGACCAGCCTCAGATTGCCTATAAAATACTGAGTGATCACACTTACTCTTTTGCATACCAAATTCCTGTACTGCTTCACTGAATCTCCCAAACCATGCCCTAGGACTTTGTTTCAAGCCATAAAGAGACTTCCGAAGCCTACAAACTTTACCCAACTCCCCCTGAGCAACAAACCCAGGTGGTTGCTCCATATACACCTCCTCCTGAAGATCACCATGAAGGAAAGCATTCTTGATATCCAATTGATGCAGGGGCCAATTATATGTAGCTGCTAAAGAGATAAACAAGCGAATAGAAGTAAGTTTAGCTACAGGAGAAAAAGTGTCAGAGTAATCAACCCCATATGTCTGAGCATATCCTTTTGCTACAAGGCGTGCTTTTAACCTAGCCACAGAACCATCAGGATGTACCTTTACTGTAAATACCCATTTGCAACCAATAGCTTTCTTACCAGTGGGCAAAGGCAACAGTTCCCATGTACCATTAGCATCTAAAGCCTCCATTTCCTCTTTCATAGCATCACACCAGCCAGGATGAGACAGTGCCTCACCAACAGTATTAGGGATAGGAACAGAGTCTAAAGAAGTAACAAAACACCGAGAACAAGAAGACAATTGATTATAAGAAACAAAAGAAGAGATAGGGTAAGTACATGAACGTTTACCTTTACGAAGAGCAATGGGTAAGTCTAGATCAGAATCATGATCAGAATGAGGTACTGGATCTCTCAACGAAGTAGCTGGTGGAGGATCTGAGTCAGGAATCTCCGATCTCCTGGAATAAACATGAACAACGGGAGGTCAAGTAGGTCTAGAGACAGAAGGAACAAGACGTGGGAGAGGACTAGACATTGGTTGGACAGTATATATTAAGAGATCATCCTCCTCCCCCTGACTCTCATACACAGATGATTGAGGAAAAAATGGAGTGGACTCAAAAAATGTGACATCTGCAGAAACAAGATAACGATTAAGAGTAGGAGAGAAACAACGGTACCCTTTTTGTAGCCGAGAGTACCCAAGGAAGACACATTTGAGAGACTTTGGATCCAATTTAGTAACCTGTGGATGAACATCACGCACAAAGCAGGTACAACAAAAAATACGGGGTTCAATAGGGAACAAAGATTTTGTAGGAAACAAAGCAGTATAAGGAATATCCCCATTAAGGACAGAAGACGGCATACGATTGATCAAAAAACATGCCGTAGAAACTGCATCCGCCCAAAAGTGTTTAGGAACTTTCATCTGAAAAAGAAGAGCACGAGTTACCTCAAGAAGATGCCGATTTTTCCTTTCGGCCACACCATTTTGGGATGGGGTATCCACACAGGAAGACTGATGAAGAATGCCATTTTGTGTCATATAAGACTGAAATTGTGCTGTAAAGTATTCTTTGGCATTGTCACTTCTTAATATGCGCACAGAAATATTAAATTGAGTTTTGATTTCATTACAAAAGGCACAAAAGATAGAAAACAACTCAGAACGATTCTTCATTAAATATAACCAAGTAACACGAGAGTAATCATCAACAAAAGTAACAAAATAACGAAATCCAGTTTTAGAAGTAACAGAACAAGGACCCCAAACATCAGAATGAACTAACTCAAAAGGGGATGAAGCCCGTTTATTGACTCTAGACACAGAAGGCAAACGATGATGTTTTGCAAACTGACACGACTCACATTCTAGTACTGATAAAGATCAAATCGAGGACATAGCTTCTTCATGATAGACAAAGAAGGATGACCCAATCTATAATGAGCTTCAAGAGGTGTTAAGGTACTGGAGCAAACAAGCGACCGCGGTACATGATTTTCCAGAATGTAGAGACCACCTGACTCACGTCCTCTACCAATAATCTGCTTCGTCGTAAGATCCTGAAACAAACACTGGTCAGGAAAAAAGGAAACAGAACAATTTAAGGTACGAGTAAGTTTACTAACAGAAAGTAGATTAAAAGAGAATTTTGGTAGACACAAAACAGATGACAAAGAAATTGACGAAGTCGGGTTCGCAGTTCCACAACCCATGACACAAGAAGTAGAACCATCAGCTAAAGTAACAGTAGAGGAATTGAGATTAGGCTGAAAAGTAGATAGAAGACTAGAATTACCTGTCATGTGATCTGTCGCACCAGAATCAATAACCCATTTGGATGAGGAAGACACAAGACATGTAGTGGATTTACCTGACTCAGCGATTGCAGTGATAGGGGAACTGGTAGGCTTTAGAGATGCCTGATACTGGGAAAACTGTGCAAAATCCTCTGCAGATACCAAAATAGTTTTCTCAGAGGAAGATATTGTAGAATCCTCTGCTGCCATATTTGCCATCTGTGATCGCTGATTTTTCCTTTGAAGTTGCGGACAATTATATTTTGTATGGCCAGGCTCATGGCAATAATAACAAATGACTCCTCTTGAGTCCTGATTAGAACTAGCCTCTCCATTACGCTGATTACTTCTGTTGCCTGTAATTCCTCCTCTACTTCCTCTTCTATTACCCTGTTGTCCATTTGGATTACGGCTAATAAGAGCACTACTTGCAGGCTGTGAAGATTGGGTACTCTCTGTACGAAGGACCCGTGTAAACGTTTCATGCAAAGAGGAAATCTCAGAACTGGAGAGAATCTGAGATTTAGCAGTCTCATACTCTGAAGGAAGGCCTGCAAGAAAACTCATATGACCAGTTGCTCCGTTGGGCTCTTTGAACTTTCACATCAGGATTAAAAGGCAACAATACATTAAGTTCCTCATATACCCGTTTAAAATCCATAAAATAAGCCGTGAGAGACTTATCCTCTTTCTCAGCACGGTAGAATGCCTTACAAACATCATAAATACGGGAGATATTCCCTTTACCAGAATACAAAAAATCTAAGTAATCCATCAATTCCTTAACAAATTCACAGTGATTAATTAAACTAATTACCTCACTGTGAATCGAGTTCCGAAGCTGCAAAAACAACCGAGCATCCTCTCTTAGCGGGTTTGTCGTGTATCATCCGTAGGTGGATCTTTAGTAAGGTGATCATCCTTATCAATGCTACGCAAATAGACCCTAACAGTCTTACTCCACTCCAGGTAATTCGAACCATTAAGTTTGTGTTCCGTGATCTTAGTCATCACCGGAATCACATCAGAAATAATATTCTTATTGTCTGCCATTTGTTGAGACAGAGAAAACTAACCGAAACGCTAATCCAAAGTGCTTACAGCAGCAAAATAACCCAAAATCACAAATCAAGTAAATACCGAAATAGGATCTGAGAGCCAAACCTCAGGAGGGTTGAGGCGACGCTGGCGATATTGATCGGAGTCGAAACGGCCGGTCGGCGGCTAAGGTCTCTCCTGAGCTGGGTGGTGAGAACAAATAGTCACCCTAGATAGATGACCTGCTCTGATACCATGTAGAACGAGATGATTCTCCTTAATATCAATTAATCTGTACATGGGTATATATATACAATTGATTCCTATAATTGTGTTCTACTAATTAGGAAGAAATCATAAATAATAAATCCTAAATAGGAATACAGAATACAGAATATACAGAGAAATAATATAGTGATTGACTTTCCATAACAATATGTATGAAGGAGCAACTACTATTGTGCGCACAGTGGGAGGGGACACAAGTGATTTTCCGATCTCAATTGGATTACACCAAGGATCAGCCATAAGCCCTTACCTTTTTACATTAGTTTTAGATGAACTGACGAAACATATACAAGAGAGTATTCCTTGGTGCATGATGTTTGCGGATGATATTGTTCTGATAGATGAGACACGAGAAGGAGTCAATAGGAAGCTAGAACTTTGGAGAAGTACTCTAGAGTCAAAGGGTTTTAAGTTAAGTAGAACGAAGACAGAATACATGCATTGTAAGTTCTGTGAAAGCCAAACTGGTGATAGGGAAGGAGTTAGTTTGAGTGGGGTGGTACTGTCCCAAAGTAATCACTTTAAATATCTAGGCTCAGTCCTTCAAGTAGATGGGGGATGTGAGGAGGATGTTAGTCATAGGATTAAAGCCGGATGGTTGAAGTGGAGACGTGCCACGGGAGTTTTATGTGATCGTAAGATTCCCAATAAATTAAAAGGAAAATTTTACCGCATGTACCATACGACCGGCTATGTTATATGGTAGTGAGTGTTGGGCCTTTGAAAGAGTCGTATGCATCTAAGATAAGAGTTGCAGAGATGAGAATGTTAAGGTGGATGAGTGGCCATACTAGACTAGATAAAGTCCGTAATGAGAGTATCAGAGAAAAGGTATGAGTGGTGTCAATTGAAGATAAATTGAGAGAAGGGAAATTGAGGTGGTTTGGTCATGTGAAGCGTAGACATACGGAGGCTCCAGTTAGACAAGTAGAGCACATTAGGTTAGAGGATAGAAAGAAAAAAAGGGGTAGACCTAAATTAACTTGGAGGAGAGTAGTACAACATGACTTAGAAGCATTACACATTTCTGAGGATTTAACCCAAAATCGTTCAGAGTGGAAAAAGCGAATCCATATAGCCGACCCCAAATTTTTGGGATAAAGGCTTAGTTGAGTTGAGTTGAATTGATTTATTTAAGTGTATCATGGTTAGCATGCACAATGATCTGTTGTAATACCGTGATAATAAATGTATATTTACGTCTATCTTTCGCGAAACAATAGCAGAACTTCAAGTGAAAAGGATACCACTAGAGCTCTGACAATGTCACCAGGGCGAAATGATAAGTGCATATCCACTTTGCCAATCTCAGTAGCTCTTACATCTTGTTGCCTGTTAAAATAAAGAGTTTGAGATCACATACAACTAAGCTCCCAAAATAACGCATCCTATTGTAATTCTAATGAAACGGAGGATTAGTGCAAATGCAAGACGGAATAATACAATTATTCTATTGTGTTAATGGTATGAAGATTACTAGGAGTCCTATACAAACTACAGTTTTTTATTTCCACAAGGCATCAACTCAACATGATAATGTTTTACTTAACAGATGAAACTGAACTACATACCTTATTATGCCAGTAAACTTTTCTCACACAGACTTGGGACCAAGACACATAATGTCAGCTGAAGCCATTTTAGCCATCACTTTAGTAACCTATCCAAATTGTAAGGACCAAAATAAGATTTATTTATTTCTAAATGAACCTTATAAGGTGAAGTAATCTCATTAACAATTTATTTCTACATGAACCTTCATGGGCAGCGGTGGATTTACAATGGGGGTTTGTATAGGTAGAATATTTTTAATATTTTCAACTAAATTTAAAAATTTTGTCCCCATAAAATTTATTAATTTTGCCCCCACTAAATTTATCAATTATGGCCCATAGTTCACTTATTCTTTTAAGTTGTTTATTTATTGTACTTAGACTAAATACAAATCATTATTTTAATTTTAGTTAGAATGCTAGAAAAAATTAGAAAATAAATAGAATTACCACTAAATTAGATTAATTTATTCATTGCAATATATATTTTTGCCAGGTTCAAACTTATATGTGTCAATCTTCATCCTTAAACTAAAGAAAAAAAATTTTTCTATGCATATTATAAAATCTTTATATTTATTACATATTAGTTTTTTTCTCAATTATCTTTCCAACAAAAAAACTTTCCCTAAAGAATTAAATTCACTCTCACGTGAAAATTCAAATAGTTAATTACACAATAATAAATGGCTTATCAGATGATGGATTCAAAAAAAATGGAAATTCAACAATTCATAAAATATATAAAAAATTCTAATAAGCTTTATTAGTTTTATTCTTGATATTTTTCATATTACTGATGGATGGGTATGAAAAGGGATGTAGCTGATTTTGTCTCCAAATGCCTAACTTGTCAGTAAGTGAAGGCAGAGCATCAAGTACCAGCTGGTTTGTTACATCCATTGCCAATATCTGAGTAGAAATGGGAATAGATAACTATGGATTTTGTGATGGGACTTCCGAGGACACAGAAGAACCATGATGCAGTATGGGTCATAGTTGACAGACTGACCAAGTCTGCTCATTTTCTGTCAGTCCGAATGGACTATAGCCTGGAGAGATTGGCCAAATTGTACATAGATAAGGTTGTAAGGTTACATGGAGTGCTAGTATCAATTGTATCTGATAGAGATCTTATGTTCACTTCTAGATTCTGTGGTAGTCTTCAGAAAGCCCTAGGAACTAGGTTGAACTTCAGCACGGCATTCCACCCACAGACAGATGGTCAGTCTGAGAGGGTAATACAGATATTAGAGGATATGCTAAGGGCTTGTGTAATTGAGTTTGAAGGTAATTGGGATACACACTTGCCTCTGATTGAGTTTGCTTATAACAACAACTACCAATCAAGCATTGGGATGCCTCCATATGAAGCTTTGTATGGCAGAAAGTGCAGAACTCCTTTGTGTTGGGATGAAGTGGGCGAAAGAAAGATGATTGGGCCAGAAATTGTTCAGCAAACAGAGGAGAAAATTAGATTGATCAAAGATTGACTCAAGGCTGCAGCAGACCATCAAAAGTCCTACATTAATCTGAAGAAGAGAGATATTGAATATGCAGTGGGTGAAAAAGTATTCCTCAAGGTTTTCCCTTGGAAGAAAATTATGAGATTTGGCAGAAAAGGAAAACTAAGTCCTCGTTTTATCGGACCATATGAGGTTCTGGAAAGAGTGAGTCCTTTGGCATATCGTTTGGCACTACCTCCAGAGTTAGAGAAGATACATAACGTCTTCCATGTATCCATGTTGAGGAGGTATAGATCAGACCCATCTCATGTACTACCAGTAGCAGAGATTGAAGTAAATCCATACCTCACATATGAGGAAGAACCCATAGAGATTCTAGCTTATGAGGTGAAGCAGCTGAGGAACAAGCAGATACCGCAGGTAAAAGTGCTGTGGAACCATCACTTAGGCCAGGAAGCTACTTGGGAACGAGAAGCGGACATGAGGAAATAGTACCCACAGCTATTCAGAGACTAATACCAGGTAAAATTTCAAGACGAAATTTATTTTAAGGGGGGAAGAATTATAACACCCCTATATGCATAGTCTGGCATATTACACTGTTTCGGAGATAGGTGTCGGTCCGGACAATTAAGGGGATTAGAACCACATTTAAGACACTTAGAAAAATTCTGAATGAAAATAAATAGTGATTGCCAGATAGTTAAGTATAAATAAGAAAAACAGAGCATAAAAGGTTAAATGAGCCAAGGGTCACAGCGATGGGTGACCTTACCGAAAAGTGACTACGATGTCAGTCCTAACCCTACTTTTGAACCGGAAAATGTGACGCCGCGATCCTAAGGACTATTGCGAACCTAGCAGAAAAGAGAAACTCACAGAAAAGAGCTGATAAATAGGTCAAATAATTAGGTCAGAAATTCGGAAGAAGTATCAAATTATTTACAAACCGAATCAGACCGGCAAGGGGCAAATTGGTCAGTTCACCCCTAGAGGTGACTCCTTACCTAACTGTCCAATAAAATTAAAGAAACGAAAATTTCAGAATCTAGAATTAAATTAAAGAACAATAGAAAAATTAAGGGAAAAGGAAAAACAATGAAAATTGATTTTATTACATCATTTAGGTGACATCATGTATGATGTCAAAATGAAATTTTAATTATTGGAATTTTTGACCAAGTCAAAATTAACTTAAATTAGACATAAAATACATAAAAATTAAAGGAAAAATCACTTGTCTTACCCCAAGAGTTTCGGCCAACTCCTCCCTCACTCCCACCTCCATTTCCATCCTCCATTAAAGCTTGATGCAAGCTTTTAATCCCATAAATTAGCCCTAAATTCCCCATAATTACTCTATAAATCCTTGCTATCTTCACTTGAGAAGAAGATTGAAGAGGAAAAAGAAAGGAGAAAAGGGAAGAATTGAGGAATTGGAAAATCAAACAAAGGTTAGTGAGCTAAACTTGTAATCTCTAGTTTAATTTATGTGTTTCTAGTAAATGCAACTTAGAATTGATGAAAGAAATGAAATAAATCAAGTGGGAGGACTCATAGTGAAATTCGGCCAGCAATAGGGGGGGTAGAAATTTCATGATTTGATGAAATTGAAGTGTTAATTAGGTTGAATGAAGTATGCAGATTAAAGATCTACACTTTGATTTCATTAAAGTGAATAAAAATTAGAATTAGGGTTCTTGAGTGTTGAAATTGGGAGAAAAATTGGAGAAAATGGTCAATTGATGCAAATGACCTTAATTGAGGTTAGAAATGGTCAATTGGGACCAATTGTGATGTGTTTGAATGAGTGGAAACAAAATGCAATTCGGATTGGGTAGGGTTCTTTATTAATTTACCATAAGAATCATTAACTAATTAAAATACCTTTATTTCTTTCCTATTTTAACTAGAACATATAATTGTCAAATCAAACAGATTATATTAATATACATTAATTACATTAATGGATCGACTGTAAACTATATATAGTGTTGAGTGAGGCTTGTTAGAGCTTAAGAAGTTGAGCATAGGAAAAAAGAAATCCATCCGCCCTCTTTAAACTTTGTTGCAGCATCATAAACCTACTACGAGTTCAGAGATTTATTCTTGATCATCGCTTTAATTCATGTAAGTGGTTGTCTTTATTGTTTCACCTAGTTTAAAAGGAGTAGGGAAACAAAAAAAAAAAAAAAAAAAAAAAAAAAAAAAAAAAAAGAGCAAATAAAATATTCTAAGCTTCGCAATTTCTTCAGTATCAGCCTTATCATCCCTTTGGCACTTGGGGTTGAAATTGTATTATGTGAACTCAAAAGCAAAACTGCATTTTTTTTTTCAAATCTTTAAAAATTGTGCTCTCTATTCTATTGAAATGTAAAAGAAATAAAAGCATAAACATCTATAGAATTAAAGCAATTCTAAGCCTGCGAGTATTTAGACTTGGACTTTCAAATAATAGGACACAATATCACTATGTTGACAGGGAAAACCTCTATATAAAAAATAAAGAAAAAGGAACTCATATATAATGAGACAATTAAAACCCAATTTTTTACTCTTCTTCGACTATTTCCAGAAAACATGGTAATGACATAAATACTTGTGATTCGTACATTCGAGCAAAAAAACATGCTTGCTGATGTTTTTTATTTGGCTGAATCAGTTCAATAATCCAAAATGGAACAATTATTTACCTGCTGTGCTCTCTGCAGATACAACACCTAACTAATTCTTGGCAGTAGAAAGGTGATAAGCCCGTGCATCTCCAAGGGACAGCTATTTAGTATCAAAGAAAACTTTATACGGTAACGACTAACTTTAAAAGTCAGAGTAAATACAAATTGATGTAATAACATAAAGAATTTAAGAACAATCATAAAATGCAATCAGATGAGAATGAGAGAGAGAATAAAAAGGAGGGGGAGGGGTAGAGGGGCCAAACTTCTAATTTGGGATAATCCACAGAATAGACCCTTTTTCTGCCACATATGCTCAATTCAACAATTCCCTGGTTATGCGCTTGAACTAAGAGCAACTAGTATGGTCCACCAAGACATTTCACTCCTATGCAGTCAATAAAGCTAGCATGCCAGGATGTACCTAATTCCCAAGATTAAAAACTCTATTTTTGTTTTATCCAAGTTTCCTCCACGAATTCCTCCTCCCTTCCTCTAAACTCTACGTAAAACCATTGATATGGATGTCTGCAAGAACCCATTGACATCATGGATAAACCATTGCCCTTTCCAGCTGTGACATGTCCATATGTCCCCAGTCATAATGTTGTTATAATCCAGTAATATTAGTTTGTGATATAGGATATCAAGAGTGTCACATGTATACTCTTAATTATTCCACCTCAATTATTAAAACTGTCAATAACTATTATAATTCAATAAATTTTTTTATTTGGAACCAACTTGTCCAAGCATTTAAACCACACACACACAGAAAAAAATAAAATAAAATTGCATGATTTATTTAAGTGTATCATGGTTAGCCTGCACAATGATCTGTTGTAATACCGTGATAATAAATGTATATTTACATCTATCTTTTGCGAAACAATAGCAGAACTTCAAGTGAAAAGGATACCAATAGAGCTCTGACAATGTCACCAGGGCGAAATGATAAGTGCATATCCACTTTGTCAATCTCAATAGCTCTTACATCTTGTTGCCTGTTAAAATAATGAGTTTGAGATCACATACAACTAAGCTCCCAAAATAACGCATCCTGTTGTAATTCTAACGAAAAGGAGGATTAGTGCAAATGCAAGACGGAATAATACAATTATTCTATTGTGTTAATGGTATGAAGATTACTAGGAGTCCTATACAAACTACAGTTTTTTATTTCCACAAGGCATCAACTCAACATGATAATGTTTTACTTAACAGATGAAACTGAACTAAATACCTTATTATGCCAGTAAACTTTTCTCGCACAGACTTGGGACCAACACACATAATGTCAGCTGAAGCCATTTTAGCCATCACTTCAGTAACCCATCCAAATTGTAAGGACCAAAATAAGATTTATTTATTTCTAAATGAACCTTATAAGGTGAAGTAATCTCATTAACAATTTATTTCTACATGAACCTTCATGGGCAGGGGCGGATTTACAATGGGGGTTTGTATAGGTAGAATATTTTTAATATTTTCAACTAAATTTAAAAATTGTCCCCATAAAATTTATTAATTTTGCCCCCACTAAATTTATCAATTATGGCCCATAGTTCACTTATTCTTTTAAGTTGTTTATTTATTATACTTAGACTAAATACAAATCATTATTTTAATTTTAGTTAGAATGCTAGTAAAAATTAGAAAATAAATAGAATTACCACTAAATTAGATTAATTTATTCATTGCAATATATATTTTTGCCAGGTTCAAACTTATATGTGTCAATCTTCATCCTTAAACTAAAGAAAAAAAAATTTTTCTATGCATATTATAAAATCTTTATATTTATTACATATTAGTTTTTTTCTCAATTATCTTTCCAACAAAAAAACTTTCCCTAAAGAATTAAATTCACTCTCACGTGAAAATTCAAATAGTTAATTACAGAATAATAAATGGCTTATTAGATGATGGAATAAAAAAAAATGGAAATTCAACAATTCATAAAATATATAAAAAATTCTAATAAGCTTTATTAGTTTTATTCTTGATATTTTTCATATTTATTTTGATTTGAATACATGTGTATAGTGTTATATACTTAACGCATATTGCCCCCAGTGAATAAATTTTCTGGATCCGCCACTGTTCATGGGTCTTTCAGATGCAAAAGATGAATAACCTTAAAGAGTTAAGACATAATAAGAAACTCACTCGGGCAATGACAACATAACCAGGCTCTGGAACAGCACCCTGAGCCTTGTGTCCAATTACTTCCACAATTGATCTGTGAAATTATTAGAATCATCAACAATAATAATGCAAAATACACTAAGGCGTACACTTCAGTTAAATTAAAGTATAAAGTTCAAAAACTTGAGAATTTGTGTCTGCTTTCACAGCAGACCTTAATTTTCATTATATTATTAATTTATTTTCTCCAACTTCTCAATAACCAAAGAAAGCAAAAAGGCACAAAATTTTGCTTTTATTTCCACATTCCTGCATTTAAAAATTTTCATTCCAAGGCTGATTTAAAAAAAAAAAGATTTCGTCTTCTCTTGCGTTGTTCTAAGCAACCGACTAATGCATAAGGGACCCGAATTTTAGGGCATTTAACCCCGCCACCGCACCCACCCCACCGAACCCCACCGACCCCCCCACCCCCAAAAACAACTCCCTTCTTACTCGTCACTCCAAGCAACCCCAAAAAACTTTACCATGAATTAAGAACAGAGAAAAGATTCAAACATCAAAAAAGCAAAACCAAAACAAAATTCTCTTTCAATTCACATAAACCACAGAAGCGAGTGCACAAAAATGCAAAGAAGATTTGAATTTATCTGATTTTCCCCATTTCACTCATCACCCAAATAGCTCAATTGAACATTGAAGTTAAAAACAATAACATAATGATAGGAACACAAAGAAGTTAGCAGCATTGAACCTACGATAAAGTAAATGAAATAACGTAAAAAGCAAGAAAACCCTTGTTAGCAAGGGACAGAGTGATTAGAGACCTGGTCGGGAGAGTCCGGGGGAGGTGATAGAGTGCGGCGGAGACCAGTGAGGGAGGAGTAGACGTAGAGGATTTCAGTGTTACGATAGGGTGTCAAGTAGGCACCTTTCCCTGGTTTCACTTCAGCTGCTCTCCCTAACACCTCTCCTGACTCCTGGTGTCGCCATCTCTTCTTCTTGTTCTTCGTCTTGCATTCTCTCTGATTCTGTCTCTGTCTGATTCTCTTCTAGATGGAAACGGGTAGGCAGGTTACTCGTGAAAATACCTTATTAATTTAGCATTAGAATTATTAACTAATTAAAATACCTTTTAACTTATTTCTATTCTAATTACAAATACATAATTATCAAATCAAACATATTATATTAACTAACATTAATTGCTCACTACACTTGTATTTTTTGTTTTATCCAAGCTTCCTCCACGAATTCCTCACCCCTTCCTTTAAACTCTACATACAAATATTTTCAATTTCAATCTAATTTAAAAATGTGAAAAAAAAAGTTATCATTTTTTTTTTTACAAAAACGATGATGAGATTTTTAAATTTTTAAAAATATGACATTATTTCATAAGACAATTATTTAATTATTATTTTAAGGTTTTCTATTAAAATAATAATATTATAAAAAAATTTTAAGTGAGAGAAAAGTAATTTATTTTTTTAATTGTAAATTAATCATTAATTAATTTATAATATATTTATATTAACCTATTTGAACAAGAATTCACTATTCACATTGTCTAGGGCTATTATTACTATGTTTAGTAAATTTATAGATAGATATCAATAAATTTATTCAAATAAAATCCTAATATTGAAAGGATTATAAAATCCCATATCAATTAAAACTCTTACATTGATTATTAAATTATATTTTACGTATAAATTATAATTTTTAAAAAGTATTTTATATGTATATACACGCACATAACAAACAGTATTAAATGATATTATGCATATTACAAATAAAAACACATAGTCTAAAATTAAAAATTAAATTATTAAATGTTTTTATTATTAATTTATAGGTAGGATGAACTTTACGGACTTTGTGACGTTAATTCTTATCTGCGTTTAGTAAGTTTGGAACTAAGAAGAAGAATAAAAGCTAAGTAAAAGATACAATCAAATAAAATCCTAATCTTGAAGGGATTGTGATATAGTTAAAGTTTCTACATTGATTATTAATTTACCATAAGAATCATTAACTAATTAAAATATATTTATTTCTTTCCTATTTTAATTAGAATATATAGTTGTCAAATCAAACAGATTATATTAATATACATTAATTACATTAATGGGTCCGTTGTAAACTATATATAGTGTTGAGTGAGGCTTGTTGGAGCTTAGGAAGTTGAGCATAGAGAAACGTCTCGGAAAGAAGAAATTCATCCGCCCTCTTCAAACTTTGTTGAGAACAGCAATTGCATTCTATCCCAGCATGACCTATCTGAATTGAGTATATTATATAGATGTTTATGCCTCATTACTGGTTGAAAGTTTTGATTTTTTTTTCCCTTGTAGAGAAGAGAAAAAACCTAAGATGGCGAGAGCTTTTCCTTATGATTTTGATGATGATGGGTATTTCGATAGAATGGTGGAAAAGGCTAAAGTTGAGTCTGCTGCAATCAAGTTGCTTGCAGAAGATATTATGTTTGCTTTTATGCAACGCCTTAGAGAAGAAACCATGAGAAGTAAGGACCTGCTTGCTGCTTATGTACCCAAAGGAAGGAGGGGCTCCCATGGAGTGCGCAGAGTTATCAACATATCTCGTCCTCCTTTTTTTTCTTCTTCTTCTTCTTTACTTGCCCATGTAAAGGCTTCTCAAAGCTTGATCGAGAACAAGAAAAAGAAGCGATCCTTTGAAAGTGTCAATACTACTACTGAAGTTCATCAACAAAAGAAAAGGAAATCGCTGAAGAAAACCTACAGCAAGAGGCCTGAGAGACTCGATTTTAAAAAACTGCACTTAGATCCACCACCGGATTTGTCTCGTGAATGGAGAGCTAAAATTGAAAACAAAGGAGGCATTGATATTAAGTTGGTGATAATGAAACAGATGTTTCCTACAGATTTAAACACTCACCATGATCGTCTCTCAATCCCCTTCAACCAGATAAAAAATTCTGATTTTCTTAATGAGAAGGAGAAGAAGAAGTTAGAAAAGCAAGAGAACATATCTGTTACAGTCATGGAACCTTGTGGTGAAGAGTCTCAATTGTGTCTTAGGAAGTGGAATTTGGCAATTACCAGTTCCTATGTGTTGACTAGTTGGAATAAAGTTTTGGCGAGGAAGGAGTTCAAGCAAAACGACGTCATCCAGCTTTGGTCATTTAGGGTCCAAGAAGAACTCCATTTGGCACTCATTAAGGTTGCCTTGGATGGAGGGAATAATGGTGATGGTGATGGTGCTGGTGTTGGTGCTACTGCAAGTGCAGGTGCAAGTCACAGTATCACGGAGAACCAAGATGGTGATGGTGCTGCTGCTACTGCTGGTGCAAGTCACAATATTATGGAGAACCAAGATGGTGCCGGTGCAAGTGCAAGTCATATTAATGTGGAGAACCAAGAACAAGATTAATTAATTAGAGGGTTTCAAATTTTCATCGTAGTTTTGCTTGCTTATGAAGGTTAATACTTATCTAGTTGCTTTATTTACATTTAATTGTCGTTAAGTAGTATTAATTTTTTGTTTAGTTTAAGCAAATATGGCGTGTAATTGGGAGTTTTGTCTTCTTTCTTTTTAATCTTGTACCTTTCCTAATAATATTTTTATTAAGTTTCTACAATTATACATCTATGATCTCATTTATGAAGTAATTCTATTGCATTGATATTTTTTAATCACTGTAGAGGATATAGATAAATTGAATTTTTACAGGAAAATTTTTAAGTTGCATTCTTTGTACAATGAGTTAATTTTAACAATCAATTTATATTAATTTTTATATAAATTTTACTATATGATGAATTCGTTACATAACTAAAAAAATTTACCAATTAGTTTGTCATATATGACCTTTTAAATAGTTTCCAGTTTATATAGCTTGAAAAAACATAACTGCACTATTTGATCTCCTTTTCAGTCTTTTTAAGTAAAATTCCTGTTGTGAGCAAGTGAAGAGGTTAGATGGAAAGTGAATTAAGAAATTTTTATATGACTGATTAATTTAATTAGTAGCTAAATTAAAATCAAAATAGTAAAAGATTTGCAGTGACTTCAGTATCATTATTAATAAATCCTAATTTTGAAGAAATCCAATACCAAATCCACTGAATTTCCATTGTAGTTAGTGTCATTAATCGCAACTAAAAATACCCCTAATCTTGTCCTTGTCTTTCCTTCCTCTCAAGAAAATAGTTGTCAAAGTTAATACCTTGAGAATCAAGTTACAATCTTTCTCTATCTAATTCTTGTTTAACTGACCCCAGATGCCAATCTTATTGCTACAGTTCTTGACATTTTTGCTAGAGAAGAGAGAAATTAATTAAGATGGCGAGAGTTCTTGCTGATATGATGATGGTGGGAGTTTTGACAGAACAACATTTACAATGATCCAACAAACTCTCTACAACTCAACATTCTCATTGAAGAAATTGAAAGGAAACAAGGAAATAAAATTTGTGAAGCCCCCTGGATTCAATCCCCTTGCAGAAGAAACTCTTCCCCTTTATTGAAAAGAAATTCTCTCCATATCCCATATTGTCATTCCTCTACCCCTTTTATAACCTAATATCTCCACACGCCTTCTTACACTAATTTCCAAGTCTTCCTCTATCAACCATCTTCACAAATCTTCTGTTAGTAACAGACTATCGTTTCTTCCCCTTCCATTCTGTTAGAGCTCATTTTCCCTCTTCTGGAATAGACTTTAAATGCTCTAGGGTCTGGCTCTTTGTCAATCCCCTTATCATTTTCTCTGTAAGCAAACAAGTTGTATAATTTCCACAAGTCAAGGAGAAACAGAATCAAAATAGGAATTTAGTCCAAGAGCCCAAAAATGGAAAAACAGCAATCAACAACCTAAGCAGAAGTGGTGTATCCCTTATTATTCTCGTCCGACTCATTTTGCCTTTGGTTTGTTGCTTTGGGAGCTCATCTGCCTTTTGTCTTGGCGTCTCCCGGGGAACCTTATAAGTGGCATCTAGCTCATCCCATCCACCAAACTTACGCACTCTTTTGCCACTGTTTTTATATGAAACACCATCAGCTGCCATCCACGATTGATAACTTCCTTTTTCCTCTTGAGACTTATTTTCTTCTCGTCTCCTGCTTGTTTCTCCCCTTTTGAATTTGGATGATCTAACAAATGTTTTCTTCTTAGTCCTTCCGGTTTCAGTTTTGGGTCTAGGCCTGCTGACCTTATCCATCAGTGCAGAGAGTGCTGTCTGTCCTAGTGGAACAGCTAATGCCATTAAGAAAGCACTAGGGCCCGTTCCCAGCAGCAATGATATACCAATGGCGGGAACCATCCAACCAAAAGCTCTAATCACCTGCATTAAAGGAAAAAATATCATGACATTGTCTAGTCAATTACGCCAAACATAATCTCGAATTATCAACGTTTCAAATCAATAAGCAGAAGCCTCAAATTGATTTCATTTCCACTCATAGCTTCAAGAATTATCCTATTCTTTCACTTTTGATGGTCACAGGATCATACCTGGAATAAAAAAAAAATTGCTAAATTATAGATTTCTCTTAAAACTACAAAGCTCCACAAGTCATGTTTACTTCGGGTTTAGCAAATTACTGTGAATTTGAAGCTATAGTTCAAATCCAAGCTAACGTTAGCTTATTGTCAGATTAATCACTGAAATTTGTCGTTACAATTCAGATTTCTCAAACTCTACCTATTCAAGCCATGAAACTAATCCAGAAGTAAGGGGTAAAAGAAAATCAACATCCAATTATAACATTACCATAATTAGTTTAAATAACCTAGCTTGAAAAATTATCAAGGATATGAAGGAAAAGCTGTCACCTTGAAAATCCAGAAGCCATCCTCCTCATCATCATCGACCCATATATCCTCGTCGTCATTAGACCACCAGATTCTCTGCTTCTCACCACCACTGAACCCAAACTCATCGTAGTCATCATCACCGTCGGTGTAAAGCTCATCTTGGAGATTAATTTTGACGCGGCCAGCTGATGATGAAGTACACCACGAGTTCTTGGGGACAGTAGTGGCAATTGGCCAAGTAGTATCAGCGAATTTGTTAGGGTTTAGAAGTGGCTGTGATGGTGGCGTAGTGAAGGAGAGCTGAAGGAGGAGGTAAGTTCCCATTTGTGGGATTATTGTTTAATCGATCATGTTCTATGTTGAAAGCTTTTGGATTATTGGCCTTAAAAGCACCGAACGACACAGCGTTTCTCCAGATTCAAAATCAGATTCTGCAATTAATTTTTCATTTTATTTATGAGAAATTCTGGTAATTTATGCACTCATCAAATCAGAAATTAATATGTTATTCAAATCATCGCAGATCTTTTTAAAAATGTGATACAGCTCACTTATAAATATAATATTATTCTAATTTCAGATTAATTGAGTGTATAAAATTATATTTGGGTGTAAGTAATTATTTTTTTTTTTATTTTTCTTCTTTGAATACTAGTTTTTTTTTTTTTTTTAACTGCAATAACATTACAAGACCCCATGGGCATCAGCATCACAAACAACCTTAAGGGAATGAGGAAAAACTGCTATCTAATTACAAGGTAACTTATGAATGTACCTAAGGCTGGCCAACAAATGAGCTGTTGCATTAGCCTTCCTCTTAACAAAAGAAAACCTGACTTGAGAAAAATGCACAATAAGAGATTGAATGGCGTGAACAGTAGCTCGAATTTCCCAATTACACCCAGTCTTCCCATTTGTTAAAGCTGAAATTAAAGTAGCTGAATCAGATTCTAAAATAATTGATTCTATACCCATATCTTTGGCTAAAAGGACTGCTTGCAGCATCGCTATTGCCTCAACCGCCAAAGGAGAAGAGCTCAAAATTCTTGTAGTCAAAACATCAACCACTCTACCTTGATAATTTCTCACAATGATAGTTGCCACTGGCTCAGGCATCCCTTCTTTCCAAGCAACATCAACGTTGAACTTCAACCAACCTCATGGGGGAGATCGCCACCTATCCTCCTGTAATTGACCAATTGTAGGACTACTGTCTCTTACAACTTACATTTAAGACATATTAACAGTTCTCAATTCTGCTGACGAAAAATAGAATTGATGGCCTGTAATTTTAGGATTGGGCTGAATATGATCAAACACTGCTTTATTTCTAGATTTCCATATGCATCAGCATGTTATAGCCACAGATATCCCTACCTCCTGAGATATTTTCCCTTCTGCCATACTTTCCATAACACAAGACCACCATCTTGCAAAAGACGGAAACCCAATAGAACTTAGTTCAAAACCAACAAGACTGATAAACTAAGATGCACGTGCATAATCACACCAAAACATAGCATGCTCCACTGATTCATTGCTCATGTTACAAATAGAACATGTAGGATCTGTATTCCCCTGTGATTTAACTTGAAGAGCAGTAAGCATAGCTCTCTAGATAAAGACTTTTATCTTCGGGAGTAAAGGCAAGTTTCACGTTCTTTTCCAGACTATAACAGAAATTTAATGTGAACGAGCAGGCCTATTAGCTCCATTTGCAGTGCTTCTAGATACTAGAAGTTTACATCCAGATCTCACAATATAGCTACCTAAATGCTCAAAGCGCCAACAAGAAGAATCCTCACACCCTCGAGGGCCTACAAGGATCTGAAGAATAGCCCGAGCTTCCTCTGGGTTGAATAATTGGCAAACAACATCATGCCGCCACTCCAAAGCTTCATGATCAATAATATTTGCAACCCAATTCACTTGCAGAGGACAATGGGCAGGTCTAGATGCTTTAAAACCCAGGAGGTTTGGAACCCAAGGATCTTCCCAAATTAGAGTACTCTGCCCATCACCGATATTATACTGGAAGCCTTGCTTTAGCACATCTCTCCCCTCAAGCAAACTCTTCCAAATTCAAGAACTTTTCCGAGATTTAGTTGCCTGCCAGAAATTAAAGTGAGGAAAATACAAACCTTTGATCACTCTTGCCGTCTTACAAATTATTCTGCACACTTCGTATATGTAAGGGTGAGAATTAAAAAAATAACACGGTCTTCTTCTCCAAAACAAATAATTTTTGCAAACTCAATCAATATCAAATGCTTAATTTTTTACTCGTTATCTTCCATTCACTCAATCTTAGTCTTTTCTTCAACAGTCTCATCACTCACTTAACCTGCCATCCCAAGGGCTTGTTGCTGATAGCAATGGCGATAGTATGGATTCCTTTCCGACATGCGATGGCGGTTGATGGGTTCATGGTGGCTTGTGAAGGATCTCTACATGGCATTTGATGGCAATGGTAAGCTAGGTTTTTTTTATGGTTCTTGATAGTGAAGGGGAGCACTTCATGGTGAGGTGTCATTGATGGCCGCGACTGATGGGTCTCCTCGTGGTAAGTGTCACGGACTGGGAGTTTACTTCTACGGGAGTCTACATTTGTTGGGTTACATAAGGCGTAGGTGATTGCAGGGATAAGCTAGATTCTTTCATGGTTCTCAATGGCTGCTACTGTTGCATCTCTTTTTGATTCTGATGATGATGGGGGAAGAGGAGACGAATGGCCAAGTTTCAATTACCATCATCCATTGCCAACACACTCTGAAGCTATTTGATGAAAGTCCTCTGTGATTTTGAAGAAGAGGTATCAACATACTCTGATTGTTCAAATTAATTGAAAAAGAGGAGGCTTAAACAACACACTGGTTGCTCAAATTAATTAAAAAAGAGGAGGCTCAAATTGATTAATTGAAGACGAGATGCACTTTACAATAAAGAAATTGTTTGAAAATTTGTTGTACTATTGTTGATTAATTTGATCTATATTTGCTAATTCTGTTTTGCTTTTGAGATCTTGAATTTTTTTTTTATTAGTAAAAAAAAAAAAAAAAACCTTTTTATTTTGTTCATAGGCGCGCATCAATCACGCCTAATTTTCTTTCAAGATTTGGGTTAAATTGCTCTTAATCCAAAGTTATGGGTTTATTGGATTCAAAAGTTTATTTTGGATTTTTTGGGACATGCTTCAAAACTTTAGGGGCAAAATTGATCTTTTTCCCAGTAAGGAGCATGTTTCTATTTTGGAGCAATTTTTCCTTTTTCTGCAAACATTTTTATATTTTTTGAATTAAAAAAAAAATTATCTTATGCCGCTTCCAAAGAAGTTGATGTTTAGTATTTTTAGTTAATAATTGTTAATTCAAATTCATTGAAATATAAAGTAATTGTTGTTAATAAATCTTAATGGTAGATTTAATTTTTAAAATGTAAAAAAAAAAATTACAAAAAGGATGATGAGATTTTTAAATTTTTAATTTTTGACATTATCTCGTAAGACAATCACTTAATTATTATTATTATTGTTTTAAGGTTTTTCATCAAAATAATAATATTATTAAAAATTTTAAGTATTGACAAAAATAATTTATTTTTTAATTATATATTAATAATTAATTTCTAATATGTATATATTAATTTAAATAAAGTTATTAATAATAATTAAATACGTATTTTTTTTATCTTTAATAATAATTAATTGATCTTATTATTACCATTATAATATATAACTTTTTAGTTTCTTTAAAAATAATATTAAAATTTAATTAAAATTAATATACATCTATATTTATGAGTTATTTATCGTTTTGAAAAAATTAAAGAGTATTAACTTTTTTTAATTTTATCTTGATTTCTATTAAACACAAAACTATTTGTACAATTTGCTAAAATTTAAATTAATATCTCTACTTTTATTTTTTAATTAAATGAAATAAAAGGTAATTTAATCAAAGTAAATAATATTTTATTATAATTTAAGTGATTTAATTACTTTCTGAATCACTGTTTAAAAATCTTAAATAATAAATAAAAGTAAATAGAGTTAGCATATTTTATTATTAATTGTTAATAACTCATATGTATATATTAAATAAAATTTATTTATCATTAAATTTATGGTCATATTATTATTACTAGTCGCTTGTTAGTGTGACTTTTTGATTTTTTAATTCTTAATATAATTAATGTTTATATAAATATTATAAAACTAAATTACGAAATAAGACCATAATATAAAATTAAGTTATTATAAAAAGATAAATAGATTAATTTTAACAAACCAATACCAAATAAAATTACTATTAAAAAAATAATTTCAATAAATTTTAATGAAAAAAACTTATATAAATTTAAATCATTATAAATTTCTATTATCACATTTTGAAAATTACAGTAAGATGAACAAGAGTTTCTATGAATATTTACAATAGTATATTTTAAAATTTTAATTTTTTTAACATTTTTTTAGTATTTTTCTAAATTTAAATACTGTATTTTTATTTTTTTATTCTATTAATAACTTAAGCGTCTAGTTAATATAAATCTTTGGGCCTTCAAAAACCGAGTGAGCTTAGGCTTCTGAATACGCAGAAACTTTGAGGCTTAGGCTTTTTTATTAAATTGAGCGTTTTTCATAAGTAAAATTAGCGTAAAATTATCTAATTATGATAATTAATCGATGTTAATTTCGTAGTTAAGAATTTATGACTTATTCAAAATTCATTGATACGGCATCGTGTCTTATTAAAGGCTATTTAACTGTTTGGTACAAGGGACGTGGACTTTTTACTTAGCTTTTTACACCATACGATCAGTCAACGTAATAAAACAAATAAATTTAGATTAATTATTAGATACACTAAGAGTATTAAAATATATATTTTTTTTTTCACATAAAAGTGAATCATTTCTAAAAGATAGAGAATGAATCTCACATTATTATGAGAGATGTTGTACATACACTAAATGTATATAATAATTTCTTATAAATTCAAATTTTTTTATTTATCTGTTTTAAAATTATTTATCGTATAATAAAAAAATAAAAGAAAAAGAACTTGAAAAAGCATAGAAGTCTTTGGTCTTGGCTATTCTAATTGCAAAGTAATAATCAAACTGTTGTACATCAGTTGGCTTGGAGTTGTTCTTCATCTATTCAGAAATTTCTTCTCTTAAACTTATAAGTAGTTGATTAAAATAAAACATCATACGATCAAGAAAAGCTTACAGAGCTCAAGAACAGGCTAATTATGCCTTTATTTTTACAATAATTTCTTTTTTTTTTTTCTTTTAATCTTTCCACACACACACAACATCTTAAACTCAATTACCTTCGCTATTTTCACGAGTAAGAAGGTAAATAAAGTCAAAGTTATCGTTTGCGGTGAACTTGGATCCTTTGCTCCAAAACTGGCATCCAATTCCATCACCAGATACAGAGTTATAGGCCACACAAGTACAATTTTTCCAGCATTTGGCATGACAATCACTAAGAGCAGAGTTCATATCAGAATCAAAATATGTATTATATTCATTGAAATCGATATACCCTCTTTTCGGCATGAAAATCTCAGAACCATTCCTGCAATTGGTAGGCTTTTCAGTTAGGCAAACTGCGGTTGAATTCTTGGAACTGTACTTACATGGACCACTAGTTTCAAATATCCAAGTACTAGAATTATCGCTCTGTTCCAGAGTGAACACTGTAATTTGTCCTAGAGTGTCCAAGTCCCACCTGGATAAAACAGACTTGGTTTTGATAGTATATGAGAAGCACATTTCCTCCTCATTTGCTACAAACCTGAAGTCATATATGTTGTTTCTTTTTCTCAATTCAGGTGCTGATTGAAAACTCTCATTCTGCCACACCCCACTTGACCAATAAATGTCGTCTCGCCGCCAAACAAGTAGCTGATTAGCACCACTTGGATCCAGGCCTAGCCTGAAAGCCCCTGGAGCAGGAACTTTTTCACCTAACCATGAAGTGAGTGACCAGTTCTGTCCAGTCTTGAGATTCATGCCTAGTTTCATTCCAGGCAGTAACATATTATGGGGATAGTCAAAACTTTGCCATAAAATAGGTCCTACAATACCACTGGAATCAACTTGTTGAATGACAAGGTTTCCTGAATCTAATAGGGTGGCAATAATATTATTGCCAGTCATTACAGCCCTATTGGAATTTATAACTATTGGCTGGCCTCCTTGATATGTAATCTTCAGTTTTCCATCCCCATCTATGGTTAGAGCACCAGAGGAATCAGGAACAGGATCTTCTCGGTTGGCCACCCACACTGAATAAAATGGTATGCGATCAAACCATATTCCCAAGTGTCGAGGACCTGAAGGGCCAAGCTGAGCTGAATATGATGGGTTGGGACTAAAGAATCCCAACCTGAAGACCCCTGAAGCAGAAATTAGCTGCTCCCAGTCCCGGAGCATCTGCCCTTGTTTGAGTGTATTAGTTTCAGCATAGGATATGCAGTTTAGACTAAAAAGACAAGGAATGGTAATAAGGATAATGATACTTGCACAGGCCATGAGTACAATGTGCAAGAAAATGGTTGCTTGGTGCGAGAATTGTGTGTTCTTGGATTGTATTTATACCCAAGAAAATGCTCTCTTTAGCCTCTCAAGGTATCCTAAGGGGACAACATTGATATATACGTTCATGGATGTCGGATATAATGGTCCTAAAACTTGGTGATTTTTCCTCGTATCATTTATTGAATTGGAGCAGAAAATTCTACTTGTTTACTTTGAAAAGTAAACTATTTTGTACGCTGGATCAAGTTTGAAAAAGAGAATTGGAATGGAATGGACCACCTTGAACTTTAATCTTCTTTACTGTTCATTTACTGAAACGTTTACTTCTTCTTTTAAACGAATATGGCAGAAGCCTGTTTCTTTGCGGGAATGAATTACCATTTTTGTAAACCACAATTCAAAAGTTCAGTTACATTTTTGGTATCTGAAGCTTCCACTTATACCCAGGGCTCTACCTTGTAATAGATGTACAAGTTTAATTTTAAGAAATAATATTTATATCGAGTTTAGATTTTATATATTAAAATATGTTACCTAAATTTATTTATATAAATAATTAATTAAATATAAAATATTTTTTATAATAATATTTATAAATATATATTTATTTATATATTATTTTTTAAATAAATAAATAAATAAAATATTTTATTGAATTATTAAGTTTAAAATATAAATTATGAATAAAAATGATTATTAATTAAAATATATAATATTAAATAAATATTTTTTAAATAATAATAATTAAATTTAAAATAAATTTACATAATTGAAAATAAAATTTAATTAATTTTAAAATATATTTAAATATGATAATTTTCGCATTACCGACTGATTGTCATCTCTAGGTTGTGACTTGTGACCATCAATCAATTGTTCCGTACTTTAAGAGTCAGTCTACCCCCACATGCATGTTGATTGGACTGCTGATCTAACCTTTATTGACCTTATGGCCAAAGGGTTGGAATGGGGTTCCCGAGCTTGAATATTGGATGATTTCCTTTTCTCTTTTGTTGGATATTGACTTGAAAAGTCTTTGATCTCCTTAATTTGGTTAACTAGAATCATCAATTTATAGTTGGTTTAATGCAAAAATGTTAGTGATTTAGTATATATGCAAATAGATTTTAAAAAATATATTTAATTTTTAAATTATTATATTATTTATGAGCTGAAATATAAGAAAAGAAATATATCTTGTTTTAGGAATCATATTTTAATCAGTGAGAAAATATTACAGTTAATGTATACAATAATCTGCCGACTTATATCGGGAAAATTTTTTGTTACTGATTCTTTTAACAAAAGACAAAGCATAATCCGTTGCTAGAAACAGCAATTATTAGAAGGTATCTGCTCATAATTGGAAAGGATAAACCAATAAATGGAACGAGATATCAAGACACAAACTTTTTCTTTTGCAATTGAAGCTACATTCCAAGCAACTAGCAATCAACGTAAGAGATATCTATCCAAAACATGCTATTTTCATGCCTGTTTTTGCTATACTTTTGTCTAGCTTGTTTAGTTAATGGCATGGTACATTCCTTTCTCACATGTTAGAAGAGCTAGCAGAAACAAGAACGGAAATAGCAAAACTATAATTACATGATTAAAGAATTTGATAATAAGAAATTTACTGGTGAACTCCTAAGAAATTATATTTTTTTAAAATACAATGATGATAATAATAATGGTAGTGGTGATGATATAGATGTGATTACGGGCACTGCGGATTGCTTCCAGGGCCTCCGTAGTAAAAATATGTGCCCCATTCATTGTTGTAGGAACTCTGGATATTGTAGCAATTTGTGTTCTCAGCTAGTACAGAGATAGCATGGGCTGAGCTGAGGCTGTTGTCGGAGTCAACAATCTCCAAGTTCCGAAAATAGCTTGCTTTTCCGAACCCATCTTCGGCGAAGTGGCCTGAGCCCATCTGGGTTGAAGTGTGATGGCCATTGGCCCTAGAGTTCACCACTTCACCACCCCACTCCACCATGGTGGCATGGTCTGCTAGATGTGTAAATAGCTCCGCTGGCCAATACCCTACTAGGGTATTGTCACCAAATCCCAACCACCAATTCCCTACTTTTGGATCCTATAATGAAAATTTTAATTTACAATGGTATTAAATAATTAAAGTTAATAGTTTTATGTAATTTGAAATTAAAATTTTATTTTATTTTATTTTATTTTACCTTCCAAATGAGAATGGTAATGTCATATTGGCTGCCTGCATATGATGATACAGGAGAAATGGCAGCTCCAATGGCTATTCTGCTATTGCTTTGAACAAACCCTGCGCAGAGAAGGTTGTAACATCCTGTTGCCTGGTATGAGTCACTCTGCAAAATAAGACCAACAGAGTTATATTAGATGATGACACTGTCCCCACAACACCCACCACAATAATCATCATATTAATTCACATTACTTTCAAGAGGAGTGTTTTTGGGAAGCCCATATCTTTTCCAAGCAATAGAATGTAACAAAATGATAAAATTAATTAAAGTCCATACTCAAATCATAAATGACCTTATCAATATGACCTAAAAAAAATCCTCAAGCCCATGCTTAAGAAACTGACCCTAGCAAATGCTGTGTAAAATCCTAAAATTGACCCTGTAGAAGTTAGGAATCATTCTTGGTTTGGCACTGAAATTTACTACTCAAAAGCTATGAAATGTGCATTGCAAGAATTAGTTGTATCCTATTGTGTCTGCCCTTGGCTAGTAGCATTATCCCTATTAAATACAAAAACTATTTATATAATTTTCTAAAACTCATATTAACATTGTCTCTTTCTTTTTTAATCAAGTGAGATAAAGAGCTATTTAATCAAATTAATAAGAATTTATTATAATTTAAGTAATTTAATTAATTTTTTAATCACCGTATAAAAACTTAAAAAGAAGATAAAAGTAGATGGAGTTAATAATTAATACTGTTTATTCTTCTCATAATAACAAATAATTATAAACAAAATAACTTTTAAAAAGCAACAAATGAAGGTGGATGAAAAGAGTAATTTTTTTCAATTTTACCCTTAACTCCGCTAAATACAATAACTACTTCTATATTTTCCTAAAATCCAATTTATCACCTTTCTCTCTCTATCTCTCTTAATTAAGTGAGATAAAGGATAATTTTATCAAACTAAAGAGTATTTTATTATAATTTAAATGATTTAATTATTTTTTAATTTCTATAAAAAAAAACCTTAAACTATAATAAAAATAGACAGACGTTTAATTTTATATGTGAATAAATTTAATAATTATTAAATTAAATATTTATATTTAAATTCATACACTCATTATATATAACTTAATTAATTATATATAAATATTTAATTTGATGATTATTAAAACTCATTTTTACATAAAATTAAAAGTTATATTAAATTTATTTAAAATTTATTATAATTAATAATAGAATGAAATATTATATAATAACTTCACTAAATAATTTTCTCAAAAGGGTGGTTGGATTAAATTTTTGAATAAATTATTATAGGGCAAATGGTCATGAGATTGTCCTCTCAACTATCAACCTATTAAGAATCCGCAACTATAATGAAATGTGGGTGGCTGTCTTCTTCCATTATGACATGCCCTAATTAGCCCCCCTTTTTGTTTTTCTTTAGTTTTGGACCTATAATTATTTGCATTTAGGTAAAAATTATGATGGTTTTGCCAACACATTTTAGTAGGTGAAACCCTTGTCCATTATCGAGCACTTAAAGGGCTTGAAATTAAAAAAAATAATAATAATAAAAATAAAACCATTAATTGAATCTTGATGAAATTTTATAATTTATTGCAATTAATGCATTAATTTTAAAAAATATATATAAAAAAGGGAGATCTTACTGTCCAGTATGTAAACAATCTGGGCCTGCTGTCACCATAAAGCTCCGGACTAACCTGACTAGTAGAATAATTAGAGCTTCAGAAAATTATATATTTAACATAATTTTTTGTTTTATATAATCTTAATATTTATTGAATTACGTGCATGCGAGGACAGGGAAAGGAAGAAGTACCTGCCATCCAGCTTCTATGCTGTTGAGATCTGAGCCGTCGAATGATCCCGAAAGAACCCAAATTTGCGATAAGCTGAACTCGTTGACCACTTGGATGGATGGATCCCACACGTTTATAGTTGCCTTTGCTCCGTACACTTCTTGTGATGATCCAGTGTAGGCGATCGCATGCTGCCAATGTGAAGATCGCCTCAGAAAACTCGTATTTATTGAGGGAAAAAAAAAAATCAAAGAACGAACGGTCAAAGGTAGAAAATAAAAGTAAAAGGAGTTTCGAGAATTGCAGTGGGACCCTTATTGGAAAGATAAAGATCGTGCGGCTAGGATTTTGTTTGAGTTTAGGAGAATTTGACTTTATAACGAAATGAATGCAAAGGCAATTAATAGAATGGATTCGTTCGGTTGCAATTTGCAAAGAAAAGGAAGATGATTGAAATTAATGCATGTGAATGAATTCATTTCTCTGCGGTTTCCTCATTAATTAATTCATTTTTTTTTTTTAAATCATTTTTTCAATTTTAAATGAGAAAAGGGTGCATATTTTTAAATTTTTATATTAAAATTTATATATAATTTGAATTAAAATATATATAATTAAATTAAAAATTATTAAACGTAAGATTGAGCTTATAATGTAAGAAGAAGAAAAGATAGAATACCTCGTGTCCATTGCCACTAACTACAGCGGGTGGATCGGAGCGTCGAAAAAGAGAGGTAGGAGGCGGCTTTTTCCCAAAGTCAAACAATGACTTGGCTCTTAAAACATCATGGACTGTGCTCCGCCGTATTGGAACAGTTCCCTTAGGGCACCTTGTCCCATTTCTATGCCACATTTGCCATGCACCTTTCTCCGTTGCTTCGTTGCTCCTCATCTCCATTTCTTCTTCCTTTATCTTTTTCACTTTTGGCATTTGTGATGGCACTCTCTATAATTACAATAATCATAATTACTAATTGATTATTTATTAGCACCAAAGTTAATTTCTTTGCTCATCTTATTATTTGGAGAGAGAAAAAGTCTTCTTTACTCTTAAGCTTAATGCATATAAGTAACTTTATTATTGTATAATAATAATAATAATAATAATGAGAAATTTAAAATTTGGTTCCTAAATTTTACCCTATATTATATTTTAATATCTAAATTTTAAAAAATTAATTATTTAATTTATGAGTTTTTACATTATATTACTCTTTCATCTTTATATTTTAAAAATTATTTATTTATTCTTTAAATTTTACATTGTATCATAATATAGTTTCTATAATTTTAATATATAAAATAATTTAGTTTATTTATCAATTGATAAAATTATTATAAATATTAAAATTTTAAGGACTAAATTATTCTATATTTTAAAATTAAAAGACTAACTAATTTATTTTTTAAAATTCAGAAATTAAAGTATAAAATAGTGTAAAATCTAGGACTAAATAATTAAATTTTCAAAATCTAGAGACTAAAGTATAATATATGATAAAATTCAAAGATTAAATTATAAATTTTTTAAATATTAAATAAGATATCTTGCATTTTTTTATACAAAATTAAGTAACACATTTTTTTTATGATTGAAAAGAAAAATGATATTTATATGAAGGGAAAAAGAAAAAGAAAAAGGAAAAATACCATGTAATTAAAATTTATTGAATTAATCAATCAGATTAGAATAACTAAATCCAAAAAAGAAATTATTAAGAAAAGAGTGATATATATTAAAAAAAAAAAAAGGGAAGAAGAAGAAAACCATCCTGAAGGGTTTGTACCTGAATCTTGTGATTCTTTAAAAGAGGGTGATCTAAAGCTGGTTGTTTTCTTTTATGAACACAATCTATGATGTCTCCATCTGGGCTCTGTAAAGGATCAAAGACAAAAACATACCAATGAAAGAAAACCCACATGAGATAACATGGAGAAAGATTCAATATATACTGAAAACTATGATGCTTAATGAAAGAAAACTGCATAAATATACCTCTATGGTCATAACACTAGGCTTGTTAATCTTGTCCAAGTGTCTCTGAATCCTTTTAAGTCTCAAGCTACTCACATGCCTATAATTTGTGTAATTTAGACCAGAAATGAAAGTAAATTTTTCTAGGAAAAGAAGGGCAAGAATAAGAGGAAGAAGAAGAACAGGAAATCTTCTCTTCCTTTCTACAAAACCCATTTCTCATTCAGTCTCAAGAAAAAGAAAGAAACTGAGAAAACTAACACATCATTGTTAGCAAGAAAAAACAAAAGCAAAGGAAAGAAAGAAAGAAAACAAAAGAGCAGAAGAGCAAATCTGAAATTTTCTTGATATCACTTGCACCAAACACCCATACACGCAAGAAAAGGTAAAAGAAAGGGACTTGTTTATCTCTCTCTCTCTCTCTTTCTGTGTGTATTAATGGTGGGAAGGAAGGTGGGTGAAGAAGGTTAATTAAACCTGCAAAGAGAGGCCCCCTCTTATGCATTCACCATCAAGATCATGATTGCTTGCATTGGATTCATATAATACATTGAAGATCAGATAAGTAGGTTTAAAATTTTGTTCCTTTGGAATTGCACCCAAGGCAATTAGAGAGAAATTAAAGGAAACAAACAAAGACTTGAAAGCACTATAAAAACCCAAACCTACCCAACTATGCAGGTCCTCTTTTATTGCACTCCTTCAATGTGTTATCTGCCATCTTACAACTTTGCCATTAATATTCTATTTATTTATTTAACTATTATTATCAGTAATATTAAATTTATTATTGCTTTAGCTATAGAGCTATGGCTTGTCAGCTTTCTTTCCTTCCCAGTCTCTCCATTCCCTTGTTTTTCCTTTTTTTGAACTCCAAGTACCACTCAATTGGTGTTTTTTCTGTGCTTTGTGTTCCCACTTGGCATTTTTTTTGCCCAACATCTTTCCAAAACTTTTTTTTTTTCAATTAGCTGTAAAATTAACAATAAAAATTTTGCTGCAACATTAATTTTATTCTTTATAAAGTTAATATACAGTAATAATATAAACAATTATTGTTATCATTAAAAATTTTTTCAGGAATAATTATTATTATCAATAACTATTTTTTAACAACAATCATAATTTTATTGTAAAATACTTACAACTATTCCTATGTAATTTCTCAATGAAGTTGGAGTATGTCCTGATTATAGATTGGGGGAGCAGCCTCTTATTTAAAATTTTAATTAAAAAAATTGAATAATTTATATATGATAATGAATTAATCATTGTATCAAATTAATTGTTTACGTTATTTACCATTGTAGTATTCAATGACTGTCTATAATTTTTTGGAAGATTTATGAAAAAGTTAATTATTTGCTTATGATCATTTATATGGCACAATCATCTATAAATTATAGTTTGTAAAAAAAAAATCATTTTTTTTACTAACAAAATAATAATAATTGAAATTATTATTATTTTCAATTAAAATTAATTGACTAGCAAAAATTTTAATAGAGAAATTGAAAAGTTTAACGGAAAGAGAATATAAAAACTAAATTAAATATTATCCTTTTTAAAATATATCAACTAAATAATAATTTTCTAATAACAAATAAATTTGGCTAGAATATGTTGGTTGATAAGAACCCATAAAAGAGGTGGCATGCAAAGTCATAATGAAGGCAGTTCCGTTCCATTTAATAACTAGTTGTTTCATAGACATAAATCAAAACGGAATTCCTGCCTTATTTTAGGTGTAAAGCCTCAAAAGGTTGAGGGCGACTAAAGAACTGTTGTATCTTCAGTTTACATAAAGGATTTAATGGAATTGAATTCAACCCAAAGGGATACTGCTTTGATCTAGTTAGCTTTTTTTTTCTTTTTTTTTCATATGCTAGAATATATATCTATATTCGTTTTATGATTTGTAAAATATTAATTTCTTTGAAATTATTGTCTATCTCTTTTAACAATATCTTTTCCGATGATCAAACTTAACTTCTCCCTTTAAAAGTATAATAAACTTTACTATTGCACTTAATACTTGTTGATTGATCTAACTAGCTTCAATGCTAAGAAACACGGAAGAACAGAAGAATAACCTCTTGCAAGTAATGTGGAGCCAATCCTAGGTAATTCCATTCCTTTTCATCAGTACCTTTAATTTATATCTTTTCTGAAGAAGGCTAAATAAACCCATATGAGTTACTTAATAGGAAATAGTCTCTTTCCTTTTTAATAATTCTTTCACAATAGTAAAAATTTACGATCAATTGATGGGGGATAAAATGACTTGATTTTTTTTTCAAGGCATAGGGGATTGAGGATTGGGAGATTCAAACCTAACACTTATCACAGGTTTGAGTTCCGCCATTAATTAACGGAACTGAGCTACAGTAGGCAAACGACTTGAACTTGCCTACATCTATTTCTCTACCCTTTAAAGGGGATGAATGGACTAACATGGGAATAGTCATATGGGCGGCAGAGGCAATTGTGGGTGCGGCTGTATTGGGATGTATTTTACTTTTTGCAGCGTAAAGAGAGAGTATTATTGAAGGAGAGGAGATTGCAGAGTGAGAGTGTTTGTACTGGCTTCTAAGGCAAGAGTTTGGCTCAAACAGTGACTTGTTGATAAATATTTATTATGCTATCACCTAACTGGATGTCTCTCATTCAATTGCCAAAGAAAAACAGCCGATTACATTGACCATGAAACACCAAGTTACCAACCACTAAAAATTGAATTGAAAATGATAATGGGATTTTCAATCTGAGTATGTCCAATAAAATTCCCCAGAAATAATCTCCAACATATATATATATATATATAATCCCTGCTATGACGATGCGTTTAAATAAAGGGAAATTTCTTAAACAAACCATGCTTGAATTTTATGAAACTTACAAAATAATGAGTGGAATAATCTTATTGAACCTTGAAGAATTGCTCAGCACGTTCTACCATTTAATTAAACAACCAAAAGTTTAATAACAAGATTCAACTGAGATTTTTAAGTACATTACTAAAATTTCAAAATCATATTCCAAATTTACAAATTTAAAAAGAAGGTTGAGAGTCTTTTCTCAATGTGTCCCGCAAGAAGAAATGTCAGCTCTCAAAAAGGAGACGTGTGACAATCAATTAGGTTCTATTCTCAGAGAGAATAACATAAAGAACCATTTCCAAGCACATAGGGATTAGGAATTGCCCAGGTCTTAAGCATCCATTGACCAAGCAGTTAGCCAGTCCCAATTGAGAACCCACAGGTTTCGTCTCAATAACCGAGCCTATTTGTCATTGGGGTTGAAACTACATACTTTTGAATATATATATATATATATATATATAGTTTGAAGTTGTTGAATTCTTTTGGAACTTTTATTATTACTAAAATATATCAAATATAATATTAAAATTAATTTTTAATAGCTTCTAATTAACATTTTAAGAGCAGCTCAAACGTCATACAGTTCCTACTATTGCACATGACCATTTACAGAGTAATTTTTGTGGCAGTTCCATATTTGGTTAGCTACCAAAAAAAATAAAAGAGAATATAAGTAATGGAGAGCTTAACCCAATTGGCTTAAATGATTTTGGTAGAGGCAACCCCATACTTAACAATCGAACCTTACTGACAATCTTCAACACTCTCCGAGTTCACAACTTTTTAATAAAAAATGTGGTCAAGGAAGGAACCAAATGATCAAGCAAATGACCAAGTACCATTGAATTTGAACATAAATTGCAACAACGGACATCTTTGTATGTATCCAATAAAGACAACTTCGTAGCAATACACTTCTCATATTTTCTAATGGCAATTGCAGAAGTTTAACAAAAATGAGAGCTATATGTGTACTTTTATCTACACATGATCCTCTTCCAAAACTGTAACAATTATAGAAGCATTGAAACGAAACCCAAGTTTGAAAATTTGGGTGTCAAACCTGTTTCCTGACACGTGTGTGTGTATGACTATACTCCCTATAAATATAGATGATGCAAAATTATTGGCCGTGAGCTTCATGATCATATTTCTTGCACAGTTGAACAATACAAAAACAAAAATGGATCAACAACCAACTTTTCAGCCACTTGTCAATTCTTCTTCGCTATCTTCGCTGTCATCACTGCATTTTCACAGCCAACAATCATCATAAACAACATATTGAGACCATACATAGTGATCAACCAAAACCAACAAATGTGGAAATTTAGTCCAACAAGGACAAGCATGGGAGAGTAAAGGAAAACGGACATAAAATGTGCTTATAATAGCATGTACATCTTTTTATTTTTTTCGGAAAAAAAGGAATATATTAGGAGTTGATCTTCATAAATGATGTAGGAGAGAGCAGTGCCACAAGCTATCCTGGCGGATGCTATTACATTAAGATCATCAGCTAAAATATATGGTGTTTTTTGACTAATATTGTGCTAAGATCATTAGCTAATACATGCCATCATTCTGTAAGCTCGCCTACAGAATTTTGACTACAGTTGTATTGATACACAACATCAGCTAACACGCATGGTCATTTAGTTTGTAAAGCAAGAGCCATGCCATCATCGTTCACTCATGTCTATCCTACCCATTAAGCATCTTTATGTCTCTCTAGTTATTTTTTCACTTTCACATGTAGACATTGCAAATGTCCTCCCTCCTAAACTGGAATACAGTCTCTCTCTACATTCTTTTCTTTCTATAATTTCACTGAACCAACAAATCATGTGCTCCACATAATTTTCCTCATTATATAAAGGGGAAAATTCACATTGCAAGATGATTTGGGATTTCTCCTGCACAAGTCTATGTACTCAAATCCCACATAAGGCAGCATCATCTCAAACATATACAGGAAAGGACGCAAATGCACATGTAACACATCACATCCATATACATATAACACATCACATGTATAAGAAAAAAAAGAGTGAATCAGCTCCCATAAATTTATAATGCAAAAGAATATTATATGCAGGAAAGCATGATTTAATGGGAGACAAAGAAATATCTCACGCTTGTACAAATAGAATAGGTATATCCAGCGCAGCACAGAAGTTCAAAGCAACTGATGTCCAGAACAACAGTAAATGTTCAATTGGATTACCTATGTTCAGGGAACTTTGAAAGCCGTCTTGCATCCAAGCCCGTGATAAACTTTTGAGCAGCCTGAACATTTTCTGCACCTGAAAAACATGAATATGACAACTCGCTGGTTTCACTAATTCCCAACGGAAAAAAGCAAGTACAGGTCCCAAACTGGGGATTGCGCTGATTCAGTGCAATGGCTGAATTAAATGGTGAAAGATATAGATAGGAAATCTGTATTAAATTTATTCTTAGGAAAACAAAACGATAATAATAATAATAACAATAATAATAAATGAATAATAAAATCCAAAGAAGAAAAATACCCTTTGTCAACTGGAAGGTGTGCAGGGCACATCTTTCTGCTGCTAGCCTCACTGGAGTACTACTGTCCTTCAAACATTCAGCGAGTGCAGGGCCAATAATAGAAACATAGGCCATAATAGATGAAGGACTAGCCTGCAATAAAATTTTCCAAGTTCAAGTGCCTAGACATTCTCCAATAATTACACGATGGGGCACAAAGCAACAAGTACATACTTTTGCAACAATTTTTAGAGCAGATAATGCTCTTCTTCTGACTTCACTGGAGTCATCACGCAAAGCTGACACTATAGATGAAATGAGATCCGTGTATGCAGAGGTTTTTGAAGGATCCCTTTGAATTTGATGAAGAAGCAGCCTTCCTAATGCCTTGGTTGAAGTTTCACGAAGAGGGAACTAATTTACAGAAGCAAGTGTGATTTCAGAAACCGGTAATATAAAGGCATAAAATTTAACCATCAGAGCCGCAAATACCTTCTCATCTTGCAAGCCATCCTTAAGGCAGTCTACCAAAGATGGGAATTCTGCAGAAGTAATAACAGAGGAAGGATTGTGCCTTAGCAAGGACGAGATAGTGAGTACTGCACCATGCCTAGAAACCCAGCTCGAAGAAGAAGCCAAATTTGAGAGTTGCTGAAGCAGGTCAATGAGTTGAGCAGCTTCCATGTACTGTGAAATAATAAGTTCAAATAAAGTGCGCAAAAATAAAATATAGTGCAGCACATAGAACTGAATTTATTGACAAGGAAAAGGTTGCTAATGCTGAGCATATGTACTGACAACCCCACCTTTGCCACTGCACCACAGCCAACAATGCTGCAATTAAAGCTCATATGACATATTAAGGTTATTATGCAATTCCACTCACTTGTAAATCAGAACTCAGAATACATTGTCATTGAAAGCAATAATCCACTCTTTAGCTATACTTGACACTTTCACAACTTAAATTTACCACCATTACTCAAGGTGAATTAAACAAGCACCATATCATTTTTTTTTTTAATTTTTAGTTCAGTTTTGGAGGAGGTGGTGGTGGTGGAAGGGTTTTACTATCTCAAAGGCCATATCATCGATCCAGCCAACAATGTCCCACACTGAGCCAACCTGGCTTGTCAACTCTAAACACTTAACTAGGTCTAGTTCATTTGCAGACCTAAGCTTCAAACCAATAGCAGGCCTAGTACTAGTAGCGATGATCACAATTACAGGACCATGACAAGTTAATCACTACCAACTGTTAAAATGTGTTATGGAAAGTCAATCACTATATTATTTCTCTATATATTTTGTATTCTGTATTCCTATTTAGGATTTCTTCCTAATTAGTAGAACACAATTAATGAGAATCAATTGTATATATATACCCATGTACAGATTAATTGAAATCAATGAGAATCATCTCTTTCTACATAGTATCAAAGCAGGTCATCAATTTAGGGTGACTATTTGTTCTCACTACCCAGCCCAGGAGAGACCTTGGCCGCCTTTCAGCCCCGATCAACATCGCCGGCGTCGTCTCAACCCCCTCATTCCACCACTGTGTGCTGTTGCTTGATCCAGTATAACCATTAAAGGACTTCTTAGGTTTGGCTCTCAGATCCTATTTTGGTATTTGCTTGATTTGTGATTTTGGGTTATTTTGCTGCTATAAGCACTTTGGATTAGCGTTTCGGTTAGTTTTCTTTGTCTCAACAAATGGCAGACAATAAGAATGTTATTTCTGATGTGATTCCGGTGATGACTAAGATCACAGAACACAAACTTAATGGTTCGAATTACAGGTGGAGTAAGATAGGGTCTATTTGCGTAGCATTGATAAGGATGATCACCTTACTAAAGATCCACCCACTGATGATACACGACAAACTTGGCTAAGGGAGGATACTCGGTTGTTTTTGCAGCTTCAGAACTCGATTCATAGTGAGGTAATTAGTTTAATTAATCACTGTGAATTTGTTAAGGAATTGATGGATTACTTAGATTTTCTGTAAAGGGAATATCTCCGTATTTATGATGTTTGTAAGCCATTCTAAAGAGGATAAATCTCTCACGGCTTATTTTATGGATTTTAAGCGGGTATATGAGGAACTTAATGTATTGTTGCCTTTTAATCACGATGTGAAAGTTCGAGCAAGTGGTTATGAGTTTTCTTGCAGCCTTCCTTGAGTATGAGACTGCTAAATCTCAGATCCTCTCCAGTTCTGAGATTTCCTCTTTGCATGAAACGTTCACACGGGTCCTTCGTACAGAGAGTGCTCAATCTTCACAGTCTGCCAGTAGTACTCTTATTAGCCGCAATCCAAATGGACAACAGGGTAATAGAAGAGAAAGTAGAGGAGGAATTACAGGCAATAGAAGTAATCAACGTAATGGAGAGGCTAGTTCTAATCAGGACTCAAGAGGAGTCATTTGTTATTATTGCCATGAGCCTAGCCATACAAAATATAATTGTCCGCAACTTCAGAGAAAAAATCAGCGATCACAGATGGCAATATGGCAGCAGAGAATTCTATAATATCTTCCTCTGAGAAAACTATTTTGGTATCTGCAGAGGATTTTGCACAATTTTCTCAGTATCAGGCATCTCTAAAGCCTAGAGTCGTAAATCCACTACATGCCTTGTGTCTTCTTCATCCAAATGGGTTATTGATTCTGGTGCGACAAATCACATGACAGGTAATTCTAGTCTTCTATCTGCTTTTGTCTAATCTCACTTCCTCTCATTACTTTAGTGATGGTTCTACTTCTTGTGTTATGGGTTCAATTTCTTTGTCTTCTGCTTTGTGTCTACCAAAATTCTCTTTTAATCTACTTTAGTAAACTTACTCGTACCTTAAATTATTCTGTTTCCTTTTTTCGTTTGTTTGAGGATCTTACGATTGGTAGAGGACGCGAGTCGTAATCTCTACATTCTGAAAATCATGTAGCTTGTTTACTCCTTAACACCTCTTGAAGCTCATTGTAGATTGGGTCATCCTTCTTTGTCTACCATGAAAAAGCTCATCCTCAATTTTGTTTATCAAGACTAGAATGTGAGTCGTGTCGGTTGCAAAACATCATCGTTTGCCTTACGTGTCTAGAGTCAATAAACGGGCTTCATCTCCTTTTGAGTTAGTTCATTCGATGTTTGGGGTCCTTGTTACATCTAAAACTGGATTTCGTTATTTTGTTACTTTTGTTGATGATTACTCTCGTGTTACCTGGTTATATTTAATGAAGAATCGTTCTGAGTTGTTTTCTATCTTTTGTGCCTTTTGTAATGAAATCAAAACTCAATTTAATATTTCTGTGCGCATATTAAGAAGTAACAATGCCAAGGAATACTTTTCAGCACAATTTCAACCTTATATGACACAAAATGGCATTCTTCATCAGTCTTCCTGTGTGGATACCCCATCCCAAAATGGCGTGGCCGAAAGAAAAAATCGTCATCTTCTTGAAGTAACTCGTGCTCTTCTTTTTCATATGAAAGTACCTAAACACTTTTGGGCGGATGCAGTTTCTACGGCATGTTTTTTTATCAATCGTATGGCGTGTTGTGTCCATATTGGGGATATTCCTTTTACTTCTTTATTTCCTACAAAATCTTTGTTCCCTATTGAACCCCGTATTTTTGGTTGTACCTGTTTTGTGCGTGATGTTCGTCCACAGGTTACTAAATTGGATCCAAAATCTCTCAAATGTGTCTTCCTTGGGTACTCCCGGCTCCAAAAATGATATCGTTGTTTCTCTCCTACTCTTAATCGTTATCTTGTTTCTGCAGATGTCACATTTTTTGAGTCCACTCCATTTTTTCCTCCATCATCTGTGTATGAGAGTCAGGGGGAGGAGGATGATCTCTTAATATATACTATCCAACCAATGTCTAGTACTCTCCCACAGCCTGTTCCTTGTGTCTCTAGACCTACTCGACCTCCCGTTGTTCATGTTTATTCCAGAGATTCATCCTCCACCATACTTCGTTGGGAGATCCGATCATGATTCTGATCTAGACTTACCCATTGCTCTTCGTAAAAGTAAACGTTCATGTACTTACCCTATCTCTTCTTTTGTTTCTTATAATCAATTGTCTTCTTGTTCTCGGTGTTTTGTTACTTTTTTAAGACTCTGTTCCTATCCCTAATACTATTGATGAGGCATTGTCTCATCCTGGCTGGTGTGATGCTATGAAAGAGGAAATTGAGGCTTTAGATGCTAATGGTACATGGGAACTATTGCCTTTGCCCACTGGTAAGAAAGCTATTGGTTGCAAATGGGTATATCTGATGAGGTAAATCCTGATGGTTCTGTGGCTAGGTTAAAAGCACGCCTTGTAGCAAAAGGATATGCTCAGACATATGGGGTTGATTACTCTGATATTTTTTCTCCTGTAGCTAAACTTACTTCTATTCGCTTGTTTATCTCTTTAGCAGCTATATATGATTGGCCCCTGCATCAATTGGATATCAAGAATACTTTCCTTCATGGTGATCTTCAGGAGGAGGTGTATATGGAGAAACCACCTGGGTTTGTTGCTCAGGGGGAGTTGGGTAAAGTTTGTAGGCTTCGGAAGTCTCTTTATGGCTTGAAACAAAGTCCTAGGGCATGGTTTGGGAGATTCGAATTTGGTATGCAAAAGAGTAAGTGTGATCACTCGGTATTTTATAGGCAACCGAGGTGGTCTAATTCTCTTGGTAGTCTATGTGGATGACATTGTCATCAGGAGTGACTCTGTATTTCATCTCATAAAACCTTCATCCAAACTCACCAAAGACTTGGGATTGTTAAAGTATTTCTTGGGTATCGAAGTTATGAGAAGTAAGAAGGGTATTTTCTTGTCTCAAAGAAAATATGTCCTCGATCTATTGACAGAGACAGAAAAATTAGGTGCTAAGCCTTGTAGCGCACCAATGACTCCAACTTTACAATTGTTAGCAGGGGATAGTGAGTTGTTTGAAGATCCAGAGAGATACAGGAGATTGGTAGGAAAATTGAACTACCTTACAGTCACTCGTCCTGACATTGCTTATGCCGTTAGTGTGGTAAGTCAGTTTATGTCTTCCCCAACTGTTGCTCATTGGGAAGCCTTGGAACAAATCTTGTGTTATCTGAAGGGCGCTCCAGGAAGAGGTTTGCTATATGGTAATCATGGGCATTTGAATGTTGAATGTTTTTCAGATGCCGACTGGGCTGGATCTAAGGTTGACAGGAGGTCAACTACTGGATATTGCGTTTTTATTGGAGGAAATTTGGTGTCTTGGAGAAGCAAGAAGCAGAGTGTAGTTTCTCGATCTAGTGTTGAATCCGAATACAGAGCCATGGCACAATCAGTATGTGAGGTAATGTGGATACTTCAATTACTAGATGAGACAGGTTTTAAAACCTCCCTGCCTTCGAAATTGTGGTGTGATAATCAAGCTGCTCTTCATATTGCTTCTAATCCGGTGTTTCATGAGCGGACCAAGCATGTTGAGATTGATTGTCACTTTATTCGTGAAAAGATTCAACAGCAGATCATCTCAACAGGACACATCAAAACTGGAGAGCAGTTAGGAGATATTTTCACAAAAGCTCTGAATGGAGCTAGGATTTACTACATTTGTAACAAGTTAGGCATGATTAACATCTATGCTCCAACTTGAGGGGAAGTGTTATGGAAAGTCAATCACTATATTATTTCTCTGTATATTTTGTATTCTGTATTCCTATTTAGGATTTCTTATTTAGGATTTTTTCCTAATTAGTAGAACACAATTATAGGAATCAATTGTATATATATACCCATGTACAGATTAATTGAAATCAATGAGAATCATCTCTTTCTACAAAATGCAAACCAAGGAAAATCCAGAGCTGCTTGGCAAAACTGCCAGAATATAAGGAAAACCAAGAAGAACATTAAAAGCAAACCTGTGATGTGATACCCAATATGCTAGCAGCAGAAATTCGAACTTGGTCATCATCATGATGAACCAAATCGTTCAGTTGACTATAAACACGAATTTTGACAGCACTGCTCACACTCTTCCCAGCATACTTCAGGACACCTTTTAAAGCCATGAGGATAGCCTCCCGCACACCAGCATCCGATGCCTGACACAGTAAAATTATAGCATTGTCATAATCACATTAAAGATCAATATGAATTTACAAAATAGCAAGCAAATGACAAGTGCTACCTGCAGACTGGACAGGAGGTCACTGACTAGAGGATCAACCCTAGAACTAAGTGCACTAAGCTTCCCAAGTGCAAGGGCGGCACTTGTACGAACCGTCCTGCATGTAGAGAACATCTCATAAACATGCAGAAATAACAGAGGAAACCATATGGTTTATATGAAAATTGAAAATGGAAAGTTAAGCTTGGCACGAAATAGATTTCACATGAGTGTTATAGCTATCTTCCAAACAACAAAAGAAACCGAATCATACAAACACACTGTCAACAGTATATGCTAGTGTGCTCAATAGTTGAAAGAATATCAAATCTACATTTTCCACGCTTACCTTGTGTTATCTTGCAGACACTTGATAAATGTTGTTTGAAGCTGGGGAAGAAACGGTTTCAGGGCCAATCCACCTTTTCTTATTATGATGCTCAAGGTAGACAAAATGGCACTCTTCACTTGCCAAGGGAAACGATCACCTATGATCCGGATAAGAGGCCTGTAATCAAAGATCATGTAAGATTCCATTGAATATTGGAATGTACTAGATATAAGCTTTCAAATTTGTCCCAAGGACTTGGTGCAACAATTACTTCGAACAAAATAATAATAATAATAATCAGAATAATTAAAAAAAAAAACATATAAAATTGTTCATACATTAGTGTACAATCATGAGATACTGTCACCACAAGAAGTTGTTTTCAGGAAGAGTACTAAAGTAATGAAAGACAGGATCAATTGATGCTGAGAAAGGTGTACCTATATCAAAGGCTCAAGTTACTCAAAGGTGTACCTATATCAAAGGCTCAAGTTACTCAGATGCTCAAAAGTTTTTAATCTAGCATAGAGTTGTTACAAGGTTGTAGCTTAATATGATCCATATGCAATGTTTTTGCAAGTCTTTTTACTTTCATAGACCAATGCTTAGTAGCCATACTCCTATGTGTTCCTAAACAACTGGCTTAGTTACAAATAAGCAAGAAGCATGTTTTTATGTTTCAGTTATATTTGCAACCAGATTAATAGGAAAAATATGAAATTTATCAGTTCAATGTACATTTTAAAAGAAAAGGTAAAAGAGATTGATACAAAACTAGTGCTAGATCTCCAGGATGGTGGCACATATGATAAAATGTAGTATCAGAAGCTATTACCACAAAGGGTTTGAATTTATGTAATAGCATCACTCAACAATTATGGACTCGCATATATATTCAAATTGAACAAGGACAGTTATTTAAAAAATAAGAGTTGCCAAGCAAGTCATTTTCCTGCAAAGGCTACTCTTGTCTAGCACCTTACTTCAAATGTATCAACATTTAGTTCTAATTATAAACTACATTTCCTAAAAAATGTTTGGGAAGCTGGGAAAATATAGGAAGGGAAACAAAGGATGGGAGGAAAAAGGGTGAGATTGATTTCACCTTGTTTGAGGAATGGAAGGAAGATTAGAAGGGAAGTGAGTAGAAAAAAGAATTCAAATTTCCACACGCATACAAAATATAATCTCTCCAAATTGGAAAGCAAGTAGAAGGAAAATTCATAATTTTACTCATTTATCCTTCATAATTTGGACTATAAAACATCAAGGTCAAAAATGTAATTTTAAACATTTTCCCCGACTTTTTCTTCCTCATATTAACATTCTCTCTCTCCTCTCCCCTTATATTTAGCTCTCTAATTTTCCTTCCACTTTTCCCTCTTCCAAACAGTGAAACAGTATAAAAGTCAATAGTACATACCCTGTGACTGGGATGACAAATTCCTTAAGTGCTTGTTCACTGGTTACTTCAATAAGCTCCCCAAGGCCCAATGCTGCCTGCTCTCTTAATTCAGCAGAGCCGCTAATTAAGCCCTAACAGTGCAACAAAATATTAGAAACTGATCTTACTCATTTAAACAACATTTTCCGCATCCCAGAAGGCCAAAAGTAAAAATGCAAAACAAAATGAAACAAGAAATTAGAAATACAACAATGATTAAAACAATTATCGAGGACCAAAGAACCCTGAATTGTATTCAAAATGAAACCATTTTAGCCCATGTAACCAATGTCATGATAAGTTGGCCATAAAACTAAAAATGCAAAAAGAGAGAACTCATGAACCAAAACTCCAAATATATTCAGAAAATGACATGAGAGAATGGAATGTATAAAGTGTGCTAGCAAGTGCTGGAAAAAAAGTTTTTATTAAGATAGCACAGACAGAAACTTGTTGAGTTGAAAATGTTAACACTGTTTATATTCCACCTCATAAAGAAGAGCAGAATATCAGTGTATGAGCAAGAGTCAATGAACTCCATAAGCAGAGACAATATGATGTTAGCACATAGTACTCAGTTGGGGATGAAAATGAGATGAGACAAAATGAATATGCTATTATCCAGGCTTAGCTTGACTAAACTATGGAATTGTTTGATTTTGGCTCATCTTGAGCCTTTTTTTTTTTTTTTTTTAAGTATTCTGATCAAACTTGGTTTGCATAACTCAGTTAGCTTGCATTCGACTTAGAAGTTCCAGCAACGGTTAAGAAATTTAATTTGAAAGAGCAATTTGTCCTAGAGGACAGAACTGAAAGCAAACCCTAATAGAAACAGAATATTTGGCTCTAATAATTTATAAAAAGTGAATTCAGTTCTGGGTCAAAATTTTCAGAACATATGCCTCAACTGAGTTGCAGCCAGTAAATCACATAGATCATTTCAAGATCGATTATTAATATCCACAAATTACACACACCCAACAATGATGATGATGATAATAATAATAATAATAATAATAATAATAATAATAAGAGAAATGCATACTTGCAGAAAAATTGGAAGCAAAGGCTGAAGAGCCTTTGGAAGACAGAAACCAGGAATTAGAACTGGTCCTCCCTGCAAATTAATTAAAATAGGATCCTAGTTAGTTAACCAATCACAAGTTGGAAATAAACATCTTACATACACTGATACACATACTGAGATATGTAAGAAAGAAACATCATAATTCCTATATGATCAACATGCAGAATGGCAAGCACCAACCTTCTTCTTCCTACGTTCTTTATCTCTGGATGTGGAGACAGCATCGCGCACCACTTTTATATAAGAAGGAAGTACCTCCTTAGGAACTGAGCTAACAACCCTTGATAAGGCTTCCCAAGCAGCCTATCAAAATAAACATTAAATACAATCTATAGAATGATATAAGAACCTTAAATAAATTTTGGTTGCTACCGTAACAGTTGTGGAATCTGTATCGCTAAGCAAAACAATCAGTGTAGACATCATGTTTGGAGCTTCATCAACCAAATATAGCTTGCTGTTTTTGAAGAAGTATCCTATCAGATATGATGAACTTCTCCTAACAGAAGCCTAGCACCATGAGGTAAAAAACCAGAGTGAGAAGGGGAAAAAAAGTGATAAAAGCCTTGACACTAAGAACAATGTGCAGAACATACCATGCTATCTCCAACACCTTTAAGAAGCTCCGCTATCAAATACTCAACACCTTCCTCATCTATGACCAAGACCACTGTTTCTGCAGCCTGCTTTGCCAAAGTTTGAACATCCTGCAAGATCCATAAAGGCATAAGCAGTAGGTAATCTAACACAATAAACAGCAAATAAGATGATTTCTATATAAAGGAACTCATTCCTAGAGGAAATTGATATTTTGTGCTCATATAAGCAAGATCTGTAATTAAAAAAATAAAAGAAAAATAGTTGAGCTTGGAATACTAGTTGCATACCTTGTCCTCGCCACCCATTGCAGATAGTAACGCAGGGAGAACAGTACCAAGATGAACATTAAGCCCAGGTCCCGCAACCTCCGCTAATGCCCCTAGAGCATGTGCATTGAAGGCACTGCATACATGCCCAAGTTTCAATAAGAAAATGTATAAAAGAGAACTTTATAGCAAATCAGTTGAAAAAACACTTACGAGAGGGGAAGGTGGACCAGCTTGGGCAAAATATGAGGCAATACAGCAGCAGTCCTAACACTGAAATTGAGAACAAAAGGGCAGCAATGTAGCACGTGGAAAAATACAAGATAAAATATATATATATATATATATATATATATATATATATATAGACACACATATTTAACAATACATATCTTACACAAGTTTTACCTTAAAATTTGTTTGAGGCCATCAAGAGCAGTATCGGAGGTCTCGTCATCCTCCAGAGCAAGCAGAAGCGTTGGAACAATTTCATCAATTGCATGCATTCCAGCACTCTGATTCAAATGGCAACTTTAAGATTGTTCACCTTGTAAATTGATATTTAAACAGAATCAAATGAAACCAGAGACTAGTAAAAGAGCACCTTGTACAGAGTGCTGAACGCTAAGCCTGCAGACTCACGAACCTCAGGAGTGCTGTTGACAGAAATTAAGAGAACTGAAATTTCTCATAAAAACAGTAGAGAAAACACTAAGAGAACCAATCATATTACCTATCACAAAGGGCAGTCCTAATAGTGGGGATGAGCTCGTCCATGAAACTTAATAACTGACTCTTCCCAGCACTTGCCATTACTTCACTCAGACCAATGCATACACCCTATCACGCCATTTAATATTAGAAGTACAAACAGGGTGTCTATATATACAGTTTATTCTAAACCAGGAAACTCCACGATAATGTCCCCGTAACAAAGACCCAAAAGCCAAAAAAAAAAAAAAAGAAGCTCATTTCCTTGCATGCTACAGTTCAACCCTGAGACAAAATTCATAACAGCCTGATGGTTAATATCTCCTGAGGCTGCCTGCTGCCCAAAAGATGATAGTAATCATGGTGCATTCTTGTAAAAAATGCACCACATGTCACTGGCCAGAACTTGGGGTCTTACAGTAGTTAATAATCAAAAAGGTAAAAGTACCAAGGAATGTAGGAGTAGGAGACCTACAATTGTAGATAATTTTTGTTCAAGAGCACAACGTGGCATAAACATATTAGTTGCATAGTAAAATATTACCTGTCTTCTGCTAGCATCAGGATCCTTCAGCCCCTTGGATAAGATTGGGATTATCAAAGGAAGTACTCTTTCACCAAGCTTCCGAACAAGTTCACCCAATGACCGTCCAGCAACCTACAGCATAATCAAATTCAATGATTTAAACTTCCAAGGACAGTAAATCTAAAAATTTCAAAGCAGATGGATGGAAACACAAACCTGCCGTCTTTCAGATGATGATGAAGCAAGGGAGGATATCAGGGTATTCATCAAAACTGGCATGATTTCTTTAAGAGTCTTTGGAGTATTTGCCACGATAGTTTTCCATACATGTAAGGCAGCCTGAACAGAAAGGAAGAGAGAGAGAGAGAGAGAGAGAGAGAGAGAGAGAGAGAGAGAGAAGAGGGGGGTTGGGGCTTTCACTATATGTACCAAACAAATGTACAAGATGCACATTTCAACACCATTCACATTAGTGAACAAATAAATGAAGTGGCCACTACCTGACGCACGGATAAGCTCACATCAGTCCTAACCATATATAGTGCAGCAAGAACTTCATTACGCTTGTCTCTTCCTAAAACCTCAATAATTGCACGCCCATGTGCTTCTGTGCTAGCACCTTCATCATCACTACCACCCTCAAGCAAAGCTTTTCCAGAAGTTCCAGCAACCTAGGCATTGAAACAAGTAACCTCAAAAGGCTATTGATAAGAATATTTACATAGAACTTGAAAATATAAAGTGGTATAAACCTTAAATAAGAGATCTCCCAATAATTCCACAGAGCTTTGTCGGATACGCCAATTATCATTAAAAATGCCATCCTCAACAGCTGGAAGGAGAAGAGGCAAGGACCTGCAGATGAAAAAAAAGATAATGTAGTAGAATTCAATAGAAGAAAGTTACATTATCATGGCAATAATCAGACATATTCAGAAACATTCAGAAGATATCCAAAACTTTGGAAGACCGGATTTTATTGTCTTCAAAAAATTTCTCAATGATCCAATAGAAAGAAAAGAAATCATTTTATTAAAAAATTCAAAAGTTGATAAAAAAAATATTATTTAAGTGATTAGCAACATTTTTGCTTCATCCAATCAAATTCAAATTCAAATGAGACCTCCTTTCAGTAATGTCAATATATTTTCAATGTCCGACCACCAGGGACAGAAAGTATATTTTGAGACTACTACCAAGGAAAAAAAAAGACTGTAAAGTTTGGAAGCATGTGTTACGTTGTTGCATAGTGCTCGACAAGGACATGTCCAGCACCTAATGCTGCATCTCGCACTGATTCATTCTCATCAGCAAGACCTGTATGGGTATATGCGTCCACCACATCAGAAAATCTATTAAAAATCCAAATTAGGAACACAAAAAGCCAAGTTTACACCAAATATCTGTAGGAAGACAGAAACTCACCATCCAAGATAGCAGGCAGCACCTGCTGCAAATAGTTCTGGAATTGAACACCTAATGACCTTGGCAAATACTACAAGTAAATATGCACAAAAGGGAAACTAATTATACAAGGCTCTTGAAGATAAAATCCACAGTGAAATATAACTTAACAAATACAAAAGTATTCACCTTGAAAAGTGTCAAATATCCATCACGTACGGATGCCCTCTGATGAGAACAGTTTCGGATAATATCAGGAAGTACAATCTCAAAGTATTCCGTTCCTAGTGCAGCTAAAACCTGAAGCATTAACAGGAAAAAAACTCCATCAAGTAAAACTAACAAAGAGAATTTTTCAAAATAGAAGTTCCCATTGAAAGGCCACATATGAGACCCAGGTGCACAACAATCATACTGTGACCATAGCAGTTGCAAATTTCCCCTCTTTGTGAAATATTAAATAAGGTATAACTGGCTCAAGTAATGGGGAAAAATACTTATCCCATGAAAGGAAAGCAAAAGTTACAGTTAGTGAAGAAGTCGAACCTCACTCAACCCTTGAGCAGCTCCAGAGCGCTCGACATTACTATTATCGGATTTTAGTGTATCAAAAAGCCATGGGACAAGATCTGGGAAGTTTTCTTCTCCCATTCCTCTTATAAGTGATCCAAGAGCCCTTGCTGCTACAGACCGAACTTCTGGAATTGGATCCACAAGAACCTGTTTTCATTTTGCACAATCACCATCGTAAATGCTATGTCATAAAGGACAAATCATATCCATCAAAATGTAACATTATGGTGAAAAAGGCACCTTTTTTACTTCAGGAAGAAGCAGCCCTATGTAAGGAATCATATCCTTTGGTTCAGTAACTAAAGAACACATATTTCCAACTATTTGTGCGGCTTTCTTTTTAGTTTCAGCGCTTCGCTCTCTTAGCCCTCTATGAACTATTGGTACCAGCAGTGCGAGTGAAGGGGCATCAATGGAATTAACAAAAGTTGTCTGAAGGCAAAAAAAAAAAATTTCAAAAGCAATTAAGAGATGAAGGTAACAACTAACAAATTTTAAGTCATAAACCTTATTTGGATGAGAATTTCTTTTTGATTTTCTTTTTATCAGTAAAGGCTTACCTGGAGGAGAATGTCAAGGGAATATTTGGTGTAGTCATTGGGATCTGTAAGGCCCATGAGAAGTGTAGGGACAAGGGAAGATATTTCCGGATTCTTTATAACACTCCCAACCTAAGAATAGCACTAATAATATTATGGACAACTATAATCTCAAAATAGACAGAACATATGAAATAGAAGATCAATATAACCTGCTGAAGTGCCGTTTGTCCTGCTGACTGGACTTTGGGATGAGTATCAGTTAATACCTGTAATTAGAAGAGAAATTTCCCAGGTCAAGAGGATCTACATTCATTTTAAGAGCTAAATTACCAGGCTTATGTTTATATTTAGATAAACCTCTGTCAGTTTTGGCACAATTGTGGGCAGACACTGCGACAATTGTTGAGGAGCGCAGTAAGCCATCGCACCAAGAAGCTGTACACTGCTTTGCTTTGTCCGCCAGGCTTTGTCCTCAAGACCCTGAACAAAAACGCATTTATAAATATAATAGTCAATTCAGCAGTCTCAGATGACTGAAGTTCTCCAACACAATTTTCATGGCGAGAAATTATCTGTAAAGCACAGGAGGATGATTTTTATATCTTAACAATAATAAAAATAATATAAATTATTATATAACACCATGTAAAAGATATGCAAATGAAACTCCAAGGGGAGTATGTAAAAACATGGAAAATGTTTACTGTTTGACATTGAAAGAGTTAATGCTAGTACATTAAGTAAGGTTTATTGTAGTATACTAGCAAGATAATTGTATGTCTTTATTAGTCAACAGCTTCTGTATACGTTAAGACATGCAAGGTCGCCATAGTAATTGGATAGTATCAGAGTCCATTGATTCCAAGTGCATTCCAAAGTGATAGTGTTCAGCATAATTAATCAAACTAGAAGCACCAAACTGCTAAAATACATAGAAATTATGTATTTTAACAGGTCTAACAAATTTATCCTTCTGAAATGACAATTTAAACAGGTCCAGTAATTTAAGTACCGAGTAATGTACATATCATACATGAAAATGTCAAAGTATAAGAAACAAATACAAACTAGGCACCTTTAAAAGTGATGGAAGAACAAGCTTAACCCCTTGTGCACTGAGTTGAGACATCATTGCACGAGCAGCACATTCAGCAGCTTCACGAACAGCAACCACTTGGTCAGAGAAAGAAACCAAAAGTAGTGGCAACATTAGAATCACATACCTGAACCAAAAGGAGGAAAAACAGATCAGTTGTACAAACAAACCCACATCACATTACATAGAGATCAACCTTTACCATAAGTAAATGTAATACGTACGGTTCAAACAATTTTCCAAGCTTTTCACAAAAGCACTCAAAAGCCAAAAGAGCTCCCTCACGAGACTTTGCAGAATTCCTGTAATTTGAAAGAAATGCAAGCTCATTAAATGCCATAAGGATTGCAAAGATAAACATGAAGGTCCATGACCAGGGAAGGCAATTTGATTTGTGGAATAGTTATTAGCTTTATATTCCTATTGGGTTTAGGAGCATAAAAACTCTAATATCCTAAAATCTCTATGTTTCAGTTGAGATTTTAAATAATAAAATTTACAGCAGAGAATTTTCTCCATTAACTTTTGTGTGTGAGTGTGTTATCTTTCTAAGCTTCGCGCTGCGTCATTGTAACTACACAATCCGTTGATAATAGGGGCTGCAGCACACTAGATCCAAGACTTAAGGTTAAATACTTTTGGGCCAATACCCCAATGATTAAATGTCTGCCTCATAGTGCAAGAAGTCAATGGTTCAATCCCTAGCACGTCCTCCCCTTTAAAGGTTTCTGAAGTACCAAAATAAATAAATAACGAAAGAAGAGGATAAATATACCTATCAGCAAGACCTTCCCTCAACGCAGCAACAATACCATAATTCTTCAGGCAAGATATTCCAAATCCCTTAACCACTCCAGCCAGTCCAAAAGCTGCTCCACGACGTTCACCATATTTGTCACTCTTCATTAGTTGATCCAACAGTCTAGAAACAAGTGCAGCTGCATCATCCTGATGCAAGATATATTACATTAAAATAAATTTCTTATTTCAAAAAGGCACAAGAAACATGCATTAACCATTGCACTTTTAATCTTTAGAATAATGGGATCTAGATGTACCACATGAGTACTCAAGTGTAATTGTATTCCACTAAATAAAATACACAACTACAAACCTAAAACCCTATTTTGTGGAACAGTTTCTACGTACTTTCTTTGATTGCATTAATGGAGATAGGCATGATGATACAGCCCGTTGAACAGCTTCTGATGGAGTGTTTAACACGTCCAACAACTTCTCCACAACAGCATGAACTTTTGGATCATCCTGCAATGAAGTACCAAGTCCGCTAAAAAGAATACAAAAGATACTTTAAAAAATGTAGATATATTAATAATCAAACCTTCTCCAAGTGTTTTGCCAAAGCTCCAGTAAAAATAACTACACCCTCACGAACCAAATCATATTTTTCCTCATCCGATGCCTAAACAAGAAAAAAGATAGCATGCAATAATAAAAAAGGTTAGCAATATTTACTTATGATATCATGTTATATCCCAGCCATTGAAGACAAAAGTAGTTAGAAAGGCATTAAAAATAAAGAAGAGATACAATAATAGTTATCTCAAAGTGAAGTAAGACCTTCTTGTTTAAGTAATTTTCAAATATTGGAAATAACAAGGAAACATTTTCTTTCCCATGCTTGTCAATAATCATTATGCCAGCATTGATCATTCTTCCACGAACATCTGCATTAGGGTCAGCCTACGAAACAAAATCATTTGCGAATTAGCGACAATGCTTTTAAAATGCTCTCTTACACATGCATACACATATATGCACAAACATTTGGCTAAAACTGATCAAATCTCCAGACAAACAAGATAATCCAAGCAAAACAAAGCATTAACATTCAGAAGGTGCCCCCCTAAATATCATGAAACCACTTGGAAGGGACTAACTCAAACATATAGAATAGAAACATTATGGCATTATCACTTTGCTCCCTATTCAAGTATTCATTCCAAAGTAAAACTTCCATGATCTTATTAATTATGTTTCTGTAGAAGTGCATAGAGGCCTTGGGGGCAGGGGAGGATCATCAAAAAACAACAAGAAGATAGTCATCCCTATTAATGAAATAAATATCAAGCTATCTAATATCATAATCTTGATGTTCGTATATGAGAACATTATAAATAAGGCTTATACATAAATTTACCCCTAAACTAACGAAAAGTCTATTGCACCCTTGATCTTTTATTTTAGCCTATTACACCTTGACTTTTTTATAATCGATAAGCAAAATTTGCTCAAATTGTTAATGAATAATTGAAATATTATCAAGTTTAACTTTATGATGGCTTAAACTTGATAATATTTCAATTATTCATTAATGATTTGAGCAAATTTTGCTTATCGATTATATATATATATATATATAAGTTACATACATATATGTATGTATGTAACTTTATGATGGCTTAAACTTGATAATATTTCAATTATATATCATGTGATACTCATCAATAAATAAAATTCTGTCTAGAGTTGCAATAGGTAGGCAAAATAAAAGATCAAGTATGCAACAATTCTTTCCCAATTAGTTTAGGAATTTAGGGGCAAAATTATGCATTGCACAAACCAAATAATACTTTGTTTATAATATTATTTACAAAATCTGGATATATAACACGCACTACTGTATTTTTTTTTTTTTCCAAGGATGAATCATGAGTTCTATACCATGATCCCCATCTACAGTAGGTTGCAAGTGTAACACATAGCCCCTTTGATGTCCATTAAGTAAACACATAATTAAGCGTTCATAGCAGCCTCACTTCCATAAAAAGCAACCAAATTTGCAAGGGATAATTTGGGAAAACAATTTATTATTGACAATGTGTCAACTTTATTGGACTACAAAATAGATGGGGGCTTTATAGACCAATTCCACGATTTCATATCCAGTAGAGTGAAGCAAAACTAACTTGGTAATCTACTTTTGGCAGAGCTTACCAAATTAGCAAAATATTACTTAGTTTGCAAAACAGCAAAGTACTTACCAATGCTCGTGATATGAGGAATGTCATAACAACTGGAAGGTCTTTTGTTCTCAGAACATCAGCAGCAGAATGTAAAGCCAATGCTATCCCTTGCCTCCCTATCCACCGAGCATCAACATTGTCCTCACCAAAGGTGGCATCTCGAATGTACAAGGAAAACAAAGTGGAAAGTGATTCCTGATATTATTATTATACAAATCAAACCAAGATCCCAAAAGAAGTACAGATAAAACTTTTTTATCTTTTGGGGTGGGGGGAGAGCGGTAGGGGGTGTTGTGAGGGGAACAAACAACTCATTTGATTCAAAATAACCTGTATAGAATCAGGGTTTTCATCCAAAGCAGCAGCCAATGCCTCTGCAGTAGCCACACGAACATTATAATTAATATGAGAAAGTGCTTTGAAAAGTCCAGAATAGTCAGTCCCAAAGTCATATCCATAACGATCCCATATATCCTCTGCAGCTTCAGCTATTGACTGTAAACATTAAAATAATGAAGAATGGATTCCATTAAGATGGAGAAAGGAATGAAATAATTAATGATGCAAGGAATAAACAGATAAACACATGACTCAGTTAAAATAATGTGACAAAACATTTAGTGCAGTATGTTACACTTAGTGAAAGAACTTCAACGAGAAAAAATGTATGGGTAAAATGACACACGACTCAGCTAAAAGATATAACATAATCACCAATACCACAGAATTGTTTAGCTGTAAGGTCCACAGAGAAATTGAACATCATCCCAACAGAACCTTAGCAGTGAAGGAGCAAGCCCAATGCACACAGGCAAAGGGGAAGGAACTGAAAAGGGAGGAGAAACAAGACCAACAACAACTTCAATTAATAGGAAAAATGCCAAAACATCTAATGACCATATTAGTTGTCAGTAGCAGAACTTGCTAAATGCTTCTTGTATAACTTCTAGAAGAAGTTAAATTCCAAAGCAATTTTGAATAAAGCAGAAACATAGTCCATAAAGGATGGGCAGATCACCATGCTTCACTTCAGAAATTTAAAGTGGCAAATGGAGTAATGGACCTAAAAGTTTCTTTGGGAATGAGCAGGTGATGGAAGTTTCCTGGTAGCATTTCCTTCACTCTATAACGTGGCAGCCAATAATAAAGCATTGGTAGAAGACTGATTGCAGTATGAAAACTGGGTGGTGATATTTGATACCCTTTCCCTTGGATATTATAAATGAGATTGCTTAAAAAAATTAGAGTGTAGATTGAGAATATAATGTGGAAGGTCGCAAGGATATTAGACTTTTGAGTGAAAAGCTTTGCACTGAAGAATGGAAACAAAGCCACTGCTTAAGGCGGAGATTTTTGCCTTTTAGACTCAATGTTGGCAATAGATAGATAACAGAAGTATTATGCATGATAAGGGAAGAAGAAAGTGTCAATCAAATGTTAATTGTGAAAATGCTTATAAAGAAGGAATCTTAATTTTACTTTAATTTGAATTTGTAGCAGTACAATTCCAAAGCAGAAGGCTAGTTGTTTCCTGGTTTCTTTGGGTGGTCTAAGGAAGAGCAACTCAACTGGGAATGTCACTCTTGTCTCCAAAATGTAAGATATCTTTAAGCTTTTGTTTGTTTGGGATGGCACGATATTACAAATAACTTATTGGCTCCTAGTGATTTAACATGTGCCATGTTGCAAGCAATCCTTTCAGTTGTTCTTTTCAAAACCTTTGTGCACAATTGTACATTCTGTGAATGGGACATGGTGCCCCTCTTCAAAAATATTGAATCAAGATATTTTATCTCATTACAGACTGTAGAATGATAGAGAGGAAGAGAGGGTACAGTTGGCAGGGCAAACCTTTTCCGGATCATGCAGAGCAATCCAAATGCTGGTTGCAACCACAACATCCTGAGGAAGAGAATGGCTAGAAACAGCTGGAATGCATTTTATGGCATTTAAACAGGCCATTCTTACATGAACATCTTTTGCATACACTCCATACAAAGCCTGCAAGAATATTTAGAAATCATAAGAAGTTTTAACCAAATTAAATGGAGAAGCAATCTAACCAAAATATAAAGAACATACAGAAGCAACTTCATCTGGCTGCAGACCAAGGCACAATTCATTCAAGGCTGCTCCAACAGGTGCTTGATAAGCAGGAACAACACCTAGAACATGATAAAGAGCCTGAAATGCAAAGAAGTAAACAATATAGCAAGCAACACAAATATGCAATGAAGTCTAAAGATCATATATTATCAAATTTGAGTATCAAAAGGAAGATGTGTAACTGATAGCATTCTAAGTCTAGGAAGGGGTAATTGGGGATCCATGTGCAAATAGAGAATCCGAAGCACATTATCATGAAGTCCAGTCTTCTTAGAAGATAACAGAATACGCTCCATTATCTGAAAACAAAAATACCATTTTGATATTAATAGAAGAGTTAAATCACTGAATGTATAGTCAAATAAAATGGCAAGAAAAACTTACTGGAAAGACAAAGGTAAACGAATCTACGGGAAGAGGTCCAGATTTACAAGAGGCAGATAATCCATAAATTATTCTTTCAAAAAGACCCATGGATGGGCTTTCATTGGCTTCCTCTTCACCAACTGCTGGAATCAGATCCAGCAGAATATCGACCTCCTCAGTCACAATAAGGCGCAAAGCAGTAGCAATGTCAATGGCCCAATTACAAAGCGGTGGAGCCGTACAGCGGGAAAGCTTCACCAAGCTTTCATAGGCCACATCACTTACTATAGGTGACCGGAGCAAAGGTTCAACAAACTTAACCTAATGTCATAACCAAAACAGAAACAAGTTACAATCACAAAGAAGAGAGCAAATGGATATAAAAGGGAGAAGGGAATATAGTACATCAAAAAATTTGCATGAATTTATATGTTGTAGATCACATATCTATGGAAAATGAATATTGAAACTCATGAGAAACTAAGTTCATACAAGAAGCAGAACATATGCTAATATCAAACATATTGGATCAAAATGACCAACTGAAAATAAAAATCAACAAAAAGCTGCTCGTAACATAACAGCTGGTGCACATGGATGTGCATGGATATTTTCTTCCCATAATCTGTGTGAATATTGCTGCTTTGAGAGTGATCTGAGACATGATCTTCTGAATCAGGACCACGGAATGGAAACCAATATACATTCTTACGGCATGACATAAACAACAATGGTTTCCACATGCAATAAAAGAGATAATAAAATTAACACAACTATGCCAACTTTATATTTTTGTTAGATGTTAAAAAGTTGGTAGTGGTGCATCAAGCAATGTAATATGCTTAGGAAAAGCTGGCTAAAGGACACAAACCAGGGAAGGCAATTGACTATGCGCAAATACAGGATTAGAGAGGGCCATTTCTCCAAGTGCTCGCAGAATTAAAGACAGATTATTCTGTATACCCCGGACCTTCTCACGTATTGCTGCCTCCTCTTTCAGCAATAATTCACGTGCCTCTTCTTTTGCTGTCTTTCCTTTGTCTAGAAAATTAAAAGAGAAAAAAATAAAAGAGAAAAAAATAAAGGAGAAAAAACAGAGAAAATGCGTGAAAAAACATATCATTAATACATAGTAAAAGAAACCACAACCAATATAAAGAATACAAAATGACATGCCAGTTTTCTTTGCTAATTTTCCAGTATCTTTTTTCCCCACACCAGCAGCTTCTCTACCAGCTGGTTCTCTCTTGACGGAATGATTAGAACTGATGTGATCCTGGGATCCAACAAAGGATACAAAACCATTTAGATGACAAATAAATTATTTCCAAACACCAGGGGAGAAGCAACAAAAGCAAAAATAGGAAAAGTGGTGGAGGTGGGAGGGGGGGAGGAGTGAGGAATAACAGCATAATATCAATAATTACCATGCCATCCTGGTCCTCATACATCCGGAAACGGCCCTTTGCCTGTTTTGTGTTCTTAGCAGCAACAGACTCGGCAACATAAACACCTTGTTCACTGGAAAGCATTCCTTCAGGAGTATGAAAAATCTGGGAGACAAACAGAGGGAAATAATCACACAAAAATATATGGGTAGGTGAAAAACAACACATATATAGCACAAGAACAAAAAGGACGCATAACATCAGCACACCACATTACAGCAGGAACATCAAAACATTATTTTACATGTGTTGACACTTCTATAGCACTTGACAAAAAAAAAATGAATAAAATAAGGAAAAAAATATTGAGAACTATAAAGTTACCAGACAGTAGATATGTTAAACCATAACTTTGATAGCCAAAGTCCACTAAAGAATGAGATCAACTTATTCCAAGAAGTAATCAGAAGAATTTTCCAACAGACGGATTCAGTAATAACATCAAGAAAGCATTCCTCCTAATTGTACAAATTGTAAAAGGAACACTTGCTTTTGATTATTCTCCAGGAGTCATCTTTACTTTCATATTGTAGCAGACTCCATTAATCAAGACCCAAAAAAGTTAAAAACACAACGATTTGTGGGAGTCAAATAACCTATCATTTTGTTGGTTCACAGTCCCCTCTATCCACAACCTGACACAAAATAAGGAAAAGAAGAGAAAGTCTACTATACATCTCCACAAAATACAGTAAAGAACATTGAATCAGAATTAGCCACAAGGGCTTCCTAAAAATTGAGTACATGAAGGTGATGAAAATGAGCAACCCTGGTACAAAATGACAAGCAAATGCAACAACCCGAGTCTGAAGAGACATTATGTCATTGATATCCCTGCAAAGGAAAACTAGCGACCAAATACTGAAATAAAACACTGTCATTGGAATCCCTTCAAGACAGAAGGTAAAAGGTTCAATTCTATCGCTAAGAAAAAGAGTTCTAGCTGCAAAAGATATTTGCTAGTCATAAGAGTAAATCAACTTCTAGCAAAAATTAAGGTTGTCCTTTGAATCACACTATAAATAATAGTGTCTCAACATGAGGATTGCCGCCTTTCAATTTAGGAGCTGATAACTTATATCCAACCCCAAATTTTCTTCCAAATTGTAAAGAAATGTGGTGCGTAGGATTTAACTTAGTTGGAACGTATCGCAACAGGAAAACAGAAATAAAGCACTCACCCTCAAAATTATATTTAACCTCCAATTTTTTCTATGGTTTACCAGCAAAATTGTGAACAACATCAATTTTAATTGAAATAAAAATGTAATCAATTCTTCATTTGGCAAATCCAGAATAAATCAAGAAGATGAATATGAGAGACTTTACCTGAATGTCATTTTCCGAAAGCATATAATGTGAACAACGATCTTCGAGTTTTTTTAAGTGCTGACAAGGAGAACGCAAAGGCTTTTGTCAAGACTCAATTCCAGCTAAAACCCATCATTGACTACAATTCACAAAAGTTCCATTTGAAACAACAGATATGCAAGCCACATACCTTTTCAAACTCCATGTAGATATCTCTAGGAGTAATTGACATCAATGTTGTTAGAGAACTTATTGCTGCTTCTTGTTCAAATACATTCGAACTCATCAACCCCATTGGTCCTAGTAGACCCTGAAAAAATAAGCTATGGAAAGTTAGTGGCTGACCAGCAGAATGGCTATGTCGTCCTGATAGAGATGCAGTAGACAGCAAAATACAACACTCATACAGGTCAAAGTTAATAAGAAAGAAATTAAAGGCAGGTAAGAACAGGCTACACAAAATTAGGAAGGTTCTAGAATATGCAATCAAATAGATCCAAAGATGTCAACATTGCTTAAGCATCAAAACTCAATTTGTTTGATAAACCCTATTACAACCAAAACACCTTCCATGCACCATTTCAAACATCAAAACTTGAAGCAAAGTTTCCTTTCTCTTCAGAATTACAATAATAACACACAAACATGTCAAAATAACTCACTAGCAAAAATGAAACATCTTTTAAATATCTTTTCCTCAAGCACATCAAATAATTTCTATAGAAAACCTTAGTTCAATTTTCATACATCTAGTTAAGACAGGCAAACAATGGAGATTAGTCAAATGAAAAAAATGCATTCCCACAACAAAGCCATTAAGTTCTATCTCCTTCAATTACAAGAGAGCGGGAAAAAAAGCCATATGCCAAGTAGTACTGGAAGTCTCAGCTATAATTGCTAATGCCATAGATTGTTTTTACATTAAAAATTAAATTAAGACAAGTTAAACTTACCTTGCATAAATTCTCAACGTTTGCAGAAATCATACCGAAGACATCAAAACCAAGTGTTTGCAAACATTTATGAACCCTCTGCAAATGGAAAAATGATTATCAATTATCAAACCTAAAAATGAAACATAACCATGACCTTTAGTGCTATTGTCAACCTTCATCCTCATCAGCGAAGACCTCAGTCTTGCTATTTTCTATTTAGCACTTACCAACTAATCAAGCATGCCTCCAGGCAATCTCATTGTTCGTTACAGATCCTATTTCTTTCAGCATACTAGAATAATCCCATATTGCTTCACAAAATAATTATCATCTGATGTGTTTTGTAGCCCTAAAGATCATTAAAATTAATGCAATATAACTAAAATAGAATTAAGGCACACAGCCTCCTTCATGAGGATACTGTGCCATGTGCAAGCATGTAAAAAATTCTACAAAAATGTATAAGAATAATTCACACAGTTCAAAATGCTGTAAATTATTAAATACTATAACTCATAATAACTTATCCACTACATACTTTTAATTTTCCAAAACAAATTCAAACTCAAGAAAGGATTATAAAAATGTTACACACTTAGGTATCACTTACAGTTGATACATCTATTTTCCAAAATAACTTAGAAACGTTCATACAATTTAAAACGTATTGGATCAAAACTACAATGTTTTGCCATACTTTTTAGCCAATTTTGACAATTGAGATGGCCAAAGGCCAAGTATTATCTAACTCAGAGATTTTCTAGTAAACTTCCCAAACTATAATGCATTAACACCATGTAAATCGCATTTAACTAAAAGAAAATTTTAGTTCTTGGTCAACATTTATATGAGCAAATATAATCTTAAAAAATTTTTCCCTCACAACAAGGTTTATGTTTTTATGGATCCAACTAAACTGACTTCAAAATAGAAGCTGTGCATATGCACTAAGGGCTTTTTCTTTGTGGAGAGAGAGAGAGAGAGAGAGAGAGAAAGAGAGAAGTCTACCCTCCAAACTGTATCTCCTTTTGCAGTGCCAACGATGCATGGATGATGCGAGCAGAATATGATTTGTGTGCATATACTTGGAGAAGAAGCAAGAGTTGCAGACGATAACACAACTAAAGCCTTCACTGATACCTCAACTGATGGAAGAAAAGGAACTTGAGAGTCCAATGAATAATCTGTGTCACTACAGAGACATGAATTCAGATTCCATCCACCAAAGAAAGCAGAAAATAAAATCCTTAATAAAAATCACAAGAACAAAAATGTACCCAGAAAAATTCAACAATCATAGTGATCTGAGAAAAGGGGGGAACTCAAAGTGTTTATTTCCATCTTGTATATACCAAAAGCAAGCAAGACAGTAGAAGTGTCAATCATTACTTTGTTAAAACCACCACAAAGCATTCTGGATAAAGCATAAATATATACCTTTAGATCTAACAAAAGAAACACAATTAGAGAGGTCATCAGCTAAAAGTTTACCTTGTCTTCAAAACAAAGATTTTCTCTCCAACTACTGAAAGAAAACTTAAGAACTCAGTTAAAAGAGCTTCAGATAACTGTGGGAGAGAAGAAATTATTTTTCTGGTAGCCTCATGCGACATTTTTCGAACCTCCCAACTCGGATGGCATAGAAAGAAGACTATTAACTGCACCAATGCATAATCAGTTATCACATATTTTTCATTTGAGGAAAGAAATGCATAGCATGCTTACAAGTGGTACCTGTAACAATAATTTGACCGAAAAAGCTTCTAAAACTCTGCACAACCATTGATAGAGGAGCCGATTAGTTTTTCATTCTAACAAACAACAAAGTATAGCTTAACATAAGTGAAATCACCTGCGAGAATGTTCCACCACAAGCACCTCAAGAAGTTCAACACATGCCATGCAATCTTCAGCAGATAATTTTGAAGCCTGTAAAACATATGCATGTTATTTAAAACACGGAGAGGCACATATTACTGAAATGAAAGCCAAGAAATAAGCAAGTAGCTACCAAAGAAATTTGTACAAGTGAAGGTTCATTTTGGGAAATCAAAGACCAGATCTTTTCCTTTGCCAGTGTCTCCTCTAAGAAACAAAAAGTAGAAAGAAAAATCAGCTCAGAGTAAAACAAATCAAACGCCATGGCAGTGTTGGATAGGAAAGGATTGGCACATTCTGTTTTAAGTAATTATTCAAATGTCTCTTATCAATGACAATAAAAACCAAAATAACAGCAAAAATATTTGTTACAGAAACCTGCTTTGATGTCTGCAGATGCAATCTTCCCAGCAATAAGCAAAGCATATACACCATCTAGACGCTGAACTGCTTTAGTGAAACCAGTTTTTACAAGTTGAATAAGAGGCCCAAGCAAAGATGATATCTATGGTGCACAGTAAAGCGACAAAACATCAGCACAGACTAGTCCCAACTGCAAATATTCAGAGCAATACATAATGGCAGGTCAAAGTTACCTGTAAAACAGTATCAGCATTTTTGCATATGACCCGTAGACAACGAAGATGTCCCCTTCTTAAAACTTCTTTCTCCTTGAGACCAGAAGCAATAAATGAAACCATATCTGCCTGAACAGCATCTGCAGATCGTGCTGCCCAAGAAGCAGTAGCTGACAAAATTGCAAGCTTTACCTCTTCATTTCCTGGAAATATGAATAGTAGGCACAAATTAAAACCAAAAAAAGACCAAAAGAAAAAAAAAGGGGCTCAAGAGGGAGAGAGATAGAGATGGGAGAATATATACACCAATACACAGAAGTGGCCAACAATGAAAAAGGTTATCAAGTAACAGATTACCCTCATCTTTGTAGCAAGATAAAAGGAACTGACATATCGTACGTGACAGACTGCTTAAATATTTTCCTTCAGGCGCATATGATAACTCTTGAAGAGCATTGAACATGCCAATTCTCTGGTAAGGAAATTGAAGTCTTCCTTCTGAACCTGATTGCATGCAAAACTTGAGTTAGAAGAACCTAGGTCGAAGTTCAATGATTCATTCATAGATTATCTAAACCATGATTTTAAAACCGCTATGAGAAATTATATAAAGCAAATCCACACCTCCAATTACAGCTTTAACAGCAGCAAACATTGCTTCTAAAGCATCAGGATTACTAGACTTTTGACTCAAACACCGGACTATAGCCAATGCCCCAAGTCTTCTAATTTCGTCTGTGTGTCGAGCCTGTGACAATATTACTGAAAGAAGTTCGTTGGCGTACTTGCTCAAATCAAGTTCAACTAATTTCAAAAGAATTCCGACTGATTCCAACACAATCTCAGGGTTGCGCTTCAACATTTTTACTGAAGATGGAACCACAATATTTTGAAAATCTTCATGCAACAAATGCATAAAGAGCGGACGGAATGATTCACTAAGCCCTATTGCAGGCTTTTCTTTAGCATTTAAAACTGCCTTAACATATATGTCAAGAAATATTGGCTGCAAAAAATAAAAAATGACATCAAGACTCAAGACTTCAGCAGAAAGAAAAAAGTGTAAACTATGTAATGTAAAACCACTGCCGTCAAATAGTCCCATATCACATAAGGAATATCTCCAATTGCATAATATGTGAAATTTAAACAATTATAACCTTCAATTCTCCAAAAGAAGATGATGCAATTGAAAATTCCAGCAATAACCATATTAATTCAGGGCTATCTTTGTAGGGGATCCGTGCATCCTTTAATTCCTCAGCAAAGATTTTGTATATGTCTGGTGACTGGGAAAATAACAAAAATTCATTAAGATCATTAAATTGAAATATATTAGCCAACTCAACATGTGATCTCCTTGAAAAAAACCACATTTAAAATTTTAAATAAGGTTAAACCTGTGAAAATAAATGAAAAAATAATCGCTTGCAAGCCCTTCGCTCGCGAAAAGATCTTTGAATAACAATATGAAGCAGGGATGCCTGCACTGCAGCAACTCTGCATACTGCATTCTTTGAAACCGCAGCAAACTGACTCTTGCTTAATAAAAGACATGACCACTTGAGAAGTCTGTAGCAGCCTACATGAGACTGGAACTTTGAATGCTTTTCCATGGTCTGAACAAGGGTTGCGGCAAAATTTTTCATGAATATAATTTCACCCAAAGCTTTTTCAACAATGTCATCAACAGCTTTCCTTGATCTACGGTCCTCATATATAGTCAATGTTTGAAAAACTACATCTATTAATGTTGATGCAACCTCAGGAGACATCTCTGCAAAATTTTACATGAATGCAAATATTAGATAATATATATCATGCAAGTTCGACAAAAATGTAGCTTTGCTTACATAAAACACACACACATTGAGAGCACATTTAGGGGAAGGCAGAGGTTAGGATGTACCTTTAATTAGTACAAAGATGAAAGCGAGAACATTAATTAGTACAAAGAAGAATGCAAGAAGTGTAACCATATTAAGAGTTTATGGATACATTGCTACAAGTATTATAGTGTAGACCATGAGGATGAAAGAAGCTCATATGTCATAGCTCCCGTGACAGACCACATGTTTTGTTTATCAAGGTCTTTTATTATGTAGATTCACATGAACAATACCACAACAATTAGTCAACAGGTAACATTTGAATTCCTCGCATCGCACGATACAGGAGTTACTTCCAACCTATCACAGCTTCTGATATCAAAAACCATTACATGGGAAAGCGGCAAAGTGTTCAGAAGACAAGCGTGCAAAAACTTAACTATTGCCATACATTTCATTATTATATTCTTTATACCACTGAATGCACTATATAATGAAAAGGAACCAAAGGCAAGCTAGAAAAATGTATAGCCAAAATATCAGTACCTCCCCAACTTCACAAAACTAAATTTCCATCTTTGCATGAAAAATACTTCCAAATTCTAAATAGCATTTACACTAAATGCCATTTCAGAACGCACAGAAACAGCTAAGGTGCATATAGTTTCAATTTTGCAGCGCAGTATAACTGAACGAATCGGTTTCAATTTCAGCACGTCTGAGATAGAAAACCTAAAAACAAAGGTAAACTGAGAAAAACTAATCTCAAATTGGATCACATTGTCTTATCTCACCAACAAAATCCGTAAAGGTGCCCCATGCCCAACAGAATGCAGTGCAGGTCCCATTAACATGGATTAAGACTACCATGCACAACTATATCATCATCAATGATTAGGCAGCATTTTCAACTCCAAAGATTTCAACTAGTAATTCTACAATGAAATGAAAGTTCTGAAACTAAGTGAGCTTTGATTCTACAGGAAAGTAAGAAGTGGGTGATACTGATTCATGCTAATTCTTGTGAAATAATTAGCTTTTTGTTCAAGTTAACTAATAGCTCCAAATATGAAGATTGATGAACACTTGTACTCTTGTACCAACATATAAATAACCATGAGAACATAATTCAATTGAAAGAAGAGTAGTTGCCTGAATTGTTGAGAATCAAAGGGATATCATCGCGGAATATCCGGACCCGTTTCTTGGTGGAGGGAGTGGAGACCGACCCGGCAATGGAAATGAGGGAATCAAGAGATGATGAAGCCGCCATTGGGAAAGGGAAGGTCCGGAATGATGATCCAAGTAAAGACTTCAAGCTCCGACGACAGAAATGGAGACGACGCGATGCATACAGCAACGGATATGAAAAGATGTGCGTTGGAGTTTGATTAGGGTTTTAGAAGCTCACTGAGAAATAGAGATCGAAAATAATATGGTCAGATTTTATGGTCATTTTGTCTAAAAGTAAAATAAAATTATTATCAATTTTTAAAATTTTTATATTCTATTTTAATATTTAGTTTTATTAAATAGGTATTTTAAAAACATATTAAATTTATAAATAATATTATATTAATTTTTAAATATTAATAAGTTTTTTATTATTTTATATTTTTTAAAATATTTTCTCCATCCATAGATAATAATAATATTTAATTTCTTATTTTATTCATAATTATCTATCACATTTAGAATACTAAACATAATTAATTATTTTTTTTAATTTTATATTTTATCTCTATAAATTATAATAAATATTTTTTATTTTTAATTAATTATTTATTTATTATATTAATATTATTTTTAAAATTTTTAAAAAATAATAATTAAATAAATTATTAATATTTTTTATAAAATAAAATTATTTAATTATTTTTTTAATTATTATTAAAAATTTAAATATAATTATTATTTATGTACGTAGAGAATATATAAATCAATATGAAGCCTTATTTTTCTTATATTGTCCAAGTCGGTGTTGAGTCTGTTTGAGGCCCATGCAAATTCACAAGAACTGGTTCAGATCTTGATGGGCTTTTTAGTTTATTGGATAGGGTCACAGGCCGCTTCATAAGAGAGATTCTTTAAGTTGAAGAAAGGAAGGGAATAAGTATGAGGCTGACGTGGGTGAAGTCTTTTACAACTCTCCCAAGTGGCTCAAATAAGCTAATCGATATGCTCTGTTTTTAGTATTTTCTAAATATAAAGCTTCAAATAGATACAATTATATAAACAATATACGGTGTAGGACTTCATTCCCCCCCTTCCTTCTTGGTATTTATAGGGCAAAGGCCTACATCATTCTACTTGGTGCCATTCTCGGCTTCCCACAACTGGCTTCAATACGCCATTATTTTCTCACGTCATTTTCCACGGCACTGCGCTTTATCAGCTTTGAATTTCGTATGCGTCAATCATCGTTGGGCCTCTTCCGGGCTCCAAGATTAAGATTTTGATTAAACAGTAACTAAGAAATGTGATTCTAGTTGCAAGATTCTCTTAATCTCCTGGATTCCATGGTCTCAATTTAGCATTCCAAAGCACGAGATATTTGGAGAAATTGACCGTGCAAAGGTAACATGGAAACAAAAATATTGAAATGGGTTAGGATTTGGCGTAATTACAGAAAGAGAGTGAGATAACATAAAAATGTTGTTCAAAATAGCGTCACAAAAGAAAAGCATTATAAAACGCTATTCAAAATAGCGTCCTAACGTCAAAAACGCTACTTAAAATAGCGTCCCCATGGACTAGCCTGTCTGACACCCATTTCAGCAGCAAAACGCTACTTATAGTAGTGTCCTCCGCTTCTTCGCCTCTCTGCACATGCGTGCCATGCAACTAGAAAACGAGCACACCATGCAACAACAAAACGCTAATATGATTGGCGTCCCCGCGTACCCCAACAAAACGCTAATATGATTGGCGTCTCAAGTATTAGCGTTGCCCATAATTTTTATATTTTATTTATTTTATAAAATATATTAAATTTATAATATTTGGATCATTTAATTTTATTTATTTATTATATTTTATAAAATATATTAAATTTACATATGTTAGTTGTATACATTGATTTTTTTTAAGTTTGTTTTATGTTTTAGTAGTAGTAATATTAATTTAATATTATATATTTGTGAAATTAATTTTATTTATACATTGTAAATATAATATAATTGTACGGTTTAAACAATATTTATATTCAAAAAATTACAAATATTACCATCGTATTAGAAATTTTATATTTTTGTAAAAAAAATTTCTTAATCATTAAAATATTTCTTAATTTATAGATTAAAAATATAAATGTATAATATTTGAAATAGTATATTTTATACATCTTAATGGGAACTTTTTTTTCTAATATTTAGAACATAGTAGATTGATAAATTTAAAATTATGTTAGTTATAAACGTTAAAAGTTATTAAAGTATAACTAATATTAATTTTGATTCTTATTATAATTATGGATAATATATTTTCTTCATAGCAATTAATAAATGTAATTACTTTATTATTTTCAAATTAATTAAAAATATATATATATATAAAATGTTTACTAGCATGTCATACGAGCAATTGGCTTAAAGCAAGATATAAATTAAGACAAATATTCATAATTATTATACAAATGAAAATAAATATTTAAATTAGTCATGTGCCACAACTAGGTCTTCAAATATGTCGTCTCGGTCGAAGAACTCGATGTTGTCCCCTTCTTGCTGCTCTTCTGGATCACCTTGTGCATCTTGGAGTTGGCCAGGTTGCCCTTGTTGTTGTCCTGATGATTCCCCCCCCTGCATTATAATGCATAGCACCTTGTTCATGGTGTCCAAATAGACCTGCACCAGATGGAATATGGCCTAAGGCACCAAACTGATATAGTGCATAGTATTGATCTGAACTATATCCACCAAATTGACTCGAAGCATATTGTGATGACCCAATGCTAGATGGTCTGCCAAATGGAGCAAATAAGCTGCTCATTAGTGTTTGTGGCTGCTGACTCTCAGTGAAGTCAAATGTACTTCTACTTTGCACATGAGAATGATATGACATCCATGGTGCTGATGGGTCAGCTATTAATGGGGTAGGCATCCAGCCAGTGTAATGTGTGGGGATAGTTTCTGAATATGGTTGGAATACTGTGGATGGACTAAGATCAGACGGTGCAGGAGCTGAGGGAACAAGACCAAGCGCTGATGCCATGCAAAAAGGGTGAAATGAGACAGGTGGGGGCATAACATCATTAGGTGGAGAGGATTGATGCACTGGATGTTGACGATGTCCACGAGGACGTGATCGACGTCGTGCTGGTCTACGTGAGGGCCCAGGTTGTTTGATGGGTTGGTCCTCTTCCAATTCATCATTGAAAGTTGTTGCTTGAGGTGCAGACTGAGGAGGTGGCATTTGGCAAAGCCGACTTTCATGTTTCAAAGCAATCATCATTTTTCTTAATGTACGCTTAACTTCTGCCACGTTTTGTGTTGATGGATTTTTTAATTTTATCAAACAATCCTCAATTGCGTCATCCTGTAAAAATAAAAAATATATATATATATATAACGTTACATTTTAGGTTAAAAAAGATAAAATTATTATTATAAGTATTTAATAATGAAAAAAATACATGTTGTTAATCATTACCACACAACCAATAGCAGCTCCACTTATTGAGATCCAATGTCTAGCAGCTCGACGGTACCACTCCATATATTCAGAATGATGGTGGAGTGGTTGTCTCATTTGTTGCCCTTAAACAATATATTATTCTCGCCTATTCCAACGATTAATATTTGTTGCATGGTGGTGTGCCCAATTACTCTCATTGAGTCGGAGAGTAATATCGTGCAGCTCATCTGTTTGCATCGGTAGTGCTGGAATAGGCTGGGCCAAACCAAACTGCCTCATCACTCTGTCAGGTTAGTGCCATTCAATAATATGAAAGCAAATTAATGGCACCACTGTCTTCCAATTGGGGACGACCTTAGATACACATGTTTAGCAGCTCATCCAATAATTCCTCGCTATATGGTTCCCATGTGATCTGCAAGTGAATATTAGCAAAACATGAAGTGATTATAAATGTATGGAAAAATATAACATACTATTTTATGTCAGATTTATGGAATTTTGACTTACATCTTCAGGTCACATCCAGTCAAGGTTATACCGAATTTGTGGCAATATATGGGTTGTTACTTCAGTGATTTGTCGAGCTCTACTCCACCTGTTAGTTTATAAGAAAATTTAAAATGTAATACAATAAAAGGCAATTTATTCATTGCTTAATGGATAAAAATATAAATTTAATGACATACCTAGCACCTAGAGGTGCATCATGAGGTGCTAATGGATCCCTTATTGATGGAGAGATTATTTTAAATCTCTCCCAAGCCCAGATCTACAAAATGAATAGTGGTCATGAAATCTCCTTTGTTTCAGTAACAGCAACACGGCATAGCTCACGATAAAGGAAGGCTAAGCAAGCTCCACCCCAACTGTATGTCGCAGCTTCTCTCAAGTCTTCTAGAAGGGGTAGAAACATCAAGTTGACACGTGAGTTTGTCTTGTCAGGAAATATCAAACCAATGAGTCGTAATATGAATGCTCTTGCATGCCATAATATGGTTAAATCATCAGCATGATGTGGAATATCTCCAAACTCATTAGCTAGTGCACAATCACTCACGCTAATTTTAGTGTATGTCCTAGGATTATTTCTGGGGGTGGTCTAGCTCCCAATAATGTCTCACAAACTTCTGGCCAATCCGCCCGTGACATAATAGTTATAGCATACCCATGTACTGGCAAACCGGAAATAATGCTGACAACCTGAAGAGTGATTGTGCACTCACCAATTGGCATCATAAACGTATGGGTTTCTGGTCGCCATTGCTCTACAAAGGCACTGATGAGGTGCCAATCGAGAGAAAAAAATCCTAGTCTAGCAATATTAATAAATCCAGAATCGCGAAGATGAGGAACAATTCGATCATCAATGTTAGTATGTAATATGTTCCCCTGCCTCCTGCATGTAAGCACTTCATGCTCAACTGTACCATTCCAAATCCCTTCAGAACGGTGTTGTGGCTGGAGTCGAAGAAGCTCTTGATCAATTAGACCAGGCACAATGTAATCTCTTCTTTCTTGTTGTGTAGCTATACCTATTTATTATTACAAAATATACATTTTCAATGGTTCTTTTGATAGGTAAAACAATGCACATATGTTTCTTGTACATTAATTAACACACAAATGATAACAAAAACATATAATGAAGGAATTAAATTATATAAATAAACATAGTCAATACATTACTTAAAAGTACAATATTGTTGAGTACATCATCAAAACATATAAATATACATAAATAAAACATATAAATATTGTTTAGAATATTAGAACTAATTAGGTCACTCTGACTATTTGATTCACAAGACATGATCTAATTAGCTCATCATAAAGGTCTTTGTCCAAGGTGTAGTTGATTTTAGGTAACATGGGCTTCAACAGAGTATGTTTTTTACTATCACGAATTTTTATACTAGTTGACCGACACATTGTCCTCGTAGCGACCCAACTAGCATATTCTTTAGCGAATCCCTTAAGTAGCAGTAAATATGATGGGGTACGATTAGCTTCTAATTTTTGCCATATGCGGTCAAGTATACCCTTGTTGTGGATACAGCTAAAAGCTGACCTTAATGCCAAATATCTAGGTTTATCTGTTAATAGCTCTCCTTCCCATATGATTTGTTAAATGAGCCCGTTGACCCTTATCATATGCTTAACAATGCAGAGTAGGTAATCCCCTGTAGTTGAGGGTGTTACTTCCATTGGTAGATTAATCAAATTCCTAATTAGACCATGTACCCTTGCTCTCTGTTGTTGATTGACAATCCTTTTTGGAGTGCGCATTATACGAGCCATTATATTATCTACGACATAAACAAAAGGGAGCACAAAAAAATAAATGAGAAACACATGATAATGTAAACATTATATTAAATAATGCAATATATGGACCTATCATCACTATCATGAGGGTAAGCAATGTGGGAGATAATGTACTTGATAATAATACATGTTACATTTACACACATAAAATTAAAACATAAAAAGAAATACAGTCTGCAACAATTTATAATAATGATACATAGTAACATAATTAAGTTATATTGTTCCTTCGCATGTGACAACTTTTTTTTGTGTGTCCTTGTCCACGACATAGCGAACAATGATTTTTAGATGTATCCCCTCCTTTTCGATTTACACTCCAATCCATTTCATTCTTCTTCCTTGAAGAATTTGGTCGTCCTTTAGACCTTTTCTGGGTTGGGTCAATTAGAAGAACTGGATAATTATCTGTTGGCCAATCATCAAGATGTCCAAGAGCATGAAACTGCCACTCATAGCACTTAAGCATTCGCTCCAACGTGTAATAATTTGAAACGTATTGCTCATAATTAATTGGCATTGCTCGGCATGTGCCAATCACATGAGAACATGGAATGCGTATTTCTTCAAACTTCTTGCATGTGTACATCCTTTCATCAAGTTTGACCACATGCTTCGTATCAGATCTTCCCTTCCAAACTTCAAATTCACCACAATCGCGGTTAAAGATTCGGACATTATATGAGTTTGCTTCATTTAAATTGTCAAGTAATATTTGACGACATGCTGGTGTAAATTTGAAGCCCATTTGCAGTTGCTCACGGAGGGTCGTGCCACGTGTGTCAAAATAATCAACACACTGGAAAAATATTTTTTCTACCATTGCAGTTATTAGTAAAGCACGGATCCCTTTGAGCATTCCATTAACAGACTCAATAGTATTGGTTGTCATGGAGCCATAACGTTTCCATCCATCATGAGAACGTGTCCATTTTTCCAAAGGCATCTTTCTAGCCCATTCAAACGTGTCAGGATGCTCATTCTTGATTGTGTTCATGGCCTCATAAATTTTTTTTTTCCATTTGTTGTGCTGTAAAAATAAAAAAGCCATGTTATTTGTTTTTACTATGTGAAATTTATATTTAAATTACAGTAACAATAACTAGTCAACTTAGAAAACTAACCTACCTTTCGGAGAGCTTCTTTCATATTAGTATTCTTAAACTTTGTGTTGTAATTGCTGAGTATATGTCTTAAGCAGTATCGATGATGCCCATCAGGGGGCTACCACCAATCTTGATTCATTGCCTTTTTTATGGCAATATGTCTATCTGATATAACACATATTCCTTTACGATTGTCACAAACACCCTCAAATAAGACATAAACCAATCCCAGTTCCTTGTATTTTCACTGTCGACTATTTCCCACGCAATTTGGAAAATATGGTTATTACCATCAAGTGTTGTTGCACAAAATAAACATCCTTTGTACTTCCCATATAAAAAAGTTGAGTTTATGAATATAACCGGTCGACAGTTCTTGAATCCTTCTATTGTTTGTTTGTATGCCCAAAACATTATATCGAAAACCTGATATGTAACACCCTAGGCAAATCCCACATCGACAAAAATTTATAAGTTGGCCATTACATGATAAGCATGATCTAATCTATTATTAACAAAAAAAAGGATCATCTTCAATGAAGAACATACTTTCAGGGTTTTGTTTGCACAAAGCAAGCATAAATTGTTGCAACCTTCTATAAGATTCCTCCCAATCACCAAAGATCTTAATAATTGCATCGTGCCTAGCCTTCCAGGTCTTTCGATAACTTGGCATATATCCAACCTTATCTTTGATTTCAGACTTTAACGCTCCTATCTTCACATTGGGTTGTTCACGTACAATAGCGAGAATGAAATCAGATATAAATTTGCTATCCAATTGCTTATGATTTTATGACAGTGATGGATTAACACATGTATGTGGTCCATTATATCGCGTAATTTTCCATATATCACTTCCTTTCCCCCATGAGGCACGCAATCTCCACTTACAATTGCTCTTTATGTCTTTGCACCTGATGGCATATGTTCTACTCTTTGTCTCCTCATTACAAAACTCATGGTGCCTATGTAAATGATATTCTTTGACAGCTTTTTGGACATCCTCTCTAGATGAGAATACCATTCCTAATTCAAACTCTTTTAATGGATCCCACATTGAACTACACTGTGGTATTGACCATGGATCAACCGTTAGCAATGAAAAATCTATTTCACTATAAGGCGGAGGAGGGATAAGCGGCATTATTGGGTTTGCAACATGAGTATTATAGTAAAAAGGCAAATCTACTACTAACTCATTATGATGACCACCATCCTCATTCATGTCCTAGTCATCACTATCAATCCATTCTTCATCAGACTCCACATCATCCTCATCATCATCGAGACAATAATCACTGCTAGTGGATTCAAAATCATCCGTACACTGTAGTGCTTCAGTTTAACAAGTATTTGATGGGTCCGCTTCATCAACAACATTTGCAGATGGTCGAAAAATGTCAATATATAATTCAATCGATGATATACCTCCAATTTCATCAATGAAATTAAACATAATATTCACATCGTCATCGTTTGCCAAACACATGCAGTCCCATTTGAATGAGCCATTTTTTTCAATGGGTTGTCTGAATAAGATTTTCGATATAAATTCATGTCCCCCTTTAAGATTAATTCCACGGACAATTTTCATTCCCAAAGTACCAAAATCTATACGTTTACCAATAGTAATGACGGTTGATGAACCCCCATAATATTCATAGCCTTCATCATCCATAATGATTTCTCCATCTCAAAATAAAGTAGCAAAAGTTGGAATTAACATTTTCTGATAAAATAAAAATCGCAACAACTATCAGCATAAATGGTCTTGTTGATAATAGGTCATTATATTTTACTTAATAAAGAAATTATTTTCAACAACATTTTACATTACTAATTTTTCTATTTTTTTAATTTTAATTAATAAAATAAATTAATATTTTATTTCTAATAATTACATTTTAATTAAATATGCAATGGTTTGCGACAAATTTTTATGTTACTATTGTTTTCATTTTTTAATCATATTTTAATAATATTAATTTTTTTTATTTTTAATAATTACATTTTAATTGTTATATTGAGTTTCGCCAATTTTTTTATCTTACTATTTTTTATTTCTTTAATATTATCTAAATAATATAATTTTATAATTTATTTTTATTAATTACATTTTAATTAAAATGCTACTTATTTTTGGTAATTTTTTATATTACTAATTTTTTATTTTTTAATAATATTTTAATAATATAAATTTATATTTTATTTTTATTACATCCTTTTTTATAATATATTATGAACTCAATTTTCTATTAATTTTTCCCTTTCTTCTATAGCTTTTACTAATTTTTAAAAACTTAAACTATTATTTTACTTTATACTAATATTCTCTGTTCAACTTATTAAACTATTTTATTTTGTGATACAAAAATTATATGACTTAATATAAAATTTATTTTGTAACATAATTTACATTTATAATTTTTATTTTCTCTTTCCTAACTTTTTTAATACTACAAATTTATATTATTTTTTCTTTACCTTTTTTACTATTATACACTAAAAATCTAATTTCTTGTAATATTTTTCCAATAACTTTTACTCATTTTAACAGTATTATGCTATTACTGTGTGTGTGTGTGTATATATATATATATATATATATATATATATATATATATATATCAACTTGCTCACCAAAAGTTTCTCACAAAATACCAACATGCATGCATACAAAAAAAATATATATATTATTTCCAGAATAATAAATATATTAACACTCAAGCATTTTATATATTACATGTTAAAAATTGTCACGAAATTTTTATTTCTTAAGCCATGCATACAAAAATATCAACTTATTCACCAAAAGTTTCTCACAAACATACCAACATGCATAAAAGAAAAATTACATTATTTTCAGAATAATAAACATATTGTCACTCAAGCATTTCATATATTGCATGTTAAAAATTATTAAACAATCAAAATACATACCTGAATATAATTTTTTTTCAAATTTCTTATTTTTCTCTTTGTGATCTACCACTGCACTTGTCTCCTCCTTCTTGCTCCACTCGGCCTTAAGCTGCTCTACCAAAATGAGACAATGGAGTAAATGAGGAATGAACGAGCATTTTGAGGGCTGTAAGCTGCTTCTTGGAAAAATTTTGATCGCGTAAGAGACGGATGTCGTAAATGAGAGCGCAGGGGAAGATAAAGGAAGTGGGATGAACTCTGGACGAGAATAAAAAAAGCGTCCCGCTTGTCTTCCCCCAACGGCTCACTAGAGATGGGACTTCGGACAGGACTGGAGATTCGCCATGAAATGGACACAGAATGCTAATTATATTAGCATCCCGAGCTCTTGCCAATTGACGTGACTGCACAATCGAACACACATGATGCTAATAAAACTAGCGTCCTGCGCCCTGCTTTTCAATGGGACATAGTATTCCATCTGCAGCACCTGCAAGGGTGGCGTGCGGCCGCATCAGGACGCTATTCAAAATAGCATCCCAACTCTGGATGCTAATATGAATAGCGTCCGGAGTTGGGACGCTATTTTGAATAGCGTCCCAGGCGCTGACCGGTTACCACCACCCCCTCTTCGTAATTAATCGCGTTGTTAACCCATTTCAGTATTTTTTCTTTCCAAGTTACCCTTGTACGGTCATTCACCCAGATATTTGCGTCTCAAATCACTTACGAATGCATTCTGATTTTCTAGATCAAGTGATCTCATTTCACTATACCCAATACAATCAAAGTGAAGAAAATATAAGATCCTATTATTTTTTTTCATTTTTTCTTTTCTTTCTTTTCAATAAAATAAGAATAATTGGGATGTTAGTATACAAAAAAAAATAAAGAGAATAAATAAAAACAAAAAAAGTAAGCAATAATAGCCGCGAAGCCTTAAGAAGAGTAAGAATAAGAAACTTTATAGAAAAAGCCTCATATCTCTCAATTTTCTCCATACATTACTGTTTTAATCTTCGTTGACTCGGGTGATACTAAATATAGATTGCTGGTTTTATATAATATTAAGTCTAATAAGGTCCATTAATTAATTACAATGTGTTATACATACCATTAAGCACTGACTTATAAAGTCCATTAAATATCAATTTAGAAGCTCATTTTATTTAAAATACTATTATTTTTTAAATTATAATTAATAAAAAAAATTAATAGTATATTATAAAAAATTAGATTTTTGAATTTTTTACTAATATTAATATTGTAATATATATATATATATATCATAAAAAATTTAAAAATTATGAAAAAAAATATTTTATTGATTGTTTTTAGAATAAAGATTATATTAATTAATTGTAATTTATGTGCCACGAAGTGAATTAATATAATTAACGTATTACGTATTAAATTAACGTATCAATTAAATTTACTCTCTTCATATCCAATATTTAGCTAAGTGACAAATCGCATACCGGTGCCCATACTTATATGGGCATCCACGATCCAAGACGTTTCACTTTTCAGTCAACCAATTGACAGGATAATAAACAATCAACAAGTTGATAGAGTCCTTTAGACGTGTCATAGAGATTCTATTTTTGCTTCCTTTATGAGAACATATGCGGCTTTCTCTCGATCTTCTATAAAACCGACTCATCCTTTGAAAAAAAAATTAATAATTCACACAATTAGCTAGCCCCTGTTCACCGTGAAAGGTCATGCCCATAACCAAACGACATGTCACTATGTCAGTTTGGATTGCATAATGCAGACTCCAAAAGGCGTCTAAGAGAAGGATTTAAAATGAACAAATAAAATTCATAGCTCCTTCAGCATGAAGGAACTTGAAGCATTCCAGGCAGGTGTTTTGTCTTTGCTGCTACTTGTCTCTTTGCAGCCTTGTATTTCTGCACTAAGCCAATTCACCTAGCTATGTGTTTACACGTGTCAATCACCCACTTCCTCTAACTTTGCATACTTGGCACTTAAAAAATGACACATCTCTCGGCCCTGAGCACATGTACAGGTAATTGCAATCTGTGTTGATAATAAACTACTACTTCCCATCACCAATCCCTTAGCGGCGGAGATAATATCACAATTACCATGGAAAGAGAAGCAAAGGACAAGAAACCCTCAATGAGAAGATCAAGAAAAGGGTGCATGAAGGGCAAAGGAGGACCAGAGAACGCACTATGCCCCTACAGAGGAGTGAGGCAAAGGACGTGGGGGAAATGGGTGGTTGAAATCAGAGAACCAAATAGAGGCAAAAGAATTTGGTTAGGCACTTTCAACACTTCCCATGAAGCTGCTAAAGCCTATGATCAGGCTGCCCTTAAGCTCTATGGCTCTTCTGCTACCCTTAACTTGCCAAACTACTACCAGATATCATCAGCAACTACTCCTCCTGCCAACACTTCATCCACAAAATGTCAAGAACTTGGCAATGATACTATTGGCACCTGCTGCAGCAGTGAATTGGCAACTGCTACAAGTTTCTCATCACAACAAGATTCCAGGCGTGGTGCAATTAGTAGTGAGAGTTCAGGTTCAGGTTCAGGTATAGGTGTAATTGAGGGAATGGATATTATGTATTGGCCAGAGTTTGGTATTGAAACTGAGTTCTTGGGAAGTAGTGATGTTGGAATTGCTACAGTGGGTGAAGAGGGGTTTAATTGGGATGGGTTTCCAGGTCCATGGAGCCTTTAGATTAAATTGTTTTCTAGTTATCTCTCGTCTTCTTAGGGGAAAATATAGCATTAACTACTGTCAATGTAAATGCCTAGGCTCTTCGTTAATTTGCTGTTGCTGTTGTTGTGTAGTTAGTAGTGGTAATTTTATTTTTCTCTTTTTCTAAAATATTTCATTTTAATCAACTGTCTATTTTATTTTATTAATTTAAGGGAAAAAAAAATGTCCAAAACAATATCCAATGGGCATAATCTGAAAACATTTCCCTTCCCTGAAACAAAGAAATGGTTCCTCAGTTACTTCATGGGCTGGGCCCATGTAGTATGTACTATTTTCAGCCATTAACGTGGGCTACAACCCAGCCCATCATAGTCATTTAAATTTCTGGAGAAAAAAAATCAGATAAGCCTCTCTAATTTCATTTTAGGGTAGTTCAAAATTATAAACTCTTATACATTATAATTAAGGCTGGATAATTTTCATATAATAAATATTATTTTTTAATAATAAAATATTTATTCTATTTTTAAATATTAAAAATTATTTATTATTTTCATTAAAATAATTTTTAAAAAATGAAGAACATAATAAAAAAACAGTTAATATTAAAGTTATTTTTTAATATTGATTATTAAAAAATATATAAAATAATATTTTATTAGATAAAAATTTATTTGATCTTAAGTAAAAAAATACGGGAATTTATTTAGTATAAAATTGATTTTAAGTTTGTTTAACCCTTGACTAAAAGTATAGGAACTTATTTTCCTTAAATTTTTTGACCCTTTTATTATGGATAACATTAATATTTTGTTACATTTATTATTTTTTAATTTATTTAACTTTGATTTATCATCTAAAATTTAAAACTCTAATCTAATTTATATTTAAACTCGAGAGTTTATAATTTTAGAGGCGTTTTCAATTATTAAAAAAAAACCTATTTCCATATCGCTTAATATTTTTTTTAATTGTTCCTTAAAAGACAAAAATTAAAAAAAAAATCTAGTGATGTCTAATTTAATTATGCTTTAATGCATTTGATGTAAGCAATAAAATATTTTTAAATTTGACTAATGAGATTGATACGAATAGTAAAAGATTATATATCTATTAAGTAAGGTCGAGTGTTCATCTTTATAAATAGAAAAAATTCATGTTGAAAGCACTTTACCCCATAATATACCTCTCCAGCACGAGCATAATTAAGCTTAATTTAATGGATTAAGAAATATTCGTGATTTACTAATATATATATATATATATATATATTCAGATTAAAATCTCATGTCTACTAAATATAATAAAAGTTTTTCCTTTTTGATGAAAAAAATTTATGTTTTTATGTAGCTACAATATATTTAGTTCATTTAAGTTTTTATTAAATTACATAATTGAGAAAACAAATAATTGAGGATTTGGACATTTTCAATCAAGAAAGTTTCCAATAAATTTAAAAAACAATTAAAGGTAACATATTTATTACATAAGCTTTAGGCTGTTACCTCTATTTGGATAATTTATAAGAAAAAAAAAATTAACACAAAGAAACTTTTTTTTAGTTTATCTTCTTTTATTTTATTTTCTTGTATTTGAATAGGTAAATAAATAAAATAAATAAACTTATTTTCTCTAATTTGAGAAAAAAGTAAAAAAAAAATTGAAATTATTATTTTACCTAATAAGGACACGAAGAATAACTATAAATATAGGGTATATATGTAATTTGACACATTCCTTACATAATCTCTATTTTTTTTTTATTTCCTCTTTAAATCAGCGAAAATAAACCATGCAAAATAATCATTATTATCTTTCCATCCTCTATTTTCCATTCCCTTCCCATACATAGAACAATGGAAATTCCACTTTATTTTCCACAATTTATTTTCTTTCCACAAATCATTAGCAAAGAAGAGAGGCCAATGGCTTTGGTCTACCACATTTAAGCAATACAAATCAATACCTTGGTTTTATTTTCCCAAATGGCAATTATTTGTTGGGCTATATGATAGGGAGCTTAAATTTTGCCAAATGGTATTGCAAATCATGCCATAAAATTTAGGTAAATGGTACAATCAAATCAAAGGAACTAAAGCAAAATTTTGTGGCAAGTATCATTGACTACCTGGCTTGACCAAATTGCATTGGAGCACTAGCATGGACATGCTCCAATTAATCCATTTTTCTTTGTGTAGTGTTTGTTTTGGAGGGAGCAAAGCTTGGTTGAATACAACTTTGAAAATGATCAAATAATGTACTAATATGTACGCCCATGTTATCTTCTTTTACATTATGAGGAAGCTCAATTAAGCACTGCAATCTACATTTATTCTTTTATACGATTATTAAAAGAATAATTAAATTATTTGAATTATAATAAAATATTTTTCAATTTGACTAAATTATCCTTTTATCTTCCTTAATTAAGAGGGTGAATGATTAATAAGATAAAATTAAAGAAATTATAAAAATAATTATTCTATTCAGTCAAAATAAGAGTAAAATTAAAAAGAAATAATTAATACCCTTTAATTTTTTCAAAGTGACGAGTAATTTTAAATAAAATAATTTTTAAAATTGAAAAATAAAATTAACATACAAGGTATATATTGGAAAACACTTTAAAATTATTTAAAAATCTTAAATATATTAAATCAATGCATGGATGTACGTAAGATATCGTCATAAATATAAATTTAATTTCAATACCCATAAGTTGGCCTCATAATTTGAAGCCAATATCACTGAGGGGGGAGGGGGAGGTGGAATTAATTACAAGGGGAGTAAAACCTTGAGCAGAAAAGAACGTAAGTGTACTAAAAAAAATGAAAATTAAATTAAATAGATACGCAATTGTACTAAAGAGAAATTGAAGAGCCTGAAAATTTTGGCTACTTACTTTAATAATGTGGCGCCAATTTGGTTATTTGTTGGATATTGCTCTTCACCAAGGACAGTTGGACTCCTTCTTCTCATATGTGTCATCTTTGCTCCAGTAGGTTTGCTGTGGAAGTAGTTGCAGTATTAAACTCTTGTACAGCTCATCCTCCTTTTATTTTGCATTATATTTTGAGATTTTTTTATATAAATTATTTTTTTTATAAATTTAAAATATAAAATATATAATAAAATTTATTTATTAAATACATAAATTTTATATATTTATATTTTAAATAAATAAAAATTCTTTAAATTTTAAAATTTTTAATATATTTTATTACTTTAAAAATTAAGTGTCCATCAGCTGTATATAATGCAAGAGGTTATGAAAATTTAAATACTGAGATTAAAAATTAATAAATATTTAATATAAATAATTTGATATTTTTAATTTTAAAATAAAATTAAGTGTTCGATCCTGCGTATTCTGAATATTTCGTTGATCATTGTTTTAGTGGGGCAGTATTGAAGAGTCGATGGCATATCACACCACCCTATTTATGTTGGTCACATGGCTTATTAATCTCCATGCTTCCTTGCGTCCTTTAATTCAGAAGATCGACACGTGGTTCAACAGTTAATTAAGAGTTTATAAGAATTTGTTTAGCATTGATATTATTGAGAAAATTATTATTTCTTAAATATATTAATTAGGGGTATTAGAAATTAATTTAAAATTAATTTTGATAAATTATTTTATAAAAATATTAAAATAAATTTCTTTAAATTATTTTTAATGATAATTAAAATAATATTTTTATTAAAAAACAGTTTTATGCCCTCAGCACCGATACTAAGTTTTTCTTCTTTTGGTGTTTATTATTGTTATTATTATAATAATAATAATTTGGGAGAATCTTGGCCAACCTAATATCGCATGCTGCATTGAAAGCCATTGATTATATGGCTTAACAAATGGAGTGTATTACTATTTATTAAAGTTTTAATCTAACTGTAACCATTTTTTTTTATAAAATTAAAAATATAAAAATAAAATAAATTTATTCGTGAAATTATATTTATTAGTGGAGAAAAATATAGATATTAAATTATAAAAATTAAATCAAATTTTTTTTTTTAAGAAAAGGACATTAATTGCGACCGGCGAATTTGCGGCCCGCAGAAAAAAGTTGACGGTAATTAATGCCTTGCTGATGATTGTAATTGCAAGGATGATAATTAAATAATTCATATGAATCAATTCAAAGTTGATATGATTAATCTAAATTTTAACTTATTTTTTTTTTGAAATTTTTGTTTACAATTTTTTTATACGTAAACTTTTTAATTCAAAAATAAATTTTAAGTTTGTGTTTGGATTTATGAATTTAGGTTTAAAATTTGTATTTCAAATATTGAATTTAAAATTTAAAAATATTTTATTGAATTTTTATAAAGTTAGATTTAAATTTTAATTAATATAGTTTATATTATTATTCTAATTTTTTAATTGATTTTTATAAATTTATATATTTTAAACATTCCAAATGAAGCATTTAATCAAAATCTAAATCCATGAATTTAATTCATAAAATTCAAACACAATAAATAATATATATAATTGACATTTAAAATGGAAATTTTAAAAATAATAACTTAAATAATAATATCATCAAATTAAAACTTTAAATAACAATTTTTTTCTTATGCTCTATTAAATTAAATTTTTAGATTTGGGTAAATACATAAAAGAAAAAAAAAAAATCATAGTTTGGATTTAAGATTGAGTTAACCCTGCATACAATTTTAAAATTTTTAACAGTGGTCAACTCAAGTCTCTCCCTCCATTGATGGTGGTCACATCACATCTAACATTATCCTCTTCATTATCGACCATTCAGCGGTCATCTCACCCCAAGGGGGGGATAAAACTATAGAAATAGCAATAACTCAGTAACTGCATTCTCTGTTTAATGAAGAATTTCTTTTTTTTTTTTTAATTAGTTAAGAACAAACGATATGCATAAAATAAAAAACATATATATTTTTTAATAAAATTATGATTACCATTCAAATACATGTTTTACAATTAAAATGAAAATTCGAATGATCAATTCAACAATTCGAAAGTAGATAGATATCTCTATCGAACAAATTCAAATTTTTTTTTTTAATTAATTAAGAATATATGTATACACATGGGATATGAAAGACAGACACCCAAAATTGTACTTATGATTGTGAAATAACCCAACAGAAAAACTCTAGCCACTAGACATCAATAAATAATTAACCAAACCAGAATCTTGGAAAATTTTTTTGTCATAGATATTATCCCAACATTAGCCATTAAAATTTAAAAACTTGAAAGGAAAAAAAAAGGCCATAAGCTGATAAGCAATCATTCCAATATTAATGGGTTTTCATTAATTAATACAGATATATTTATATGTACATCATTTCTTGGTCCACTGGTCGATGAGTGTAATGTTTCAGCCAATAACATTCAAATAAATAAGAAGAAGAAAGAAAATAGACACATCAAGCAGATAAAAGTTCTATAATTGAAAATTAAATAGAAAAGCTAGATCTATTAATTTCCTTGTCATGAAATCAGCTGACAATTATGTCTGTGCTTGTGATGTTGATTGAGGGATATTTGTTGGAGTTAGAACCGCTTAATATATTTTTAGTACCGCCAAATGAAAATGAAAGTGCTGCTTTGTCTTTATTTTGCTTCATGTTTTGTCGAAAATTAATAATTAGACAATCAATCAATCACCATCAATTTGGCTTTTTTTTTTTTTTTTTTATATTTCGTAATACATCTACAATAAAAGCTGCTTAAACAAGGCTTTCAACATTTCATTGCTCATGATGAAACTCAGTATATAATTATATTAGGTATACTTTCTGTACTTCCTAGAAAATTAAACTTCCTGAACTCTTTGCTTGCAAAAAAATCATTGATGTTGCTTCATATAGCGCATAGAAAATTTTCATTTCACTCTTTGTTTTTAAAATCTCAATTATTATTTCATCTAACACTATCATACTTTAATAATGATGATCTATATCAATTCCTTTTCATTAAAAGCTTTAGTAAATTCGTTGTTATTGTTAATTGTTTAAGACAAATTTGATACACCCATGCAGGAGAAAGTGTAGGACCTGGAACTTAATTTTTATGTTCTGGTAAATAACTGTTAACTTTCTGTAACTACTCGTGCCAGACACCTTACCTATCACCTCTGGTGTTAGAACAGGTCATTAATGCCTTGTCAAAGCTTGATCAGGACACGACATTTATATATAGCCAACTTGAGTTGATCGTCTACTCAACGTACCCAATACTTGCTCCTATAGAAGCTGCTCTGCTGCTTGCTAGCTAGCTAGAATTTGTAAGTATCTCAATTTCCCCAATGGGCAGCTCCTCCTCCTCCTCCTCCTGGTCATCATCATCAAGTTTCACCTCGTGGATAATGTTGGGCCTGCTGGTGTTAACTCTGGCAAGTTTTGCTCCTCTGGCTGCAGAGGCTAGGGCTTTCTTTGTTTTTGGTGACTCTCTAGTTGATAATGGCAACAATAATTATCTTGCAACCACTGCCCGAGCTGATTCTCCTCCCTATGGCATTGATTTTCCCACTCGTCTACCCACCGGCCGTTTCTCTAATGGCCTTAACATCCCCGACCTTATCAGTAGGCTTTCAGTTTTCTCTTTAATTAATTTATACTATGTCTATAAAAATATATTCTTTCGTCCCCTAGTTTTTAATGTTGGTAATTAATTATATACATTTTTGTTATAAGGTGAGGCAATTGGCACAGAATCCCCAATGCCATACTTAAGTCCATTTCTCAAAGGAGAAAAACTGCTTGCAGGCGCCAACTTTGCTTCTGCTGGAATTGGGATTCTCAATGACACAGGAATTCAATTTGTAAGTCCATAATTCTTGAGCTCTCAATTTCTTGGTATTAATTCTCAATAATACTAATATTATTATTTTTTTTTTCTAGTCCATTGAGAAGTCTTAAAGGGGAGATGGGTATGCGTTCTTACACGTAAATTGCTATTTTTGCAGGTAAACATCATTAGAATGTACAAGCAATTGGAATACTTCCAACAATACCAGCAAAGGGTTACTGGGCTTATTGGAGCTGAGCAAACTCAGAGATTAGTTAATGAAGCACTTGTCCTTATGACCGTGGGAGGCAATGACTTTGTTAACAACTACTATTTGGTCCCCTTCTCTGCTAGATCTCGCCAATTCTCCCTCCCAGACTATGTAGTCTACGTCATCTCCGAGTACCGAAAACTTTTAGTCGTAAGCGCTATCAACACCCTTTTGATTCTAACTATGTATTATTTCATGCACGAAACATTGAATACTTTATTGTAGCAAACTATTTGCCCTAGAGAAAAATAAATAAATAAAACAAGGAATTTTTATTTAAATTCGATTTATTATGGTTTAAGACACTAATATGTGAGACTCATATATTTAATAAGTGGATCTTATCATACATATTGTGTCTCAACTTAGCTCCATGATAGACCTATCTAGACGAGAAAAAAAAGCAAAGTGGGGACAAATATTAATGCTCATTTTGAAGAGGCAGATAAGTTTTGCATATTATATTTAAGGCCTTTACGTGACATCCATATCAAATATTAATTTGTGAATTTCTCATTAAAGTCTTTGCTTCAGTAAGATCAACACAGAATGTATCTTTCTCTTCTTTATAATAACAAGCTATATAGTAACATTTAAGTACTCTATTAATTAGTTCCAAAAAAAAAATCCTTTAAATTATGTCTTTTATTTACAATTTTATATTTTTATCAATATTAAGATCCTAATTTGGAAGTTCATTTACAGAGGGTATATGAGCTGGGTGCACGTAGAGTTTTGGTGACTGGCACCGGACCTTTAGGCTGTGTTCCGTCGGAAATAGCTCAGAGGGGCATAAACGGACAATGCTCCGTTGAATTGCAGAGAGCAGCCGGCTTGTTCAACCCACAGCTTGTACAAATGATCACTGAACTCAATCGCGAAATTGGATCCGATGTTTTTGTAGCAGCAAATGCATATCAAATGAACATGGATTTCATCAACAACCCTCAAGCATTTGGTACGTATGTCATCTCGTTTTCTTTTTCCCCCTTATATTGAGGGAAGAATAGTGTGATATGGCCTATGAAAATAATCAAATAGACAATCTAAATACAAGGACTTTTTATTTAGACTTATTTTAAACGTAAGATACATTATATATGATAGAATATAAATATATATATATATATATATATATATATATATATATATATATATATATATATATATATATATAATATGTGAGACTTATATGTTTATATTTTAAATTTATAATAAATCATCTCCAAGAAAATTTTTCTTTAACAAATATAAATTTGTGAAGGAGAAAATAGACAAGAGACCTTGAATGGAGGATACCTATCTATGGGACCATTTCAAATAAATGCAATATTATTGTGATAGCCTGGCTTTTAGTATTGTGCAATATTTATTATAATTTATTTTGTACAGATATAAGATATAAGATAAATAGTATAACTTACTTATTAAATAAATAAATTTCACATATTTCTATTTTGAATCCATAATAGATCAAGTTTATGATAATTATGAAAAGAATCCAATTTGATGGAGAACAGTTTTACTATCATATTAATTGAATACTTGTGATAATTTTTGGCAGGATTTGTGACATCCAAGGTTGCGTGCTGTGGGCAAGGACCTTATAATGGGATTGGATTATGCACAGTAATATCAAACTTGTGTCCCAACAGAGACATCTATGCCTTTTGGGATGCATTCCATCCATCAGAGAGGGCCAATAGAATCATTGTTCAACAAATGTTGAGGGGCACCACCAAATATATGCACCCAATGAATCTCAGCACCATCATGCTTTTGGATTCTAGGACCTAATTACCAATTACATGAAGTCTTTCTATTAAACCATGTCATGGACAATATTATTCTTTATTATGCATGGTCCATATTATTAAGTTGGTGGGTTTTTTATATTTTCTTTTTTTTTTTTTAGTGTGTTTAATTTTCACTGGGCGATTATCTCTATCAAATTTCATGTTGGCTACATGGGTAAGCATTGGCTAAAATCTGTCTCTCTTCAATAAATTTTACACTATGTAATAGTGGATTGTTGTTCCTGTCTCAATGTTTTCTTTGTCTTTTCTTTACACATGTGCAACATTAATTTATATAGTAATTAAGGGACCACACGTCACGACCCAAAATTCTGAACCTTGACCGGTGCATAATTTAAGTATTCTTAAATCATACAATCTTTATCAGAGTATCTTGAATGAATATATTATCACTTACTAATCCAAAAAATAGACAAAATCCAAATAGACAAAATGCTGAATAAACATCATAAATATCCCATAAGTAAACTGCGGAGTTTCTACAGATTTCAAATAAAAACTTAAACTGTTCGATAAACTAAACTAATTATTAGCCCAATAAAACATGAATTCGGGCATACCATAAGAATAAATCAAAGTTGTCCCCCTCCAAAAAATGGACTGAATATTTGGATCACCGCAATTTACCGATCCAAAAGATAATGCATGAGAAAACGTGGTTTGAGCTAGATGTTCAGTGAATGATAATTATAGCGCACACAACGGAATAGGAACAGGCAGACGCTTGATTAATTTCACAATAAATTTTTTATTCAATAAAATCATACTCATGCTGTCAAAAATCATTAATAAAATAACTTCATAAAAACATAAATATAAAAGAAATTCATTCAATAAAAATTTTATGGTACAGTGTACCAGGGTGATGATACCCCACATCACCAAAGGCTAGATGGTAAGCGCGCTACCAGATATTAGATACCTTTCTCCTCCTTCACATATATCAATACATATGATACTAATGCAAACCATAAACTGCAATGATGCATGACTCGACAATGCAACCTAATACCGTGATAGTCCACACGGCGGGGCCAGATAACAGAAACAGATATTGAGCACAGGTACCAATTCAAAACAGAAAATCAATTTGTACAAATCAATCAAAATCAATAAAAAATTTCAAATAGCAAATAATAACTGATAGTGCAATTCCAATAGTGTATTTCAATAGTTTCAGAGAGTCAATAAAATCAAATCAATCTCAAATCAATTCAATAAAATCAAATCAATTCAGTAACACATTGGTAAATTTTATAGTCAAATATCAATCAATATAAATACATTAAAGGCCTGTTCCCGGAATCCTAATTGGTCTAATGCAGAGATAGTTGGCAAAATCAATTATTTAATCAAAATCGAGATAAAATTCAATAATAAAATAAAACTCTATAAAATCACATATAAAATCATTGTTAAAATATTGATTTAAAATTTCATTTAATAACAAACTTAATGCTACGAAATTTTAAAAGGGACAAAAACGGTGTCATGTATTATAATTACCACTCACCTGGAACCTCCAAGACGATAGTTATTTCAATGGAAGAGAGACAATTTCAACTGACTGATTGAATATTTAAATCTCCTACACACCCAAAATATTAAATAATAATAAAATATAATAACTTTTATATATATATATTTGCGGATGTGGATTTGTGGTGGAGGAACGAGACGCGGATTTGGATGGACAAGGTGCAGGTGCATGTGGGATGAACAGTTATATATATATATATATATATATATATATATATATATATATAAACGTGAATTGGACACATGAACTGGACGCATGGTGGGAGGGACGAGAGGCTATTACGGCTTTATATATATATAAATATAAATATATATATATATAGCAATTATGATCAATCTAATTTAATATTAATGATAAAAAATAAATAAATAAATTTTTAGGGTAGTTGTAATAAATAAATGAAAGAAAATAAAATTAAATTCACCCATTATTGAATAAAGAATGATAATTTTTACCTTGAAAATAGAATCGAATGTGATAAATAAATAAGTAAAAATTTAGAGATTCTCTGTTGAGAGTATTTGATAGAAAAAGGAGGTGACAAATATGTTTTGAGAGCAAAGTTTAGCAGAAGAGATGATTAGGGTATATATATATATTTCAAGAGTTCTATTAGGTGTAGAATGGGATAATAGTTACTAGTGAACTGGGTTGTTCATATTGCAGATATATATTTAATTTCAAAAAATAATATATATATATATCTAAAAATAAATAAGCAGACCATCCAATAAAATATATATATATTTTTTATAAATATATTAAACTTTTATTAGCTAATTAAAATAAAATAATAATAAATAATAAATGTATATGGGTTTCCACACCACATTGAGATTGTCTTATATAAAAAATTTAAACACGGTCCCAAAAATAATTTTAATATTATCAAATTAAAGATTATTAATCAAAATATAAGTAAAACATTTTTGCGTTTTGCATTTATTTTATGGAATATTTAATATAAAATTTTAACATTTTAGTTTATAATTATATTAAAATTTTTATGTTTTGAATAATTAGTTGTAACAGAAACTACTAGAAATTAAAAATATATATTTTCCTTAATAACTAATACATATTTTTTATTTTTTAGAAATAAAAAAAAATAGTGGCCAATATTTATATTCAATAAAGGATGAAAAATTTGCGTATAACCCATCACTACAACAAATTTAAACTATAATAATAACATCAAAATAATATATTTAGACATTAAAATAATATATAAAATAATAAATAATACATATAATATCATATGTTATAAAATAATAAATTAGTATAAAAAATACATTATATATTTATTGATAATTTTTATTAATAATTTATTTAAAATTTTTAATAGCATATCCATATAAGACATAAAGTCTAATTCGATTCACATGGGAAGGGAACTTAGATTGGCGCGTGGATAACTGCTAACCAATTCAATTAAGAACCCATCATAAATGTGTCATAAATTACTTTCAAATGCCTTACAACGTGGTGGTTAGACATGTCTTTCAAGTTTTAATTCTATTCAAGTGCTTTCTTCTCTTTTTTTTTTTTTTAATTTTTTCATTTACTGTCAAATTAAAATATTATTAAATTATTTTTACGTATTAAAATTAAATTTGACTCGCAAAATATTTATTATAAAATACTTTTATATAAATTTAATTTTACATAAAAAAATTAATAATTTTTAAATTAAATATTTATATTGAGAGTTGTATATATAAAATCAGTTGAATTATTAAAATAGCATATATATATATATATATATATATATATATATATATATATATATATATATTTCAAGGCCAATTAAGCTGATGTTCATGAAATATTGGTCATGGATTCAAAGCTAGCTAAGTCAATGAAAGCCCAGTGACTATGGTCCTTCAATTTATGAGCTCATCCTGTAAACCCTGTCCATATTTAATTTGAACATCTTTTCCCACAGGCCACAGCATGATGGGCCTGTAGGTTTCTATACTTTTAAAACTTACCCATAATTTCTGTCAATGCAACCCTAGCTATATACGTATATGAATATCTTTTATTTATTCATACTGCCATCATGGCATTTTAATTGTATTATTAGTTTCTAAATGTAAATAAATATATATATATAATTTTAATTAAATGAATATGATTTTTAAATAAAATTATTAATTTATAACTCGCCTATTGTGTAAATATTTAACTAATTTTTAAGTTAATTTAATCTATTATGATTCAGTTCTTATGATTTTTATTTTAATTTTAGAATTTGAACCAAACAGTTTCTAATATAATGATTATGTTAATCTTTTTATTGGATTACTTTAGAATAAATTATTTACAGAAAAAAAAATCAAAGAAATTCTCATACAATCGTGTGTAAATTTTATTTTTTATAAAATTAATTATTCTTTTTAAATTAAAAGAATTGAATTTTTTTTTTTATTTCAAGTATGAAAATAGATAAAAAAAAATCAAATAAACTGAATTCGTACAGAACTATAGTTTACAAACACATATTAAATTTAATCTATTTGATTGATTCAATTAATTTAAAGATAAATAAATCAAATTAATTAAAAAAAAAGATAAAATTACAATAAAAAATAATTCTAAATACGTTATGTAGAATGATTTGTGTAAATATTTAGAATAAATGAAGGGGTCTCACCAAGGTCTATTCTTATTCTTCCCCACCGACAATATTGTTATTAGAATAGCAAATGATGACTTGACATTTAAGCGGGAATGGAAATGGGATCTCAGTCTCTAGGCACTGAAAATGGTTTGATTTGCTACATTTAAAAAGATAAACAACAACCCAAATTAATTAGCAGAGGTGTAGCCATTTGCAGCTTCAATTTCTGAAATTTAGGGTGTAGGGACAGGAGTTTGATGCAGTTGGGCATATATATTTATGGGCCTCAAAAGAAGGTTATAAAAATAGTACTAAAAAATTAAATTTGATAAACCTTTGTGGGCAATGGTTGCTCAACCGTTCCTCTAACAATTTATGTTAATACAGTTACACATACACCCATTATTGTAAAGTAGTTGCGTTATAAATCTATCCATGTGTATCATTCTCTGTAATCTTGATTTGAATACAGTTTTGCCATATCAGTAATATATACCTTCAGTTTTTTAATGCAACATGAAACTCTAAAAAACATATACTTAAACATATACTTACATATAAAAAAGAGTGATTGATGCTTAAATATCTCACATCATTTTTATGTTTAGATTGTGATTTTTTTTAATACATAGCACTATCTTAAAAAAAAAAATATAAAGTTGAATCATATACACCAATTTATGTGTATATTGTCAATGAATTAACAATCAATCCCTTATCTTGTTTTGTTGAAGAACACCATCGAGAAGGGTTGCCCTATATAATGTAGGGGGGAGGGGACCCTTGACCCTTGGACTGAAAAGATAAAGATCGAAGATGACTCTTAGATTTAAATCTTATTTGAAAATAGCTTTTAATATAGTTTTTAATATTTTAATTATGATTAAAATATTACTTCTCTTATTTGTATGTTTAGTAACATAAGTATTTATATTTGTATTTAGAGACTAAAAAAATAGTTCATAACTTTTTAAGAAAATGTTTAATATTTTGATTATAGTAAAAAAAGATGATAACATTATTTTGATATTTAATAATTATTTTTATTGAATATTTTTACTTTAAACTATTATATAAATAATTAACTATTAATGATTAATATCTAATAATTAATAATTAGTAAAATTATTGATAGTTACTAATAGCCTATTTGACATTGATGTTGAAATTACTGTTAAGAAAATTATTTTTTTAACTATACTAATTAGAGAGTATTAAAAAATAATTTAAAATTGATAAATATTAGCTATAACAATATTAAAATAATAAAATAATTTTTTTCAAATTATTTCTTTAATAACATTTAAAATAATATTTACATTAAAAAAAATAATTTTAACTCTCTAAATATAATATTAAATAGATACTAAAATAACTAATAATTATTAAAACAACTAAAATTAACTAATAGAACATCAAAAGTTTTGAAAACATGTTATTGAAGAAAGATTGAGTCAACTTCTGTGGCTCTAGTCCCTCCAAAGAAGCAGGTGTAAAGTGGATTTTTTTTTTTAATTAATACCATTTAAATTAAAACAAGTTAGACCAGGAATTTTCTCAGTGGAGGACACAGATATCTTCTTAAAGAAAATTTGATGTTATTTGTGATAATTAATTAATTAATTAATGGAATATATTAAATAGCAATGAAAGTAATGGAACTTAATTATATATTTACACATAACATTTTTTTTGAATTTTTTTTTCTATAATGCATTTTTGTTTATTGTAAAGTGAAATATATTTGTTTTTATTAAGTATTTATTCTTATTATTCATTATATTTAAATTTTCTTTATCCATGTATTTTTAAGGGATAAATTAATATTATATTTACATTGAAAGTACCTTTGAAAACAAGCTAATCAAGCATAATTTAAATGAAAACAAAAAAAATCTGAGCATTTACCAGATGGATACCTTAATTAGATTAGAATTAACTTGCGGATAGTAGATTAATTTTGAATTAAAATATTAATTTTTAAATTTTAATTAATTTTATTTATTTAATTTTTAAATTAAAAATTCAAATTAATTGAGTTGCCTTAAATAAATTATGGAATTGGTCTTTAATTTTATAAATTATTTTGGACTTAACATAAATAAAAATTAATTATGATGCTTTACAAATCACAACTGTTATTTAATAAACTTATTGGACTAATTTTTTCGGTTAAAATTACTTTATAAGTATCAATTTAGAAGATTTTTATCTTAACAAGTCAGTTTATAAGCTCTAAAAATTAAATAATATGTTATTTTTAATATTTTTTAACTTATAAACTAATAAAAAAATAAATTAAAATTTTAAACTTTTCATTTTAATACTTATAAACTTTACACTTATAAACTAATTTGATAAATATTTTACTTTATTATTCTCATTTAATTTTTAAAATTTTATCAAAAATCTCATTTGAGATCTTGTAAATTATTTTTCACTAAATATATTAATTATTTATTAATCACTTATAAATATTTTAATTAGATACTTAATTACTTAAAATTTTATATATATTTATAAATTAATTTTCATTAATTAAATTAAATATTTTCTTAATTAGGCTTTTCAAGAGGTCAAGTTTATATATTGAAATAGGTTCCATCTAATTCACGACTTCTCTACTCAAATGATTTTTTTTTATTAATAATACAATTAATGATGCACTCATAATGATTATTATAATAAAAAAATAATGATGTATGCGCAGGAAGCATCTCACCCTCAGGATTTGAATAATCAACGACATTTGGGTAGGTGAAAGTCACACAAAATAAATAGAAAATTATATATATATATATATATAGAGAGAGAGAGAGAGAGAGAGAGAGGAGCATTGAAGAGCTGGAAAAGTTCGACACAATCCTTGACCTCCATAATTAATGACAATGGTTTTTGCCTTTTAGGCTGGAATCCATTTATATTTATATAGTCTCTCTTTAAATTGAAGGTTCATTAAAAAATATACGTACGTTATCCGTCAGGATTTTGTTTTTAATGAGCTTAAAATGTGAATTTAATATAAGGAGAAATTAAAAAAAAATCTGAACTTTTATTTTTTTTTTAGTTATACCTAAAACTAAATAAATTATAAATAAATAATATATATATATATTCTAATTATATTATCATGTGATATTCTCTTTTATAATATTATCATGTGACATTGTTTATGATATTGCTACGTAATATTTTTCTTTTTAATTAATTTTTACTTATTTTTTAATTATATAATAAAATTTTTATATTTAAAATAATAAAAATAATTATATAATTGAACCAACTTCAATTAATTCTATATCTTCAAGTAATATTGCTATTATATTGCTATATTATGATTATTATTATTATTATTATAAAATCTTTATTTGAGAGATAAAAATATTAATAAAATAATGAAATAATATTTAATTAATAAAATATAAAATATACAAAAAATATTATACAAAATAATTAATAAAAATTAAGATATTATATAATTTACATATATTAAAATTAAAAAAAATATATAAGTTAATATTATTTATATATTAAAATAATTAATAACCACGTGCATTAACATGGGCAAAATTCTTGAGTTAAACTTTATACTTTTTTGTATTTGTATAATTACACCATACTATAAATATGTTAATGAGCTAAAGGAAACACCACTCAGATGTCTTTTACCCCAATTAACTTAATTCAAGTCTAATTAAGTTTAATTAAATGAAATTAAAAAAATAAAAATAAAATAAAGATGATTCTGATAATTGAGGGGTTTGAAAGTACTTTTTGATAATTTTTTTTAAGTAAGCTTTCATCAAAATTTCAAAATTTTTTTTGCAAGAAAGCTTTTCTTCCTTTATTTTATTATTTTTGTTTCATTTAATTAGATTTATTAGAGTTTTATCCAACATTTTTTAGTCATTGTGTAAAAATAAAAAAAAAAAAAAACTTAAGATGAGACAAAAGAAATATATGAAAATTGATACGCACCATTATAATATATCAAATGAAGTCATTTAATTTATCTATTATTAATAGAATGTAACAATTTTCTTTTTTTATGTGAATTATCTTAGAATAAATGATTGAGATATTTAAACTCTACACCTTCTCACTCTTTATATCTTGGTGAATGAGAACCAGTCAGCTACTCTGATTGGCTAATTTGTTCATTATTTGATTATCTAATATAACATTTAATGTGCTTCTTCTACAATATTTATTATTTGATGGTTAGAAAATGGTTTGCAAACAAACAAAAGCTGGCTCCAACTAATTGAGAAGAAAAGTGCAAAGTAAAGTGGCTAAAAGTTGTCAACATTAAATGACTTCTCAAATTTTGTCAATCAAAGTCGTTCTCTTAAGGAATATCTTTACAATGATTTTATGATCTAATCTTGTTAATGATTTTAATTAGCAATAAAAGTGTGGAATCTCTAAGCTATGAGTTCGATTGATATGAGATTTTTAAAATGTGTAGTAAGCCTTAACTTGTATCATGCTCATCCCAAAGCCTGTTTACATTGGAAAAAATAGAGTATCAAAATCTTCTTAACTCACTAATTTAATTTGTTAAAGTGAATTTTTTTCTAGGTTTAGAAAAAATTTTCCTCTCAAATAAGTTTAATGCTTTAAAAACTTATATCTTACCTTCAAAAATTATCTTAGAGTAACCGGTTCTTTTATATATATATATATATTCAACTTTATACATGTATTGATACATTTAGAAAAATTTAAAATATACTTAAATTTGCACTTAGGCTCTGATTGTTGCATAAAAAATAATATAAATATGAAAAATATTTTTCAAAAAAAATGTTTTCTAAAAGAGTATTTTTATAAAAATATTTTATGTTATTTCGTTACAATTTTAAATTAATAATATATGTTTATGTTTATATATAAGTGTTATCATATTTTAATTTTTAATTAAGAAAATATTTTTTATTAATGTATTTTCTTGAATATCCTAAATGCTAAACAAATGTAGCCATAATTTGCAAATAATATGAATTCGAAGGACCTCAAAATTGATAACTTGATAATATATATGAAATGACCCATGACCCATTTGAATTTGACCATTAATTTAGATTTTGATTCAAAACTAAATAAATAATTCTTTAAAGAAAATTAATATTTTGAATTGAAATGATATTTAACCTTTATATAGAAAATTCAAATCAATCAATTTTATGAAAATTTTATTAAGAATTTTCCGTTCAAATTTTGTAATAAATATGAAATACGACCACATTAATTGTGCAATTCATTATCAAATAAACTATATTATAAAACCCCCCCCAAAAAAAATCATAAGCTGAAAAGAAAATTTGAGAGGAAGAATTTCTTTCCAATATTGTGAACATCTTTGAAATTATTGTAGGTTAGTGACGCAATAACAACCTCATGGCTTTGCTATAGACAATTATTACTAAATTGTAATATGGATTTGTGTTTGTGGCTGTAGGTCTAATCTTTTCTACAGTGACAATAGCCCCTACCTATATATATATATATATATATATATATACATATCCTTCCCTAATCTTGAATCCATTCACAAAGTCGAAGTGACTTGCATTAGCTTCTCTTAGAGTTTCTTCGCACACAATTCCATGGCTAGTCCAATAATTTTCATGTCCTCATTGGTCTTAGCACTAGTGATGGCATTGGGGAGTCTGGCTCCTCAGGCTGAAGCGGCCAGGGCATTTTTTGTGTTTGGAGATTCACTAGTTGATAATGGTAACAACAATTATCTAGCCACTACGGCACGTGCAGATTCACCTCCTTACGGCATTGATTTTCCAACACATCGACCCACCGGTCGATTCTCTAATGGCCTTAATATTCCTGATTTTATCAGTTGAGTTCATTTAAACCAATATTATGTTTTTAAAGTTGTTTTGTACGTTATGGTGTCATTCTAATTTGTTAGACTAACACATAATGTACATTTATCATCAATAGGTCAAGCAATTGGGTCAGAGTTTCTGTTGCCATACTTGAGTCCACAGCTTAATGGACAGAGGCTACTTGATGGTGCCAATTTTGCTTCTGCAGGAATTGGAATCCTCAATGACACTGGATTTCAGTTTGTAAGTGCAACCTCTGTCCGCAACGACTTGCAATTTTTACCCTATTTAGGCCTTTTCCTTATTATTTGTCTAAATTAACGATTTGAATGTTAATTTAACGGTAACATTTTCAGGCAAACATAATCAGAATGTTTCAACAATTAGACTACTTTGAGGAGTATCAAAGGCGTGTCACTGCTCTCATCGGAGCTCAGAGAACACAGCAACTTGTTAATGGGGCAATTATTCTCATCACAGTAGGTGGCAATGATTTTGTTAACAACTACTACTTGGTGCCATACTCTGTAAGATCTCGCCAATACAGTCTGCCTGATTATGTCAAATTTCTCATTTCCGAGTATAAGAAGCTTCTCACTGTAATTTCTCTTCACATATTTATTTGTTATGGTAATCTCTTTCGGTTAATTTCCAACGTAACTTGGTATGGAATTATTGCTTCAGAGGCTATATGATCTCGGAGCACGAAGGATTCTTGTGACAGGGACAGGTCCACTTGGCTGTGTTCCAGCAGAATTGGCGATGAGAAGCAGAAATGGGGAGTGCTCAGCTGAGCTACAACGAGCTGCGTCCTTATACAATCCTCAACTCACTCGGATGCTAGACCAACTCAATAGCCAATATGGTTCTAACATCTACTTTGCTTCTAATACTGGCAGAATGACTGCTGACTTTTTTAATAATCCTTCAGCGTTTGGTAAGCTAATCCCACGTATAATAGTAATAATATTCTCTTGATTAAATCATTAAATGGCTGAAGAGTTAGATTGCAATTAAAGCAAATGAATAAATAAAAAAGATTAACGTGCGAGTTCTAATCCAATGGGCATTAAATCTTGAAAGCACCTTCTGTTTTAAAAAATTTTAAAACTACTCTTTTTGAGCTAACTTTTAGATTGAGTTAAACTTGATTCAAATTTTTTTATATGGTATTATAGCTCATTATTTTTAGATGTTAGGCTACCTGTAAATGTTCAGTCCTATAAATTTCATATTCATACTTGAATATAAGGACGAAGTGAAGAGTGCTAAACATAAAGGCTTGATAATCCTCCTCTAAATTAGTTTCTGGTTATCGTCCATTTTCTTTAACAAATACCTGAAGGCATTAATTAAAGGGTCATTCTATTGTTGCGACAATAATAGATAGGTGAAGCCCTCTAAATAAGGACTCGTCGTGTCAATCTCATCACAGTTGTACGTTCTGGACTACAACATTCACAGGTTTAATTTGCCTTTAATCCCCATTTATCGACTACCTACTTGCATATCATTCAGACTTATCATTATCTCATATAATCAGGCAGGCAACTGGAATTATTGGTATAGGGTTTTGTCTGACATCAATTTTGCTGGAACTAATAATGCAGGATTTGTTACATCAAAGATAGCTTGCTGTGGGCAAGGACCCTATAATGGCTTAGGATTATGCACACCAGCTTCAAACTTATGTGCTAACAGAAATGTGTATGCATTTTGGGATCCATACCATCCATCAGAAAGGGCAAACAGGTACATTGTTGAACAGATTCTGAGAGGCACAACTGACTACATGAGCCCCATGAATCTCAGCACCATTTTGGCCCTGGATTCCAGGACCTAGTAAATTAGTTAATTACTTTGTCCCCACTTAATATTATGTAGAATATAAGTTAATTAGTGTTTTTTATTTAATTTACTGCTGATTTTCTAAAGAAATTCACGCGTGCTTTTGTTTCTGTGTTGTATTAAATTAAGTATTCTCTGTACTCGTTTGTACACTCAATTATTCAATAAATGACATATTAGTTAAAATCATAGTATATCCCGTAAGTAAATGGATGTTCATAGTTTTCAATTAGTTGGATGTATAAAAAACTTGTTATATGTAAGAATTTCTGTTGTATTATTGCCTTAAATTTGCAATATTGAGTGTAATAATATTTATGGCATTAATTTCAATTACCTTCTCATTGTTAGAGACATATTAAAATCTATTATTAGTTTTATTTAATTAAGCTTGAGTGGTTCTTCAATATGACATTAAAATTTCTGTGACAAGAGATCTAATAGTTTGTATGATGAATGCTTCATCTTAATTATTAATTAAAATTCAAGACAGACAAAGAGAAATGAACGACATGCCGTTCTCCGATTGAACACCAAGTCAAGTTGTAGACTACACTAATGAGCTAATCACTGTCTTTTCTTTTTCTTAAAATTATGCTCCACAAAACAAGCACTCGAACTATTGAGCTAACTACAATTATTTTCCCTTTTGTTTGAAGAGTAAAGTTAACAATAAAACTAGTAAAAAAACAAAGGTTTTATACACTAAATATTCTTATAATATTATAAATTAAAAAAAAAAAATTAAGGGTATGTTGATTTAACTTGTGGAAAATTAACCCAATTTTTTTAAAAAATTAGAAAATAGAGTTTTGTGTTAACATATATTAGTTTCTCAAGATTTAACTAAGATTTAGACATTGTTTTCCTTTATAAGAAAAATTCTATCTTTTAATTATTTTTCAGATAAAAACTAATGATTTCTCTATAATCAAAATGATATTATAACTTTTTAAAATTAAAAATAAATAAATATTTTAGAAAATATTTATTTATAATAATAATAAATAATATATTAAAAAATTTAAAAAATAAAATAAGTTAATAAGTATATTTTATAATAGTTTACTTTTAAATTATGAAAGATATAAATATACTTTTTTTAATTCTTGAATTTGAAAACTATTTTCTATTAGTTAATAAGTGAATGTGTTTTTTAATATTCTTATCTTATTTTACACAGAGAATGAAAATTGAATTTTTTTAAGAAAATTATATATATATATATATATATATATATATATATATATATATATATATCTTTCACAAGTAAATAGGCTCTAATTTTTTTTTTTATATACTCAAAGCCATAAAAATATATATTTTTTTTCAATATTACAATCAGATAATAAAAAAATTTATTTTCTTAAAAAATATCTTCCTTAAATTTTTTATAAAGTAATTATTTTTTATGTTTGAGCCTACCTTATTTTTATTTATTCAATTGTAGTTAGGAAGTAAAAATTTATTTTATAAAAAATAAAGCCTAATCAGAGGTGTTTTGTGGTGGAACTCGGTGATGATTCATCAAACAAATAAATGATAGGTGATTAGGTAATGAGAAGGGCTTCAATTATAGGGTAGTACTTTTGTCATTAAGGGACATTAGCCCAATACTGTTCAATACGAATTATAATCAATCGATAAGCTTAGCCCAAAATCAATTTGTTCAGTCTTATTTGGACCTAACTCATTCTCACTTCTCTGGCCCTGAATTGAATTTCATTTGATAACGTTCAACCTCTTGCACTTTTTTTTCTAAATTTTTAATTTTTTTTATTATTAAATCCTCTTCAACAAAATTAATCAAATAATATTAACAGCATTATAGAGCCTCTGAGTTTTTCAAAATTTTAAAGTTATTGATATCTAATAGAGAGCAATTAGAAGAGAGAGGAAGATTTCTAGGGTTGTATTTTGAGGAATAGGACAAAATGTGATGGATGAACTATATGAAGAGCCCATTAATGTAATTTTCAAAATAAAGAATGAGAAATTTTAGGTACTAAATATTAATTCTTCCTAGAATTTATTAAGGTGGAACAGGCTAAGAAAGGAGAAATGTTACTATTGGCTGGAAGTGGTGACCCTTGATCAAGGATCAACCTGGCTATGTACTGAAATGAAAGTAGAAGATTAAACTTGTAAAGGTTTTTGCATGTGACTTGTTTCTGCAATTTTTAGAGCCCTTAAAGTAATATTAAGGCTGTAGTTGAAGAGCATTTGCTTTTGCAGCTAGGGATAGTAGTTTTAAACTGTTTTTACGGCTAGCAAGTTCAGTTCAGTCAGTTCTATTGCAATGATTGCTCAATGCCCGGCTTTGCTAAGTTAATGGCTTCATATTGTTCAACAAAACTGGAGGGCTTGCAGTGTCCCATGCACAGCTACCTGTAGCAGCTGATTAATTGCTTTCGTATTTTGTGGGCCTAATTTTTCCTTTCTCGAGAATAACTCTCCCACCCATATATAATTCCTTCCTCCCTCGTAAAATCCACACAGCAACAAGTTTTTATATGCACTATACACACATTTCCCATTCATAAGAAGTTCTTGAAATCCAATTTCATGGCAAGTTCTGTTCTCATATCCTCAATCATCTTAGCTCTACTCATGATAATGGGTACTGTTTCCCCTCAAGTTGAGGCAAGAGCCTTCTTTGTGTTTGGAGATTCACTAGTTGACCATGGCAATAACAATTACTTAGCCACTACTGCACGGGCAGACTCTCCGCCTTATGGCATTGATTTTCCTACTCATCGACCCACTGGCCGGTTCTCTAATGGCCTTAACATCCCTGATCTTATCAGTTGGGTTGATTTTTATGCTGCTATATATAATCTTCAATGTTATGCACATTACTATATTTGTCATTTCTGCTTGTACTAACACAGCACATAAACATATTTATGTAGGTCAAGAACTTGGCTCGGACTTAATATTGCCATACTTGAGTCCACAGCTCACTGGACGGAAGCTACTTGTTGGTGCCAATTTTGCTTCTGCTGGAATTGGAATTCTCAATGATACTGGAATTCAATTTGTAAGCGCAACATTTTAATAATTTCGAGTTGATTTTAACGCCTGAATAGTTAAAATTTTTTATTAATGATGTGTTTTCAGGTAAATATACTTAGACTGTATCAACAGTTTGCGTACTTCCAAGAATACCAGCAGCGAGTGGCTGCTCTCATTGGAGCTGAACAGACCAAGAAACTTGTTAATGAGGCTCTTGTGCTTATCACAGCTGGTGGGAATGATTTTGTTAACAACTATTACTTGGTGCCTAACTCCGTAAGGTCTCAGCAGTTTTCACTACCAGATTATGTGAAATTTCTCATCCCTGAGTATAGAAAACATCTTGAGAGACTATATGATCTTGGAGCACGAAGAGTTCTAGTAACAGGCTCAGGTCCATTGGGTTGTGTCCCTGCAGAATTGGCTTTGAGGGGCAGAAATGGGCAATGCTCAACTGAATTGCAACAGGCTGCAGCCTTATACAATCCTCAACTCACTGAAATGATCAAAGAACTCAACGCCCAATATGGTTCAGACATCTTTATTGCTGCAAATACACGCGAAATGAGTACTAACTTCATCAGTAATCCTGAAGCATTTGGTAAGTCCTTTTGGCAATAAGCTTCAACTCGGTGATATTGAGTGACTCTTACAACTGTAAGGTTTTGAATTCGAGCTCCTAACTAGAAAAAGTCTTATCATAATTATTGGCATCTATTAAGCCCAATTGATTGTGTAATATTAATGCTGTTGATATGCAGGATTTACTACATCAAAGATGGCTTGTTGTGGGCAAGGACCCTATAATGGTATAGGTCTATGCACACCCTCATCAAACTTGTGCTCTAACAGGGATGAATATGCGTTTTGGGATCCATTCCATCCATCAGAGAGGGCAAACAGATATCTTGTTCAACAGATGATGAATGGCTCAACTGAATATATGAACCCCATGAATCTTAGCACCATCTTGGCCATGGACTCTAGGACCTAATTAATCATTTGCATATTCTCTTGAAGATTTTATTCCACTTCTGCTTAATAAATTGCTCATATATTTATGTTGCAATGGATTTTCTAGCGGAATTGAATTGTTGAAATGCGTCAGATTGTGAATTGTTGAATATGGTGATACTTTGTGCACAAATCAAAACTAGCTAAAATGAGTGAAAATAGCACATTAAAAAGCTGAGTTAATTAAAAATATTTACTTTTTAAATTAAAGTTTAAATTAAGAGATTATTTTATTAATAAAATAAAATTTTATGTACTTAATTATTTCATATTGAAAATATAGTAAAAGTCATTTTGATATATTTTTTTTTGCTAAAATTGGTAGTAATTTGAGTGAAAAATTAGATGGAGGAATCAATTTATATATATGATAAAAAGTGAGGGATCAAATTTGTTGATTTTGAAAATATAAAGACGAAATTATATATTTTACCAAATCTCAAATATTATATTATAATTTATCCTTTAACTTTTTTAAATTCATTTTTCCATTATAATTACACAAAATCTCAAAATTTGAATTTTATTAGTTAAAATTAAAGCGTTTAATTATGATAAAATATAGCCAAAAAATAATTTTCACAAATTTCTGCATAAATTGAAATAATTGTCTTTTAACTTAGATAGTTATTTTATTTCAGTCATTCAATTTTAATTTGTATGTTAAAATAAAATTATTCAACTTTAATATTATTTCAGAGAGTCTTTTTGTAGATTTTCAAGTTAAAAAAATAAAATTACCTTTTTGTCCTCTCTTTAAAAAAAAATAAAACTACTATTTTGCATTATCTTTTTTTTTTTAAATTTTTTTATAATTAAATTAATTAATAATTATTTATAAAATTACCCAAATGTCTCTGCGTACACCTTATTTCGCTCACATTTTTACAAGGGCAATGTTGACCCTAAAAAAAATATAATATGTTAGAAAATCAAATAAACATTGGTTACGTATCGCAGAATTTATTGATTTTCAACCATTTCTATATGGCCAACCAACCTGGCAGTCCAAACTTCACAATTACAGATCAAACGGCTAATAAAAATAAAACACCAATAAATATATATATATTAAAAAAAAAAACATAAGGAGAAAAAGCAATTCCATTCGATTTCCATCAAATTTCATCAGTGAATGCCAAGAAGAAATCCATGACGATATCATCCGAAATTTGAAACTGTGAGACAAACACTGCAATTTGTTAATGTAAAACTCAAGATCAATACACTAAAAAAAAATTATCTGATAATACTAAAAAATTTGAGCCTACTCTTTTTTCAGTGTTGTCCTTCTGTTAATTTAGTTCTGATTGCAATAGATCACAAATTTGATTCACTGCAAGACAGAAATGATTTTATGCGATGAACTGGAGATTTTATTGTATATAAGTAAGAATTACAAAGAAGGAGTTTAGAGAAGAAGAAATAAAGTAGATAGAGAAAGAGAGTTACAGTATAAAGAGAAAAAGAGTTACAAAGAGAAGATGGGTCACGTTTACAACTATCCCAACATCTTTAACTGCTCTCCAAGAATCTATTATACTTCTAGCTAAGTCTCTCGCATTTACTTGGTGTCATTTCTTCTTTCTTCTTCAATGTTGTCACGATCCAATCTATGGACCAGACCGGCACTAGGATTTGGGCCAGCATAAAGCCCCCGAGGCTCGTACTAAGCCTTACTGTTCTCAAACTCATGACCAGACCCATAATTTAGGTTCAATATGCATATAAAATAATTTAAATTAAACTGTTATAATTTTATTTTGGGTCAACTTCGTTCAGTAATTATCAGAAACTAAAATTAGGGGAGCCCAGCTTAATGATGTGGCCCAACCGCTAGTGTACGTGTCGTACAATTAATATAGAAAAGATATCGTTCTCACTAGGAGTTGTGTTAATGATTGAATTTTTGATATAAAAATTTGACTAATTTGAACTATTTTTGAAATTAAAGCAATAAATTGATGGATATTGAAGTATGAAATCTATATGTGCAAAATCAATAATCTATTCAACAATGAAATGATTTAACTAAATTTGCATCAAATTAAAATAAGCAAATTGAAATATGGCAAGATTTAAAATGGCAAGTAATTAAATTCGATTAGAAATTAACAATGATAAAAGAGGCGATTCCGGAGTTCGGGGGTTCATATTCAAGCTATTTTGAAATTTTTAAATTGGTTACCCAATCTTATAGAATTTACGGGTTTTAAGGAGATTAATTCTTAAATCATTTGAATACCCTTTCGAGTGAGACAAAGAGTACCTTAATCAATCTAATCATACTTTCGTGAAGTTGAAATTAATCAAGACTCATTAAGTTCCTTAATTAATCTGTAAATCCTCTTAATCCTTAGTCTATTTCTAGATCTAAGTTAATTAAATCCAATTTCTTGATTATCTATCACAAGTTTTTCTCCTTTCAGTACTTCAACCATGGATTAAAAACAATACTTAATGGGATCCTACACTAAGTATGTCATTGAGCACACAATAAGTGAATAAAACTTCATTAAAACCACAAAATATGGATTACCCAATCAAAATCTACAAAATATCTCAAATATTACATCCTCACTCCAGAATCTAATGAAAACTACTCACTATCCATAATATTTACAAGAATTTCTGAGTTAATATAGAAATAAATCTTTAATCTAAGCTAAGAACTAAGAAACCCAATACAAGAAAGGTAGGAAATATGTAAGAAAGGGAAGAAAACTCCAAATCTGGTCTAAAAATGGAGAGGTGACGTTTTGCTCTCTATTTTTAACTCTTCCTCTGCTGCTGCTCCCTTTTTTTTTTTTTGTCTCTCCCCCTTTCCAAAATGAGATAAGGGCCTCTTTTATATCTTTTTCTGACAAGTAGCCCTAAAATGGTGTGTTTGAAGTGTGTTTTTCATGCGGGAATCTTCTGCTAGCTTATTATGAAAACTCTATAAAACTGCATAAGTGGACTGCATAAGTTATGTTGTCCCTTATGCAGTTTTCGGCAAGTTTCTAGGCTCCCTGTGTGAAGTTGCATATGCAAGGAGTAAGTCTGCATAAGTCATGCAGTGACTTATGCAGATTTCGGCATGAATCGAAAAATTGCTTCTTCTCCCTTTACAGAACTGCACAACTTATGCGGCAAGTTATGCGTAATTTGGCCACTGCATACTTCAACTTTCAAATTTATTTTTGACATCTTTGATTGTATAAATCACTTTTCATTGGTAAAATTTCTTTTTTTTTAGTCCTTCAAAAAACACAAATTTTCCTACAAAACAAAGTAAAATTACAAATTAATCCAAAAATTGACAATCATGAAAAACTATCTAAATAACTAATAAAATTAGCTAAAAGTGACTAACAATTAAATAAAATGGCCATGAAATTAAACCTAAATTACTATGCAAAATGCATGTATCACTCAACCCTGTTACATCATTTACAAACCATTTAAATCTCATAAAAATTTTTCATTTGTTAGTACAAAAACTTAAATTCATGCAGTCCCTGACAGGATTAATGCTACTACTAGTACATGCGGAGTTCTAAATTGCAAATTTAGATAATAATAATACAGTTAAGTAATTTTTTCATAACCTGTAAGGAAAGGAATAGGTTATTCTGAAAAAGGTCTCATCCTGTAGCCTGGAAAAATATGGTGAACAGGAGTGAGCGTTCGACTCAGAGAGTAAAATATCAATTTTAACCATAATATCTATAGCTATCTAAAGTTAATGCACCCTGTGGAACATCATCATAATTTTCATATCATAATAGCAAAAAGGCAATTTGAAGCACTCACACACCCAACACTGTCAAGCAATACATATATGGGAGCTGATCCCCTATACAGCCCTCTTAATCCAACCTCTGCCAACGAGTATCTCTCAAGCCAGACTTTCACTTGATAAACCAAATGCGGAGTCCCAGCGAGTGTCTCTCAAGCCGTGTCTACCCCGAAGGATCGGGTCCCAGCGAGTGTCTTTCAAGGCGTGTCTACCTGTCCTGTCCATATCCAATACTATACCACATGCACGCCACGCACACATACTGCTCCAAATTACCACAAACAACATCCATGGCACTTCAACAATTATGAATGCAATATAAAATATTTCTAGTGTTTAACTACATAGATACATATTTGTAAGTGATGCATGGGTATGCTTGAACATATAATAATATCGAAATTATAATTAAAATTAATATTTTACTCACAGTACACCGAGGACTATTGTGGCTGCTGGATAGAGGAAAATAGATGACCTCGATCACCTAAATAATTATATTATAAATTTATTAGTACTAAGTCAAAATAAAACTCTAAAGAGACAACAGACAACCTAATTCATGCCGGAAATCCGGTAGAGTTTTTCCTATACTTAAAACCCACACAATCTACACAAAGATTCAAATAACACTTCTAAACTTTCAATTTCTACAATCATATCTCATCAACATCATATGGCTCCTCTTGAGTCCTCCAAATCAGACAATAGTCATAAACTTAAAAAATTACGTTTTAGTCTCTATAATTGATATTTCATAAAAATTCACTCCGAAAAGCTCTAAAAATTCTAAAATTTTTTCCCGCGGTCCTTAGCAATATTATAGAGCTAACACGAAAGGAATTATAATTTTCTAATCACCCATGAATATTTTATGAATTTTATTCTAACCCAGTACAAGGCAAAACTTGAGCAATGTAGAGTTTGGGTTTACCTATGCCAAATCTGACACCTTGAATGTGTCCAGAACGTCTGAAAATGTTAGGATTGACTATAATATCGATCGCATTCTGAGACGGGCTGCCGAGCAGCCGGATCTGGCTAAAAATGCGGTCCCGACACCGGTGAGCTATCTTCAATCCGATGACACCTAAATTATGCCTAAAAATTATTAATAATTATCATAAAATTATTTTTAAATTTTGAAAATCGAAAAAATTCAAAAATCTCATCAAGCGATCTGGACCGTCCGATTATCGCCCTTTTTCCAATGGTATCTGATCGGAGAGGGGTCGGTCCCATATTGAAGATTTTGTTGTCTTGAGTCCATCGGTGGTCTCAAATTTCTGATTCGACGGTCGGATCACCAGAAAAGTGATCGAAAACTGAGAAACCCATATGATTTTCTTTCAACTTTCCCTCGCTGGTTCTCTTTCCTCCGGCCACCAAACGGAGTGCCACTGGTCTCATCTGAAAGTTCATCATCTTAGGAATCTGTGGCACTTAAAATCACCTAAAACAGCCGCCGGAGTCGGCCAGGGTGACGCTGCAAAGTAGGGCCCCTGTCGCACGCTCTCTCCCTCTCTCCTCTCTCCTTCTCTCTCTTTCTATCACCTCCTGTTGGGTGTTGCCGCCGTTTGGTGGTTTTTCTGACATGGGGGAAGCCTGGCGGTACCTCGCTGACGTTGATGCTAGCCGGTAGGACGGAAGTGGGGGGGGGGGGGGGAAAGTGAGGGGGAGAGTGGAGTCGGGGAGAGCGAGTGTGGGGGTTGGGGGGGGGGGTTGCTGCGTTTTAAATTTTTTGGGTTTTTTTTTAACTTCTAATTATACTACTAGTCCCTCAACTTCTTAGAGGTTTATAATTTGGTAAAAAATTATTTTATTGTGTTAAAGTTTAATAAAATTTTAGTAATGATAAAATAAATATAATATAGGAAAATTTAATTATTTTATTCTCATTTAATAAATTAACTTTAATTAAATTATTTATTATTAATTTATTTATTATTATTATCTTCCTTTATTTTACAATCAATTCAAATAAATCTTATAATATTAATAACATAATATTTATTTTTTATTTATTTATAATTTAAAATTTTTGGGTTGTTACAAATGTGCACTATTCCATCAAATTGGCGATTAACCTCTATTCTTGCTCCACACAATTTCATCAACTCTTTCTTCCCACATCCTCTTTAGAGAGAGAAAAAAAAAATCTCACATCCTCGAATCCATATCATTTTAAGAGGTAGATATAGGAGGAAGAGGAGGGGAGGGGGGGTAGAGAAGCTGTGAAGGAGAGGCTGGGAAGGACAGGGGCTAGACAAAAAATAAAAAAAAAGGGCAAAATAATATTTTTATTCTTTTTAAGAGAAAATGACAAAATAGTAATTTTAATTATTTTTAACCTTTAAATATGTTATTATAGATAAGGTGATTTCTTCTAAAACAAAATTAAAAGTTAAGAATTTTATTTAATAAATTAAAGTTAAGTCATTGAAATAAAATAACCACTAAAATGAGGCATGATTAGTGCAGGGGGGGAGGGAGCTGTGAAGGAGAGTGCTGGGAAGGACATGGGCTAGACAAACAATAAAGAAAAGGGCAAAATAATATTTTTATTCTTTTTAAGAGAGAATGATAAAAGAATAATTTTAATTATTTTTAACTTCTAAATCTGTTATTGTAAAAAAGGTGTTTTTTTCTAAAACAAAATTAAAAGTTAAGAATTTTATTTAATAAATTGAAGTTAAGTCACTGAAATAAAATAACCACTAAAATGAGGCATGATTAGTGCAAGGGGGGGAGGGGGCGGAGAAGCTATGAAGGAGAGTACTGGGAAGGATAGGGGCTAGACAAAAAATAAAAAAAAAGGGCAAAATAATATTTTTATTCTTTTAAAGAGAGAATGGCAAAAGAGTAATTTTAATTATTTTTAACCTCTAAATCTATTATTATAGATAAGATGATTTCTTCTAAAACAAAATTAAAAGTTAAGAATTTTATTTAATAAATTAAAGTTAAGTCACTGAAATAAAATAATCACTAAAATGAGGCATGATTAGTATAATTTATCCCAAATACCTAGGAAGTGAAAACAAAAACCTTAGGTAAATATTACAAGCAGACACTCAACTTTATTAGTATTTTCATAAAAGTCATTAAATTTTAATATTTTTTATAAAACTCATTAATTTTCAATTTAATTTTCTAAAAGTTACTGTAAAAAAAAATTAAAAATTTATAGGTTAATAACCTATTAACTAATTTACAAATAAAATTCTCTTATTTTATTAGATTCTTAAAAAAAAAAATTCATTAAATTTCAATTTGATTTTATAAAGTCATTGTGACTAGAAATTAAAAGTTTATAGATTAGCCTATTGACATGTTAATTAATTTACAAATAAAATTATCTTATTTAATTAGTTTCTTAAAAAAAAAAAGTAGGATGTATAAAACATATCCAGCTATTCACTCATTGTCAAATCCCTCCATTTTCTTCTTTTTGAAAAAAAAAAAATTTGTTTTCTTCATTTTTTTTCATTAGTAACCACTAACTAGGTAATTTTATTTGTAAAATAGTTGACTGATTAGCAAGTTAACCTGAAAACTTCAATTTTCAGTTCAGTGATTTTTATGTAATTAAATTAAAATTTAATAAATTTTATAAAAAAAATTAAAATTTAATAATTTTTATGAAATACTCATAAAATTGAGAGACGCCAGTGATTGTTACCCCAAAAACCTTGCGTACAACAAATTCAATTGAAGTTAGTGGGCTTTGGGCTTACATCGTATTCTGATTATGCACTTTGAACAAAACTAGATGGGCTGTCATTAGTATAAGTTTGATTTTATAAAAAAAAATTATTTATTTTAAATTAAATATTTATATGAAAATTTATACATAATTAATTAAAAAATATATATTAATAAATAAATAAATATATTATCAAAATAATAATACAATAATTTTAATATAAATATTTAGTTTAAAAACTGTTAAAATTATTTTTATATTATATTTATATAATATCTACACATGGTTTTTATTGATTTGGAGAAGGGTTATGATAGTGTTCCAAGAGAGGTCTTATGGAATGTGTTAGAACAAAAAAGGGTATCTATTAGGTATATACAAGTATTGAAAGATATGTATGAAGGAGCCACTACTATTGTGTGCACAGTGGGAGGGGACACAAGAGATTTTCCGATCTCAATTAGATTACACCAAGGATCAGCCATAAGCCCTTACCTTTTTACATTAGTTTTAGATGAACTGACGAAACATATACAAGAGAGTATTCCTTGGTGCATGATGTTTGCGGATGATATTGTTATGATAGATGAGACACGAGAAGGAGTCAATAAAAAGTTAGAACTTTGGAGAAGTACTCTAAAATCAAAAGGTTTTAAGTTAAGTAGAACGAAAACAGAATACATGCATTGCAAGTTCAGTGAAGGCCAAACTGGTGATAGGGAATGAGTTAGTTTGAATGGAGTAGTACTGTTACAAAGTAATCACTTTAAATATCTAGGCTCAGTCCTTCAAGTAGATGGGGGATGTGAGGAGGATGTTAGTCATAGGATTAAAGCCGGATGGCTGAAGTGGAGACGTGCCACGGAAGTTTTATGTGATCGTAAGATTCCCAATAAATTGAAAGGAAAATTTTACCGCATACCAGCTATGTTATATGGTAGTGAGTGTTGGGCACTGAAAGAGTCGTATGCATCTAAGATAAGAGTTGCAGAGATGAGAATGTTAAGGTGGATGAGTGGCCATACTAGATTAGATAAAGTCCGTAACAAGAGTATTAGAGAAAAGGTAGGAGTGGTGCCAATTGAAGATAAGTTGAGAGAAGGGAGATTGAGGTGGTTTGATCATGTGAAGTGTAGACATACGGAGGCTCCAGTTAGACAAGTAGAGTACATTAAGTTAGAGGATAGAAAGAAAAAAAGGGATAGACCTAAATTGACTTGGAGGAGAGTAGTACAACATGACTTAGAAGCATTACACATTTCTGAGGATTTAACCCAAAATTGTTCAGAGTGGAAAAAGCGAATCCATATAGCCGACCCCAAATTTTTGGGATAAAGGCTTAGTTGAGTTGAGTTGAGTTGAGTATAAAATCAAGCTTTCAATAACATCATTTAGACCGAAAATAACTATTTAATATGCAATTAAAAAAATTAATGCAATTAAAATAATTAATGAAGATGGTCATTAATTTTTGGACAGCCTGCTTATAAGTAAATTTGGGCCATCAGAAAGGGTACTGTAGCATTGAAAATTTTTTTCCTCTTCATTTTTTTTGTATTTATAATTTTTTTTGGAAATAAATCTCCAATTATATTTTTGCCTTCAGATTTTTGTATAAGTGAAAGAAATTTTTGAAATTATATATATATATATATAATTTCAAAAATTTATATATATATATATATAATTTCAAAAATTTATATATATATATATTAACTGTTTGAGATTAATTAATTTGATTTTAAAAATATAATGACTAATTCACTAATTATGTTAAACTTTAATTAGAAGTTAAATAGTAATTTATTTAAAAAATTAGAATCTAATGATGTGGAAATCATGTTTCAGAAATTAAAAAAATATATTTTACGAATTTTTTAATGAATTAGCCCTCTATCATTGTACCAGGTTCCAAAGATTTTGTTTCTTTTTTTTTAATCCAGAATAAGAAATGCCATTAAAGAAATAACAACGACACAAGGCCCAAGCCCATTAACAGAAAACACCTTACTACATCGTCGAAAGCTAAAACCCAAAGCATCCAAATATGGAGCCTTAGAACCAACCGTGCGGTGGACTTGAAGACAATGGCAGCAAGGAACGATGCCACCTCCGCCACCTACAAAGCCATCGGCTACCAAAGGGTTGACTTCAAAGTAATTAAAGAAACTCAGGGAAAAACAGAGAAGCTCAATCAAAGTAGAGGCTTGAAAAGCTAGTGGAGCTTTCCAAACAAAAGCAATCATCCTAGAAAATGAGTGAGCTAGGAAATGAGCAGCAATAGACAAGAGCTTGGAGCCAAGAAGACGTCAGAAAAATCAACGAAGGTATAGCAGAGCTCAGGGCATCTCATACTCTTATAGCACAGGGGGAAACCAGTGGCCAACAGCACCATCACAGCCCGTGAGAATACCAGCCAGCATGGAGAACCCATGGAGATAGATTCTGGAACTTCAAACCAAACAGATCTTCCTCACCACCAAGCATTAGATCTGCAACCCACAAACATGACACCGAGGTAAAACTATAAATATCCAACCAGAGGAAGGAGAGGGAGGAATCCTACCCTCTAGGCCCTGCCCTTTCAGAGCAAGGGTGAACACAGAACTGCTTTTAAGGTTGACGAGCTAAACAGAATAAAAAGGAGGTTCTCTCACTAATAATAAAGACAAGCTCTCACTTAATGCGATAAGAGTTGCCAAGTAACTTTTCAGGTCAAGCTCAGTTTACTCCATATTATGTCTTGATTTGCAGACTTGAGAAAAGCCAAAGCAATCACTATTAATTTTTAAAATTATTTCTATTCTTAGCCGCTAGTAGCTAGTTGTACTTCCATGCCTTTCACTTTAAGCATCGTTTTGTGAATGGTTGGAACAGCATTATCATCATCCACAGTTACTGAGAAAGTATTACCAATAGTTATATAATTCTCAAATACACCTCAACACTTGCTAATTACGTTGTAGACATTTAAGATGTCTAGGGTTTGGACAGGTTTTTTCACTTCATTTGCCGTAACTAGGTTGAATGCACGGAGATTGCTTATATGGATTAATTCGGTACTTCAAATTAAGTTTTTCTGAAATTATTAATAAAATTTTCACTTATAAAAAAAAAAATACAAAATTTACGGAATTAGTGTCAGTAATAGAATACAAAATTTATCATTTAACTAGTCTAAAGCTAGTATTATGTGCAACACGTAATCTAGAAAATTGAAAATTTTCTTTTTCTAAGAGAAAATTTTAGAACTTAACATAATCTAAAAAAATTTCACTTTTTTTAAAAATAATGAAAATATTATTAATAACATTATCTGAATAGATACACAATAATAATTTCAAGATATTTATGCGTGCTTATTTATAAAGCAGAAAACAAATACATGTACTATTTTGGCGAATGTGCAATGAAATGTATCTTAACAATAGGGTTGTTTTCACCGTCTTAATCCACTTCTAAAGTATAGAATGGATGTGTTATCATTCTTGTGATGAATGGCACACCTCTATATATTGATTTAAGTTGGGTGTGTTACTATCACTTATCATGAATGGAATACCTATAGATCCAATGATGTGAAATCATCCTCTTCCACAAGTTATATATGATCACCACAAGCTACGTATGGTGACACTAAAAATTTTTAAATTTGCACTATGAGCTGAGTTTTGATGCAAGTGCATCTTTGAATTCTGACAAAATAAAAGTCTAAAACTTTGTTTGGAATACATCATTTGCAAGAAAATGATTCAACTGAATTTTTATATAATCATATTTGATTTTTATTTTTTAGAAATAAAATTATTCTAAGCAATATGCATGGATAAAGTTTTGTTTAATGAGTGGTTGAGCCAAATTTTAATTTTTAGGGTATGCAATTTTTAGATAAAACTTTTTAAATTCAAATGTTCAAAATTTTAATTACACAACTCAAACGAGAGATTTTCAACTACTAATTTTATTCATAGCATAGCCCCTTAAAGAGGCTTTATTCATGTATCATACATGGAGTTCATACTCCAAGCAACGACAATAAAAGTTTTAGACAAAATTAAGATCCAAAAACTCTCTTGTTATCTAGTTTTAAGGATGAATTTGGTCTATTGCAGTCATGATCAGCTTGCTACATTAGTTGTTGTTGCTATTGGTGTTGCTGTCGCGGTCAGCGTTCTCATCCTCCACCTCCTCATAATCATCATAGTCATCTCTAACGTTGGCAGTGCTAGTGGAGGCAACCCCAGGGAGGTAACAGGCAATTTTCTCAATGGTCAGTGGCTTACAAATACAGTCGTCCAAGCCTGCCTCCATGAACTCTTCCAACTCAGCCTCTTCAGTAGAAGAGGTCACACCAATAATAGGGCAATTCACGCCCATGTCTCGCAACTCCTTTGTTGCCTGTCATTCATTCATATGCGCATTGGGTTAGTGGATTCGATCGCCATAAGGTAATTCATTATAGTCTCAGACAAATTTACCTGATACCCATTCATGACGGGCATATCCTTGTCCATGAGAATAAGATTGAAACAAGCCCCAACACGATGAAGATCGACAGCTTCTTTACCATTAGTAGCTAGTTGTACTTCCATGCCTTTTACTTCAAGCATCATTTTGTGGATTGTTCGAACAACATTATCATCATCCACAACTAGTACTGAGAAAGCATTCCCGTTGTTTATGTGATTCTCATTTCCATCAAACATTTCCTCTTTGATCACTGTTGAATTCTGTGAAGTAGACATGCCTTTCTCAAATACACAATTCTCTGCTTTTCTGCATACATGAAGTTACTATTGTTAAGAGTAAACAATCATAACAAGTATTCAACAAGAACATGATAGTATATGATTCTAGCTAGGTTAAAACACCCTCTAGCTATTGTTAAGTAATTAAATTTTATGTTTAGATTATTAATAACCCGAGTTGATTAAAATGAGTGAAAATTACATTTTGAACAAAAAAAAAAATCAAATAGATAGTCACCATATTTAGATAGATATCAAAGGAATAAAATAATAGCTACTATCTGAACAACAGAAATGGAAAAGAAATTAAAAATAAAAACTCTAATAGTCAAATACTAAAGCTACCTCAACACTTGCTAACTACAATGTAGATGTTTAAGATGTCTAGGTTATATATAAGCCAAGAAAAGTGAAGGTGGCACATAGAATTGAATTAACCATGATTGGTCACAGAATCCAAAACTTATTGTCTAGCTAATCTAAAGCCATCACGTGTAATTAAGCTCAATTGTAGAATCCAAATTAGGTCATCTCTAACTTGTCTAAAGTTAGTATTACTTACGTGTAACACGTGATTTAGAAAATTAAAAGTTTTTCTTCTCTGAGAGAAAATTTTGAGATTCAACAGAATCTCAAAAAATCTCATTGTATTTAAAAATAATGAAAATATTATTAATATCATCTTTTGAGTAGATACACAATAATGATTTTAGGTTATTTATGGATATTTATAATATATGTAGAAAACAATTACATGCACTTGTTTTAGTGAATGTGCAATGAAATACACACAATAGAATTGTTTTGTTTTTCCATTACTTAATGATCAGCTTCCATCTTCTAAGATGGATGTTATGTTTTCACACTCTTAATCAGTTTCTATATTTTAAGATGGATGTGTTACCATTACTTATTATGAATTGGAATACCTATAAATTCAATAATATGAAATCACCCCTTTTCACAAGCTATATATTAGTACCATAAGTTACAGTAATATATTTCTATATATATATATACATATTAAGTGAGAGAGAAATATTGGAATAGACAAAAATATTCTTTATTGTTTATACTATTATAAAAATATTATTAAAAATATTTTTAGTTATAGTTCGTTGTTAATAAGATTGTTTAGCGACGATCAATTTGTCACTGATATATGCTAACATGTAATTAAATTTAGTGATGAATAACGTGTTTAGTGACAAATATCATTAGCGACTGTAAATATGTCGTTAATACTTTAAACAGTGAGAGGCACATTTCTACTATTTGATCGTTAATAGCTTTTAGTAATGATATTTTTGTCATTAAATCTCTAAATAATTTTAAATTCTAATATTAACATAATTAATATAAATTAAAATTTAATATTATTTTAATAATAATTTTATTCATATAAAAAATCCTATTATAATTTCTAATATAGTAAATTTATAATTATAATAATAAAAGTATTATTAATTAATTAAAAATTTTATTATAATAAAATAAAAAATCTTAAAACATTGAATTTCGCTTCTAATAATTTTTTTAATTATTTAAAAAATTTAAAAACCCACACACACACACACACACACACACACATATATATATATATATATATATATATATATATATTATATTATATTAAATAAAATTCATTAGTCTTATTATTACCACTAATTGATATGTAGCTTTTAAGTTTTCTTAATAGTTAATATAATTTTTAAAAAAAAATTAATATATATCTATATTTACTAAAAAAAAAAAACAATTCTACTAAATTTTAATATAAAAAATTAAATGTACATTATCAGATCTTAAAAATTATAGTAAAAAAAAAATGCAGAGATGATGAATAAGAGTTTTCACAAATATTTATAAGGTATATTTTTAAAAATTAAATTTTTATTTATTAAATTTTTAATTTTTTTCTAAATTTAAATATTTTTTATTATTTATCCTACTAATAATTTTAAAAAATTAAAAATATCCACACTGCTCTACTATAAATGTCTAAGTGCTAAATAATTATTGATCAAAGCAGATTCAAAACTACGTGGGCGAATTAGCCTAATTATATTAATAAGATATTATATATATATGTGTGCGCGCGTATGTGTGTTAATTATGTCTTAATTCAGAAGGAAATCAAGGGAAATATAAAAAAAAATTGTTTAATAGGAGTGTAATAATAAAACTAATTTAGAAAGAAATATATAATTATATATTAGGTGGCAGAAAATTCATCTGGCTAGAAATAATTGTTTTTTTTTTCTCCATTTTTATATATAAAAAATCTTTTATATAACAACTGTGATCACTCGAGTAGGTCTTTTCTTGTAAAGTAGTGGAAGTAAAATACTTTTTGCTGGAAGTGGTGATCAAGGTTTGCTTGCATGTGACTTTGTGCTTATAAAAAAAAAGGTTGGGATTTAAGCTTAAGTAAAGTGTTGTAGCTGAATAGCATTAATTTGTTTCAGTCAGGGATTTGCGGTTTCAGCTGTTTCTACGGCTTTAACAATTTCATTCGATCATTTTAGTTTTATTTTAATAGTTGCATGCACGACGCCGAGCCTCCATTTCTCTGCTCATATACGAAACTCCTCTAAAAATTTCTGCCGTGGCTTCCCACCTTTGCTAAGTTAAACAGCCATCTTTTTTGGCTCGGCAAGAAGGAATTCAAAAAATTCTTACTTAAACTCAATCAAAATATAAATATGTAGAACTCATATAAATAAATGTATTTATCATATTTTATATTTTAAGTTCATGATAATTTAAGTCTAGATAAGAAAATCTGTCATGTTTCATTAAAAAAAAAAGATAATAATCATCTGATGATAGAGAAGGTATTATAATTTATTTTAGATTTATTACTTTCAGAGCAAGTTTGAATCATCGCTATATAAAATAATTTTACGTCAATTTACATGTTATGAATAAATTCGTATGAAATAATTTTTATTTAAGAAGTTAATTTTATTTTATTTATTTCTTTTTGTTGTTAAAATTTAAATTGATTGAATCAATTGAAATGAATTAGGTTATGCAAGTCATTAATTGATCCTCAATATTCTTCGATCATTGGAGTTTCGAGTGTGGATTTAAGTGGGTTACATATCTCAAATCAAATTGATGGGTCAAAAAATGACTACCTCTATGAAGATTGAAAATAGTTAGTGGTCCGGTTATGGTTTGGAGTTCAGATTAGATAATAATGGATTTTAGATTCTATTAATGTTAGATTAGATTTCTTCAAATTTGTAATGAAAAAATTATTAATTGCCTAAAATTTACTTTAAATGTTCAAGTATTTTGAATTTATGATAAGTAATTTATTTTAATAAAATTTGACGATTCATTAATAAAAATTATAAAATAAATTTAACATAATATTCTCATAAAACAATATAAATATATATAATTAAAAATTTTCTATTTAAAGGTGATCTGATTAGAGTAAAATAATACTCTCTTTTTTTATTTTGAATGACTAATAAAGAAACCTTGTTCTATAATATTGTCTTTTGAGAGCTTACTAACTATGTGGCTCACGATATAGATTAAACCATCAAATATCAATGGAGGAACATTTTACACAACAGATTCTATTGATAGGAGATCAATACTCACATTTAAAAATTTAAAGTCTCTAATAAAAAGAAAAAATTAATGATCTAGATTGTATCTCCAACTACCAAAAAGCTCCCTCTAAATATTGCAAAAAAAATAAAACAAAACCTAGGAGAGAAAATAAAACCCGCTAATGAGAGAACATGACATTAATATTGGAGAAGAACCCTAAATTTAATAGTCACAAATATGAAGAGATAAACTCTTGGTCCAAACAAATACAGATATGAAAGTTTATTAAAAAAATTAACAAAAAAAAATAAAATAAATATAGTAAATCAATCTGAGGTAGTTACCAATGAAAAACTCACTTGTGGCCACCAAAAAAGAGATGCGAAAAAGAAAGAAAAGAGGAGAGGAAAGGAGAGGAGAGCAGAGAATTTATGATAGATAATCTCACCATTTTTTGAAGTTGTGCAATTATATTGGGATTATTTGATAAAAAAGCTGGCTAGACAAAAGTTTCCGACTTTAAATGCTTACCAAATGCTGTCCAACAGAAGTTAAAATCCTTATAATTAGTCCAGTTAAAAAAAGACTGTCTTAATTACTAGAATATTAATGCAGGTCTTCTTAATAATGCATTAAAAGGTCAGCAGCGTCCCATGCACAACTACCTCTGCCAAATTCAGTTAGTTGGACTTAAATTTTTCCTCCACCCACATCGCCACTTCTACTTATATATGTCTCTCCTCACTCTTGAATCCACACAGCAACGGTTTCTGAAAACACATTTCCTACTCAAGAATTTCTTAGAATCCAATTCCATGGCAAGTTCAATTCTCATTTCCTCAATCAGCTTAGCCTTACTCATGACAATTGTAATTCTTTCTCCTCGAGTCGAGGCTAGAGCTTTCTTTGTGTTTGGAGATTCACTAGTTGACCATGGCAACAACAATTACTTAGTCACCACTGCACGAGCAGACACTCCACCTTACGGCATTGATTTTCCGACTCATTTACCCACCGGCCGGTTCTCCAATGGCCTTAATATCCCTGACTTTATCAGTTAATTTTTGTGCTGCTACGACCTTTGTGTGCATTACAGCATATATTTTTCAATTTTTGCTTGACTAACACGTGATGTGTTCACCTATTTTTGTAGGTCAAGCACTTGGCTCGGAGCTCCTGTTGCCATACTTGAGTCCAGAGCTTACTGGAAAGAAGCTACTTGTTGGTGCCAATTTTGCTTCTGCTGGAATTGGAATCCTCAATGACACTGGAATTCAGTTTGTAAGTGCAACATTAATTTTAATAATTTCTAGTTAATTTTAAGACTTGAATAGTTTAAATCTCTAATTAATTAATGATGTATTTTCAGGTAAATATACTTAGAATGTTTCAACAATTTGAGTTCTTCCAAGAATACCAGCAGCGAGTGGCTATTCACATTGGAGCTGAACAGACCAAGAAACTTGTTAATGAGGCTCTTGTACTTATCACAGTTGGTGGGAATGATTTTGTTAACAATTATTTCTTGGTGCCTAACTCCTTAAGGTCTCAGCAGTATTCGCTGCCAGATTATGTGAAGTTTCTCATCTCTGAGTACAGAAAACTTCTTCAGACACTATATGATCTTGGAGCACGGAGGGTTCTTGTAACTGGCACAGGTCCATTGGGTTGTGTCCCTGCAGAATTGGCCTTGAGGGGCGAAAATGGGCAATGCTCAGATGAGCTGCAACAGGCTGCAAATTTGTACAATCCTCAGCTTACTGAAATGATCAAAGAACTCAACAATCAATATGGTTCAGACATCTTCATTGCAGCAAATACAGGCCGAATGAATGCTGACTTTCTCAGTAATCCTCAAGCATTTGGTAAGTTAATTCTGAATTCTTATCATATTTTTTAGATTAACTGGGCTCCAACTGAGGTTTCAACTTGTAACCTCACGGTTCTGAAACCAACTTCAGTATTACTGAACAAAAGTTCATTGTTTAAATGGATTAAGATCATTTGTTATTGATTTAATGTTGCTGGTTTATATGCAGGATTTACCAATTCAAAGGAAGCTTGTTGTGGGCAAGGGCCTTATAACGGTCTAGGACTATGCACATCCTTATCAAACTTGTGCTCTAACAGGGATGAATATGTGTTTTGGGATCCATTCCATCCATCAGAGAGGGTAAACGGATACCTTGCTCAACAAATCCTGAATGGCTCCACCCAATACATGAACCCCATGAACCTTAGCACCATTTTGGCCTTGGACTCCAAGACCTAAAGAATTGCATTTTCTTCAAAAATATTTGTTCCTTTAAGTTTAATAGTACATGTTTAATGTAGTGGTTGATTTTCTGAGGATATTCATGCGTTGAATTGTCTTAGAACCCAATTGTCGAATGTGATGTCTTTAATTAATCAGTTTGTATAACGGTTGTTGAATTGATTTTTTTCTTTTGGTACATTAGATGGTTTAAATGAAAAAATGGTAGTAATTTAAACTACTTAATTTCTAACTAATTGGAATCTTTATAGCCCCTTTCTCCAAATTACTATTGATATATCTCTAGATTTTGACCTAAGCCATCTTACTAGGCTGTTAAAAGTGCCATCATTGGGTTATGGCCATGTGGGTTTATGTTTTTTTAATTGGAGAATATATCATTAAAAGGGATTGTTACGAAGTTCAAAATGATTAATCATATGTAGAACAAATACAAAGGATACCCTTACATAAAAAAATCAGTAATATATATGTACATATATTATTTTTTTAATGTATAAATTAGCCACTAAATTATTTAAAAAAGTGTAATCGTATTACATTTTTAATTCAATTTTTTTATAATTAATAAGTACAATATTCTCAAAATAATAAATAATTAAATTTAATTCATTATATAGTGAAAATTAAAAAAAATATGTTAAGTGATTATTATATATATATATATATATATATATATATATATATATATATATATATATATATATATATATATATATATATATATATAGAATAAGCCAAAAATAAAAAACAAATTAGGAAATATAACGAATCAAAATAAACAAAAGGGGTGCATTAAACTTTTGGGGTTACAAAATTTCTCTTAAGGGGACAATGTTATACATGAAATTAATTTGAAAAATGATTAACTACACTCGTTGTTTTATATTTTTATGAGTTAATATTATACATTAAAAAATACACAATAAAATATAGTTAAATTAAAAATTTTCAGTGCCTATATTAAAAATTTATTAAATATATGAGAAAAATAAAAAAAATTAATATTTCACATTAACCTATATCATAATAAAATAATAAAAATTATTTAGAGCCAATAATTAAAATAAAATAAAATTTTCATGAGAGTATATAAATATAAAAAGAAAATTTTGGAAGAGTTAAAGGTCATGGCTCCCACTTGCCTTTGTATTCTACCTCTTTTTCTTTCCCTTTATAAGTCTGTAAAACTTCAAAATTTGATTTAATTTTATTTTTTTTGCCAGAAATTTTTTTTATTGATCAATTTTCATTAACGTTCTAAATGATGAAAAGTCAAGAGATATATTTTTCATTATCAAGTGTTGATTCTTAATATGGCTTAATAAATAAGCAAAATAAGATTGATTATAACTAGAAATTAAGGAATTGATTACTACTAGAAATTAAGGACAGAGTTTAACCCAAAATACTTAGTTATGGAACAACTATTCGTCACATGAACTTTCGTCACATGAACTAGCTCGGGAAAAGCTAACTTTTGATCTGAAACGTACAAAAAGATTGGTAGCAATAGCATGAATTAATTCAAGATTGCAGCAAGTAGTTGCAGTAATACACAACCACCTATTCTGGTTTGCATTTTATGTTTCAAGCTCCTCTTTATTCAATGAAGTTGAAGCCCACCAAGCTACATATAAACCCCATCTCAATAATTATTTTTCCAATAACAAAAACTAGCTAGTTATATAGCTACATTAATATATATATTAAATTCTTGGAATAATGCCAATAGCTACTATTTCAATTCCATCCATTACCAAGATTGTGTTTTTCCTTTTAGCAGTAGCTGCAGGTGTTGTTCTGCAATCTGAGGCTCGAGCATTCTTTGTGTTTGGTGATTCACTCGTGGACAGCGGCAATAACAACTACCTTGCAACAACTGCCCGTGCAGATTCTCCTCCTTATGGAATTGATTACCCAACTCATCGTCCCACAGGCCGTTTCTCTAATGGCCTTAACATTCCAGACATTATCAGTTGTGTTTTGCAGTGTTTCTGATTATATATAGCATTTACATTAATGGGATTTGCTTTTCTTAGTAGAAGGTAATGAAATAAATATGTATTTCAAATTCATCACTTGTGTGAATTTTATGCATTTCCAGGTGAGAGAATCGGAGCAGAACCTGTATTGCCATACCTGAGTCCAGAACTAACTGCACAAAGGTTGCTTAATGGTGCCAATTTTGCTTCTGCTGGGATTGGAATCCTCAATGACACTGGGGTTCAATTCGTAAGTGTCAAGCAATGACCTAAAAGAATGCTCCTTCTGTTACTAAACTTAAGTGGCAGCAGAATTATTTGCTGATGTATAATTCTGCCTAAAATTATGGCCCTAACGGGTGAAATTTGCAGCTGAACATTATCAGAATGGATAAACAGTTGGAATGCTTTCAAGAATACCAGCAGCGGGTTCGTGATCTTATTGGAGGTGATCGAACTAAGCAACTTGTAAATGGAGCACTAATCCTGATCGCTGTCGGTGGCAATGATTTTGTGAACAACTATTACTTGCTTCCCTATTCTGCTAGGTCTCGCCAATTTCCTTTGCCAGATTATGTCAAGTACCTCATTTCAGAGTACAAAAAATTATTAATGGTAATTTCTTTTTCCTTTTTTGGCCTACTTTGCTTGGAATTTAGCAACAGGGACAAGAAATTGATCGAGCACGCTGAATGTGGGGCAAGGTTATTTGCTTGTGTGAACAATTGAATAAGGTTGCACAAGAGAGACATGTTTGGGCTTTGAGAAAAAAAGGCAACTTTTCATCTGTCTTTTTTTTTTTATCTGGCTGTCCACTTTTTCATTAAAGCAGTCTCCTCCATTAATAGTTTCATCAAGTCTTTGAGGTTTCTAGTTAGAAAAAGCAATCCTGTACAACTGGGTATAGCAAATATTATTTGCTGACTCCATTATTAATTATACATTGCAGGAACTATATAAATTGGGAGCAAGAAGAGTTCTCGTGACAGGTACTGGACCACTGGGCTGCGTTCCAGCAGAACTAGCTTTGCGGGGCACAAATGGTGGTTGCTCTGCTGAACTTCAGCGAGCTGCTTCCTTGTACAACCCTCAACTTGTTGAGATGCTCAAAGGACTGAACAAAAGAATTGGCAAAAATGTGTTCATCGGTGCAAATACACAAAGAATGCACACGGATTTCATCAGTAATCCCCAAGCATATGGTATATATATAGAGATATGTACTAAATTACATAGCATGAGAGAATGGTACTCAAAGACTCATCTATTTCTTGGTCTGCAGGATTCACTACATCACAGGTTGCCTGTTGTGGACAGGGACAATACAATGGTCTTGGACTATGCACAGCAGCATCAAACTTATGTCCAAACAGAGGTGAGTATGCATTCTGGGATCCGTTCCATCCATCTGAGAAGGCAAATAGGCTGATTGTTGAAGCGATGTTCTCTGGCTCTACCAATTACATGGTCCCTATGAATCTTAGAACCATCATGGCCTTAGATGCCAGGAATTGATCCAATTTGTTAACGACTTAGTGTTAAGTATCAACAATGTGTAACATTTGTTGTCTTCATTACATGATTTCTGAGGAATAATTTATCTGCATTCAAGCTGATAACAGGAATATTTTACTGTAATTTTCTTTCACTTGTTTCCATTTCCTAATGGAAAAGCAATTAGCAATTGATGTTTCTCCCTTCCAAGTTTGTGTTATTTCCATCCCTTCTTTGTTTGTGTCTCTCAATGTAATTTAAAATGCTGAACATGTGCAAGTAAATATCAAGATCAAGCTTGGAAACCAAATAACTAGTTGGACCGTTTTGAATTATTTGTCTCTATTTTTATTATGTGGCTTTGCAAAGTCCAAGGGTTTCTGCTCTGGTGGTGCAAGCATCTTTTGATGGATAAACAGAATCCTTGGTCATGAAAAATGTTGGTAAAAGAATACTGATCCAGTTCTCCACCTAAGCCTGCAACAACTTATTTGGGATGCTTCACATTTATGAAAAAGTTTTTGCAATCTTCAAACGCTTTAAACTTTTATTTACATTTGATTCAATTGTCTGTCGAAACTCGAAATATTTGATGATGATGGAGGTGGAAAATTTGGCATAACATGATAACTTGATTTACTGAAGATGAAGAAATAGCAGAAAGACAAGAAAATGGAATGGCATAGTTATCGGCTTGTCTATTCTCATGCATTCCTCAAGTTCCATTATCTATGTTGGTTAGCACAGGCTGCATCTTGCAGGTGGGTAATAAACTTGCCGGCCATAAAGAAAATGCTATAGCAGGCACGTAAATCTAAAAAATACACACAATCGTACAATCACACAGTATAAGAAAAGAGAAGATAAATAACACAGAGTATAATGGTTCGACCGTAAGGTCTAGGTCCATGGATAAGACGAGAGAAAAATTTTCACTATAAACATTCTGTCTTGTCATATGTCCTCGCAAGGGCACTATTGAGCATTACGAATACCAACTAAGTCTAGGCGATGCCTAAACTTGCTGATTGAGACTCCTTTGGCCATTATATCTGCTGGATTATCACGTGTAGAGACTTTCTGTATAACTACAGTCTCCTGAAATACAATATCCTGAATGAAGTGATATCTGATATCAATGTGCTTAGTTCACTCATGATACATCTAATTTTTTGTGAGATGTATTACACTTTGGTTATCATAAAACATTGTTGGCTTGTTTTGTATCAACCGAAGATCGTCCACCAAACCCTGTAACCATAAAACTTCATTTACTGTCTTTGCTAAAGTCATATATTCAGCCTCTGTTGTAGACAAAGTAATTGTAGCTTACAATGTTGCCTTCCAACTAATAATATTTCCAGAGAGAGTAAACAAATAACCTACCAAAGATCTCATCTTGTCGAAGTCTCTTACAAAATCTAAATCCACATAGCTAATAATTGAATCACTCGTCTTGGCCCTGTTGAATGTCATACCAACATTTGTAGTACCCTTCGAATACCTCAGAACCCATTTCACTGCCTGCTAATGCTCTTTCCAAGGATACGCCATGTATTTACTCACAACACTAACTGCATGTGAAATGTCAGGTTGGATGCAAACCATAGCATACATGATGCTACCAATAGCACTCGAATAGGGAATACTAGATATGTGCTCCATCTTCTCATATGTTTTTGACTACATGTCTACAGATAACTTGAAATGGGTAGCAAACGGAACAGTTATAGGCTTAGCATTATTCATGTTGAAACGTTTAAGCACTTTCTCAACATAGGCCTGCTGAGACAAGAAAAACTTCCTAATACTTCTATCCCTAGTAATTTCTATTCTCAATATCTTCTTTACAGTACCCGAATCCTTCATCTCAAACTCATCACTCAATCGCTTTTTCAAAATGTTAATTTGTGGTATGCTTTTAGCAGCAATAAACATGTCATCTATATACAATAGCAAATAGACAAAGGAATCATATGAAAGTTTACTATGATACTCAAAGCTATTATATGAACTATGAATAAAGCCATTATGAACTATGAATATATCAAATCTTTTGTATCACTGTCTAGGAAACTGTTTCAGACCATATAAAAATTTCTTAAGCAAGCAAACATGGTTTTCCATACCTGGAATGACAAATTCATCAGGCTGACTCATATAAATTTTCTCTTCCAGCTCACCATGCAAAAATGATGTCTTCACATCTAGTTGCTTAAGCTCTAGATTATGAAAAACAACCATAGCAAGTAAGATCCTAATAGAACTGTGCTTCACAACTGAAGAAAATACTTTATTAAAGTCAATTCCCTCCTCCCTCTGAGTAAAGCCTTTTGCTACCAACTGTGCCTTATATCGAGGTGCTTCAACCCTTGGAATGCCTTCCTTTTTCTTGAAAATGTATTTGCAGCCTACTACTTTCTGTCCCTTAGGCAATATTAGAAGCCCTCAAGTTTGATTCTTGTGAAGAGACTCAATTTCTTCACCCATAGCACTAACCCATTGATCTACATCTGAACAAGAAATAGCTTCTCCATAATTGTTGGGTTCATGCACATTAACTGTCTCGGTAACTGACATGGCAAGTGCAACTAGATCTGCATATGCATATCTCTATAGGAGTCTAATCTATTTTCTCTCTCTCTACCAGTTGCAATGCTATATAGTTATTGTTATTGTTGTTCAGGTGCATACTCTTGTTGATCAAGATCTTGCACCTCATCCTCTATATCACAAGACTGAATTGCTGAAGTATCCATTTCAAACTCCACATGTTCTTTCACACCGTAATCTAATTCTGTGATTGACTTCTCCCTCTGACTATCCAATGAAGCAAACTCATTAATGTCACATCTTTACTGATAATTAATCCTAGAGGCTTTGGATCATTGCATCAGTGTTACGACTTGAATTCTGGGTTGAACCTGCACTAGGACTTGGGTCAGCGTAAGGCTCCCAAAGCTTGTAATAAGCCTAACAATTCCTAGCCCAACTATAAAGCCCATAAGTGTAGTCCAATTTTAAGAAAATAATGATAAACTCATTTTATATAGATATTTTAAGGTAGTTTTGCATCCATTTTGTCCTTTTTAGTTTAGTAATTTTATACTTTTAGTGCTTATTTTAGTTAATTTGTTAATTTTAGTTTCATTATATTTGATTTTTTGAATTTTAATGTTTTTGATACGTTTTAATAAGGTTTAAAGGTAAAAGGTCCATATAGAAGAAATTCAAAGTGATTTGGAAGCTTAAAGTAGTGTGAAAAATGAAGAAAATTTGCCTAAGGAAGAAGATCAGCCGAGATTTTCAAGGGCTTCAACATGCCCCGTGTTGAAGGTCGTGTGAAGATAAGAGTCAGCTAGCAGGAATCCACATGAGGCATGCAGATTCAACACTGGGTCATGCAGACAAATATTTTGGAACAAAACTTGCTGAAAGTTTAAGGGACTTCCACATACCCCGTGTAGCTGGTCATGCAGAACCTAAAGGCTCCCCCTCTGAATCAACATGAGGCATGTTGAAAATAACTTAAATCAATATAAGGCATGTGGGATGGCGCTGACAGATTTGTTGACATGGAAAAATTTTCTCTTTTCACACCTTTCACACATTTTGTCTTTATCCCTTTAAAGAACATTTTTAGGGCAAAGTTTGAGGGGATATATAAACATCATATTCTCATTTTTTACCATAAGGAGAAAGAGAGAAAAAAAATCAAAAGAGAAAGAAAAGAAGGAATCACGCCATTTTCTGGAGGAAGGACACTTGCAGAGTGACGTTTCTAGCTTCCATTTTTAGAGATTTAGATTCTCTTCTTCTATGTTCTTTTATTTTTAGTCTTATTTTCATGTTTTCTTGCTCTATTTCATATTTTCTACTTGTAAATACAAGCATGAGTGAGTAGATACATAAGATTTCAGAGTTGGGTGTAATGATTTAATTTTTATTTGTGGATTTGGACTGGTTTTAACCAGATTTTAGTATACATAAGTTTTGATTCTTATCTTATGTGCTTATTTACATACCTAATATTGGTACCCTTTGAGTTTCGTTCTTAATCTTAAATTGAAGGATCGAGAGGTGAAAATCTATGACAGATAATCAAGATAATGAACTTAATCACCTAGTGTTAGAAATAAACTAATGGGTTAAGAGAAATTTCAAGTTTGATTAAAGTGCTTAAAGGGTTTTGGGTAATTAAACATCGCATGAGAATGAGGTTTAGTTTCCTTTAAAATACTCTTTAGTTTGCTTGAAAGAGAAATTAAAGGAAATCAGAATTAACTTCCTTCAAACTTGTATTTCCCTTAATTTTGGTTTTGCCCATCCAAATTCCAATGAAATTTACTTCATGAACCTTAACTCTGGAATCAATTTTGCCATTAATTAATTAAAGCTTTAGTAACTTGCTGAAATTTTAGTAAATTAGTATAATGCTTAGAATTTTAATTGCTTAATTAATTATAATCTTCTTATTTTCCCAATTTAATTTGCTGCATCTCTTACTCTATTTTTGATACAAATTATTAATAGCCCAAATAATTGTAACTTTTATAGTTTGGTACTCAAATAACAAATCTCTGTGGGATAATATCTTTTCTTTACTACTTAAACGACCCGTATACTCGTAGAGTATGCATCAATAAATAGATGAAGTCTGGCCATAAATTGACCTATCCAACAAGGAGATCTCAACTCACCAAACCTGTAATCACAAATCATTTCAAACAAAATAATCAAATAGGAGCTCAGCTCCCTCATCCAGAGTATATATCCATTTCACACATCTCACATGTCCATGTAATAAATTTACAATTTCAAAAGAAATGAATTATTACAGTCCAAATAAGATTAAAATATTCTAGCACGTGTGGATTAAAAACAAGAAAAGAAAAATATAATTAAACGGCTCCTAATAAACCTACTAGAAAAGAAGCAGGTTAATATCAAAGAATCCTCTTGTCATCTAAGGAAAAATAGTTAAAAATGAGTGAGCATTCGACTCATAAAGTAAGATATTGATTTAAATACAATTTCTATGAGTATCTAAGGCTAATGCATTCTTAAATATGAAATATAACATATACAAACATATTTAACTAAATTCAAACTATACTCTCACAAAAGATAATTTGGAGCACTCACACACTTGTGTGTCACATCACTATGTATAAGTATGGGAGTTGTTCTTCTATATAGTTCTCTTAATCTAATAACTCCCTGGAAGATCAACTCGAGTTGGACTTTCTTTTAATAATCCAAATGTGAAGGTTAGCGAGATCAACTCAAAGTCATACTCACTCCGACTTATCCACAAAAAGGATCGAGTCCTAGCGAGTTAAGCTCCAGCCATTCTACCCATCCTACCCATATCCCATATCACACCACACGCACGCCAACACACACACACAGCTCCAAATTACCTTAAGGCGGCACTCACAAAAAGTTCATAAATTAAAGATGCAATACAAACCGTGCCTAAGATTTAGCTATGTACATATATTTATAAGTAAATGTATGGACATGCCTTGAATATATAATAATATTAAAATTATAAATAAAATCAATATCTACTCATAGATCAATCAGTAATTACTGTAGTGGCTGGGTGGAGGAAGAAGACTGATTCTGATCACCTAAATAATTATATTATGAAATTTATTAGCACTAATACAAAATAAGAGTTTAAAGAGTCAAAAAACACCCTAATTTATACCGAAAATCCAGCAGAGTTTCTCTTGTACCTAGCATCTATCCAACCAGTAAGGTAGCTCAAAAATACTTCTATAACTAAAGGCCTGAGGTCCACATCTCAATAACATCACACGGCCTCTTCTGGGCCGCCAATCTAGACAAATCCCAATAATTACACAATTTAATTATAGGGCTTAAAACTAACATTTTGCAAAAACCAGCTAACTACAAAAGTTCTATAATCATACCCCGCGATCCTTAACGATGCTATTGTGCTATTGTAAAAGGAATTATAATTTTATAGCTACCCACTAATATTTTATGAATTTTTATTCTAAATCCATCACTAGGCAAATAAGGCAATTTGAAGTTCAGGTTTACCTACGCCGATTCTGACCCACTTCTGATCATCTAAAAATGGTAGGATGGACCGTAATCTTGACCTACTTCTAAAGTAGGTCCAGCAGCTCGTCTGTCTGGCCCAAAAATACAGTATCAACCACTGGTAAAATTTTCTAGAAACGGGAATACCTACGTGAAGCTTATAACACCAGGAGTTAGAATATAATTTTTATTTAATTAAACAAGACTAATAAAGGCTCGAAAAAATACTGCAAAGTTTGTGGGACTTACCAGAATTTCAGTGTCAGAAAAATTTGAAATTTACGTCGTTACGAAGCTCTCACTAAGAGGAGCATGTCGGTAGTTTCAAAATTCTTGTGGAGTTCCTGATTTGGGAGAAATAAGTCAAAATGAGCTAAAACTTTTCGAGTTTGATTTGGACAAACTGCTCGATGAAAATTTGTATTCTTGGAGTCTTTGGAAAGCTCTTGACGAGTAAAACATGATTGGTTCTAGACTCGGTCCAATTGGTAGCTGGATCGATCGAAATCGGACTAAGAAGTTCAAGAGATGTGCGCGCAAAGGAGGAGTTTCATGCCCATTTTTTTGGTAACTGGGTTAGCGATTGGAGGTAGGAAAGGGACCTAGAGGGGCGCTAGCGTGTGGGGGAGGGCTGTGGGTGGCCGGTCGGCGATGGGGAAGGGAGAGGAGAAAGAAAATGGAAGGGAAAGGAGGGGTGGGCAGAACGCATGAGAGAGGGAAGAAAAAGAGAAATGGGACCAGTTCAATTCTATCAGTCTGATTCAATCTGATTCGATTAGGCCGATTCGATTTAGAATACTTAAAAATTGATTTTTACTCTGCCCTAGTACCTAAAATGAGGCTCAAAAATTTCAAAAAAAAATTATAAAAAATTCAAAAAAAATTATGGAGTCCAAATATATTTTTAAATTTGTCACGTGATCTTTAAATTAATTTTTAAAAATCAATAAAAATTATTATCTCAAGAAAATCAAACCCGATTTTAAAAATCTAGAAATTTCAATTTAATTTTCATAATATATAATAAAATAAAATATTATAATTTACATATAAAATAATTATTTAAAAATTTAGAGTGTAATATTTTTTTCTCTTTTATAGAAAATTCATCCTAGAATTTTTTACACAAGACAGAGTAATAAGTCAGAATTACATATTAAATAGATAAGGGTACTTGCTGCACATATTGTATATGAGTAAGAATTACAAAGAAGGAGTTTAGAGAAGAAGAAATAAAGTAGATAGAGAAAGAGAGTTACAGTATAGAGAGAAAAAGAGTTACAAAGAGAAGATGGGTCACGTTTACAACTATCCCAATATTTTTAATTGCTCTCCAAGAATCTATTATGCTTCTAGCTAAGTCCCTCGCATTTACTTGGTGTCGTTTCTTCTTTCTTCTTTAATGTTGTCACGACTCAATCTATGGACCGGACCGGCACTAGGATCTGGGCCGGCATAAAGCTCTCGAGGCCAGTAGTAAGCCTTACTATTCTCAAACCTATGACCATGCCCACAATTTAGGCTCAATATGCATATAAAATAATTTAAATTAAACTGTTATAATTTTATTTCGGATCAACTTTACCCAGTAATTATCAGAAACTAAAATTAAGGGTGTCCAGCTCAACCATGTTACATCATTTACAAACTATTTAAAACTCATAAAAATTTTTCATTTGTTAGTACAAAAACTTAAATTCATGCAGTTCCTGACAGAATTAATGCTACTACTAGTACATGCGGAGTTCTAAATTACAAATTTAGATAATAATAATACAGTTAAGTAATTTTTTCATAACCTACAAAGAAAGGAATAGGTTATTTTGAAAAAGGTCTCCTCCTGTAGCCTGAAAAAATATGGTGAATAGGAGTGAGCATTCGACTAAGAGAGTAAAATATCAATTTTAGCCATAATATCTATAGCTATCTAAAGTTAATGCACCCTGTGGAACATCGTCATAATTTTCATATCACAACAGCAAAAAGGCAATTTGGAGTACTCACACACCCAACACTGTCAAGCAATACATATATGGGAGCTAATCCCCTATACAGCCCTCTTAATCCAACCTCTGCCAGCGAGTGTCTCTCGAGCTGCACTTTCACTTAATAAACCAAATGTGGGGTCTCAGCGAGTGTCTCTCAAGCTGTATCTACCTCGAAGGATCGGGTCCCAGCGAGTGTCTCTCAAGCTTTGTCTACCCGTCTTGTCCATATCCAATACTATACCACACGCACGCCACACACACACACTGCTCCAAATTACCACAAACAACATCCATGGCACTTCAAAAATTATGAATACAATATAAAATGTATCTAGTGTTTAACTACATAGATACATATTTATAAGTGATGCATGGGCATGCTTGAACATATAATAATATCGAAATTACAATTAAAATTAATATTTTACTCACAGTACACCGAGGACTATTGTGGCTGCTGGATGGAGGAAAATAGTTGACCTCGATCACCTAAATAATTATATTATAAATTTATTAGTACTTAGTTAAAATAAAACTCTAAAGAGATAACAGACAACCTAATTCATGCCGGAAATTCGGTAAAGTTTTCCCTATACCTAGGACCTACCTAATCTGCACAAAGATTCAAATAACACTTCTAAATTCTCAATTTCCACAATCACATCTCATCAACATCATATGGCCCCTCCTGGGCCCTCCAAATCAAACAATAGTCATAAACTTAAAAAATTACGTTTTAGTCCCTATAATTGACATTTCATAAAAATTCACTCTGAAAAGCTCTAAAAATTCTGAAATTTTGCCCCGTGGTCCTTAGCAATATTATAGAACTAACACAAAAGGAATTACAATTTTTTAATTACCCATGAATATTTTTTGAATTTTATTCTAACCCAGTACAAGGCAAAAATTGAGCAATGTAGAGTTCGAGTTTACCTATGCCAAATCTGACACCTGAAACGTGTCCAGAATGTCTGAAAATACTAGGATTGACTATAATATCGATCACGTTCTGAGCCGAGCAGCCAGATCTGGCTGAAAATGCGGTCCCGACACCGGTGAGCTATCTTTGATCTGATTATACCTAAATTATGCCTAAAAATTATTAATAATTATCATAAAATTATTTTTAAATTTTGAGAATTGAAAAAGTTCAAAAATTTCACCAAGTGATATAGACCGTCCGATTATCGCCCTTTTTCCAACTGTATCCGATCAGAGCGGGGCTAGTCCCATCTCGAAGATTTCTTCGTCTTGAGTCCATCGGTAGTCTCGGATTTTCGATTCGACGGTCGGATCACCAGAAAAGTGACTGGAAACCGAGAAACCCATATGATTTTCTTCCAACTTTCCCTCATCGGTTCTCTTTTCTCCGGCCATCAAACTAGGTGCCATTGGTTTCATCTGAAAGTTCATCATCTTGGGAGTCCGTGGCACTTGAAATCACCTGAAACGGCCGGGGCGACGCTGTAAAGTAGGGCCCCTGTCGCGCGCTCTCTCCCTCTCTCGTCTCTTTCCTCTCTCCTTCTCTCTCTTTTTGCCGCCTCCTGTTGGGTGCTGCCACCGTTTGGTGGTTGTTCTGACATGGGGGAAGCCCGGCAGTAGGGGGAGAGTGGAGTCAAGGAGAGAGAGTGGGGGGGGGGGAGCGGTTGCCGCGTTTTAAATTTTCTAGGTTTTGTTTTTTAACTTCTAATTATACTATTAGTCCCTCAACTTCTAAGAGGTTTACAATTTGGTCTAAAATTATTTTATTATGTTAAAGTTTAATAAAATTCTAGTAATGATAAAATAAATATAATATAGGAAAATTTAATTATTTTATTCTCATTTAATAAATTAACTTTAATTAAATTATTTATTATTAATTAATTTATTATTATTATTATCTTCCTTTATTTTAAAATCAATTCAAATAAATCCTATAATATTAATAACATAATATTTCTTTTTTATTTTATTTATAATTTAAAAATTTTAGATTGTTACAAAATGCACTATTGATGCATGCATTTAATATCATCATTTAGGAGTAATTTTTGCACATAATTTACCCTTGTTCATAGCTATTATTATAGATATTAGTATATATTTAGTCAATTTTACAATTTTCACATTTCTTAGTTTAATTTTTGGAATTTATTTGTTTTGTAGGGTAAATTTGGAGAAATTTGATGTATTTTGATCAGAGTAGCCATTTGGAGGAGATTAAAGTCGAATTGCAAAAATTTTGAAGTTGAGTAAAAAAATGGCCGAGAGCGACACAACCTGCAGCACAACCGAATTAGCTTATGTCGCAGGTTGTGTCGATCGTCAGATATTCAGGCCGAGAGCTACACAACCCGCGACACAACCCACGACACAACCGACTCAGCTTATGTCATTTTTACTGGAAATGGCTGACGTGGCATTTCCATTACTCTGGCTTTTTACCTCACTTTCTCTGGAACCTTTCCCCTTTTTACCCATTCGAGGGCAGTCCCCTCACCTATATAAAGTCTCCTTTATCATTTTCTTTCCATATAGAGAGCAAGGGAGGCATTTTTGGCAAGATTAGAAAGAGAGAAGGAGGGAGCACGGGATTCATTTTTCCAGCAGCAGCAGGAGCACGTTTCTGCACTTTTCTGCAGCAGATTCTTCTGCATTTTTCTGGATTTTTCTATTCCTTAACTTAGATTTCCATTATTTCTTCATTTATACATTTGGGTTTGTCTTGAAACTATGAATAGTGAGTAGTTGTTTGAGATTCTAGAGATGGGTTTGTAAATATTGTTTTGTGTTGTGGTTTTGAACTGATTTAGCCATTTAAATGAAGATTGTTACATTTTGATTTATTGCTTGTGTGCTTATTGCCTTGCTTGATGAATGAGCCCTCATTAAGTTAAGCTTTAATCCTTAATAGATGGACTGAAAAGTGAATATTAGGGATAGATAATCTTGCAATAAACTTTATTTTCTTGGTGTTAGAGATAAGCTAAGAGGATTAAGGGGAGCTTTCCAAAATCAATTAGAGCATTAATTGGGTTTTTGTTAGGTTTGAAATACCGTGAAAACAGGGTTTGATTTAATGAAAACCAACTTTGAGATGCTTGAAAAAGGTTTCAAAAAATTTAAGAATTGATTTCCCTCAAAATTGCAATTCTCATGTGTTTGGCTAAATTAGGGATAAACCACATGCAAACAATATTGAAAAATCTAATCTCTAGAATCACTTTAATTTTTATTGAATTTAGATTTAATTCCTCTTAATTTCATAAATAGCAATTTCAATTTAAATTTTGGTAGTCTAGTTTAATTAATTTAGTTAATTGTTTGATTTAGTTTAAATTCCTCAAATACCAATTTTAATTTCAAATTTCATTTTACATCTTTAAATTTTGTCATTCTAATTAGCTTATACTTTTATTTCCAATTTAAGCACAATTTCCTGTGGGATCGATATCATTTTTAAAACTATACTACTGTGACCCGTGCACTTGCGGACAACACACAGTACCAAGTTTTTGGCGCCGTTGCCGGGGAATTGTTTGTTTTTAAGTTGGATTTTAATTGTTTTAAGCTAATTAGAATTTTTATTTTCTTTTATTTTCACTATTGTTCCTTGTGTTTTTCAGGTACTTTTCTTGTTTATGAGACGATCGAAAAGCACAAGTGATACTGAATTGTTGTTCAATCCTGAAATTGAAAAATTCTGTCGAGCCAACAAAAAGGAATACAAGAGAAGAAAGGAAGCAGAAAAAGAAGAACAACAAAGATTTGAGCAAGAGGAGACAATTGAAAATATGGAGAATCAAAATAGAGCTATTGGTGGAAACAATGGAGGAAATGAGCAAAATAGGCAAAATGAAGTGGTTAATCAAAATGATCCTCAAAGAAGATCCATGTTAGTGATGCATGCATTTTAGATCATCATTTAGGTGTAATTTTTGCACATAATTTACCCTTATTCATAGCTATTATTATAGATATTAGTGTATATTTAGTCAATTTTGCAATTTTCACTTTTCTTAGTTTAATTTTTTGGAATTTATTTGTTTTGTAGGTTAAATCTGGAGAAATTTGATGTATTTTGATCAGAGTAGCCATTTGGAGGAGATTAAAATCGAATTGCAAAAATTTTGAAGTTGAGTAAAAAAATGGCCGAGAGCGACACAACATGCAGCACAACCGAATTAGCTTATGTCGCAGGTTGTGTCGATCGTCAGATATTCAAGCCGAGAGCGACACAACCCGCGACACAACTGACTCGGCTTATGTCATTTTTACTGGAAATTATTGACGTGGCATTCAGTTACTCGACTTTTACCTCACTTTCTGGAACCTTCCCCCTTTTACCCATTCTAGGGCAGACCCTTAGCCTATATAAAGCCTCATTATATCATTTTCTTGGCATAGAGAGCAAGGGAGGCATTTTTGGCAAGATTAGAAAGAGAGAAGGGAGCACTTTCTGCATTTCTTTTTCCAGCAGCTGCAGATCACGTTTCTGCACTTTTGTGCAGCAGAATCTTCTGCAATTTGCTGTGAAGAAATAATGGAAATGTAAGCTAAAGGGGTAGAAAAACCCAGCAAATTGCAGAAGATTCTGCTGCACAAAAGTGCAGAAACGTGATCTGCAGCTGCTGGAAAAAGAAATGCAGAAAGTGCTCCCTTCTCTCTTTCTAATCTTGCCAAAAATGCCTCCCTTGCTCTCTATGCCAAGAAAATGATATAATGAGGCTTTATATAGGCTAAGGGTCTGCCCTAGAATGGGTAAAAGGGGGAAGGTTCCAGAGAAAGTGAGGTAAAAAGCTGGAGTAACGGAAATGCCACGTCAATAATTTCCAGTAAAAATGACATAAGCCGAGTCAGTTGTGTCGCTCTCGGCGTGAATATCTGACGATCGATACAACCTGCGACATAAGCTAATTCGGTTGTGCTGCAGGTTGTGTCGCTCTCGGCCATTTTTTTACTCAACTTCAAAATTTTTGCAATTCGATTTTAATCTCCTCCAAATGGCTACTCTGATCAAAATACATCAAATTTCTCCAGATTTAACCTACAAAACAAATAAATTCCAAAAAATTAAACTAAGAAAAGTGAAAATTGCAAAATTGACTAAATATACACTAATATCTATAATAATAGCTATGAATAAGGGTAAATTATGTGCAAAAATTACACCTAAATAATGATCTAAAATGCATGCATCAAATTCCCCCATACTCAAACTCTTGCTTGTCCTCAAGCAAAATTTCATTAAAACTCATTTGGAAGGGAATAGAATCAGTCTTTGAAAACACAAAATTCACTAATCCAAACCACCAACTTACCTCTAGCCACCAACATTCCAAATTCCCACCAGCAAAAGCACAAAGAATGAAGCAAGCACTCTCAACTATTACAGAATAGCTAAGAATTAACCAATCAACCCAAGCAACAAATACCAATCAGCTACAAGAGTCAATTGTGCCAAAACAAACCTAAATGAAATAGATAGCCAATGTGTCTCAAATAGATGGTGAGTAATGTATGGAAGATTTTATTGCCAAACCCATATGCAAGCATAAAAGATCTAACTCTACTAATGTAACAAGCATTTTTCAAAGAATCATTAGGTCTTTTTAAGGGTTGTAATGGGGTCTAATAGGGTAAGATTGTGGTTAACAAAGAAAGGGAATAAGGTAAACAAAATATGAGAATAATATTAATCATGAAACTCAAAGTGCATCCATTTTTTTTTTTCTTCTTTTTTTTTTCTTTTTTTTTTTTATAATACTAATTTTTTTTATCAAGAGGAAAGAAATTCACAATGAATCTTAAGTGCTAACACAATAAAGGGACTACTTTTATAATATATTTTTTTATTTTGTATGTGTCCCTATTTCACGTCACACCCAAAATTACCTTTGGGATATTTTTGTGACTATTTTTTTTTTATCAACTTTTCACAATTACTCTAGCACTTTTCAAGATGTTTCAATCCTCCAAGTTTTTTTTTTATCATTATTTATTTTATTTTATTTTATTATTATTTTTTTTATGCACTTAATTGCTAAAATATTATTCTCATAATAAGTGGTAGTGTTTAGGTTTAATGGCTAGGTAAATGATTTGGGTTCCAAAGAAATTAGGGAATTAAGGTTCAAGGGGGTTTGCAAGGGTTAAAATGAAATTAAGGTAGGTTAAGGCTAAATGTGAGGTTTAAAATATGAAAGAATGCCTAAATCATATTCTTATCAAATGCAAGTTAAAAATTTCGCTTTGAAAGATCTAAGATGCTTGTTCTAGGAATGGTGAGACGACAATGACCATTTTCTTCCTTAAAGGCTTATCCAGACACTCAAAACTCAAAATAATTAATCAGAATCTGTATACCTAGATGAATGTATTAATTTTCAGCTATTAAGTAAGAGAAAGAATAATGCTTAAGACTTTGTACCCAGCTGGAACTTTCATTCCACTAACCATCTAAAGGCAAGTTGGATTGCTTGAATAAGTGGCTTATGGAGTTCAAAGACTGGTTTAAAAATTCGAAAATTTTAAATGAATGAATAAAATGCATGAGTGTATAAATGTATAGTCAACCTATATGTAACTAAGTATGCATAACTAAGTGTATGAAGCTATATGCAAGTGTATGTATGTGAATATGTACAAGTATGAAGTAATGAATGAGTATGTCACTATATGCAAATGAAAAAGGAAAAATAATTTTTGCAAAAAAATTTACCCTCTCCCCCATACTCAGAATGAACATTGTCCTCAATGTTAAAAGAGTGCAAGGAATGGGATAATTATGTGCATAAAGAAATGGGTAGCTCATATGTGCATAAAGAATTATTACCCTGTTGCATAAGCGATAGCACAACTTGTGTTGAAAGTGACACAAGCTGAGATGAGAATTGTTACCTCATTGAAGTGCAGCCAATTTAATTAGATAAAATTTGGACAGCTGCTGCACTCATTGCAAAAGAAACAGTGCAATGGAATCCATTAAATCAATTAAACTCAAAAATTTGGAATAGAGAAGTTAAGCTCAAAAATATAGCCATCAAGTGTAAATTCCGAAGGAGCATATCAAAGCAAGTGAGCAATGTACTAAAGACATAAAAGAAAAATGTATTTTATGAGGAACTAAAAAAACTGAATAAGTAAATGGTTCAAGTAAAATAAAAACAACACAAGCAAAATAAGTTCAAAATATGAAGTAATTAAGCAATGAAATTAAAGACATGAAATGTTTTTTTTTTTTTTTTATGGGTTAGTGGGCTTTTTTTTTTTATGCTCATTTGCTTGCAATGCATTGTATCCCATCTGCACAAGGAAATTAGAACAATGTTAAACTCTGAATAAGGAGTATAGAAAAGCTTGAAACAAATATATGAAAGAAATAAAGAATCAATGAAAAATTATGAGTTGTGCACAAAAATGCTAAGTTTAGGTCTTTAGCTTGACCATATTCAATCAAAATGTTATGGAGAATGAGAAAGATAGCAAGTTGCTATCTTCTCAATTGGCTCACCAACTGAATAGTGCCTCAACCTTTGTCCATTTACCTTGAAATTACCAGATTTTTCACCAAAAATTTCCACAGCACCATGAGGTAAAACTTTCATAATTTTGAATGGACCGGACCACCTTGATTTTAATTTTCCTGGAAAAAATTTCAACCTTGAATTGAATAAGAGAACCAAATCTCCTTCTTTAAAGTCCTTTTTCTTGAGATGCCTATCATGCCATTTTTTTGTTCTTTCTTTATAGATCCTAGCATTTTCATAAGCATCAAGTCTCAACTCTTCTAACTCATCAAGTTGCAAAAGTCTTTTGTGTCCAGCAGCTTGTAAATCAAAATTGATTGCTCTAATGGCCCAATAAGCTTTGTGTTCTAATTCTACGGGCAAATGGCATGATTTCCCAAAAACTAACCTATAAGGTGTAGTTCCTATGGGGGTTTTAAATGCTGTTCTATATGCCCAAAGAGTGTCATCTAATTTAAGGGACCAATCTTTTCTGGACTTATTGACAGTTTTCTCCAAGATTTGCTTGATTTCTCTATTTGTGATTTCTACTTGGCCATTTGTTTGAGGGTGATATGGTGTGGCAATCCTATGCTTTACCCCATGTTTTCTCATCAATTTTTCAAATTGGTGGTTGCAAAAATGGCTACCACCATCACTGATTATGGCACGTGGGGCACCAAACCTGGTCAAAACAAATTTTTTCAGAAATTTCACCACAACTTTTGCATCATTGGTAGGTGTAGCAATAGCTTCTACCCATTTAGATACATAGTCCACCCCTACCAAGATATATTTATTCCCATAAGAAGATGGAAATGGCCCCATGAAATCAATTCCCCACACATCAAATAGTTCAACTTCTAATATGGACTGTTGGGGCATCTCATCTCTCTTGGAAATGTTGCCTACTCTTTGACACCTATCACACCTGCTTACAAAGTCTCTCACATGTTTAAACATTTTAGGCCAATAGAAACCTGATGTCAAGACTTTTTCAACAGTTTTTGAGACACTAAAATGACCACCATATTCAGAGGAATGACAATGGTAAATAACATCATTTATTTCTTCCTCTGGTATACATCTCCTAATTATTCCATCATTACATCTTCTAAACAAAAGAGGTTCTTCCCAAGAATAAAATTTAACATCATGCAAGAATCTTTTCTTTTGCTGCCAAGATAAATCAGGTGGCAAGACACCACAAGACAAGAAATTCACAATATCAGCAAACCATGGAAGTGCAGAATTCAATACATACAACTGCTCATTCATGAAAAATTCATCAATTGGCACAATTTCATCATCTTTATTTTCAGTTTTCATCCTAGAAAGGTGATCAGCCACCACATTCTCAACACCCTTTTTATCTCTTATTTCCAAATCAAATTCTTGAAGTAATAAAATCCATCTAATCAACCTAGATTTAGCTTCTTTCTTGCTTATTAAGTACCTTATTGCTGCATGATCAGTGAAAACTATTACCTTTGAGTTGACCAAATAAGAACGGAATTTATTGAGTGCAAATACTACCGCAAGGAACTCCTTTTCAGTTGTGGCATAATTAACTTGAGCTTCATCAAGGGTTCGGCTTGCATAGTAAATGGCATAAGGTTTTCTATCTTTTCGCTGGCCAAGGACAGCTCCAACAGCAAACTCGCTTGCATCACACATGATTTCGAATGGCAAAGTCCAATCCGGGGGTTGCATGATAGGAGCTGTTGTTAATGCCGTCTTTAACCTGCAAAAAGCAACCATACAATCTTGATTAAAATCAAATTTAACATCATGATTCAAAAGATTTGTTAAGGGTTTAGCAAGTTTAGAAAAATCCTGAATAAATAACCGGTAAAACCCGGCATGTCCAAGAAAACTCCGTACTCCTTTGACAGTGGTTGGAGGGGGCATTTTTTCAATAATTTCTATTTTAGCTCTATCCACTTCAATTCCCCTATTTGAGATCAAATGCCCTAAAACGATCCCCTCTTGGACCATAAAATGGCATTTCTCCCAATTCAACACCAAATCATTATCAGCACACCTCTGCAAGATTTTAGACAAATTAGTCAAGCATGAATCAAAATTAGTGCCATATACTGAAAAGTCATCCATGAAGACCTCCATAATTTCTTCAATAAAATCAGAAAAAATGGCCATCATGCACCTTTGAAATGTACCAGGCGCATTACACAATCCGAATGGCATCCTTCGATAGGCAAAGGTGCCATAGGGACAGGTAAAGGTAGTTTTCTCTTGGTCATCAGGATGTATTGGAATTTGAAAGAAACCAGAATATCCATCTAAGTAACAAAAGAATGAATGCTTGGCTAATCTCTCTAACATTTGATCCATAAAAGGAAGGGAAAAATGGTCTTTTCTTGTGGCATTGTTCAACTTCCTATAGTCTATGCACATTCTCCAACCTGTAACAGTTCTAGTGGGTATCAATTCATTATTCTCATTTTTAACAACTGTCACCCCACCTTTTTTTGGTACAACATGCACAGGACTAACCCACTCACTGTCAGAAATAGGGTAAATAATTCCAGCAGCTAGTAATTTTAGGATTTCCTTTTTCACAACATCCTTCATTGTAGGATTCAATCTTCTTTGATGTTCAATGGAAGGTTTACTATTGGCTCAAGGAAAATCCTATGCATACAAACTGTTGGGCTAATTCCCTTTATATCATCAATTGCATAACCCAAAACTCTTCTATATTCTCTCAAAACTCTCAATAATTTTTCATTCTCAATATCAGTCAAACATGCATTAATTATAACAGGATATGTTTCATTTGGTCCAAGAAAAGCATACCTGAGGTTGGAAGGAAGAGGTTTAAGATCTACCTTTGGGGCATCCTCTACCTTTAATGATGGTGGTTTGATCTCCAAATTTTGCACTCCTTCAAGTTGAAAAATTGTGGCTTTAGGATGTGGTGGAGAACTCTCCAAGTGTTGTGCAAAAATAGCCATGTTGTGATTATCATCATCAATGCTCCCACCATGGACTAAGCAATTTTCAAGTGGGTCTTGTGGATAGCTTTTTCTGAAATGCTCTTGAACAATCTCTTCAATAATGTCTACCCGCAAACAAGACTCAACTTCTTCATGTTTCCTTTTCATGGCTGGATTGATGTTGAATATCATTTGATCATCTCCCACTCTAAGCGTCAATTGCTCACCCTTCACATCAATTAATGCACCAGCTGTTGCCAAAAAGGGTCTTCCCAATAAGATAGGAACTTTTGTGTCTTCTTCCATATCCAAAATGACAAAGTCCACCGGAATGTAAAATTTCCCAACCTTGATAGGCACATTTTCAAGAATGCCTTCCGGATACTTAATTGAACGGTCAGCCAATGATAGATACATGTTTGTGGGCTTCAATTCTCCCATATTCAACTTCTCATATATTGAAAGAGGCATTAGGCTGACGCTAGCTCCAAGGTCACATAAAGCATTTGCCACACAATTATCACCAATATGACAAGGAATGGAAAACACACCCGGATCTTTGAGTTTGGGAGGTAACTTCTTCTGGATTATAGCACTGCATTACTCTCCCAAGTTGATGGTGTCATAATCTTTTAGCCTTCTCTTGTTGGAAAGAATCTCCTTCAAAAATTTGGCATAACTTGGCATTTGGGATAGTGCCTCAGTGAATGGCACATTGATATACAACTTCTTTAGCACTTCAAGGAATTTGCCAAATTGTTTGTCTAGTTTATGCTTGATGAATCTTTGAGGGTAGGGAAGGGTGGGCTTGTAAGGTTCAGGTGGGATGTATGGTTTCTCTCCCTCATCTTGCTCACTTTTGCTTTCTTCTTCTTTTTCATTTTTCTTGCTCTCAACTGAATTTTCTTCTTTTGTGCTCTCTTTTTCTTCTCTCTTGTTTTCACTCTCTTGACCAACTTTTTTACCACTTCTCAAGGTTACAACCTTACATTGTTCATGAGGGTTTTGTGGTTGGCTAGGTAGTTTCCCATAGGAATTGCTTCCTGATGAGCTTGCTTGTTGCGCCAATTGAGTCTCCAACATGCGGTTGTGGACTTGTAATTGATCCATGGTTTGTCTCATGTGTTGCATTTCTTCCTCCAATTTGCTATTCATCTTGCTTTGTTCAGCAAAAAATTTCTCCATCATGTTCTCCAAGGATGGCTTCGGTTCATGGGATGGAAGGGATTGTTGTGCTCTTGCTTGATATCCAGGTGGTGGCTGCCTTGTGGGCTGAAATTGAGGCTGAAATTGAGGCCTATTTTGCTGCATAAACTGCTGGTTATGAGCATAATTTGAGCTTTGGCCTTGTTGAGCAAAAGTTGCTTGTGGTCTCCATGTTGAGTTGTTCACATTAGAGTAAGCATTTCCCATAGGTTTCTGTTGATAACCTCCTGCATAAGCAGCTTGCTCCTGCAAATAATCATCACCATAAGAAGAGTAATCAACTCCACAACTTTGGGTTCCATCTGTGAAGGCAACTTGTTGCATAGTTGTAGGAGTTCAGTTTGTTGCCTTTGTGCAAAAATCACTAAGAAGCTGAGTCAACTGATCAAATCTTGCATTCATGTAGCTAACTGAGTCAAGTTCATAAACCCCAGCTTTCTTTGGCTCAAGTGCTCTAGGATTTCCCCATAAATGGGTATTATGAGCAATTTTCTCTAATAGATCATAGCATTCTTCACTTGTCATTCTCATGAAATCTCCTCCTGCTTGTGAATCAATTGTGTTTCTTATGGCTGGAGTAACTCTGGTGTAGAAATTCTGAACAATCATCCATTTGGGTATTTCATGATGAGGACATTGCCTTTCAAGCTCCTTAAATCTCATCCAAGATTCATACAAAGTTTCATCATCCCTTGGTTTAAAAGCTACCATCAAATTCCTCAAATGAGTAGTTTTCCCAGGTGGGAAAAATTGAGACAGAAAAGCTTGAGATAGCTGCTCCCAAGTAGCTATAATAGCTTGTGGGAGTGAGTCATACCACTCCAATGCTGAATCCCGAAGAGAAAATGGAAATAAGGTGAGTCGAATAACTTCATCTGAAACTCCAGGTTGTCTTTGTGTACCACATATCATCAAAAATTTCTTCAAATGAGAATGAGGATTTTCAAGTGGACTACCTCCAAATTATGAATTCTGAACCATTTGAATGAGACCAGTTTTTAACTCAAATTGATTAGCTCCAATGATAGGTCTATTATCTCTCACATCAGTACATCTAGGAAAAGCATAGTCTAACATGGATCTTCTTTGAGGATCATTTTGATTAACAACAGCATTTTGCCCGTTTTGCTCGTTTCCTCCATTATCTCCACCAATAGCTCTATTTTGATTCTCCATATTTTCGATTGTCTCCTCTTGCTCAAATATTTGTTGTTCTTCTTTTTCTGCTTCTTTTCTTTTTTTTGTACTCCTTTTTGTTGGCTCGACAGAATTTTTCAATTTCAGGATTGAACAACAATTCGGTATCACTTGTGCTTTTCGATCGTCTCATAAACAAGAAAAGTACCTGAAAAACACAAGGAACAATAGTGAAAATAAAAGAAAATAAAAATTCTAATTAGCTTAAAACAATTAAAATCCAACTTAAAAACAAACAATTCCCCGGCAACGGTGCCAAAAACTTGATACGGTGTGTCCGCAAGTGCACGGGTCACAGTAGTATAGTTTTAAAAAAATGATATCGATCCCACAGGGAATTGTGCTTAAATTGGAAATAAAAGTATAAGCTAATTAAAATGACAAAAATTAAAGATGTAAAATGAAATTTCAAATTAAGACAAAAATTAAAGATGTAAAATGAAATTTGGAATTAAAATTGGTATTTGAGGAATTAAAACTAAATCAATCAATTAACTAAAATTAATTAAACTAGATTACCAAAAATTAATTTGAAATTTCTATTTATGAAATTTAAGAGGAATTAAATCTAAATTCGATAAAAATAAAAATAAAGTGATTCTAGATATTGGATTTAAATTGAAATTGCTATTTATGAGATTTGGAGGATTTAAATCTAAATTAAATGAAAATTAAATTGATTCTAGAGATGGGTTTGTAAATATTGATTTGTTTTGTGGTTTTGAACTGATTTAGCCATTTAAATGGGATTTGTTATATTTTGATTTATTGCTTGTGTGCTTATTGCCTTGCTTGATGAATGGGCCCTCATTAAGTTAAGCTTTAATCCTTAATAGATGGACTGAAAAGTGAATATTAGGGATATATAATCTTGCAATAAACTTTATTTTCTTGGTGTTAGAGATAAGCTAAGAAGATTAAGGGGAACTTTCCAAAAATCAATTAAAGCTTTAAATGGGTTTTTATTAGGTTTGAAATACCGTGAAAACAGGGTTTGATTTAATGAAAACCAACTTTGAAATGCTTGAAAAAGGTTTCAAAAATTTAAGAATTGATTTCCCTCAAAATTGCAATTCTCATATGTTTGGCTAAATTAGGGATAAACCACATGCAAACAATATTGAAAATCCAATCTCTAGAATCAATTTAATTTTCATTTAATTTAGATTTAAATCCTCCAAATCTCATAAATAGCAATTTCAATTTAAATCCAATATCTAGAATCACTTTATTTTTATTTTTATCGAATTTAGATTTAATTCCTCTTAAATTTCATAAATAGAAATTTCAAATTAATTTTTGGTAATCTAGTTTAATTAATTTTAGTTAATTGATTGATTTAGTTTTAATTCCTCAAATACCAATTTTAATTCCAAATTTCATTTTACATCTTTAATTTTTGTCTTAATTTGAAATTTCATTTTACATCTTTAATTTTTGTCATTTTAATTAGCTTATACTTTTATTTCCAATTTAAGCACAATTCCCTGTGGGATCGATATCATTTTTTTAAAACTATACTACTGTGACCCGTGCACTTGCTGACACACCGTATCAGTTAGATTATGCTTTTCCTAGATGTGCTGATGTGAGAGATAACAGACCTATCATTGGAGCTAATCAATTTGAGTTAAAGACTGGTCTCATTCAAATGGTTCAGAATTCACAATTTGGAGGTAGTCCACTTGAAAATCCTCATTCTCATTTGAAGAAATTTTTGATGATATGTGGTATACAAAGACAACCTGGAGTTTCTGATGAAGTTATTCGGCTCACCTTATTTCCATTCTCTCTTCGGGATTCAGCATTGGAGTGGTATGACTCACTTCCACAAGCTATTATAGCTACTTGGAAGCAGCTATCTCAAGCTTTTCTATCTCAATTTTTCCCACCGGGGAAGACCACTCATTTGAGGAATTTGATGGTAGCTTTTAAGCCAAGGGATGATGAAACTTTGTATGAATCTTGGATGAGATTTAAGGAGCTTGAAAGGCAATGTCCTCATCATGAAATACCCAAATGGATGATTGTTCAGAATTTCTATACCAGAGTTACTCCAGCCATAAGAAACACAATTGATTCACAAGCAGGAGGAGATTTCATGAGAATGACAAGTGAAGAATGCTATGATTTATTAGAGAAGATTGCTCATAATACCCATTTGTGGGGAAATCCTAGAGCAATTGAGCCAAAGAAAGCTGGAATTTATGAACTTGACTCAGTTAGCTACATGAATGCAAGATTTGACCAGTTGACTCAGCTTCTTAGTGATTTTTGTACAAAGGCAACAACCTCAACTCCTACAACTATGCAACAAGTTGCCTTCACAGATGGAACCCAAAGTTGTGGAGTTGATTACTCTTCTTATGGTGATGATTATTTGCAAGAACAAGCTGCTTATGCAGGAGGTTATCAATAAAAACCAATGGGAAATTCTTACTCTAATGTGAATAACTCAACATGGAGGCCACAAGCAACTTTTGCTCAACAAAGTCAAAGCTCAAACTATGCTCATAACCAGCAGTTTATGCAGCAAAATAGGCCTCAGTTTCAGCCTCAATTTCAGCCCACAAGGCAGCCACCACCGGGATATCAAGCAAGAGCACAACAATCCCTTCCACCTCATGAACCGAAGCCAACCTTGGAAAGCATGATGGAGAAATTTTTTGCTGAACAAAGCAAGATGAATAGCAAATTGGAGGAAGAAATGCAACACATGAGACAAACCATGGATCAATTACAAGTCCACAACCGCATGTTGGAGACTCAATTGGCTCAACAAGCAAGCTCATCGGGAAGCAAATCCTATGGGAAACTACCTAGCCAACCACAAAACCCTCATGAACAATGTAAGGTTGTGACCTTGAGGAGTGGTAAGAATGTTGGTCAAGAGAGTGAAAACAAGAGAGAAGAAAAAGAGAGCACAAAAGAAGAAAATTCAGTTGAGAGCAAGAAAAATGAAAAAGAAGAAGAAGAAAGCAAAAGTGAGCAAGATGAGGGAGAGAAACCATACATCCCACCTGAACCTTACAAGCCCACCCTTCCCTACCCTCAAAGATTCATCAAGCATAAGCTAGACAAACAATTTGGCAAATTCCTTGAAGTGCTAAAGAAGTTGTATATCAATGTGCCATTCACTGAGGCACTATCCCAAATGCCAAGTTATGCCAAATTTTTGAAGGAGATTCTTTCCAACAAGAGAACGCTAGATGATTATGACACCATCAACTTGGGAGAGCAATGTAGTGCTATAATTCAGAAGAAGTTACCTCCCAAACTCAAAGATCCGGGTGTGTTTTCCATTCCTTGTCATATTGGTGATAATTGTGTGGCAAATGCCTTATGTGACCTTGGAGCTAGTGTCAGCCTAATGCCACTTTCAATGTATGAGAAGTTGAATATGGGAGAGTTGAAGCCCACAAACATGTATCTTTCATTGGCTGACCGTTCAATTAAGTATCCAGAAGGCATACTTGAAAATGTGCCTATCAAGGTTGGGAAATTCTACATTCCGGTGGACTTTGTCATTTTAGATATGGAAGAAGACACAAAAGTTCCTATCTTATTGGGAAGACCCTTTTTGGCAACAGCTGGTGCATTAATTGATGTAAAGGGTGAGAAATTGACACTTAGAGTGGGAGATGATCAAATGATATTCAACATCAATCCAGCCATGAAAAGGAAACATGAAGAAGTTGAGTCTTGTTTGCGGGTAGACATTATTGATGAGATTGTTCAAGAGCATTTCAGAAAAAGCTATCCACAAGACCCACTTGAAAATTGCTTAGTCCATGGTGGGAGCATTGATGATGATAATCACAACATAGCTGCTTTTGCACAACACTTGGAGAGCTCTCCACCACATCTTGAAGCCACAATTTTTCAGCTTGAAGAAGTGCAAAATTTGGAGATCAAATCACCATCATTAAAGGTAGAGGATGCCCCAAAGGTAGATCTTAAACCTCTTCCTTCCAACCTCAGGTATGCTTTTCTTGGACCCAATGGAACATATCCTGTTATAATTAATGCATCTTTGACTGATATTGAGAATGAAAAATTATTGAGAGTTTTGAGAGAATATAGAAGAGTTTTGGGTTATGCAATTGATGATATAAAGGGAATTAGCCCAACAGTTTGTATGCATAGGATTTTCCTTGAGCCAAATAGTAAACCTTCCATTGAACACCAAAGAAGATTGAATCCTACAATGAAGGATGTTTTGAAAAAGGAAATCCTAAAATTACTAGCTGCTGGAATTATTTACCCTATTTCAGACAGTGAGTGGGTTAGTCCTGTGCATGTTGTACCAAAAAAAGGTGGGGTGACAGTTGTTAAAAATGAGAATAATGAATTGATACCCACTAGAACTGTTACAGGTTGGAGAATGTGCATAGACTATAGGAAGTTGAACAATGCTACAAGAAAAGACCATTTTCCCCTTCCTTTTATGGATCAAATGTTAGAGAGATTAGCCAAGCATTCTTTCTTTTGTTACTTAGATGGATATTCTGGTTTCTTTCAAATTCCAATACATCCTGATGACCAAGAAAAAACTACCTTTACATGTCCCTATGGCACCTTTGCCTATCGAAGGATGCCATTCGGATTGTGTAATGCGCCTGGTACATTTCAAAGGTGCATGATGGCCATTTTTTCTGATTTTATTGAAGAAATTATGGAGGTCTTCATGGATGACTTTTCAGTTTATGGTCTTGACATCAAGTTTCTATTGGCCTAATATGTTTAAACATGTGAGAGACTTTGTAAGCAAGTGTGATAGGTGCCAAAGGGTTGGCAACATTTCCAAAAGAGATGAGATGCCCCAACAATCTATATTAGAAGTTGAATTGTTTGATGTGTGGGGAATTGATTTCATGGGGCCATTTCCATCTTCTTATGGGAATAAATATATCTTGGTAGGGGTGGACTATGTATCTAAATGGGTAGAAGCTATAGCTACACCTACCAATGATGCAAAAGTTGTGGTAAAATTTCTGAAAAAATTTGTTGTAACCAGATTTGGTGCCCCACATGCCATAATCAGTGATGGTGGTAGCCATTTTTGCAACCACCAATTTGAAAAATTGATGAGAAAGTATGGGGTAAAGCATAGGATTGCCACACCATATCACCCTCAAACAAATGGCCAAGTAGAAATCACAAATAGAGAAATCAAGCAAATCTTGGAGAAAACTGTCAATAAGTCCAGAAAAGATTGGTCCCTTAAATTAGATGACACACTTTGGGCATATAGAACAGCATTTAAAACCCCCATAGGAACTACACCTTATAGGTTAGTTTTTGGAAAAGCATGCCATTTGCCCGTAGAGTTAGAACATAAAGCTTATTGGGCCATAAGAGCAATCAATTTTGATTTACAAGCTGCTGGACATAAAAGACTTTTGCAACTTGATGAGTTAGAAGAATTGAGACTTGATGCTTATGAAAATGCTAGGATCTATAAAGAAAGAACTAAAAAATGGCATGATAAGCATATCAAGAAAAAGGACTTTAAAGAAGGAGATTTAGTTCTCTTATACAATTCAAGGTTGAAATTTTTTCTAGGAAAACTAAAATCAAGGTGGTCCGGTCCATTCAAAATTATAAAAGTTTTCCCTCATGGTGCTGTGGAAATCTTTGGTGAAAAATCGGGTAATTTCAAGGTAAATGGGCAAAGGTTGAGGCATTATTCAGTTGGTGAGCCAATTGAGAAAATAGCAACTTGCTATCTTTCTCATTCTCCATAAAATCTTGAGTGAGTATGGTCAAGCTAAAGACCTAAACTTAGCATTTTTGTGCATAACTCATAATTTTTCATTGATTCTTTATTTCTTTTATATGCTCCTTATTCAGAGTTTAACATTGTTCTAATTTCCTTGTGCAGATGGGATGCAATGCATTACAAGTAAATGAGCATATAATTTTTTTTTTTTTTTAGTCTAGCTTTAAATTTTAGCTTTAAATTTTAGTTTTAAATTTGTTCACTTATAATTTTTATCTCTTTTTTGTTGAGTCTTTGCTGGTACATATTGTTGGATTCATTGCCCTTTTTGTTAATTTCAAGAGAAAATTTTTCCAAATTTTAACATCTTGGTTTAAAAGGAAAATTATTTGAATTTGAATGTGTGAATTGGTGCTTTGAAAAATTATTTTTTATGAGTATTTGATGAACATGACAAATTGAACAATTAGAATTCATGTTATGAAGGTTTAATCATTTGAAATCTAATTTGTTTTAATTTTTTAGGTGCTATGAAATTTGATCAAATTTGGGCAGCAGATTACACAATTTGCGACATAACCGGGTTTGCTTGTGTCACCGCTTATGTTCGCTGGGCACACTTTTGGGCAGATTATTGCACAACCTGCGACATAACCAGGTTTGCTTGTGTCACCGCTTATGTTCGCTGGGCACAGTTTTGGGCAGATTGTTGCACAACTTCCGACACAAACCCTCTATCCTTATGTTCTAACTTGTGTCGCCTGTTTGTTTTGCAGGATAAAAACTTCCTTCACCAGAATGGGCCAGCAGCAAACCCAAAGCCCTAAAAACTGTACCCCATAAGCCCAAGCCCGAAATTAAACCTAAAGCCCAACCGACTAAAACCCAAAGCCTACACCCAAGCCCACAACCCAAACCTAAAGCCCCTAACCAGATAACCCACTAACCTCTTCTTCCTCTCGACATCACCCCCGACACAACCCTCCCCTCCCGCCGTAACCTTCATCCTCACCGTCGCCTCAACCACCCACCATTCTTCCCATATTTCTCCTTTTCCGATCACGCCCCTCCATTTCGCCATGTCCGACTCCCCACTATCCTTCGAAAACTCACCTCCCCACTCCTCACAGCCGCCGCAGCCCCAAAGCACCCCACCCATGAACGCCGACCCATCGCCGGCCCATTCTGGTGACGCCACGATCGCCACATTCAAGAAGAAAAAGGCGAAAAACATTAAGCCACACAAATCAACGGGCGGCGTCAAGAGAAAGCGACCCAAACCGGCCACACAACAACCCCCAATCCCGCCTCCAATGCTGGCCGCACCTGCTGTCCGACATGGCATCCCGAAGTCGGCGGTCAAGCGCCCCGGTACATCTAAAGGTAACTTTGCATTTCCTTCCTCTTTGCCTGCTACTACACACTGGGTATTACCTACTGCCGACATGAAGAAAAATAAGGCAAGAGTTGTAACTCGACAAATGGTTCAAACTTGGTATTTGGATGTGTCTACACTTAAATCCTTGAAGATATATGATGAAATGCAGACTCTGTTAGATGCTTTAGGTTGGGTGCGATTTGCACATAAACAGGAACTGGTTTACCCCATTTTTGTGCAGGAATTTATGGCCTCCCTGTCCACTAATGAGCATAAAATTGCCTTGGATAATGACTTGACAATCCATTTTAGATGCCTTGGTCAAGATAGGGTGTTGTCTATGGATAATTTTCACCATATATTTGGCTTTCCACTTGATGGTCTGTTCAAAATACCTGCTAGCCAAAGGGACTATAATGCGTATGAATTTTGGCAACGAATTGCACCTTCAGCAGGTACCTTCAAACCGCGGCACAGTAAGGCCTCCAAGATTGAGAATCATGCCTTGAGATTGCTTCAGCGACTAATTGCAAATACAATTTTAGGCAGAGGATCTAGTGTTGGCACAATGTCACAGTATGATCTATTCTTTTTGTGGTGTGCAAAAACTGGCAAAAAAGCTTCCCTTGGTTATTATTTTTGTCGATATGTGATCCGCCAGACTACTAGGGGTACTGGTAACATTGTATTTGGAGGTTTGGTCACACCCATTGCACATTATTTTGGCTTTAATCCTCAAATGCACAAGTGTCCTGCTCTTCCAACTGGTTTGTTATTTTTGGATGGACCTCATTTGGCCAACCAAAAATTTTGTATAAAAAATGAGGCTACCAAGCTGTATGAGATTCCTGCACTAACAGAACCACCACCTGGTTCTCCCACTGCAATTAGCTCCTCCTCGCCACGGCGACCATTTGAGCAGCCTTTTACACAACCTTCAAGCCGAGCTCCACCAGCTGCTCAACCTGCTTCATCAACAGCTTCTGGACCATCCATAGCTACTCTTTTGACATTCATGGAGAATCTCAGTGATGAGATCTATTCTTTTCGGCAAATGACGGATGTCTCTTTTCAGACACTACGAGATTTAGCTGACATATATTTGGATAGAAGTGCTGAAATGCAAGACGAGTTGAAAGTCATGCGAGCTAAGCTGGAGAAGATCGAAGCAAACCAGGCACTGATTTTGAGCATCATCTCTCCATAGCAGCCACCAAAAGCACCACCACCTCCACAAGATGGCAAGGGCAAAGGAGTTCTCATACCTGACTGACCAGCTTTTATTCTCCATTTACATTTCATGTCTTTATTTTTAGTTGCTTAATTAATTAGTATTTTGAACTTGTTTAGTTAATATTTTGCTTGTGTTGTTTTTCTTTTACTTGACCCATTTACTTATTTAGTTTTTTTTTTTTAGTTCCTCATAAAATACATTTTTCTTTTATCTTTAGTACATTACTCACTTGCTTTGATATGCTCCTTCGGAATTTACACTTGATTATATTTTTGCGCTTAACTTCCCTATTCCAAATTTTTGAGTTTAATTGATTTAATGGATTCCATTGCACTGTTTCTTTTGCAATGAGTGCAGCAGCTGTCCAAATTTTATCTAATTAAATCGGCTGCACTTCAATGAGGTAACAATTCTCGTCTCAACTTGTGTCACTTTCAACACAAGTTGTGCTATCGCTTATGCAACAGGGTAATAATTCTTTATCCACATATGAGCCCCCATTTTCTGCACATATAGCCAAATTATCCCATTCCTTGCACTCTCTTAACATTGAGGACAATGTTCATTCTGAGTATGGGGGAGAGGGTAAATTTTTTACAAAAATTACTTTTTCCTTTTTCATTTGCATATAGCGACACACTCATTACTTCATACTTGTACATATTCACCTATATACACTGCATATAGCTTCATATATACTTAGTACTTAGTTGCATATAGATTCACTATACATTTATGCATTTCATTTGCTCACTTAAAATTTTTGAATTTTTAAACCAGTCTTTGAATTCCATAAGCCACTTATTCAAGCAATCCAACTTGCCTTTAGATGGTTAGTGGAATGAAAGTTCCAGCTGGGTACAAAGTCTTAAGCATTATTCTTTCTCTTACTTAATAGCTGAAAATTAATATATTTATCTAGGTATGCAGATTCTGATTAGTTATTTTGAGTTTTGAGTGTCTGGATAAGCCTTTAAGGAAGAAAATGGTCCTTGTCGTCTCACCATTCCTAGAACAAGCATCTTAGATCTTTCAAAGTGAAATTTTTAACTTGCATTTGATAAGAATATGACTTAGGCATTTCTTCATATTTTAAACCTCAAATTTAGCCTTAACCTACCTTAATTTCATTTCAACCCTTGCAAACCCCCTTGAACCTTAATTCCCTAATTTCTTTGGAACCCAAATCATTTACCTAGCCATAAAACCTAAACACTACTACCTATTCATGAGAATAATATTTTAGCAATTAAGTGCATAAAAAAAATATAATAATAATGAAAAATAAATAAATAAAAAAAATAAATAAAAAAATGGAGGATTGAAACATCTTGAAAAGTGCTAGAGTAATTATGAAAAGTTAATAAAAAAAATGGTCGCTAAAATATCCCAAAGGTAATTTTGGGTGTGACATGAAATAGGGACACATACAAATATATATAAAAAAAAAGAGAAAAAAAAAGAAGTATAAAAAGTAGTCCCTTTATATAATCATTGTGATAGCACTTGAGATTCATTATAAATTTCTTTCCTCTTGATAAAAAAAATTAAAAAAAAAAATTAAAAAAAAAATGGATGCACTTTGAGTTTCATGATTAATATTATTCTCATATTTTGTTTACCTTATTCCCTTTCTTTGTTAACCACAATTTTACCTTATTGGACCCCATTACAACCCTTAAAAAGACCTAATGATTCTTTGAAAAATGCTTGTTACATTAGTAGAGTTAGATCTTTTATGCTTGCATATGGGTTTGGCAATATAATCTTCCATACATTACTCACCATCTATTTGAGACACATTGGCTATCTATTTCATTTAGGTTTGTTTTGGCACAATTGACTCTTGTAGCTGGTTAGTATTTGTTGCTTGGGTTGATTGGTTAATTCTTAGCTATTTTGTAATTGTTGAGAGTGATTGCTTCATTCTTTGTGCTTCGCTGGTGGAAACTTGGAATGTTGGTGGCTAGGGGTAAGTTGGTGGTTTGGATGAGTGATTTTTTAGTTTTCAAAGACTGATTCTATTCCCTTTCAAATGAGTTGTAATGAAATTTTGCTTGAGGACAAGCAAGAGTTTGAGTATGGAGGAATTTGATGCATGCATTTAATATCATCATTTAGGAGTAATTTTTGCACATAATTTACCCTTGTTCATAGCTATTATTATAGATATTAGTATATATTTAGTCAATTTTACAATTTTCACATTTCTTAGTTTAATTTTTGGAATTTATTTGTTTTGTAGGGTAAATTTGGAGAAATTTGATGTATTTTGATCAGAGTAGCCATTTGGAGGAGATTAAAGTCGAATTGCAAAAATTTTGAAGTTGAGTAAAAAAATGGCAGAGAGCGACACAACCTACAGCACAACCGAATTAGTTTATGTCGCAGGTTGTGTCGATCATCAGATATTCAGGCCGAGAGCTACACAACCCGCGACACAACCCACGACACAACCGACTCAGCTTATGTCATTTTTACTGGAAATGGCTGACGTGGCATTTCCGTTACTCTGGCTTTTTACCTCACTTTCTCTGGAACCTTCCCCCTTTTTACCCATTCTAGGGCAGTCCCCTCACCTATATAAAGTCTCCTTTATCACTTTCTTTCCATATAGAGAGCAAGGGAGGCATTTTTGGCAAGATTAGAAAGAGAGAAGGAGGGAGCACGGGATTCATTTTTCCAGCAGCAGTAGGAGCACATTTCTGCACTTTTCTGCAGCAGATTCTTCTGCATTTTTCTGGGTTTTTCTATTCCTTAACTTAGATTTCCATTATTTCTTCATTTATACATTTGGGTTTGTCTTGAAACTATGAATAGTGAGTAGTTGTTTGAGATTCTAGAGATGGGTTTGTAAATATTGTTTTGTGTTGTGGTTTTGAACTGATTTAGCCATTTAAATGAAGATTGTTACATTTTGATTTATTGCTTGTGTGCTTATTGCCTTGCTTGATGAATGGGCCCTCATTAAGTTAAGCTTTAATCCTTAATAGATGGACTGAAAAGTGAATATTAGGGATAGATAATCTTGCAATAAACTTTATTTTCTTAGTGTTAGAGATAAGCTAAGAGGATTAAAGGGAGCTTTCCAAAATCAATTAGAGCATTAATTGGGTTTTTGTTAGGTTTGAAATACCGTGAAAACAGGGTTTGATTTAATGAAAACCAACTTTGAGATGCTTGAAAAAGGTTTAAAAAAATTTAAGAATTGATTTCCCTCAAAATTGCAATTCTCATGTGTTTGGCTAAATTAGGGATAAACCACATGCAAACAATATTGAAAAATCCAATCTCTAGAATCACTTTAATTTTTATTGAATTTAGATTTAATTCCTCTTAATTTCATAAATAGCAATTTCAATTTAAATTTTGGTAGTCTAGTTTAATTAATTTAGTTAATTGTTTGATTTAGTTTAAATTCCTCAAATACCAATTTTAATTTCAAATTTCATTTTACATCTTTAAATTTTGTCATTCTAATTAGCTTATACTTTTATTTCCAATTTAAGCACAATTCCCTGTGAGATCGATATCATTTTTAAAACTATACTACTGTGACCGTGCACTTGCGGACAACACACAGTACCAACTATTCCATCAAATTGGCGATTAACCTCTATTTTTGCTCCACACAATTTCATTAACTCTTTCTTCCCACATCCTCTTTAGAGAGAGGAAAAAAAAATCTCACATCCTCGAATCCATATCATTTTAAGAGATAGATATAGGAGGAAGAGGAGGGGGGAGGGGGGGGGGGGGGTGAGAAACTGTGAAGGAGAGTGCTGGGAAGGACAGGGGCTAGACAAAAAATAAAAAAAAAGGGGCAAAATAATATTTTTATTCTTTTTAAGAGAGAATGACAAAAGAGTAATTTTAATTATTTTTAACCTCTAAATCTATTATTGTGGATAAGGTGATTTCTTCTAAAACAAAATTAAAAGTTAAGAATTTTATTTAATAAATTAAAGTTAAGTCACTGAAATAAAATAACCACTAAAATGAGGCATGATTAGTGCGAGGAGGGGGGGAGAGATTTGTGAAGGAGAGTGCTAGGAAGGACAGGGGCTAGACAAAAAATAAAAAAAAGGATAAAATAATATTTTTATTCTTTTTAAGAGAGAATGACAAAAGAGTAATTTTAATTATTTTTAACCTCTAAACCTGTTATTGTAGATAAGGTGATTTCTTCTAAAATAAAATTAAAAGTTAAGAATTTTATTTAATAAATTGAAGTTAAGTCACTAAAATAAAATAACCACTAAAATGAGCCATGATTAGTGCAAGGGGGGGGGGGGGGGGGGGGAGCTGTGAAGGAGAGTGCTGGGAAGAACAGGGGCTAGACGAAAAATAGAAAAAAGGGCAAAATAATATTTTTATTCTTTTTAAGAAAGAATGGCAAAAGAGTAATTTTAATTAGTTTTAACCTCTAAATCTGTTATTGTAGATAAGGTGATTTCTTCTAAAACAAAATTAAAAGTTAAGAATTTTATTTAATAAATTGAAGTTAAGTCACTGAAATGAAATAACCACTAAAATGAGGCATGATTAGTGCAATTTATCCCAAATATCTGGGAAGTGAAAAAAAAACCTTAGGTAAATATTACAAGCAGACACTCAACTTTATTAGTATTTTCATAAAAGTCATTAAATTTTACTATTTTTTATAAAACTCATTAAATTTCAATTTAATTTTCTAAAAGTTATTATAAAAAAAAATTAAAAATTTATAGGTTAACCTATTAACTAATTTACAAATAAAATTCTCTTATTTTATTAGTTTCTTAAAAAAAAATTCATTAAATTTTAATTTGATTTTATAAAGTCATTGTGATTAGAAATTAAAAGTTTCTAGATTAGGCTATTGACATATTAATTAATTTATAAATAAAATTATCTTATTTTATTAATTTCTTAAAAAAAAAGATGTATAAAACACATCAAGCTATTCCCTCATCGTCAAATCCCTCCATTTTCTTCTTTTTTTTTTTTTTAAAAAAAATTCCTTTATCCATTTCTTTTTTATTAGCAACCATTAATTAGGTAATTTTATTTATAAAATAGTTGATTGGTTAGCAAATTAATCTGAAAATTTTAATTTTCAGTTCGGTGATTTTTATGTAAATAAATTAAAATTTAATAAATTTTATAAAAAAAAATTAAAATTTAATAATTTTTATGAAATACTTATAAAATTGAGTGAGGGCAGTGATAGTTACCCAAAAAAACCTTGCGTACAACAGATTCAATTACAGTCAGTGGGCTTTGGGCTTATATCGTATTCTGATTATGCAATTTGAACAAAACTAGATGGGCTGTCATTAATATAAGTTTGATTTTATAAAAAAAAAAAATTATTTATTTTAAATTAAATATTTATATGAAAATTTATACATAATTATTTAAAAAATTTATATTAATATATAAATAAATAAATATATTATTAAAATAATAATACAATAATTTTAATATAAATATTTAATTTAAAAATTATTAAAATTATTTTTATATAAAATCAAGCTCTCAATAACAGCATTTAGATCGAAAATAACTATTTAATATGCAATTAAAAAAATTAATGCAATTAAAATAATTAATGAAGATGGTCATTAATTTTTGGACAGCTTGCTTATAAGTAAATTTGGGCCATCAGGAAGGGTACTGTAGCATTTAAATTTTTTTCCTCTTCATTTTTTTTGTATTTATAATTTTTTTTGGAAATAAATCTCCAATTATATTTTTGCCTTTAGATTTTTGTATTAGTGAAAAATTTTTTTGAAATTATATATATATATATTACTTTTAGTTGTGTTGTTTAATCATTGTTGACTAGCAGAAGGGTGAAAATATTAACAAAATTAACTGTTTGAGATTAATTAATTTGATTTTAAAAATATAATGATTAATTAATTAATTATGTTAAACTTTAATTAGAAGTTAAATAGTAATTTATTTAAAAAATTAGAATCTAATGATGTGGAAATCATGTTTCAGAAATAAAAAAAATATATTTTACGAATTTTTTAATGAATTATTTATGGTAACTCAAGACAATGGCAGCAAGGAACGATGCCACCTCCGCCACCAACAGAGCCATCGGCTACCAAAGGGTTGACTTCAAAGTAATTAAAGAAGCTCAGGGAAAAACAGAGAAGCTCAATCAAAGTAGAGGCTTGAAAAGCTAGTGGAGCTTTCCAAACAAAAGCAATCATCCTAGAAAATGAGTGAGCTAGGAAATGAGCAGCAATAGACAAGAGCTTGGAGCCAAGAAGACGTCAGAAAAATCAACGAAGGTATAGCAGAGATCAGGGCATCTCATTCTCTTATCGCACAGGGGGAAACCAGTGGCCAACAGCACCATCACAGCCTGTGAGGACACCAGCCAGCATGGAGAACCCATGGAGATAGATTCTGGAACTTCAAACCAAACAGATCTTCCTCACCACCAAGCATTAGATCTGCAACCCACAAACATGACACCGAGGTAAAACTATAAATATCCAACCAAAGGAAGGAGAGGGAGGAATCCTACCCTCTAGGCCCTGCCCTCCCTGCCCTTTCAGGGCAAGGGTGAACACAGAACTGCTTTTAAGGTCGACGAACTATACAGAATAAAAAGGAGGTTCTCTCACTAATAATAGAGACAAGCTCTCACTTAATGCAATAAGAGTTGCCAAGTAACTTTTCAGGTCAAGCTCAGTTTACTCCATATTATGTCTTGATTTGCAGACTTGAGAAAAGCCAAAGCAATCACTGTTAATTTTTAAAATTATTTCTATTCTTTGCCGCTAGTAGCTAGTTGTACTTCCATGCCTTTCACTTTAAGCATCGTTTTGTGAATGGTTGGAACAGCATTATCATCATCCACAGTTACTGAGAAAGTATTACCAATAGTTATATAATTCTCAAATACACCTCAACACTTGCTAATTACGTTGTAGACATTTAAGATGTCTAGGGTTTGGACAGTTTTTTTCACTTAATTTGCCGTAACTAGGTTGAATGCACGGGGATTGCTTATATGGATTAATTTGGTACTTCAAATTAAGTTTTTCTGAAATTATTAATAAAATTTTCACTTATAAAAAAAAATACAAAATTTACGTAATTAGTGTCAATAATAGAATACAAAATTTATCATTTAACTAGTCTAAAGCCAGTATTATGTGCAACACGTAATCTAGAAAATTGAAAATTTTCTTTTTTTAAGAGAAAATTTTAGAACTTAACATAATCTAAAAAAATCTCACTTTTTTTAAAAATAATGAAAATATTATTAATAATATTATCTGAATAGATACACAGTAATAATTTCAAGATATTTATGCATATTTATAATGCAGAAAACAAATACATATACTATTTTGGCGAATGTGCAATGAAATGTATCTTAACAATAGGGTTGTTTTCACCTTCTTAATCCACTTCTATCGTATAGAATGGATGTGTTATCATTCTAGTGATGAATGGCACACCTCTATATATTGATTTAAGTTGGGTGTGTTACTATCACTTATCATGAATGGAATACCTATAGACCCAATGATATGAAATCATCCTCTTCCACAAGTTATATATGATCACCACAAGCTGCGTATGGTGACACTAAAAATTTTTAAATTTGCACTATGAGCTTAGTTTTGATGCAAGTGCATCTTTGAATTATGACAAAATAAATGTCTAAAACTTTGTTTGGAATAAATCATTTGCAAGAAAATGATTCAACTGAATTTTTATATAATCATATTTGATATTTATTTTCTAGAAATAAAATTATTCTAAGCAATATGCATAGATAAAATTTTGTTTGATAAGTGGTTGAGAGCCAAATTTTAATTTTTAGGGTATGCAATTTTTAGATAAAACTTTTTAAATTCAAATGTTCTAAATTTTAATTACACAACTCAAACGATAGATTTTCAACTTTTAATTTTATTCATAGCATAGCCCCTTAAAGAGGCTTTATTCATGTATCATACATGGAGTTCATACTCCAAGCAACGACAATAAAAGTTTTAGACAAAATTAAGATCCAAAAACTCTCTTGTTATCAAGTTTTAAGGATGAATTTGGTCTATTGCAGTCATGATCAGCTTGCTACATTAGTTGTTGTTGCTATTGGTGCTGCTGGCGCGGTCAGCGTTCTCATCCTCCACCTCCACATAGTCGTCATAGTCATCTCTATGGTTGGCAGTGCTAGTGGAGGCAACCCCAGGGAGGTAACAGGCAATTTTCTCAATGGTCAGTGGCTTACAAATACAGTCGTCCAAGCCTGCCTCCATGAACTCTTCCAACTCAGCCTCTTCAGTAGAAGAGGTCACACCAATAATAGGGCAATTCACGCCCATGTCTCGCAACTCCTTTGTTGCCTGTCATTCATTCATATGCGCATTGGGTTAGTGGATTCGATCTCCATAAGGTAATTCATTATAGTCTCAGACAAATTTACCTGATACCCATTCATGACGGGCATATCCTTGTCCATGAGAATAAGATTGAAACAAGCCCCAACACGATGAAGATCGACAGCTTCTTTACCATTAGTAGCTAGTTGTACTTCCATGCCTTTTACTTCAAGCATCATTTTGTGGATTGTTCGAACAACATTATCATCATCCACAACTAGTACTGAGAAAGGATTCCCGTTGTTTATGTGATTCTCATTTCCATCAAACATTTCTTCTTTGGTCACTGTTGAATTCTGTGAACTAGACATGCCTTTCTCAAATACACAATTCTCTGCTTTTCTGCATACATGAAGTTACTATTATTAAGAGTAAACAATCATAACAAGTATTCAACAAGAACATGATAGTCTATGATTCTAGCTAGGTTAAAACACCCTCTAGCTATTGTTAAGTGATTAAATTTTATGTTTAGATTATTAATAACCCGAGTTGATTAAAATGAGTGAAAATTACATTTTGAACAAAAAAAAAAAAAATCAAATAGATAGTCACCATATTTAGATAGTAATCAAAGGAATAAAATAATAGCTACTATATGAACAATAGAAATGGAAAAGAAATTAAAAATAAAAACTCTAATAGTCAAATTCTAAAGCTACCTCAACACTTGCTAACTACAATGTAGATGTTTAAGATGTCTAGGTTATATATAAGCCAAGAAAAGTGAAGGTGGCACATAGAATTGAATTAACCATGATCGGTCACAGAATCCAAAACTTATTATCTAGCTAATCTAAAGCCGTCACGTGTAATTAAGCTCAATTGTAGAATCCAAATTAGGTCATCTCAGCTTTGTCTAAAGTTAGTATTACTTACGTGTAACACGTAATTTAAAAAATTAAAAGTTTTTCTTCTCTGAGAGAAAATTTTGAGATTCAACAGAATCTCAAAAAATCTCACTGTATTTAAAAATAATGAAAATATTATTAATATAATCTTTTGAGTAGATACACAATAATGATTTTAGGTTATTTATGGATATTTATAATATATGTAGAAAACAATTACATGCACTTGTTTTAGTGAATGTGCAATGAAATATACACAATAGAATTGTTTTGTTTTTCCATTACTTAATGATCAGCTTCCATCTTCTAAGATGGATGTGTTATGTTTTCACACTCCTTAATCAGTTTCTATATTTTAAGATGGATGTGTTACCATTACTTATTGTGAATTGGAATACCTATAAATTCAATAATATGAAATCACCCCTTTCCACAAGCTATATATTAGTACCATAAGTTACAGTAATATATTTCTCTATATATATATATATATATATATATATATATATATATATTAAGTGAGAGAGAAATATTGGAATAGACAAAAATATTCTTTATTGTTTATACTATTATAAAAATATTATTAAAAATATTTTTAGTTATAGTTCGTTGTTAATAAGATTGTTTAGCGACAATCAATTTGTCACTGATATATGCTAACATGTAATTAAATTTAGTGATGAATAACGTGTTTAGTGACAAATATCGTTAGCGACTGTAAATATGTTGTTAATACTTTAAACAGTGAGAGGCACATTTATATTATTTGGTCGTTAATAGCTTTTAGTGATGATATTTTTGTCATTAAATCTCTAAATAATTTTAATTTCTAATATTAACATAATTAATATAAATTAAAATTTAATATTATTTTAATAATAATTCTATTCATATAAAAAATCCTATTATAATTTCTAATACAGTAAATTTATAATTATAATCATAAAAGTATTATTAATTAATTAAAAATTTTATTATAATAAAATAAAAAATCTTAAAATATTGAATTTCGCTTCTACTAATTTTCTTAATTATTTAAAATATTTAAAAACCCATACACACACACACACATATATATATATATATATATATATATTATATTATATTAAATAAAATTCATTAGTCTTATTATTACCACTAATTGATATGTAGCTTTTAAGTTTTCTTAATAGTTAATATAAATTTTTTTTTAAAAATTAATATATATCTATATTTACTAAAAAAAAACAATTCTACTAAATTTTAATATAAAAAATTAAATGTACATTATCAGATCTTAAAAATTATAGTAAAAAAAAATGCAGAGATGATGAATAAGAGTTTTCACAAATATTTATAAGGTATATTTTTAAAAATTAAATTTTTATTTATTATATTTTTAATTTTTTTCTAAATTTAAATATTTTTTTATTATTTATTCTACTAATAATTTTAACAAATTAAAAATATCCACACTGCACTACTATAAATTTCTAAGCGCTAAATAATTATTGATCAAAGCAGATTCAAAATTTATGCAGCATTGTTATAGATGACTAAGTGGGGCGAATTAGCCTAATTATATTAATCAGATATTATATATATATATGTGTGCGCATGTATGTGTGTTAATTATGTCTTAATTCGGAAGGAAATCAAGCCAAATATAAAAAAAAAATTATTTAATAGGAGTGTAATAATAAAACTAATTTAAAAAGAAATATACAATTATATATTAGGTGGCAGAAAATTCATCTGGCTAGAAATAATTTTTTTTTTCTCCATTTTTATTTATAAAAAAATCTTTTAAATTACAACTGTGATCACTCGAGTAGGTCTTTTCTTGTAAAGTAGTGGAAGTAAAGTACTTTTTGCTGGAAGTGGTGATCAAGGTTTGCTTGCATGTGACTTTGTGCTTATAGAAAAAAAGGTTGGGATTTAAGCTTAAGTAAAGTGTTGTAGCTGAATAGCATTAATTTGTTTCAGTCAGGGATTTGCGGTTTCAACTGTTTCTACGGCTTTAGCAATTTCATTCGATCATTTTAGTTTTATTTTAATAGTTGCATGCATGACGCCGAGCCTTCGTTTCTCTGCTCATATACGAAACTCCTCTAAAAATTTCTGCCGTGGCTTCCCACCTTTGCTAAGTTAAACAGCCATCTTTTTTGGCTCGGCAAGAAGGAATTCAAAAAATTCTTAAACTCGATCAAAATATAAATATGTAGAACTCATATAAATAAATATATTTATTATATTTTTTATTTTAAGTTTATGATAAGTTAAGTCTAAATAAAAAAATCTGTCACGTTTCATTAAAAAAAAGGATAGTAATCATTTGATGATAGAGAAGGTATTATAATTTATTTTAGATTTATTACTTGCAGAGTAGGTTTGAATCATGCTATATAAAATAATTTTATGTCAATTTACATGTTATGAATAAATTCGTATCAAATAATTTTTATTTAAGAAGTTAATTTTATTTTATTTATTTTTGTTGTTAAAATTTAAATTGATTGAATTAATTGAAATGAATTAGGTCATGTAAGTCATTAATTGATCCTCAATATTCTTCGATCATTGGAGTTTCGAGTGTGGATTTAAGCGGGTTACAGATCTCAAATCAAATTGATGGGTCAAAAAATGACTACCTCTATGAAGATTGAAAATAGTTAGTGGTCCGGTTATGGTTTGGAGTTCAGATTATATAATAATGGATTTTAGATTCTAGTAATGTGAGATTAGATTTCTTCAAATTTGTAATGAAAAAATTATTAATTGCCTAAAATTTACTTTAAATGTCCAAGTGTTTTGAATTTATGATAAGTAATTTATTTTAATAAAATTTGACGATTCATTAATAAAATTTATAAAATAAATTTAACATAATATTCTTACAAAACAATATAAATATATATAATTAAAAATTTTCTATTCAAAGGTGATTTGATTAGAGTAAAATAATACTCTCATTTTTTTATTTTGAATGACTAACAAAGAAACCTTCTTCTATAATATTGTCTTTTGAGAGCTTACTAACTATGTGGCTCACGATGTAGATTAAACCATTAAATATCAATGGAGGAACATGTCACACAACAGATTTTATTGATAGGAGATCATTACTCACATTTAAAAATTTAAAGTCTCTAATAAAAAGAAAAAATTAATGATCTAGATTGTATCTCCAACTACCAAAAAGCTCCTTCCAAATATTGCAAAAAAATAAAACAAAACCTAGGAGAGAAAATAAAACCCGCTAATGAGAGAATATGACATTAATATTGGGGAAGAACCCTAAATTTAATAGTCACTAATATGAAGAGATAAACTCTTACTTGTTCCAAACAAATACAGATATGAAAGTTTATTAAAAAAAATTAACAAAAAAAATAAAATAAATATAGTAAATCAATCTGAGGTAGTTACCAATGAAAAACTCACTTGTGGCCACCAAAAAAGAGATGCGAAAAAGAAAGAAAAGAGGAGAGGAAAGGAGAGGAGAGCAGAGAATTTATGATAGATAATCTCACCATTTTTCGAAGTTGTGCAATTATATTGGGATTATTTGATAAAAAAGCTGGCTAGACAAAAGTTTCCGACTTTAAATGCTTACCAAATGCTGTCCAACAGAAGTTAAAATCCTTATAATTAGTCCAGTTAAAAAAAGACCGTCTTAATTACTAGAATATTAATGCAGGTCTTCTTAATAATGCATTAAAAGGTCAGCAGCGTCCCATGCACAACTACCTCTGCCAAATTCAGTTAGTTGGACTTAAATTTTTCCTCCACCCACATCGCCACTTCTACTTATATATGTCTCTCCTCACTCTTGAATCCACACAGCAACGGTTTCTGAAAACACATTTCCTACTCAAGAATTTCTTAGAATCCAATTCCATGGCAAGTTCAATTCTCATTTCCTCAATCAGCTTTGCCTTACTCATGACAATTGTAATTCTTTCTCCTCGAGTCGAGGCTAGAGCTTTCTTTGTGTTTGGAGATTCACTAGTTGACCATGGCAACAACAATTACTTAGTCACCACTGCACGAGCAGACACTCCACCTTACGGCATTGATTTTCCGACTCATTTACCCACGGGCCGGTTCTCCAATGGCCTTAATATCCCTGACTTTATCAGTTAATTTTTGTGCTGCTACGACCTTTGTATGCATTACGGCATATATTTTTCAATTTTTGCTTGACTAACACGTGACGTGTTCACCTATTTTTGTAGGTCAAGCACTTGGCTCGGAGCTTCTGTTGCCATACTTGAGTCCAGAGCTTACTGGAAAGAAGCTACTTGTTGGTGCAAATTTTGCTTCTGCTGGAATTGGAATCCTCAATGACACTGGAATTCAGTTTGTAAGTGCAACATTAATTTTAATAATTTCTAGTTAATTTTAAGACTTGAATAGTTTAAATCTCTAATTAATTAATGATGTATTTTCAGGTAAATATACTTAGAATGTTTCAACAATTTGAGTTCTTCCAAGAATACCAGCAGCGAGTGGCTGTTCACATTGGAGCTGAACAGACCAAGAAACTTGTTAATGAGGCTCTTGTACTTATCACAGTTGGTGGGAATGATTTTGTTAACAATTATTTCTTGGTGCCTAACTCCTTAAGGTCTCAGCAGTATTCGCTGCCAGATTATGTGAAGTTTCTCATCTCTGAGTACAGAAAACTTCTTCAGACACTATATGATCTTGGAGCACGGAGGGTTCTTGTAACTGGCACAGGTCCAATGGGTTGTGTCCCTGCAGAATTGGCCTTGAGGGGCGAAAATGGGCAATGCTCAGATGAGCTGCAACAGGCTGCAAATTTGTACAATCCTCAGCTCACTGAAATGATCAAAGAACTCAACAATCAATATGGTTCAGACATCTTCATTGCAGCAAATACAGGCCGAATGAATGCTGACTTGCTCAGTAATCCTCAAGCATTTGGTAAGTTAATTCTGAATTCTTATCATATTTTTTAGATTAATTGGGCTCCAACTGAGGTTTCAACTTGTAACCTCACGGTTCTGAAACCAACTTCAGTATTACTGAACAAAAGTTCATTGTTTAAATGGATTAAGATCATTTGTTATTGATTTAATGTTGCTGGTTGATATGCAGGATTTACCAATTCAAAGGAAGCTTGTTGTGGGCAAGGGCCTTATAACGGTCTAGGACTATGCACATCCTCATCAAACTTGTGCTCTAACAGGGATGAATATGTGTTTTGGGATCCATTCCATCCATCAGAGAGGGTAAACGGATACCTTGCTCAACAAATCCTGAATGGCTCCACCCAATACATGAACCCCATGAACCTTAGCACCATTTTGGCCTTGGACTCCAAGACCTAAAGAATTGCATTTTCTTCAAAAATATTTGTTCCTTTAAGTTTAATAGTACATGTTTAATGTAGTGGTTGATTTTCTGAGGATATTCATGCGTTGAATTGTCTTAGAACCCAATTGTCGAATGTGATGTCTTTAATTAATCAGTTTGTATAACGGTGGTTGAATTGATTTTTTCTTTTGGTACATTAGATGGTTTTAATGAAAAAATGGTAGTAATTTAAACTACTTAATTTCTAACTAATTGGAATCTTTATAGCCCCTTTCTCCAAATTACTATTGATATATCTCTAGATTTTGACCTAAGCCATCTTACTAGGTTGTTAAAAGTGCCATCATTGGGTTATGGCCATGTAGGTTTATGTTTTTTTAATTGGAGAATATATCATTAAAAGGGATAGTTACGAAGTTCAAAATGATTAATCATATGTAGAACAGATACAGAGGATACCCTGACATTAAAAAATCAGTGATATATATGTACATATATTATTTTTTTAATGTATAAATTAGCCACTAAATTATTTAGAAAAGTGTAATCGTATTACATTTTTAATTCAATTTTTTTTATAATTAATAAGTACAATATTCTCAAAATAATAAATAATTAAATTTAATTCATTATATAGTGAAAATTAAAAAAAATATGTTAAGTGATTATATATATATATATATATATATATAAAATAAGCCAAAAATAAAAAAACAAATTAGGAAATATAACGAATCAAAAAAAACGAAAGGGGTGCATTAAACTTTTGGGGTTACAAAATTTCTCTTAAGGGGAAATGTTATACATGAAATTAATTTGAAAAATGATTAACTACACTCGTTTTATATTTTTATGAGTTAATATTATACATTAAAAAATACACAATAAAATATAGTTAAATTAAAAATTTTTCAGTGCCAATATTAAAAATTTATTAAATATATGAGAAAAATAAAAAAAAATTAATATTTCACATTAACCTATATCATAATAAAATAATAAAAATTATTTAGAGCCAATAATTAAAATAAAATAAAATTTTCATGAGAGTATATAAATATAAAAAGACAATTTTGGAAGAGTTAGAGGTCATGGCTCCCACTTGCCTTTGTATTCTCCCTCTTTTTCTTTCCCTTTATAAGTCTGTAAAACTTCAAAATTTGATTTAATTTTATTTTTTTTTGCCAGAAATTTTTTTTATTGATCAATTTTCATTAACGTCCTAAATGATGAAAAGTCAAGAGATATATTTTTCATTATCAAGTGTTGATTCTTAATATGGCTTAATAAATAAGCAAAATAAGATTGATTACTACTAGAAATTAAGGACAGAGTTTAATCCAAAATACTTAGTTATGGAACAACTATTCGTCACATGAACTTTCATCACATGAACTAGCTCGGGAAAAGCTAACTTTTGATCTGAAACGTGCAAAAAGATTGTTAGCAATAGCATGAATTAATTCAAGATTGCAGCAAGTAGTTGCAGTAATGCACAACCACCTATTCTGGTTTGCATTTTATGTTTCAAGCTCCTCTTTATTCAATGAAGTTGAAGCCCACCAAGCTATATATAAACCCCCATCTCAATAATTATTTTTCCAATAACAAAAACTAGCTCGTTATATAGCTACATTTAATATATATATTAAATTCTTGGAATAATGCCAATGGCTACTATTTCAATTCCATCCATTACCAAGATGGTGTTTTTCCTTTTAGCAGTAGCTGCAGGTGTTGTTCTTCCATCTGAGGCTCGAGCATTCTTCGTGTTTGGTGATTCACTCGTGGACAGTGGCAATAACAACTACCTTGCAACAACTGCCCGTGCAGATTCTCCTCCTTATGGAATTGATTACCCAACTCATCGTCCCACAGGCCGTTTCTCTAATGGCCTTAACATTCCAGACATTATCAGTTGTGTTTTGCAGTGTTTCTGATTATATATAGCATTTACATTAATGGGATTTGCTTTTCTCAGTAGAAGGTAATGAAATAAATATGTATTTCAAATTCATCACTTGTGTGAATTTTATGCATTTCCAGGTGAGAGAATCGGAGCAGAACCTGTATTGCCATACCTGAGTCCAGAACTAACTGCACAAAGGTTGCTTAATGGTGCCAATTTTGCTTCTGCTGGGATTGGAATCCTCAATGACACTGGGGTTCAATTCGTAAGTGTCAAGCAATGACCTAAAAGAATGCTCCTTCTGTTACTAAACTTAAGTGGCAGCAGGATTATTTGCTGATGTATAATTCTGCCTTAAATTATGGCCCTAACGGGTGAAATTTGCAGCTGAACATTATCAGAATGGATAAACAGTTGGAATGCTTTCAAGAATACCAGCAGCGGGTTCGTGATCTTATTGGAGGTGATCGAACTAAGCAACTTGTAAATGGAGCACTAATCCTGATCGCTGTCGGTGGCAATGATTTTGTGAACAACTATTACTTGCTTCCCTATTCTGCTAGGTCTCGCCAATTTCCTTTGCCAGATTATGTCAAGTACCTCATTTCAGAGTACAAAAAATTATTAATGGTAATTTCTTTTTCCTTTTTTGGCCTACTTTGCTTGGAATTTAGCAACAGGGACAAGAAATTGACCGAGCACGTTGAATGTGGGGCAAGGTTATTTGCTTGTGTGAACAATTGAATAAGGTTGCACAAGAGAGACATGTTTGGGCTTTGAGAAAAAAAAGGCAACTTTTCATCTGTCTTTTTTTTTTTTTATCTGGCTGTCCACTTTATCATTAAAGCAGTCTCCTCCATTAATAGTTTCATCAAGTCTTTGAGGTTTCTAGTTAGAAAAAGCAATCCTGTACAACTGGGTATAGCAAGTATTATTTGCTGACCCCATTATTAATTATACATTGCAGGAACTATATAAATTGGGAGCAAGAAGAGTTCTCGTGACAGGTACTGGACCACTGGGCTGCGTTCCAGCAGAACTAGCTTTGCGGGGCACAAATGGTGGTTGCTCTGCTGAACTTCAGCGAGCTGCTTCCTTGTACAACCCTCAACTTGTTGAGATGCTCAAAGGACTGAACAAAAAAATTGGCAAAAATGTGTTCATCGGTGCAAATACACAAAGAATGCACACGGATTTCATCAGTAATCCCCAAGCATATGGTATATATATAGAGATATGTGCTAAATTGCATAGCATGAGAGAATGGTACTCAAAGACTCATCTATTTCTTGGTCTGCAGGATTCACTACATCACAGGTTGCCTGTTGTGGACAGGGACAATACAATGGTCTTGGACTATGCACAGCAGCATCAAACTTATGTCCAAACAGAGGTGAGTATGCATTCTGGGATCCGTTCCATCCATCTGAGAAGGCAAATAGGCTGCTTGTTGAAGCGATGTTCTCTGGCTCTACCAATTACATGGTCCCTATGAATCTTAGAACCATCATGGCCTTAGATGCCAGGAATTGATCCAATTTGTTAACGACTTAGTGTTAAGTATCAACAATTTGTAACATTTGTTGTCTTCATTACATGATTTCTGAGGAATAATTTATCTGCATTCAAGCTGATAACAGGAATATTTTACTGTAATTTTCTTTCACTTGTTTCCATTTCCTAATGGAAAAGCAATTAGCAATTGATGTTTCTCCCTTCCAAGTTTGTGTTATTTCCATCCCTTCTTTGTTTGTATCTCTCAATGTAATTTAAAATGCTGAACATGTGCAAGTAAATATCAAGATCAAGCTTGGAAACCAAATAACTAGTTGGACCGTTTTGAATTATTTGTCTCTATTTTTATTATGTGGCTTTGCCAAGTCCAAGGGTTTCTGCTCTGGTGGTGCAAGCATCTTTTGATGGATAAACAGAATCCTTGGTCATGAAAAATGTTGGTAAAAGAATACTGATCTAGTTCTCCACCTAAGCCTGCAACAACTTATAAGGGATGCTTCACATTTATGAAAAAGTTTTTGCAATCTTCAAACGCTTTAAACTTTTATTTACATTTGATTCAATTGTCTGTCGAAACTCGAAATATTTGATGATGATGGAGGTGGAAAATTTGGCATAACATGATAACTTGATTGACTAAAGATGAAGAAATAGCAGAAAGACAAGAAAATGGAATGGCATAGTTGTCGGCTTGTCTATTCTCATGCATTCCTCAAGTTCCATTATCTATGTTGGTTAGCACAGGCTGCATCTTGCAGGTGGGTAATAAACTTGCCGGACATAAAGAAAATGTTATAGCAGGCACGTAAATATAAAAAATACACACAATTGTACAATCACACAGTATAAGAAAAGAGAAGATAAATAACACAGAGTATAACGTGGTTCGACCGTAAGGTCTAGGTCCACAGGTAAGACGAGAGAAAAAGTTTCACTATAAACATTCTGTCTTGTCATATGTCCTCGCAAGGGCACTATTGAGCACTATGAACACCAACTAAGTCTAGGCGATGCCTAAACTTGCTGATTGAGACTCCTTTGGCCATCATATCTGCTGGATTATCACGTGTAGAGACTTTCTGTATAACTACAGTCCCCTGAAATACAATATCCTGAATGAAGTGATATCTGATATCAATGTGCTTAGTTCACTCATGCTACATCTAATTTTTTGTGAGATGTATTACACTCTGGTTATCACAAAACACTGTTGGCTTGTTTTGTATCAACCCAAGATCGTCCACCAAACCCTATAACCATAAAACTTCCTTTATTGTCTTTGCTAAAGCCATATATTCAGCCTCTGTTGTAGACAAAGTAATTGTAGCTTATAATGTTGCCTTCCAACTAATAGTATTTCCAGAAAGAGTAAACAAATAACCTGCCAGGGATCTTATCTTGCCAAAGTCTCTTACAAAATCTGAATCCACACAGCTAATAATTGAATCACTCATCTTGGCCCTGTCGAATGTCATACTAACATTTGTAGTACCCTTCAAATACTTCAGAACCCATTTCACTGCCTGCTAATGCTATTTTGTATCAACCCAAGATCACCTACCAAACCCTGTAACCATAAAACTTCCTTTACTGTCTTTGCTAAAGCCATATATTCAGCCTCTGTTGTAGACAAAGTAACTGTAGCTTATAATGTTGCCTTCCAACTAATAGTATTTCCAAAGAGAATAAACAAACAACCTGCCAGAGATCTCATCTTGCCTAAGTCTCTTGCAAAATCTGAATCCACATAGCTAATAATTGAATCACTCGTCTTGGCCCTGTCGAATGTCACACCAATATTTGTAGTACCCTTCAAATACCTCAAAATCCATTTCACTGCTTGCTAATGCTCTTTCTCAGGATACACCATGTATCTACTCACAACACTAACTGCATGTGAAATGTCAGGTTGGATGCAAACCATAGCATACATGATGCTACCAATAGCACTCAAATAGGGAATACTAGATATGTGCTCCATCTTCTCATATGTTTTTGACTACATGTCTACAGATAACTTGAAATGGGCAGCAAATGGAACAGTTATAGGCTTAGCATTATTCATATTGAAACGTTTAAGCACTTTCTCAATATAGGCCTGCTGAGACAAGAAAAACTTCCTAATACTTCTATCCCTAGTAATTTCTATTCTCAATATCTTCTTTACAGTACCCGAATCCTTCATCTCAAACTCATCACTCAATCGCTTTTTCAAAATGTTAATTTGTGATATGCTTTTAGTAGCAATAAGCATGTCATCCATATACAATAGCAAATAGACAAAGGAATCATCTGAAAGTTTACTATGATACTCAAAACTATTATATGAACTATGAATAAAGCCATTATGAACTATGAATATATCAAATCTTTTGTATTACTGTCTAGGAAACTATTTCAAACCATATAAAGATTTCTTAAGCAAGCAAACATGGTTTTTCATACCTGGAATGACAAATTCATCAGGCTGACTCATATAAATTCTCTTCCAGCTCACCATGCAAAAATGATGTCTTCATATCTAGTTGCTTAAGCTCTAGATCATGAAAAACAACCATAGCAAGTAAGATCCTAATAGAACTGTGCTTCACAACTGAAGAAAATACTTTATTAAAGTCAATTCCCTCCTCCCTCTGAGTAAAGCCTTTTGCTACCAACTGTGCCTTATATCGAGGTGCTTCAACCCTTGGAGTGCCTTCCTTTTTCTTGAATATGTATTTGCAGCCTACTACTTTTTGTCCCTTAGGCAATATTAGAAGCCCTCAAGTTTGATTCTTGTGAAGAGACTCAATTTCTTCACCCATAGCACTAACCCACTGATCTGCATCTGAACAAGAAATAGCTTCTCCATAATTGTTGGGTTCATGCACATTAACTGTCTCAGTAACTGACAAGGCAAGTGCAACTAGATCTGCATATGCATATCTCTACAGGAGTCTAATCTATTTTCTCTCTCTCTACCAGTTGCAATGCTATATGGTTCTTGTTATTGTTGCTCAGGTGCATACTCTTGTTGATCAAGATCTTGCACCTCATCCTCTGTATCACAAGACTGAATTGCTGAAGTATCCATTTCAAACTCCACATGTTCTTTGACACCATAATCTGATTCTGTGATTGACTTCTCCCTCTGACTATCCAATGAAGCAAACTCATTAATGTCACTTTTTTACTGATAATTAACCCTGGAGGCTTTGGATCATTGCATCAGTGTTACGACTCAAATTCTGGGTCGAACTTGCACTAGGACTTAGGTCAGCATAAGGCTCCCAAAGCTTGTAATAAGCTTAACAATTCCTAGCCCAACTATAAAGCCCATAAGTGTAGTCCAATTTTAAGAAAATAATGATAAACTCATTGTATATAGATATTTTAAGGTAGTTTTGCATCCATTTTGCCCTTTTTAGTTTAGTAATTTTATGCTTTTAGTACTTATTTTAGTTAATTTGTTAATTTTAGTTTCATTATATTTGATTTTTTGAATTTTAATGTTTTTGATAGGTTTTAATAAGGTTTAAAGGTAAAAGGTCCATATAGAAGAAATTCAAAGTGATCTGGAAGCTTAAAGTAGTGTAAAAAATGAAGAAAATTTGCCTAATGAAGAAGATCAGCCGAGATTTTCAAGGGCTTCAATATGCCCCGTGTTGAAGGTCGTGTGAAGATAAGAGTCAGCTGGCAGGAATCCACATGAGGCATGCAGATTCAACACTGGGTCGTGCACATAAAGATTTTGGAACAAAACTTACTGAAAGTTTAAGGGACTTCCACATACCCCGTGTAGCTGGTCATACAGAACCTAAAGGCTCCCCCTCTAAATCAACATGAGGCATGTTGAAAATAACTTAAATCAACATCAGGCATGTGGGATGGCGCTGACATGGAAAAATTTTCTCTTTTCACACCTTTCACACATTTTGTCTTTATCCCTTTAAAGACCATTTTTAGGGCAAAGTTTGAGGGGATATATAAGCATCATATTCTCATTTTTTACCATAAGGAGAAAGAGAGAAAAAAATCAAAAGAGAAAGAAAAAAAGGAATCACGCCATTTTCTGGAGGAAGGACACCTGCAGAGTGACGTTTTCAGCTTCCATTTTTAGAGATTTAGATTCTCTTCTTCTAGGTTCTTTTATTTTTAGTCTTATTTTCATGTTTTCTTGCTCTATTTCATATTTTCTACTTGTAAATACAAGCATGAGTGAGTAGATACATAAGATTTCAGAGTTGGGTGTAATGATTTAATTTTTATTTGTGGATTTGGACTGGTTTTAATCAGATTTTAGTATATATAAGTTTTGATTCTTATCTTATGTGCTTATTTACATACCTAATATTGGTACCCTTTGGGTTTCGTTCTTAATCTTAAATTGAAGGATCGAGAGGTGAAAATCTATGACAGATAATCAAGATAATTAACTTAATCACGTAGTGTTAGAAATAAACTAATGGGTTAAGAGAAATTTCAAGTTTGATTAAAGTGCTTAAAGGGTTTTGGGTAATTAAACATCGCATGAGAATGAGGTTTAGTTTCCTTTAAAATACTCTTTAATTTGCTTAAAAGAAAAATTAAAGGAAATCAGAATCAACTTCCTTCAAACTTGTATTTCTCTTAATTTTGATTTTACCTATCCAAATCCCAATGAAATTTACTTCATGAACCTCAACTCTGGAATCAATTTTGCCATTAATTAATTAAAGCTTTAGTAACTTGCTGAAATTTTAGTAAATTAGTATAATGCTTAGAATTTTAATTGCTTAATTCATTATAATTTTCTTATTTTCTCAATTTAATTTACTGCATCTCTTACTCTATTTTTGATACAAATTATTAATAGCGCAAATAATCGTCACTTTTATAGTTTGGTACTCAAATAACAAATCTCTGTGGGATGATATCTTTTCTTTACTACTTAAACGACCCCTATACTCGCGGAGTATGCATCAATAAATAGACAAAGTCTGGCCATAAATTGAACTATCCAACAGGGAGATCTCAACTCACCAAACCTGTAATCACAAATCATTTCAAACAAAATAATCAAATAGGAGCTCAGCTTCCTCATCCAAAGTGTATATCCATTTCACACATCTCACATGTCTATGTAATAAATTTACAATTTCAAAAGAAATGAATTATTATAGTCCAAATAAGATTAAAACATTCTAGCACATGCGGATTAAAAACAAGAAAAGAAAAATATAATTAAACGGCTCCTGATAAACCTACTAGAAAAGAAGCAGGTTAATCTCAAAGAATCCTCTTATCATATAAGGAAAAATAGTTAAAAATGAGTGAGCATTCGACTCATAAAGTAAGATATTGATTTAAATACAAATTCTATGAGTATCTAAGGTTAATGCATTCTTAAGTATGAAATGTAACATATACAAACATATTCAATTAAATTCAAACTATACTCTCACAAAAGATAATTTGGAGCACTCACACACTTGTGTGTCACATCACTACATATAAGTATGGGAGTTGTTCTCCTATATAGTTCTCTTAATCTAATAACTCCCTGGAAGATCAACTCGAGCTGCACTTTCTTTTAATAATCCAAATGTGAGGGTTAGCGAGATCAACTCAAAGTCGTACTTACCCCGACTTATCCACAAAAAGGATCGAGTCCCAGCGAGTTAAGCTCCAGCCATTCTACCCATCCTACCCATATCCAATATCACACCACACGCACGCTAACACACACACACACACAGCTCCAAATTACCTTAAGGCGACACTCACAAAAAGTTCATAAATTAAAGATGCAATACAAACCGTGCCTAAGATTTAGCTATGTATATATATTCATAAGTAAATGTATGGACATGCCTTGAATATATAATAATATTGAAATTATAAATAAAATCAATATCTACTCATAGATCAACCAGTAATTACTGTAGCGGCTGGGTGGAGGAAGAAGACTGATTCTGATCACCTAAATAATTATATTATGAAATTTATTAGCACTAATACAAAATAAGAGTTTAAAGAGTCAAAAGATACCCTAATTTACACCGAAAATCCAGCAGAATTTCTCTTGTACCTAGCACCTTTCCAACCAGTAAGGTAGCTAAAAAATACTTCTATAACTAAAGGCCTGAGGTCCACATCTCAATAACATCACACGGCCTCTTCTAGGCTCGCCAATCCAGACAAATCCCAATAATTACACAGTTCAATTATAGGGCTTAAAACTAACATTTTGCAAAAACCAGCTAACTAACTTCAAAAATTCTATAATCATACCCCGCGATCCTTAACGATGCTATTGTGCTATTGTAAAAGGAATTATAATTTTATAGCTACTCACTAATAATTTATGAATTTTTATTCTAAATCCATCACTAGGCAAATAAGGCAATTTGAAGTTCAAGTTTACCTACGCCGATTCTGACCCACTTCTGATCATCTAAAAATGGTAGGATGGACCGTAATCTTGACCTACTTCTGAAGTAGGTCCAGTAGCTCATCTGTCTGGCCCAAAAATGCAGTATCAATCGCTGGTAAAATTTTCTCGAAATGGGAATACCTACGTGAAGCTTATAACACCAGGAGTTAGAATATAATTTTTATTTAATTAAACAAGACCAATAAAGGCTCGAAAAAATACTGCAAAGTTTGTGGGACTTACCAGAATTTCAGTGTCAGAAAAATTTGAAATTTACGTCGTTACTAAGCTCTCACCAAGAGGAGCGTGTCGGTAGTTTAAAATTCTTGTGGAGTTCCTGATTTGGGAGAAATAAGTCAAAATGGGCTAAAACTTTTCGAGTTTGATTTGGACAAACTGCTCGATGAAAATTTGTATTCTTGGAGTCTTTGGAAAGCTCTTGACGAGTAAAACACGATTGGTTCTAGACTCGGTCCAATTGGTAACTGGATCGATCGAAATTGGACCAAGAAGTTCAAGAGATGTGTGCGCAAAGGAGGAGTTTCATGCGCATTTTTTTGGTAACTGGTTAGCGGTCGGAGGCAGGAAAGGGACATGGAGGGGCGCCGGCATGTGGGGGAGGGCTGTGGGTGGCCGGTCGGCGATGGGGAAGGGAGAGGAGAAAGAAAATGGAAGGGAAAGCAGAGATGGGCAGAACACATGAGAGAGGAAAGAAAAAGAGAAATGGGACCAGTTCGATTCTATCAGTCCGATTCAATCTGATTCGATTAGGCCGATTCGATTTAGAATACCTAAAAATTGATTTTTACTCTGCCCTAGTACCTAAAATGAGGCTCGAAAATTTCAAAAAAAATTATAAAAAATTTAAAAAAATTTATGGAGTCCAAATATATTTTTAAATTTGCCACGTGATCTTTAAATTAGTTTTTAAAAATCAATAAAAATTATTATCTCAAGAAAATCAAACCCGATTTTAAAAATCTAGAAATTTCAATTTAATTTTCATAATATATAATAAAATAAAATATTATAATTTACATATAAAATAATTATTTAAAAATTTGGAGTGTAATATTTTTTTCTCTTTTATAGAAAATTCATCCTCGAATTTTTTACACAAGACAGAGTAATAAGTCAGAATTACATATTAAATAGATAAGGGTACTTGCTGCACATATTCCACTCTGATTCCCAGGTGCACTCTTCTACTGGTTGGCTCCTCTATAGAACTTTAACCGTAAGGATCTTCTTTGACCAAAGCTATCTCATCTGATAGTCCACTATGGCTATAGGCTGCTTCTCGAAGGTCAAATCCTCATTTAACTCTACTGTTTCTAATTGCAGCACATGAGAAGGGTCAGAAACGTACTTCGTTAGCATGGAGATGTGAAACACTGGGTGGTAACTCCAATCGGTAGGCTACTGCTCTCACTCTGTCTGTGATATCGAAAGTTCCTATTTAACGAGTGCCAACTTGCCTTTCTTCACAAATCTCATAACTTCTTTCATAGGAGAAACCTTCAAGAACACATAGTCATCCACTACAAATTCTACATCTTTCTTCCTTAGATCTGCATAGCTCTTTTACTTGTTAAAAGCTATTTTTAAATGTTCCCTGATCAAAGGGATCATCTCTGAAGTGTACTGCACCAGATCCACATCATGTACTCTTGCCTCTCTAACTTCTGTCCAACATAGGGGGGACCTACACTTTCTGCCATATAGTGCCTCATAAGGTGCCATCCCAATACTAGAATGATAGCTGTTATTGTAGGAAAATTCTACCAAGGGTAGTTGATCATCCCATTGTTCTCCAAAATCTAGAACACGCATACGAAGTATATCCTCCAATGTCTGAATTGTTCTTTCAGATTGCCCGTCTGTCTGAGGGTTAAAAATTGTATTAAAGTTCAATTGGGTGCTAAGTGCCTCCTACAGTTTCCTCCAAAATAAAAAGTGAACTGGGGCCCTCTATCAGATATTATAAAAGCAGGAACTCTATGTAATCTGACTATCTCATGAATGCACACCCTTGCATACTGGGCAATAGAATAGGTGGTCTGTACTGGTAATAAGTAAGCCGACTTGGTTAGATGATCCATTATCACCCAAATAGAATTATATCCTCGTGTTGTACGAGGCAACCCAGTCACGAAGTCTATAGTAATCATTTTCCATTTTCACTCCGAAATGGGAATCTCCTGCAACTTCTCTAATGGCCTCTGATGTTCAAACTTCACCTTCTAACAAGTTAAGTACTTAGACATAAAATCTGCGATGTCTCTTTTCATGCCATTCTACCAGTACCTATCTTTCACATCATGGTACATCTTGGTGGAGCCTGGTTGGACATTATAGGGTGCATGGTGTGCCTCCAGCATAATCTCTTGTCTAAGGTTGTCCACATGTGGCACACATATCTTGGAGCCTTGCATAAGAGCACCATCTACACCAAACTTAAATTCACAATTTTCTCCCTACTATACCCTTTCCACAATCCTCACTAATTGCGGGTCTCTATGTTGAGCAACTCTAATCCTGTTTCATAGGTCTGGCCTCACTTTAAAATGTGCCAATAATACACCCTCATCTGATATATCCAAAATTAGACCCTGATCCATCAACTCATGTATCTCCTAAACCAACAGTCTCCTTTCTGTTGATATATGAGCCAAGCTGCCAGAAGATTTTTTGCTCAAGGTATCTGCCACCTCATTCGCCTTACCTGGGTGGTATTGAATGGTGCAGTCATAATCTTTTAGAAGTTCCATCCATCTTCTCTGTCTTAGGTTTAAATCTCTCTATTGAAAGATGTACTTTAAACTTTTATGGTCGGTGTATATCGCACACACCTCACCATACAGATAGTGCCTCCAGATCTTTAATGCAAAGAATACAACTGCCATCTCTAGATCATGAGTGGGGTAGTTTTGCTCATGCCTCTTTAACTGCCTTGAAGCATAAGCCACTACTTTACTATACTGCATCAAAAACACACCCCAACCTAACTTTGGAAGCATCACAGTACACTGTACATCCTTATCCACTTACAAGCAATGTTAACACAGGAGTTGTATTTAAGCATTCCTTAAGCTTTTGAAAACTTTCCTCACACTCATCCGACTAGAAGAACGGGACATTCTTTCAAGTCAACTTAGTCAGAGGAGTTGTTATTCTGGAGAAATTCTGTACAAAGCAACTGTAATAGCCCACTAGGCCTAGAAAACTCTGCAATTCTGTGACTGTAGCAGGCCTAAGCCAATCAGTTACTGTTTCAATTTTCTTGGGATCCATCTAGATTCCTTCACTAGAAACTAAATGTTCTAAGAATGAAATGCTATCCAGTCAAAACTCACATTTTGAAAACTTAGTGTACAATTGATGCTCCCTTAATAGCTGCAACACCATCCTCAGATGCCATAAATGCTCTTCCTTGGTTCGAGAATATGCCAAAATATCACCCATGAAGACAATGATAAAATGGTCCTGGAATGACCCAAACACCTTGTTCATGAAGTCCACTAAGGTCGCTGGTGCATTAGTGAGTCTAAAAGACATCACCAGGAACTTATAATGACCATACCAAGTCCTAAACGCTGTCTTTGGTACATCCTCAACTGGTGATAGCCTGACCGCAAGTCTATTTTTCAAAAGTGCCTTACTCCTCATAGTTGGTCAAATAAATCATCAATCCGAGGAAGTGGGTATTTTTTTTCTTAACTGTCACTTTATTTAGTTGTTTGTAGTCAATACACAGCCTCAAAGATCCATCCTTGTTCCTCACAAATAGAACAGGAGCACCCCAAGGTGAAGTGCTTAGCCAGATGAAACCCTTGTCTAAAAGTTCTTGCAACTGTTCTTTCAGTTCCTTTAACTTTACTGGTGCCATCCTGTAGGGTGGCATAGAAATGGAATTTGTATCTGGCACAATATCTATGCAAAACTTTATCTCTCAATCTGGTGGTAACCCTGGAAGTTCCTCAGGAAACACATCCACAAATTCCCTGACAACAGGAACATCTTCCACACTAACACCTTCAACAGATGTGTCCCTTACCAGTGCCAAATAACCCTAACATCCACACCTCAACATCTTCTTAGCGCTAATGGCTGATACTAGGTTATGCGGAGCCACACTTCTGTCACCATCAAAACTAAACTCTTCTGCCCCAGGTTTATGGAAATACACCTTTTTATTTCTGCAATCTAGGATGGCATAATAGTTAACAGCCAACCCATCCTCAAGATCACATCAAAATCTATCACTGGCAAAGGAACCAAGTCTGTTAGGAGGATCTTTTCATCCACTACCACTGGGCTACCTGGAAAAACCATATCTACATCTATGTTGTTACTAAGAGGGGTAGCTATAGACAAGGGATGCTCTAGAGCTGGAGGATTCCTACCCAATCTTAAGGCAAATACAAGGGAAACAAACGAGTGCGTAGCACCCGTGTCTATCAAAACATGTGCCTCAAAGGAATAGACTGGAAGAGTACCTGCCACAACTATATTTGAAGCCTGACCATCCTGGTAGGTCAATGTAAAAACCCGAGCTTGACCTCTGCCTTGAGCTGCAGAACCCTGAAGTTGACTCCTACCTCCAAATCTGCCCCTATATCCACGTCTTCCTTATCCACGACACTATTGGCCACTGAATTGGCTGTTCGCCATGCTAGAAGTACCAGGGTGTAATTAACAGGTTACATTAGCAACAAAACCTTATGATCCCATTAAGTGCTCACTGAACATGGGACATTCCTTGGCAAAGTGACCCCCTGTTGGCCATATCTGAAGCATCCACTAGAGCTCATCAAACAAGGCCCTAAGTGTACTCTCCCACATTGTGTATAAGGTGCCAAACAAGACCCAGAACAAGATCTAGAACTGTTGTAGTTCGAACTCTATCCACTGCTAGACTTATAGCCTGGCCTGAATCCTTTGGCTCTATGTTTAAGGCTTGCTTTCTTATTCCCTCTACTCTTTCCACTGTGGTGACTCTGACTGCCACCACCCATGGTACTCATGTATAGCACACTTGATAAGCCTTTAGCTCTATTTTTCTTTGCTCTGCTTTTTTCATCTCCTATATAACTAATTTCAATCTGCTGGGCCCTGATCAACTACCACATCAAATGGCTGATCTAACAATATAGCCAAGTTTGCATACTTTCTGTCTAGCTCCTTCAGAAATCTCTTCACTTTCATGCTTTCTGTGGCCACTGCTGTAGGGGCATACCTGCTTAACTCTAAGAACTCAGAGGCATATTCATCCACTGATCTGCCATTCTGTCTTAAGGCCTCAAAGGCCCACTGCTTCTAATCTCGGAAACTCTCTGGCACAAACTAGCTTATGAACAGTTCAATAAACTATACCCAGGATAACCCCTCAATGCGAGGAAACACATAATTTGTCATCCACTGTCTAGGCATAGGTCCCATTACATGTTGTACATACTCTATTAGTCTCCTATCAGTCAATTGCAGTTCCACTCTTGTCTGCTTGCAGGAGTCCAAAAATCGATCTGCATCATCCGTAACATCATAAATACCAGGCACCAACTTCTTGAAATTTATTATCTGTTTAAAAGGTTCCACTCTCTGTGTTGAGGGCTGCAGCTGTTGTGGAGGGTGAACCATATACTGTGCCATCATGTCAATGGTCCTTTGTAGACCAGCTAGGGTGGTTGCCATTGGATCCATAGGACCCTAGGCCATGAAGGACTGTTCCTGTACTGGTGGCTGCTGCTCTTCCACTTGAACAACTCTAGGCCTCTTACCCCATTTTCTTGGGGCAGGTGCCTCATCTTGTACTGATACTTTGTCTGGCACCTTCTGTTCTGGCACTGTGGTAGCTCTCCTACCTCTACGCATTTGTCTATAATTAAGTAGTATTAGCCCACAAAAATCCAAAACAATATACTAAGCATCTCTACAACTCATAATCACATACAGGCACATAAAGTAGAAACTAGATGCAAGGATGGCAGTGCAAGGACGAATATGGATCTTATACTCTGCATGTGACTCCTAATAAAATCCCCTTTTTACATTCCCATATACAATCTTTCTCAAGAATCTGGAGCCTAAGCTCTGATATCAACTTTGTCACGACCCAAACTATGGGTCGAACTGGCATTAGGACTTGGGTCAGCATAAGGCTCCCAAAGCCCATAGTAAGCCTAATTATTTTTTGGCCCAACCATAAAGCCCATGTTTTGAGCCCATTTTCAAGAAAACAACCAAATAGAATCCTGCTATAAACTAGACTACCCAATGGAGAGTTTTAGCTTACCTGACTTGTGATCCCAAAATATATAAATTTGGAGAGCTCTGCTCACCCTCACAATCCTCAATTAATTAATTTAATCAAATAGAAGCTCAGCTCTTTTGTAACACCCCTATGTTCGGTAGTGCGTTCTACTGTTTCGGTGATCAGTGTCTGTTCGGACAGCTAGAATACCTGGAACTACACTTAAATGTTAGTGAGGAAATATAAAATAATAAAATATAATAGAGGAAAATACAATAAAAACAAAAGAAAAATAAGAGCAATGAAATGTAACTAAGTTAAACAAGCCAAAAATCGTAGCGATGGGTGACCGCACGGGGAAGTTGCGGCGTGGACCGTTGACTAGTCCTGGACCGCGGGAAACTGCAAAAAATATTTTTAAGACTTAAATAAATATTTATTGAGGTGTAAATGATATTAGAAATGTCAAAGAAAATTTAATTAATTAGTACAACGAAAAACGAAAAATCGAGAAACCGACAAAAATCGGTGTTACCAAAAAATCGGAAATACAAACCGAATATGGGCATTTTAGTCAATTGACACCCCGAGTTAGCTTTTGACCTAAATGCCCATGAAAAATAAATGAAATTAAAGTTTGAAAATGCCATGAAAAAATGAAATTTCATGTGTTGTATAAATATGGAAAATTATGGGGTATAATGTTGAATAAATAAAAGTTTAACATTAACTTAATTTTTTAATGACTTAGTGGACCACTATGGAGTATATAAAGCATTAGAAATCAGAAACCTTCCACTAATATTCTGCACTTCATCTTCTTCACTTAACCTTCACAATTGCCAAACCCAATTTCTCTCCTAAAACCTCCATTGCCGTACCTCAACCAAGCTCCATGCCCATCACTTTAAGCCACTTTCCACACAATTTTCTTCATTAATTCTTGTCTACACACCATGGGCAGTATATAGGCAGCAAAAAAGAGAGAAAATTCCAAGGATTTGTCAAGCTCAAGTTAAAGTAAGTGCTTATTTTCTTAACTTGCTTCATTAAAGTTTGTGTTGAGGTTATGGAGAGTAGTTTGGGTGAAGAAATTTGAAGAAATGGTTGAGTTATGGGATGTTCCATTTTGGCAGCCATGATTGTTGAAGAAACTTGATGTATTTTCACTTTTATTTGATGGGTAATGAGGTTAATTAAAGTGCTTAAATGTATAAGAGCTTGATTACCATGTGTATATGTGAATTGTGCATTAAAAGTGAGGTTAGGAAGTCAATATGGGAGATTGAAGTATATGTGTAAATTGAGAAGCCTTGTGATGCATGGTAGAATGTTTAAATTCATGAAATAGTTTAGTGAATTATGGTACCAAGGATGGCAGAATGTATATGTAAATATTGATGGGAAATTAGATGTGTTAATGGGAGGTATTGATGTGTAGGTATTGTTGAAATTGAACTTTAAATTAAAAGGGTAATTAGGGGGGTTGGGATAGTGATAATGTTAATCCTTTATGCAAAATAAAGGAATATTTGATATTTCACTTATTTTTAGATTGTCCCAAGAACACAAATTCATGAGATGACCCTTTAGTGATTAGGTGTCGAGTAAAATTATTTAATGTATTGGAGCTGCTTTGTTTTAATTTTGGATTTTGTTAAGAGAACTCGGATAAGAAGTTTTCCACCGATCTCTAGGTATGTTTTTAGAGTTTTAAGCGGAAGATTTCGGATAAGAACTCTCCTCCGATCTCCCTGTTTTAATTTAGGCGAGAATCAGGTAAGAACTGTCCCCCGATCTCTTAGGGTGTTTGGCTTAAAGTTTGATGAAGGATCTCGGATAAGAACTCTCCTCCAATCTTTGCCTTTTATTTGAATGAGGATCAGGTAAGAACTCTCCCTCGACCTCTTAAAATATGTGGTTTTAAGGTTTTTAATGAAGGATTTCGGATAAGAACTCTCCTCCGATCTCCGTGTTTTTGTTTGAATGAGGATCGGGTAAGAACTCTCCCCCGACCTCTTAAAATATGTGGTTTAAGGTTTCTAATGAAGGATCTCGGATAAGAACTCTCCTCCGATCTTCGCGTTTTGTTTGAATGAGGATCGGGTAAGAACTCTCCCATGACCTCTTAAAATATATGGTTTAAGGTTTCTAATGAAGGATCTCGGATAAGAACTCTCCTCCAATTTTCGCATTTTGTTTGAATGAGGATCGGGTAAGAACTCTCCCCCGACCTCTTAAAATATGTGGTTTAAGGATATCGGATAAGAACTCTCCTCCGATCTCCGTTTTTTATTTAATTGAGGATCAGGTAAAAACTCTCCCCCGACTTCTTAAAGTATTTAGTTTAAGACCGAGTCTTTCATCGATCTTTTATATGACTACCTTGTCCGAACTCTTTGGCTGGCTACATCCGATCTCTCTCGGTTACTAATTTGAGGTCCAACCTTATTTCGGTTCCCACTCTATTATGCTGTTTCTTAGACTTGCCTAATAGCCCGATCTCCTGACTTTTCTCCTGATTCCCTATTCATTCCTTGATTATTTTACTTATTTCAAAAGACACTATCACATTAGGATATTGTCACCAACACTTTGCTAAATTGCCTAGAAGCTACTTGTAACCGGGACACCTATATTCGAAGGAAATAAAAACTAAGAACAAATAAATAACGTGAATTGGAGAATAGAAAAAGTAAACTCAAGAGAGTAATTTCTGGCCTAAAGGATCCACATGGAGATTTTTAGTATGACTGAACTTAGTGAGAATTTTGAGAATAAAAACAGATAACGTAAAACGAGAGCGTTCAGAAAGGTGACAGTCTAGATACTTACCTGTATGAGGTCAAGGTTATCAAACTGACTTTGGAGATCACAAGTATTGTTACGTTGGAGGCTGATGGTTCCGGGACCAATGCTTACTTTGAGATTGCGAGAACCAGGCTAAAATGTAGTTAAGTCGAAGTTACCGCTACCTAGTCAGAATGAGGTCAAGCTGAGAGAAGAATATGTAAGTGATAGGGTGATGAAGACAAGGCTGAACAGAAATGGTATAGCAGAGTGATGAACAAACTGAAAATGAAGGATTTCAAGGTTCGAAAACTCTCTATCAATGGAGATACTCGAGAAAACTAGTTTCTGAAGTTTCTCAATTTTTATGCAAGCTTAGAATGGCAAAGCAGCAAGACTGAAATAAATTTCAGAGCCTTTCCACTATAATCACCACCTTTTTTTTTTCCCTCCCCTCTACAGTATTGCATGCAAGTATTTATAGGGAACGGGTGCTGCTAATGAAGGGTCAAGATCTCCCTTTGGGGAGACGAAAGGTTTGGATTTAAAAGGACATAATCCGATGTCTGAGAATTAAAGAGAATCAAAATGAATGGCTGGGATCCCATCCAGAATATCCGTCCTTTTTCTTCCTAATCCGACGGCTCAGGGTTTTGCCTTACAAGATGGATCCGAGGGCTGAGAATAAAAGGCGCCGGACCTGTTGCCTGTTTTTGATCCAAGGGTTCCGAGTCCGTCATTGCAAGTATGATCAATGGTGAGGATTGTGATATACAGAACTATCGTAATTGTTTTGGCATCTGTCAGCAATGTGGGCGATTCTGCAAATGAGGCATGCGGTGAAGATTTGATCACGCCTGCAACGCTTTAACTACCTCGGCTCTGATTATGTAGAGAGTTATTGGAAGTCGTCTCATCCTCTCCTTGCTTTCCGATCTCCTATTCCTTTCGATCTCTCTATTATGACCCTTTTCCGATCTCTCATATCGGGCCCCTCTCCCAATCTCTCACATTCCAAAACCTTCCCCTCCATCCGAGCTGCCTCGGTCAAAGCATTTAATCCTTCGGTTACCGATGCATCTGCTTTGGTTTTTGTAAGTAATAAATGCTCAGGCCCCCTATATATACGCCTCTGCGGGGAATCTCTCCCACATTACATTTCTCCTTTTTCCATTTCTCACTTCTCCTGTTCTAGTTTCTCCGGCAATGTTTCGGCCATAGCGACCGCTTTTGATCTTTTTCCGAGTGTTCTCTTTGCTCCCCGACTGAAAATTTATGATCCCGGTGATCAGAGAATCATGAGAGTCACATCTGATGACATTGAGAGAACCGGACTAATTTACCGATCAAGATCAAAAATGTCGATCGTACCGATCTCGAATCAGTCTACCGATATAATCGGTGAACTGATATTGAGCGAGAGGACTGCTAATTTCCCTTTTAATATTGGTGACTACCTCTTGAAGTTCATTTAGCTCCTCACCACATCGGGCGTCCCGACTACAGCTCGGTTCTGGTCGATGACATCAACGATGACTCCGCTTACCATAATGAGAGTCATAGTCACTCCATCTGAGCTGCACATCTATCCGGTGCCTATGGCTGGCTTTCTGATCAAACACATCTTTTGATTCAGCCACAAGACTAGGCTTTGACATAGGTCCTTACTAGGTAGGATGTAGTGCCGATCTTTAGAGATCCTCCAAATGATGTAATCTGACCTTTAAAGGTTCTTAATGATGTAATCCGATCTCTTGAGATCGCCTAAATGATGTAATCTGACCTTTTGGAAATGAAATGAAGTTTTATTTGACAGTTATCATTTAATTGTTGCCTTGATTAATTTTTGCTCTCTGATGTGCATGTCCGATCTGGTTCCTAACTAAATCAACCTTAGCCGATCTGTAACTCTGAACATCCGCCTTAATCAGATGATCTTAGCCAGTCGATCTCCTTTTATTTTATTTATGGTGTTTCTGGAATCTTCCTGCGACGTGTCAGGAAAGCGGACAGATTATGCTAACCGATGCGCTGCTTGGGACATTGTGAGCATTGAATGCTCAGATAGGTATAAATAGGGGAAGGGTTAGTCAGTTGCTTCCTTATGTCATTTTCAGCACTTTGCGAGCGATTCCGAAATTCTTTCGTTTCTTCAAGTTTTTCCGATACCGATCACATTCCGGTAAGGGTTTTGATCTTTCCTTGGTTAAACTTCTTTGGTTTCTTTGAAAATGAGCGGCGCCGAGAGTTAGAGAGCTGCGAGTCCATCTTCTGTCCACGTTTTATGGACCTCGAAAGAGGGTGACGTGATTAGATCGGGTGGTCAAGCCAGCAGAGCCCTCATCCCGATAACTAGTTCGGGTTCCAGACCGAGGCGAGGGGCATCTTTGAGAAGAGATAACTTGCCAATTGATGAGCTGCCTTCAGTCTTGAGGGACGTCAATCTCCAATCTATAAGCTAGGAGTACAATCTGGGATCGACTCCTTCGAACTGATCAAATGCCATGGCGATCATCGGGCTGACCATTTCTTTGATGAGGGCGATCTCATCATGGTGTATGAAGAGCAACTGAAGGCCGGGCTCCACTTTCCCTTGGACAAATTTTACAAAGCCGTCCTAAAATTCCACCATGTCTCGGTAGCCCAAGTGCATCCGAACTCTTGGCGGACTCTAATAGCCTTCCGGGGCCTCTTCCGAGCTAAGGGACTGGAACCCACTGCCAAAGTCTTTGCCGAGCTGCATAGGCTCGCTCGAAGGAAGGACGATGAGTTTTGGTTTTTCCAAGCTAAGCCCCATTTCTCTCTCTTTACCGATCTTCCTTCTTCATTGAAGAATCGGAAGAACTGGTTCTTTATTTTAAGGAGCAAGATTCGGAATGGCTTTGAGGGGATCCCCCGGAGTTGGCAACACCTGGTCACTCCGATCCCAAAAAGGATCACATTAAATAAGGATGAAGACGCCGTGGTGAAAGAGTTAAAGTCTGAGGCGTCCACTAAAAAATTCTCTTGCTTAGACGTAGTGATGGCTGAACTACAGCATTGGATGATGCGGCTGGTCACTGGCGAAGAATACGAGCTTCAGCTCTCTGACCTCGGCCCTGGTACTATCCATATCTCTGGTCTCTAAACCTTACCGAACTCACTGACTTTCTTTTTCGTGCAGGTATGGCAGGTGATGATGCTTCCAGGGAGAGCCGCAAATGAAAGAGGGAGGTTTCTAAAAAAGTGAGGGCGATGAAGGGGGCTGCCATTGTCGATGCTCAGACCCCTCATCGTGAATCAATAGAGGTGCTGAGCTCTCCCCCCCTGACCTCAGGAGAAATCGATCCTTGAGGTGGAAGTCCTTCCCCCAGCTCCTCAACAAGTCGAGCTTCCACCTCCCCCTCCTCCTCCGACCTCTTCCCATGTAGAAGGGGACTCTTTCGGTCCCACGGTCAGGGCACTTTCCCGGGGCGCGCAACTTCTAATCCAGTCATTGGAAAGGAACCGCTCTACTAGGGGGAACCCCAACCTGGCCAAAGTTATGGGGGCTTCCATTTGCTTCCAAGAAGATCGGAACCGGTTGGCAGAGGAGAGCTTTGACGATATCTTAGCTCAGACAATGAGCTTAGGTTTAGAGGCCATTGCAAACTAGCATATTCTCAGAGAGGTTTAGAGGCCATTGCAAACTAGCATATTCTCAGAGAGAAAGCCCACGGCTTAAAGAAAGAGATTCTTAAGGTGGTCCAAGATGCCTCTGCCACACAAGCTCAGCTCTCCTCTGCTAATGAGTATATCGCTAGAATAGAGGATCAGATGAAGCATTATGAGGAGAGGATCATTGAAATGGAACGGGAACTCGAAGACTCTCGGGCTAGTTGGTCTGCCGATCTCGTTCGCTATGCTGAAGACCTTCGGGCGAAGGAGGAAGAGCTCCGAGCCAAGGATAAAGAGCTTCAAGCTAAGGAAGAAGAGAGCACAACGAAGGAGGCCGGGGCTTATGTGAATGCTCATAACGACCTTATGGCCAAGCTGAAGAAACGGTATCCTGAAGAGGATTTTTCGTGGATGAACGAGCTCGCCCCAGAGGCCGAGGACGAGAGTGACTAGGAGCCCGAGGGAGATAGAGAGGGTGAGCAAAATGTTGATGTAGAACAGGCTGGGGGTGATCCTCTAGCTGAATGATTTGTACTTTTTATTTTGAAATGAAATGAAATCTCTTTTGCTCAATTTCTTGATGAGATCGGAAAGCATCCAAATTGTACGAGTGGTTGATTGTTTGAACATGCTAGAACATCAAACTTAAAAGCGATTATTAATCTAAGTATGAGAGATCAGAGAAATATTGTAAGCATAAGATCGGCCTAAGGCGGAACCAAACACCGGGTAGGACTTTAGATCATCAGAATTGGGAACTTGATTTAACTTCCTAAGCTCGGAAACACCATTAAGTTGGACTGCAACCTTAACTTTATTAAACGATTTCCCACAATATTTATAAAGGGGAGATCGAAAATAAGACTGGATGACATGGAGACCTGATATTGGTGTGATCTCCTTTGTTAAGAGAATGAAAAGCATTTGACTAGATGCGGGATTGGTTTATTTCCTAATCAAGTTACTTGTAACCGAAGAATGTCAGTTGGGGGTTAATTTTCAAAGTTCATTGACTTGGGTGATCAGCCAAAATATGGTATCGACAGCTGCCCCTCTTTACATAATTTCTATGAAAGGGAATAAAATTTTCCCGTATAGGAATTATGTAAAGTTGGAGACTCGAAACTTGACTTGGAAGTTAAAGTTGGAAACTAAGATCAACATAGATCAAGGGACCAGAGGTTGATGATAGGAATTTAAATGCAAAAATTAAAATCAACTCGGAAATTAAAATCAACTTGGATCAAGGAACCAGAGGCTGGTGACAGGAAATTTAAACGCGAAAGTTAAAATCAACTTGGATCAAGGAACCAAAAGTTGATAGCAAGAAATTCAAATGCTGGAAATTAAAATCAACTTGGATCGAGGAACCAGAGGTTGATGACAAGAATTTAAATGCGAAAATTAAAATCAACTTGGATCAAGGAACCACAGGTTGATAGCAAGAAATTTAAAATCAACTTGGATCAAGGAACCAGAGATTGATAACAAGAAATTTAAATGCGAAATTAAAATCAACTTGGATTAAGAAACCAGAGGTTGATGACAAGAAATTTAAAATCAACTTGGATCAAGGAACCAGAGGTTGATAGCAAGAAATTTAAATGCGAAAATTAAAATCAACTTGGATCAAGGAACCAGAGGTTGATGACAAGAAATTTAATGTAACACCCCTATTTATATAGCCTAGTATATTTCACTGTTCCGTTGACCGGTGTCGGTATGGACAATTAAGGGGATTAGAACCACACTTAAGACAACTAGAGAAGCCATAAATACAAATAATTAGTAATGTTCAATTAGATAAGTATAAATAAGAAAAACAAAACATAAGAAGTTAAACGAGCCGAGAGTCACAGCGATGGGTGACCTTCTCGGGAACGACTGCAAAGTCATTTTAAACTCAAATTTCGAACCATAAAATGTGACGCCGCTGTAGGACCCTTATGAACACAGTGGAAAAGAGAAAATCACGAAAAAGAATTGTTAAGCCAGTCAAATAATTAGGTCAGGAAGCCGGAAGAAATATTAAATTATTTGCAAATCGGGATGAACCGGTGAGGGGCAATTTGGTCAATTGACCCCCAGAGCTAACTCCTAACCTAACTGTCAAATAAAATCGGAGAAAAGTAAATTTTGGAATCGAGAATTAAATTAAAGAACTAATAGAAAAAAATAATAAAAAAAAAAGAAGAGAATGGAAAAGTTAAAAGGTGATGACATCATGCATGACCTCATGCATGATGCCATAAAGAATATAATTAATTAATTTATTTATTTAGATTTTTAGTCTTCCTAAAGAGATAAAAGACAAAAGAAAAGAAAAGAAAAAAAAAAAGTAAAAAGCCTCATCTTCCTCACCATTTACGTTTCTCTCTCCCTCACCATTGTAAACCTCCATTAAAGCTTGCTTCAAGCTTTGAAACCACCATTAAACCCCAAATCCTCCCATACTTGCTTCACAAAAACTTGATTTAATCACTTGAGAGGAAGATTGGTCATCAAAGAATTGAAGAAAATTGAGAGGACGTGAAAGTTCAAAGACACCTAACAAGGTAAGTAATGCAAACTTCAAGTTTTTAGTTTAATTAGTGTATGTATAGTATCAAGAGCATAGAAATAAACTTAAAATGAAAAGAAAAATTGGTTGAGGGACTAAACTGATTTTCGGCCAGGTTGGTTATGAGGATGATTTGCATGAATTGAATGGTTTGAAAGGGTTATATAAACCTTAGTTAGTTGAATGACTATGATTAAGGCATGAAATCAAATAAATGCAACAATTAGTGTGAATTAGGGTTTGGACATTAGGGTTTAGAGACCAAAAATGTGAAAAACTTGTAAATGGTGTCTTTGACCTAATGTGAAGTGAAAAATGGTCATTTGTGACCAAATGAGGTGTGTTAGAAGTGTTGGAATTAAAGTCAAATTTGGAGGGAGTGTGGTCATGGTACTGGCAGCATGACCAAAATTTCCTTCGAGGGACCAAAAATGAAATTTTACAAGTCCAATTGGTGTGGGACCAATTGGGAATGAAAATAAGCACTAAATGACACAATTTTCATTTAGGAAGCATGCCCAAAAAGTGACCAAAACCTAGTGAACCAATTGACCAAAGTTGGAAAATTGTAGGCTGCCCTGTACAAACTGACCAAATGAACAATGTTTGTTCATTTGGTCATAACTTGAGCTAGGCAGGTCAAAATGACCTGAAATTTTACCAATGGTTAGATGGGATATATACCTAAAACTTTTATGAAGAACACCAACCCAAATTATCCCATAAACCCAATCAAATCACTAAGCAAAGTTGAATCACTGAATCTGCAGGACTGCAGATTTACCATATGAACAGTAAAGTTTCAATGGCTATAACTCTCTCTAGAAAACTCCGATTTAGGTGATTCTTGAACCGATGGAAACCTAAGACATAGTAGAATATTTCATATGAAGAAAATTAGACCAAATTATGGACTTAACCTGATCAAATTACTGAACGAAGTTGGAGCAATAAATCTGCAGAACTAAATTCTGCAGCATGAACAGTAACTGTATTTTAGCTATAACTTGAGCTACAAAACTCCAATTGGAGTGATTCAAAAAGGAGAATAAACTTAAGACAATAGGGAACATTTTCTATAAATGAAGTTTTATCAAATTCCAACAGTAAAGTGACCAATAGAACAGTGCAACCTTAGACACCAAAACTGAAAATTTGCCAAATTACCTAAAAGACTTAGAATTTGAATAAACAACCAAAACCAACAAATTTAGTGACCAAAATGTGGTATATGGGTGAAGTTGGAATTCCCATATCTATTAAGCCTTAGAAAGTCAACAATTTGACTTGAATAGTGTAGTGAATAGTAACCCGAAACACAAAAATTTCAAGAACGTCGAGTTTAGCACGTTAGAGCTAGGTAAAAGTGAAACTAAATTTATTTTGGGTTTATGTTAAGTTCTAGTACTGAAACATTGTAAAATTGTGTGTTTTAGTTTAAAAGAATACCGGGAAAGAACCCGAGGAACCGAGTCAAGGCCAAGAGGCGACTCGCTTGAGGTTTGTGCACAACATCACTATGCTTTAAAATTCATTGATAAAGTGAATGAAATATGCATTTTACTTTTACTTTGAATTGTTGAAAGTTTATTGTGACCTTAATTATGATGTTTTGATTTAAATTGTGAAAGTTATTGTGTACATTTGAAATGACAATGTTTAGCAAATTGTTAAGATAAGTTTTGAAACCACAGTGTCATGACCATATATTTGAACACCTCACTAGCACGACTAGTGGGGGTATTAGTTTCGAATTTTGATTCCTTCTTTGGAGAAGTATTGAGGTGTGCCAGTAGAGGAGGATGTGAATGGATATCCATATATTTGAGCTAGCTAGCCTTGTGATGTGATTTCTCTTTAGCCTCTGGCTATTGAGATTCTATTTGTTTCGAATGGCATGATCTAACTGTAGGTTTTATGAAATGTGATTTGATACTTCAAAATGAAATTATTTGGGATTAAAATCTCATGATGCATGATTTGTATTTAATTCTCATGTTCAGTTAAATTTTCAAATAAATGTGATTTAAGTCCTACATAAAGATTATTTTAGTATGTTGTGCACCACTGAGTCCTAGTACTCAGCGATAACTTTTATTGCTGTCGCAGATATAGAGACTAGAGGAGCTGCAGACTGGGCTGCTGAGGTGTGAGTAGCTATCAGCTTGAAGTCATCGGGTATAATTTATACCCTAATTGTAAATATTTCTTTTGATGTATGTATTGCATATAAATGTATGGACATGTAAATGGGTCTTGAGCAGCTTGTACAAAATTTGTATGAAGTTTGTAATAAAGTTTAGTTTGTAATTTTTTTGATGTAAATTTTGTAAGGATGAATATAAATTGTTTTGTCTCTAATGAAATATGAGTGGAACTATTTTATTTAATTTGAATGACATGTATTGCTAGTATTTTGAGGATTATTGAATTTTGAACTTGAGAAATTGATTGAAATGATTGTGGAGTTGTTGAAATGGATTGAGTGTGATTGTGAAATTGAAGTAGTTGTTGAGAAAAATTTTTAGAAGTGCTTTTTACAGGTATTTGAAGAACTGGTTTCTCAAAATACAGACAGAACTCTGTCAAAATTTTTATAAAATTTGCGGAAAAATAAAATGGGCCAAAAGTTTTAACTAGTTTTTAACTTCAATTAAATGTTTTAAATACCTATTAGAAAATGCTCACCACTTATCAAAAATAAGAAAATTGTTTTAAAATCCCTTGTAGGGTACTTAATGAGTTATCGGTAGGTGAAGTTCGGTAGTTCATTAGGTATTCTACGGGATCATGTTATGCCTTATAGAGGGGTAAGGTGTGACATGTTTTAGTGGTATCAGAGCAAATTTTTGAAGTATATTTTAACTTGAGAATTTGCGTCTTTTCTTTGTTAAGTACAACTGCTCAATGTCTATATTTGCTACATACAGTGCATTTCATCATAAATATGAACTAACAGAGAGAAATCTCCATGTGTTACTTATTCAGGAGATATCCTACTCCAGACCGAAATGGAAGAAGGGGATCGCTCAGTCGAGCAATTTGTTGAAGCTGAGGCACAAGGGGAAGCCCCAGCTTTACAGAATGTCAGTGGGTAAGTAGCACCTGCCCCGCAAATGCCGCAGTTTCCTGCACAGTTCGTACAGTAGATGGTTGCGATGCTTCAACAAATGGCTAGGGGTATGCCTGCTCAAGCTCCACCCCAACCACCTATGGCACAACCACTGCCTCCAGCCAGATAGTATGATAAATTACTGAAGTATGGGGCTATAGAATTTAAGGGTATAGTGGACCCTTTAGAGGCAGAGCAATGGCTTAAAAGAATGGACAGAGTATTTAAGAAGCTGCATTGCCAAGATAAACTGAAGTTTGAGTATTCTGTGTCTCTACTGCAAGGGGATGCGTATGATTGGTGGAAGACCATCCCTCACAGCTTGGCTGAACCACCAGTGCTGACCTGGGATGACTTCATCAGGAGTTCAGACAGAAATACATCCCAGATGCATATGTTGATCAGAAGTTACAAGAGTTTCTGAGTCTAAAACAAGGCAATGTAGCGATGGCGAGTATGAGAGGGAGTTCTCCCGCTTAAGTCATTATGCTGGGAGTCTTCTTACTACCAGCAAGGCAAGGTGCAAGAGATTTGAAACAAGTTTGAAGCCCAGCATAAGGATGTAAGTTGTGGGATTTCGACACAGCAACTTCTCAGAGCTTATGTCTCAAGCACTTGAACTGGAGAGAATTGAATCAGAAGCAACCCCAGTGAAAGAAAAATTAGAAAAAGCTGAGAAATCAGAAAAAGACAAGGGGGAAAAGTCAGTTGAACAGAGTTCTAGTGCTACCTCTGGAAAGAAAAAGAAATTTAGTGGACCTAGCAGGGGTCGAGGTGGAAGATTTGGTAGGGGCAGATTTTCTCGACAGAAACCCCCTAGGTCTGGTCATGATCGGCGAGGGTTCATATTACGCCACCTGTGAGACTTGTGGCAAGATTCATGGGGGGGAGTGTTATTGGGCCACTGGAGCCTGCTTTAACTGCGGAGGCAAGGGTCATTTAGCAAGAGACTGCACTAGTGCTCCGTCTTCGAGATATGGTCCAGCTCCCACTACTGCTGAGGGATCTATTCAAAGTCCTGCTCTCAGAGGTTCACAGTCAATTGGCAGAGGAAGAGGTAGAGGTAGAGGCACTGCTTCTGGCAGTCAGGACACAGTTGGTCATTCGGCACAAGGGAGTGCTTCAGTCAGGGTTTATTCAATAAGACAGCGAGAAGAGGCTGAGACTTCCGATGTGGTAGCTGGTACATTCTCTATCTCTGATCAAGATGTGTTTGTGTTATTTGATCCGGGTTCAACCCATTCATATGTTAGTGCTAGCATAGTCAGTTCACTTGCTGTTCCATGTGTGCAAATGGGTTTTGAAGTGCTAGTAACTAGCCCGTTAGGACAAGAGGTCCGGGTCAACAGAATCTATAGAGACTGTCCTTTAGTGATCCAATGACATGTTTTTCTGTCAGATTTGATTGAAATGCCCTTCAGAGAGTATGATATTATCTTGGGCATGGATTGGCTAGCCAGGCATCACGCTATGATTGACTGTAGACTGAAGACAGTCAATTTTGGTCTCCCTTTGTACAGTGATGTGGTAATACATGGGGAGAGGCATTTACTGCCATCAAACATCATTTCGGCTGCACTAGCCAGAAGAATGATCAGAAAGGGGTATGAAGTATACTTGGCACATGTGATAGACACCCAAGTAGGGAGTCCAGCACTAAGGGACATCCCTACTATATGTGACTTTCCGGATGTATTTCCTGATGAATTGTCAGAATTACCTCCAGAAAGAGAGGTGCGGTTTGAGATTGATGTTATACCTGGTGTGGACCCAATCTCTATAATGCCATATAGAATGGCACCTGCAGAATTGAAAGAGTTGAAAGTGCAATTGCAAGAATTGCTTGACAAGGGCTTTATCCGCCCTAGTGTGTCACCTTGGGGAGTGCCAGTGTTGTTTGTAAAGAAGAAAGATGGCACTCTCCGTTTGTGTATTGATTATCGACAGTTGAATAAGGTGACAATAAAGAATAGATATCCATTACCCCGCATTGATGACTTGTTTGATCAGTTAAGGGGGTGCAGTTGTGTTCTCCAAAATTGACCTGAGGTCAGGTTATTATCAGCTGAAAGTATAAGAGCAGAGTATTTCTAAAACTGCCTTTAGAACCCGCTATGGCCATTATGAGTTCTTGGTCATGCCATTTGAGTTAACTAATGCTCCGACTGCTTTTATGGATCTGATGAACACTATCTTCAGACCATACCTCGATCAGTTTATTGTGGTATTCATAGATGATATATTGGTCTATTCGAGGAATGCAGAAGAGCATGATAGACATTTGCGGATTGTACTGCAGACTTTGAGGGAGAAACAGCTATATGCCAAATTGTCGAAGTGTGAATTTTGGCTCAAGGAAATATCTTTCTTGGGGCATGTAGTATCAGTAGAGGGCATCAAAGTAGATCCAAGTAAGATTGAAGCTGTCCTTAATTGGAGGCCACCCAGAAATATCACAGAGATTCATAGTTTTCTGGGTTTAGCTGGATATTACCGTAGATTTGTGAAGGGATTCTCCATGTTGGTATCTCCATTGACCAAGCTGCTTAGAAAAGATGTGAAATTTCAGTGGACGGATAAATGCCAACAGAGTTTTGATGAATTGAAAAGATGTTTGACTGAAGCTCCAGTCCTGACTTTACCTACTCCGGGTAAAGAATATACAGTAGATAGTGATGCTTCTCACAATGGGTTAGGCTGTGTACTGATGCAAGATCGAAATGTCATTGCCTATGCATCACGCTAGCTAAAACCGCATGAGAGGAATTATCCGACACATGATTTGGAGCTTGCAGCTATAGTGTTTGCTCTTAAGATCTGGAGACACTGTTTGTATGGAGAGAAGTGTTACATCTACACTAATCATAAGAGTTTGAAGTATTTGGGCACTCAGAAGGAGTTGAATTTAAGACAGAGGAGATAGTTAGAGTTGATAAAAGACTATGATTGTCTGATAGACTATCAGCCAGGGAAAGCTAATGTTGTGGCTGACGCCTTAAGTCGCAAGACTATGGCAAGTCTACGGGTTACTCCTTTGTCTTTAGTGCATGAGTTAAGATCATTGCATGCCAGCTTAGAGATTAATGATGACGGGCAGACAGCAGTGGCGTGGCATGTACAGCCATTATTGATTGATAAGATCAGAATGGCTGCTCAGAATGATCAGAAGTATCAAAAGCTGTTGGAAGAAGTCCGGCAGGGCAAGAAACCAGAATTATCAATCAAAGATGATGGTTTACTGCTACACCAGGGCAGAATATGTGTTCCTAATGATGTTGATTTGAGGCAAATCATTTTGAAGGAAGCATATGAGTCTCCTTTTGCCATGCACCCTGGTGGCACAAAAATGTATAGAGGGCTAAAGGAGCATTACTGGTGGATGGGTATGAAGAGAGATGTAGCAGAGTTTGTTTCTAAATGCCTAACTTGTCAGCAAGTAAAGGCAGAGCATCAAGTACCCGCTGGGTTGTTACATCCACTACCAGTACCAGAATGGAAATGGGAAAGAATAACGATGGATTTTGTGATGGGACTTCCGAGGACACAAAAGAGTCATGATGCAGTATGGGTCATTATTGACAAACTGACCAAGTTTGCTCATTTTCTGCCAGTCCGAATGGACTGCAGTTTAGAAAGATTGGCCAAGTTGTACATTGATGAAATTGTAAGACTGCATGGAGTGCCAGTATCCATCGTATCAGACAGAGATCCTAGGTTCACTTCTAGATTCTGGGGTAGTCTTCAGAGAGTCCTAAAAACTAGATTGAACTTCAGTACTGCATTCCACCCACAGACAGATGGCCAGTCTGAGAGGGTAATTCAGATCTTGGAGGATATGCTACGGGCTTGTGTGATTGAATTTGAGGGCAGTTGGGATACACACTTGCCTTTGATTGAGTTTGCTTACAACAACAGCTACCAATCAAGCATTGGGATGCCTCCATATGAAGCTTTGTATGGCAGAAAATGTAGAACCCCGTTGTGTTGGGATGACGTGGGTCAAAGAAAGATGATTGGACCTGAAGAATAGGGTGATCAGAGATCGACTTAAGACTGCATCGAACTGTCAGAAGTCCTACATTGATCTGAAGAGAAGGGATATTGAGTATGCAGTGGGTGAGAAAGTTTTCCTCAAGGTTTCTCCTTGGAAGAGAATTATGAGATTCGGCAGAAAGGGGAAACTGAGTCCTCGTTTCATTGGGCCATATGAGGTTCTGAAAAGAGTGAGTCCTTTGGCATATAGGTTGGCACTACCTCCAGAGTTGGAGAAGATACATAATGTCTTCCATGTGTCTATGTTGAGGAGGTATCGATCAGACCCATCTCATGTACTACCAGTAGAGGAAATTGAAGTAAATCCAGACCTCACATATGAGGAAGAACCCATAATGATTCTAGCTTATAAGGTGAAGCAGCTACGAAACAAGCAGATACCATTGGTAAAAGTGCTGTGGAGCCATCATTCGGGCCAGGAGGCTACTTGGGAATGAGAGGAGGACATGAGGAGATAGTACCCACAGCTGTTCAGAGATTGATACCAGGTAAAATTTCGAGACGAAATTTATTTTAAGGGGGGGAGAATTGTAACGCCCCTATTTGTATAGCCTAGTATATTTCACTGTTCTGGTAACCGGTGTCGGTCCGGACAATAAAGGGGATTAAAACCACACTTAAGACAACTAGAGAAGCCATAAACACAAATAATTAGTAATGTTCAATTAGTTAAGTATAAATAAGAAAAATAGAACATAAGAAGTTAAACGAACCGAGAGTCACAGCAATGGGTTACCTTCTCGGGAACGACTGCAAAGTCGTTTTAAACTCAAATTTCAAACCGTAAAATGTGACGCCGCGGTCCTTAGGATCCTTATGAACATAGTGGAAAAGAGAAAATCACGAAAAAGAACTGTTAAGCCAGTCAAATAATTAGGTTAAGGAGCCGGAAGAAATATTAAATTATTTACAAACCGGGATGAACCGGCGAGGGGCAATTTGGTCAATTGACCCCAAGAGTTGACTCCTGACCTAACTATCAAATAAAATCAGAAAAAAGAAAATTTTGGAATCGAGAATTAAATTAAAGACCTAATATAAAAAAAATAATAAAAAAAAGAAGAGAATGGAAAAGTTAAAAGGTGATGACATCATGCATGACCTCATGCATGATGCCATAAAGAATATAATTAATTTATGTATTTATTTAGATTTTTAGTCTTCCTAAAGAGATAAAAGACAAAATAAAAGAAAACAAAAAAAAAAGTAAAAAGCCTCATCTTCCTCGCCATTTACGTTTCTCTCTCCCTCACCATTGTAAACCTCCATTAAAGCTTTGAAACTACCATTAAACCCCAAATCCTCCCATACTTGCTTCACAAAAACTTAATTTAATCACTTGAGAGGAAGATTGGTCATCAAAGAATTGAAGAAAATTGAGAATAGGTGAAAGTTCAAAGACACCTAACAAGGTAAGTAATGCAAACTTCAAGTTTTTAGTTTAATTAGTGTATGTATAACATCAAGAGCATAGAAATAAACTTAAAATGAAAAGAAAAATTGGTTGAGGGACTAAACTGATTTTCAACCAACTTGGTTATGAGGATGATTTGCATGAATTGAATGGTTTGAAAGGAGTATATAAACCTTAGTTAGTTGAATGACTATGATTAAGGCATGGAATCAAGTAAATGCAATAATTAGTGTGAATTAGGGTTTGGACATTAGGGTTTAGAGACCAAAAATGTGAAAAACTTGTAAATTGTGTCTTTGACCTAATGTGAAGTGAAAAATGGTCATTTGTGACCAAATGAGGTGTGTTAGAAGTGTTGGAATTAAAGCCAAATTCGGAGGGAATGTGGTCATGCTTTCCTTTGAGGGATTAAAAATGAAATTTTACAAGTCCAATTAGTGTGGGACCAATAGAGAATGAAAATAGGCACTAAATGACACAATTTTCATTTAGGAAGCATGCCCAAAAAATGACCAAAACCTAGTGAACCAATTGACCAAAGTTGGAAAATTGCAGGCTGCCCTGTACAAACTGACCAAATGAACAGTGTTTGTTCATTTTGTCATAACTTGAGCTAGGCAGGTCAAAATGACCTAAAATTTTACCAGTGGTTATATGGGATATAGACCTAAAACTTTCATGAAGAACACTAACCCAAATTATGCCATTAACCCAATCAAATCACTAAGCAAAGTTGAATCACTGAATCTGTAGGACTGCAGATTTATCATATGAATAGTAAAGTTTCAATAGCTATAACTCTCTCTAGAAAACTCCGATTTAGGTGATTCTTGAACTGATGGAAACCTAAGGCATATTAGAATATTTCATATGAAGAAAATTAGACCAAATTATGGACTTAACTTGATCAAATTGCTAAACGAAGTTGGAGCAATAAATCTGCAGAACTAAATTCTGCAGCATGAACAGTAACTGTATTTTGGCTATAACTTGAGCTCCAAAACTCCAATTGGAAGGATTCAAAAAAGAGAATAAACTTAAGACAATAGGGAACATTTTCTATGAAGGAAGTTTTATCAAATTCCAAAAGTAAAGTGACCAATAGAATAGTGCAACCTTAGACACCAAAACTGAAAATTTGCCAAATTACCTAAAAGACTTAGAATTTGAATAAACAACTAAAACCAATAAATTTAGTAACCAAAATGTGGTATATGGGTGAAGTTGGAATTCTCATATCTATTAAGCCTTAGAAAGTCAACAATTTGACTTGAATAGTGTAGTGAATAGTAACCCGAAACACAAAAATTTCAAGAACGTCGAGTTTAGCACGTTAGAGCTAGGTAAAAGTGAAACTAAATTTATTTTGGGTTTATGTTAAGTTCTAGTACTGAAACATTGTAAAATTGTGTGTTTTAGTTTAAAATAATACCGGGAAAGAACCCGAGGAACCTAGTCAAGGCTAAGAGACGACTCGCTTGAGGTTTGTGCACAACATCACTATGCTTTAAAATTCATTGATAAAGTGAATGAAATATGCATTTTACTTTTACTTTGATAAATTAAAGTTTATTATGACCTTAATTATGATGTTTTGATTTAAATTGTGAAAGTTATTGTGTACATTTGAAATGAAAATGTTTAACAAATTGTTAAGATAAGTTTTGAAATCACAGTGTCATGACCATATATTTGAACACCTCACTAGCAAGACTAGTGGGGGTAATTAGTTTCAAATTTTGATTTCTTCTCTGGAGAAGTGTTAAGGTGTGCCAGTAGAAGAGGATATGAATGGATATCCATATATTTGAGCTAGCTAGCCTTGTGATGTGATTTCTCTTTAGCCTCTGGCTATTGAGATGCTATTTGTTTCGAATGGCATGATCTAACTATGGGTTTTATGAAATGTGATTTGATACTTCAAAATGAAATTGTTTGGGATTAAAATCTCATGATGCATGATTTGTATTTAATTCTCATGTTCAGTTAAATTTTGAACAAATGTGATTTAAGTCCTGCATAAAGATTATTTTAGTATGTTGTGCATCACTGAGTCCTAGTACTCAGCAATAGCTTTTATTGCTGTCGCAGATATAGAGACTAGAGGAGCAGCAGACTGAGCTGCTGAGGTGTGAGTAGCTATTAGCTTGAAGTCATCGGGTATAATTTATATCCTAATTGTAAATATTTCTTTTGATGTATGTATTGCATATAAATGTATGGACATGTAAATGGGTCTTGAGCAGCTTGTACAAAATTTGTATGAAGTTTGTAATAAAGTTTAGTTTGTAATTTTTTTGATGTAAATTTTGTAAGGATGAATATAAATTGTTTTGTCTCTAATGAAATATGAGTGGAACTATTTTATTTAATTTGAATGACATGTATTGCTAGTATTTTGAGGATTATTGAATTTTGAACTTGAGAAATTGATTGAAATGATTGTGGAGTTGTTGAAATGGATTGAGTGTGATTGTGAAATTGAAGTAGTTGTTGAGAAAAATTTTTAGAAGTGCTTTTTACAGGTATTTGAAGAACTGGTTTCTCAAAATACAGACAGAACTCTGTCAAAATTTTTATAAAATTTACGGAAAAATAAAATGGGCCAAAAGTTTTAACTAGTTTTTAACTTCAATTAAATGTTTTAAATACCTATTAGAAAATGCTCACCACTTATCAAAAATAAGAAAATTGTTTTAAAATCCCTTGTAGGGTACTTAATGAGTTATCGGTAGGTGAAGTTCGGTAGTTCATTAGGTATTCTACGGGATCATGTTATGCCTTACAGAGGGGTAAGGTGTGACATTTAAAATCAACCTGGATCAAGGAACCAGAGGTTAATAGCAAGAAATTTAAATGCGAAAATTAAAATCAACTTGGATCAAGGAACCAGAGGTTGATAGCAAGAAATTTAAATGCTGAAAATTAAAATCAACTTGGATCAAGGAACCAGAGGTTGATAGCAAGAAATTTAAATGCTGAAAATTAAAATCAACTTGGATCAAGGAACCAGAGGTTGATGACAGGAAATTTAAATGCGAAAATTAAAATCAACTTGGATCAAGGAACTAGAGGTTGATGACAGGAATTTAAATGCGAAATTAAAATCAACTTTGATCAAGGAACCAGAGGTTGATAGCAAGAAATTTAAATGCGAAAATAAAATCAACTTTCATCAAGGAACCAGAGGTTGATGACAAGAAATTTAAAATCAACTTGGATCAAGGAACTAGAGGTTGATGACAGGAATTTAAAATTACAAAAATCAAAATGCTTACAAAGCAAGCCTAACCTGACACAAGAAACTCTTCTGCGACGAAGTGTACTTAAAAGGATCCCGAAGATAAACGATTAATGGAGGACGAGTTACAAGACTTAACCTACCACTTCCCATTTCTTACTCACTTCCCCGGATCACCTTCCTGTTCTTGACTTTCTTCTTATTTTGCATAAAGCGCCCTTGCGGGTTTTCACTTTCCCCTCTGCCCATCTGACTAGAAGCGCCCTTCCGGGTTTTTACCTCTTTTTTTTTTTTTTTTGCTATCGATCATTCCCTGCAAATCTCTTAGAAAAGTACATGAGGTCATCAATATCCAAATCCTAATCTTATGATAAAATTTTAACAGATTAATAGCACACAAAAGACAGCATTAGAGTGTGAGTATACGAGAAAGATAAATCTGAGTGTAAGCAAAACAATAAATTAAAATGTAAATGTGTGAAGAAGATAGATTAAAGTGAAAGGATGACTTTATTATGGCTTGAGAGAAAAAGGTACAGTTTCAAAGAAAAAGGTACAGTTTCAAAGAAAAAGGGGTACAAGAATGGATCTCACAGATTCCTTATAGTTGACTTCGAAGTCACTTAACTGCCATTATTTCAAGTACTCTATTCACGAACATTCATACCGTGGTGGTCTATTTTCTTTCCTGTTTCAGTATCCCCTTCCTTATTCTCCATTTTCTAGTTCTAAGGGTGCCCTTTCGGGTTTTCGCCCCCAAATTTTGTTTTCTTTTTTTTCTTCTTTCTTTTCTTTTTCAGGGTGCCTTTTTGGGTTTTTACCCTTCACTCATTTTACAAAAAGGGCCCTTCCGGGTTTTCGCCTTCTTTCACACATTTTGCTAAGAGCGCCCTTTCGGGTTTTCACCCCTATCCTTTTTTTTTTAAGCATAATACCTTTTGACAGTGTCAACATTCATGGATCTTGGAAATTCTTTGCCATCCATTTGGGTCAAGATCAAGGCCTCACCAGAAAATGCTTTTTTAACCACGTAAGGTCCTTCATAAGTTGGCGACCATTTACCCTGGGCATTATTTTGATTCGAGAGCATCTTTTTCAGGACCAGATCTCCTGGTTGGAATTCACGCGGGCGAACGCCTTTGTTAAATGCCCTAGCCATTCTCCTCTGGTATAGTTGCCCATGGCATGCTGCCGCTAGCCTTTTCTCATCCAGTAAATTCAATTGGTCTAACCTCGATTGGATCCATTCTGACTCATCAATTCCTGATTCTTTTAGAATCCTCAGGGAAGGAATTTCCACTTCGATAGGCGAAACAGCTTCCATTCCGTAAACCAACGAATATGGAGTTGTCCCAGTTGATGTCCTTACGGAGGTCCGGTATGCATGAAGGGCGTAAGGAAGCATATCATGCCAGTCTCTATAGGTGACTATCATTTTTCGGATGATTCTCTTAAGATTTTTGTTAGCGGCTTCCACCGCTCCATTCATCTGGGGACAGTATGGTGAAGAATTGAGATGTCGGATCTTGTATTAGTCACATAAACTTTGGACCTTCTGACCGTTCAAATTCTTGGCATTGTCAGTGATGATTTCGCTGGGGAGGCCATGTCGGCAGATGATATTATTTCGGAGGAATTTGAGGAATGTGTTCTGCGTGATGTGGGCATATGACGTCGCTTCGACCTATTTTGAAAAATAGTCAATAGCTACTAGGATAAACCTATGCCCATTGGATGCCTTAGGGTTAATGGGACCAATCACGTCGATTCCCCACATTGCAAAATGCCATGGCGAGACGAGGTTAAACAATTGGTGAGGCGAAACATTTATCGGATTCGCATAGATTTGGCATTTATGGCATTTCCGAAAGTACTCGATGCAATCTTTCTCCATAGTAGTCCAGAAATATCCTCGTCTCATGATTTGCTTGGCCATCATATGTCCATTAGCATGGGTTGCACAATTCCCCTCATGAGTCTCAGAAAGGATCCTCTTTGCTTCTTTCGCATCCACGCATCTCAACATTTCGCCATTGGAGATCTTTTTTTACAAAATTTCACCACTAGGGAAGTATCCCAAAGCTAGTCTCCTGATCATTCTCTTTTCGTTTCTGCTTGCCCCTGGAAAGTATTCCCTAGTTTTGACGTAGACCTGGATATCATGGTATTAGGGTTTGCCATCAATTTCTTTCTCGGCCATGAAATAGTAAGCTGGCTCACCCCTTGCTTTGATTTGTAATACCTGAGTCGTCTGCCCCTCTTCCATTTGAGCCATGACAGCCAGGGTGGCTAAGGCATCCGCGAATTGATTCTTCTCCAGACTGAGATGAGTGAAAGAAATTTCTTTAAATTTCTTGATCAATTCCAGTAGGTACTTCTGATATGGGATTAACTTTGGATCCTTGGTTTGCCATTCTCCCTTGACATAGATAAATGATCAAGGCCGAATCTCCATATACCTCTAACTTCCTGACTTTCATTTCGATAGCAGCCTGTAAACCTATCACACAGGCTTCGTATTCCGTGACATTGTTGGTGCAGTCAAACCTTAACTTGATAGTTATCGGGAAGTGTTTTCCATCAGGGGATACCAGCACCGCTCTAATCCCATTACCAGACAAATTGACAGCTCCGTCAAAATACATTTGTAACACCCCAAAATTTTAAATTTTATGAGCATTTTTGGTATTTTAATTTTATTTAAATTTTAGGAATTTTTTTGAGATTTTTCAGATTTTAAAAATCGGGTTCGATTTTTCGAAAATATAAACTTTGATGATTTTTAAAAATTAATTTAAAGACCACGTGGCAAAACTAAAAATATATTTAGAGTCTACGTATTTTTCTGAGTTTTCTGGAATTTTTTCGAAATTTTTGGACCTCGTTTTCGGTCCCGAGGCAGAGTAAAAATTTAAAATTTTGTATCTTGAATCGGACCGGCCGAATCGAACCGGACCGGATCGGACCGGTCGAATCGGACCGGCCTTTTTCTTTTTCTTCTTCCCTTCCCCGCGCGCGTCGACCTCTCTCCCTTCTCTCTCTCTTTTCTCTCTCCTCCTGCCCCTGCCGCCGGCCAGCCACCTCCCCCTGCCTCCCCACCTCGCCGTGACCCCGACCTCCCAGCCCGGCGGCCGCTAAACGACGAACGCGCGAACTCCCTCCCTCACGCGGCGTTTCGACTTCTCGGCCAAAATCCGGCCGTCCAAGCCTGTCGGACCGGTCTTGTGTCTAAAATCATCTACTCGACGAGAGCTTTCCATAGACACCAAGAACACCGAAATCCATTAAGCGGTTTGTCCGATTTTTGCTCGGGAAGATTTTAGCCCATTTCGACTTTTGGGCTAGATTTCTCAAAAACCGTGAATCCCACGAGAAAACCGAGGGTACCAGCACGCTCCACTCGTCGAGAGCTTTGCGGCGACATAAATTTTTAATTTTTCCAACACCGTTTTTCGGTGGGTCCCACGGAACTTCGCAGTGTTTTTCCGAGCATTAAATGAGCTTAGAAAATTCTGAAAAATTTATATACTAACCCCCGTGTTGTGGGCTTCGTGTAGGTATCCTCAATTCGCGGAAATTCGGACGATTGGCCACGCAAATTTTGGGTCAAACGGACCGTTCTGGAAAAAGTCTCCGAATTGGATCGAGGTTTTGGCTATCCCCCTATTGTCAGATGTCCCGAGCGCGTCCCCGAAGTCAGAATCGGCAAAGGTAAACCCGAACCTTACTTTTTCGAAATTTTACATATTGTGATGAATGATTGATTTGATGGGCCCAGGAGGGGCTGTGTGATATGATTGAGTTGTGGATATATGGATTGTGAGTATAGAAGTGTGTTTTAAGCCCTTTTACAGGTTGGGTAGGTCCTAAGTATAGGGGAGACTCTGCCGGATTTTCGGCACGACTTAGGACGTATTGGTCTTTTTCTTTATTTGTATTGAGTCAGATTTATTAAATGATTGTAATAAAATTGTCAGGTGAGCCGGGACAGCCTTGTTTCTCCGCCCAGCTGCCACAGTGACCGTTGTCCAGTCTGTGAGTAAAATATTAATTTTAATTGTAATTTCACTATTATTATATGTTCAAGCATGCCCATGCATCACTTATATGCATATATTTATGTAGTTAAACTCTAGGCACGATTTATGTTGCATTGATAACTGTTAAAGTGCTATGGATGTTGTTGTGGTAATTTGGAGCAGTGTGCGTGCGTTGGTATGCGTGTGATGTGGTGTGGACTATGGACAGGACGGGTAGTCACGGCTTGAGTTCTTCGCTGGGACCCCCGATTTGGTTTATTAAGCGAAAGTCCGGCTTGAGTTCTTCGCTGGCACCAGGTTGGATTTAAGAGAGCTCTATAGGAGATCAGCTCCCATATATTACGATTGATGCTACATGGTGCGTGAGTGCTCCAAATTACCTTTTTGATGTTATGATGTGAAAATGTTGTTGATGTTGCATTTCACTCTACAGGGTGCATTAGTTTTAGATAGTTATAGAGATTATGGTTAAAATTGATATTTTACTCTCTGATTCGAACGCTCACTCCTGTTCAAAAATTTTTCCAGGCCACAGGAGGATATTTTTGAGGTTAACCTGCTTTCTCCCTCGCAGGTCGATTACTAATATTTGTATAAACTTGTTAAATCTTAGAATTTCCGCATGTGTTAGAAATGTTTATTTGATTTGGGTCTGTAACCTAAATTATTATTTTGGACCTGTAAACTTAATATTATATGCATGTTTGATGGATTGGATAAGGGAGCTGAGCTCCCATTTATTTTTATGCTGATGAGTGTGTGGAGGGTGAGCTGAGCTCCCCAATTGAGTATTTATTATGTTTACAGGTCGAGTGAGTCGAAAACTCCCCGTTGGAAAGTCCATTTTATGGCCGGACTCTGTCCGTTTGTTTTCTTGAAATTGGGCCCAAATGGGCCTTAGAGTTGGGTTAATGAACAGTTAGGCTTACTACGGGCCTCGGGGGCTTTAGGCTGGCCCAGGTCCTAGTGCCGGTCCGGCCCATGGGTTGGGTCGTGACAACATTTCCCATACATCAGTTGGTTCTTTTTCCTCGCCGTTGACCTCATTGACATGCTCATCAGGGAATTCAAAATCCAAGGCTTCATAATCTTGGATAGGGTTTTTTGCTAGGAGATCAGTGATTACACTACCTTTTATTGCTTTCCGGGTCATATAGACAATGTCATATTGAGAGAGTATGACCTGCCATTTGGCTATCCTCCCTGGCACAAATGGGCTTTCGAATACATACTTAATAGGATTCATCCTGGAGATGAGCCATGTCTTATGATTCAACATGTAGTGTTTAAGCCGATTCGATGTCTAGGCCAATGAGCAACAAGTTTTTTCTAGGAAAAAGTACCTTGACTCGCAATCATTGAATTTCTTGCTCAGGTAATAAATGGCCTTCTCCTTTCGTTCTGTATCATCATGCTGCCCCAAAACACATTCCATTGAATTTTGTTGGATTGCCATGTATAGAATCAACGGCCTTCCCGCTACCAAGGGGACCAATATTGGCAGGTTTGACAGGTACTGCTTAATTTTCTTAAAAGCCTCTTGACAAACTGAATCCCATTGAGAGGTGTTGTTCTTTCTGAGTAGTCTAAAGATGGGCTCAGCTTTAGCAGTGAGGTTGGAGATAAATATTGAAATGTAGTTCAGCTTCCCCAGGAAACTGCGCACCTCCCTTTCTGTTTTTGGGGATGGCATTTCTTGAATGGCTCGAACTTTGTCTGGATCTACTTCTATTCCCTTCTCACTCACTATGAATCCCAACAGCTTTCTAGATTTAGCTCCAAACACACATTTGGCTGGGTTCAACTTCAACTGATACTTTCTGAGCCTTTCAAATACTTTCCTCAGCACCTGTACATGGCTTTCTCCCTCCCTGGATTTGATGATCATGTTATCCACGTATACCTCCACTTCTTTGTGCATCATATCATGGAATAACATGACCATAGCGCGTTGGTAGGTAGCCCTAGCATTCTTTAACCCAAATGGCATGACCCGATAACAGAATACCCCCCACTGAGTGATGAAAGCGGTTTTCTCTTTGTCTTCTTCATCCATGGGGATTTGGTTGTATCCCGATGCCCCATTAATACATGAACATCTACCCAATCCTGCAGCATTGTCTACTAACACGTCTATGTGTGGGAGAGGGAAATCAACCTTCAAGCTTGCTTTTTTGATATCCCTGTAATCAACACAAACCCTGACTCTCCCATCCTTCTTCATTACCGGGATAACATTGGCTATCCACTGAGGGTACTTGACCACTTCCAAAAATCCGGCATCATACTACTTTTTGACTTCATCCTTAACCTTGAGCAAGGTGTCGGGATTCATTCTTCTTAACTTCTGCTTTACCGAAATTGTCCCGGGAACTAGGGGGATTTTGTGTGTCACTATGTGAGGGTCTAAGCCGGTCATATCATCATAGCTCCATGAAAATACATCCAAGAATTCTTTGAGCAAACCGACCATATCTTCTAATTCTCCACTCTCCACAACCTTAAGTTCCCTCTTTATTTCTTCTGTGCCTAGATTTATGGTGTGTGTTTTCTCCCCACAAGGCACTAGGGAAGGTTCATTTCTTTCACCCCCTTCTTCTGCAAGTTCTTCTTTAGAATCACTTGACGTAATGACAGTTATGGGAATTTCAAAATTAATAAGAGGAATTTCTGAGTCTATTGAATTATTAGGTGTTAATTGATGAATGGTCCTGAAGAAACGAAAGTGGAATATATTATAAGAATGGATTTCAAAGAAAAGATAATTGGATGCAAAATGCGCTATTAATTCATTAATATTTGTATCATAAGAAAATGGTCCATTTATAGTATTACACTTGTCACCATGGGCGGAATGATCAAGTGAAGATAACAAAATGTATTTTACTCGAGATTAAGCACAGGAAGGTCCTCTGCTTCCCAGTTGTCCTGTTCTTGCCCCTCATCAATTGGCGAGATTAGGGCTTTATATAGGGAGTCTAGTTGTATGACATCAACAGATGGTTCTTCGGGTGATTCTTCACCCTTCTCGGGATTCTCAAGGATTGGTTTGGTGAAGACATCTGTGATTTTCGGGACAACCTTCATTTTCCCAACTTTCTGGTCAAATCTCTTATCCTGAAGGAGGTTCCTCTTCCAAAATCGCCCATCCATAAGGGCATCTTCCTCAAATCCTAGGCCGAAATGGCCAACCTTCTGGATGGCCGATATGAGTTCAACAATCTCCTGTAATGTGGCCCCTAGCCCCTTGCCTATCTCATATCCGCTCTTAAGCATCACCTTCGCAACCATAGCTGTGGCCCCTTCATCCCTCAGGATAGTTTCTTGCAACTCTAAAGCCTGGAAAGAACTTTCCAAGGACTTTTCAGCTGCTTCCACAAAAGGAAGTGATTGCGACTTGGTGACCAGCATGGCTTCCTCCCCCTTCACAGTGATGATTATGCCATCCATGATGTATTTAATTTTCTGATGCAAGGTCAAAGGTACAGCATTTGCTGAATGGATCCAAGGCCTCCCTAGCAGCATGGTGTATGTAGGTTCAATGTCCATCACTTGGAATGTGACGTTGAAAGTGCATGCCCCGATTTGAAACGGCAAGTCAATGTCTCCCAGTACTTCCCTCCTTGTGCCGTCAAAGGCTCTTACCACCATGGCACTTTGACGTATGTTTGATCGGTCGACAGGTAGCGTTGCCAAGGTGGCATTGGGCAAGACGTTAAGCGCAGATCCATTGTCAATGAGAACCTTAGCAACTATGCAGCCTTTGCATTTTACTATCACATGTAAAGCCTTGGTGTGCTTTAAGGTAGCCGAGTCTATTGCCTCGGTGTGATATCGGGGTTTACAAAGGCCTGATCCAGAATTTTCTGTAAGGCTTGGCGATGCACTTCCGAGCTTAAGATCAATGAGAATAATGAAATCTGGGCCGGCGTCTTCCTCAATTGCTCAACAACGTCATATTCACTCTGCTTTATTATTTGAAGCAATAATTCCTCTTCCCCACTTGATCCAGCAGGTTCCCCTTTCTCAACTTTCTCGACCTCCTCTTCCGTGCTCTCTTGTGGCTCTCCCATTTTTACTTTCCCTCTTTTCTTTTCTTTTCCTTCTCATCATGCCCATAGCATCTCCCACTCTGTGTTATAAATTCTACCTCTTGCTCGAGTGGGGAGGAGTTGCTGGTAGTGACAGGTTCGGGTTTTGATTGGGGAATAGCATTGCCGGAGGGTCCAATATAAGTCATTCTAAAGTGCTCGTGCGGGGCAAAGCATGGTTTAGGAGGTGTCAAGGGTGGAGTATAGGTAAGGTTAGGAGCTGATGTACTGCTAGATACTTCTTGAGTGAAGACTTGGAAATTGTAGTTCTAGGGCACAGCATGAGTGTTTGTGACAGGGAGCTGAGGCGGGGTTCGGATGACTGTTATTGGTGGTGGTGGTATTGGTGGATTGGTGGCAGAGAAGGTTAATCTGGGATTGGAGGTGGAGGCATTCTGACTGAATCTAGCTGTATTTATTTCACCTTCCACTTTCGACCTCATTTGGCATCTCAAAATTTTAAGGGACAACAAGTTCTGGACCTCTTGCCGGAATCCCTTACAGTCATGCAGCTCATGATCAGCTGCTCCTCCATGGTAAGGAGATCCCGTACCCTTTTCTGATCTTGATGCCTGAGGGAAAAGGTAGCCTTCCCTCACTGCCATAACAATAATTTCCTCAAAGTGAGGAACTAGTCGATCCATCTCCGCGGTTGACTTTTCATCCCCGGATTCTATCATGTTCACACCACTGCTTATACCATGATTGGGCAGAGGGTTTGAAGTGACGTTGGGGAGAGAGCCATTCCCTTCAATCTTCAACCACCCATTTCTGATCAGTCCCTGCACTCTTCCCCGAAGGGCCCCGCAGTTGTCAGTTGAGTGCCCGAGTGCCCCTCCATGATACTCACATCGGGCACTAGCATCATACCACCTGGGGTATGGTGGCTGAATTGGATCAAGGGGGATTGGCACTATCTGATTTATACCAACGAGGTATCGGTATATTTCACTAAGTGGGAGGGGAAGAGGTGGATCAGGGTTTCTCTATGGTCTAGGATTATTTTGGGGTGGTCTTGATTGAATAGGTTGAGGAGGTGGTCGGGGTTGGTAAGCTGTTTGTGGTGGATACTGTGGGCGTGGATGAGGATAATTTGGAAAAGGAGGTAGAATGTTTGCAATTGTCGGGCCATGAGAAGGAGGATATGGCCGAAAATTATTCTGAGGGAATGGAGATTGGTTTTGTCGGGTGATGGAGTGCACATCACCTTCTTTCTTTTTGCCAAAACTGGTAGTTTTCTTTGCAAGATTCTCAATCAACTCCTGCAATTGTCCTAACCTGAGGTTAGCTTCAATCCTCTCGCCAGCTTAAATGATGTCCGAGAAGCTGTTAGAGGTGTTTCCAATCATGAGGTTGAAATACGGAGCCTTTAATGTCTCAATGAACAAAGAGCAGAGTTCATTGTCAGTAACCGAAGGATACACCTCTACTGCTTTCTCTCTCCACCTGTGGGCATATTCTTTGAAGCCTTCCCTTTCTCTCTGCACTAGATTTTGGAGGTCTCTCCTCATAGGGGCGACGTCATAGTTGAATTTATACTGTTTCAAAAAGGAGTTGGCCAAATCTTTCCAGGAGCGCAGCTTGTTCCTGTCTAACTGAATGCACCATCTTAGGGCTGCCCCAGAGAGACTCTCATGGAAGAAGTGGACTAGGAGTCTATCATCATCTGTCAAGGCGGACATCTTGGCAATGTAAGTAGCCAGATGAATGCGAGGGTATGAGTTCCTGGTGTATTTGTCGAAGTCCGGGACCTTGAACTTGGGTGGTACTACCACGTCTGGTACTAGTCTCAGCGATGATACATCTACTGAACTGTACATATTTAGTCTCTCTATTGCTCTTAATCTCTCTTCTAGAGCAGATAACTTCTCATTCTCTCTCATTTTACTTTCTCCTCCTACTGCATGAGCTATTCCCCCAGTTGAGAAATGAGGGGCAGGATGAACCGAAGGGATCGAGATTGAGGGGTGTGGCTCGGCATTTGGGATAGCTAGGTAGTAGGAGAAGGGTAGGTCATTATTCAAGGGAGTCGGATTGACAGTGATTGTAGGCGGTTGAAAAGTAAAAGAGGTTGAAGCTTGGTGAGAATTAACCATCATAAGAGGTGGAGGAGGTAGTGGCAAGTTTGGCTCTGATGCAGGCTTATTTTGGGACATCTCCCTCATCAGTTTCATGAGCTCTGAGACTTGGTCTCTTAATTTGGAAACTTGTTCCTGTAGGTTCTGAACTTGTTCCTAGTCTTCCATTAGCTTATTCGTTCGTGATCTTGTTAAGTACACTCGTCTTGGTTGAACTGCTTGTTTGGTCAGGCTTGCTTTGCTCGAAGCAATGTTGATTTCCTGTATGAGAGAAAAAAAAGGTTTTTTAATGAATTTTGAAATTTGCTGAAATCTAAAGGTCCTGATTTGGACAAAGGATACGGTGGCATCTGAAAGCCAGGAATGGGATCTGCAGAAGAATACTTGTCCATATGGCGCATTCAACTTTTCGCATAACCCTAGCGAGGGTAGTTCCTACGGGAGTCATACTATTCATTCACAATTTTGCTAAACCATGACCCAAAGCTATTTTATTAATCAAATAGCTCATACATAGCACTCTTTACATTGGCCTAGGCTCAGGGAGACTCTTTATAATGTAATGACATCGTTTGAGATATTCATAAAGTCTTTCTTCTTGTCTAGCGGGGTCGAACATCTTTAGGGCATATTCGAATTCTGGTAAGAGCTCTTGTTTCCCTCGTGCTATCATTCTCTCCAGCTGGTCAACATTTTCTCTTAGCTCTTGATAGAGAGTAGCTTGTCTTTCTTTTTCCTTTCTTTCTTTAGCACACTCTTTCAGAATATCATTGATAAGCTGTGCTTGCTCCTTCAGTTAGAGCTTCTTCGTTTTACCCTCTTGTTTATACTCTTCCATGAGTATCTCTTGGTACTTCATTTTCTCTTGCAATTCATCATTCTGAACTCCTGCTTCCTTTATTGCATTTTGGAGAAAGATCTTTTCCTTTTCTTGTTCCTCAAACTCTGCTTTTTCGGTCATTGCCTCTCTCTTAAGTCTTTTTACCTCTCTTTTGAGGACCTGCTGTTGATCCTTCAATTGCCTTATTCGTTCTTGTAATTGTTGGTTCTCGGTATTCGCCTTTTGTAGAGAATCAACCAAACGAGCATTAGCTTCTTCTGAAAAGATGTTCTGATGGGGAATGTTACCTTCGAGTTTCGTTGGCTCGGCAGCTGGGTGTCCTTGATCCCTGCTGGCCCTCCATTTGAGATAATCTTCCGTGGCACCCGGACCTTTAGGCGATCTCCCCATCATAGTGACGCTCTCCCAGGATTTGTGGGCCACTTTTAATTCCTCCTCACTTCCGAGCTCATGATAGAAGTGACCTTAATGGTATTCTTCAACACTGAATATGGACTGGGTTGAGTCGAACTGCCTCATTACCAATGCTGGGACCTAACTCGTATATCCGGTTACTCCAATTAAAGATACTGAACAATTACTCTCCGTGCTGAACAAAATAGGTAGACCTAGCGCCCACAATTTCCTCCAGCAGTAGTTGTGACTATTAAAGCTTAGAATCCGCTCTTGCCATTGTAGTTCATCCTTTGGGCTAATTACTAATCCGGTCATTTTTTCAATAAGAGGCTGGTCTGGGTACCAAGTTAACCCCTTTGTCTCTATAGGGCACATGTGACTGATGATCCAGAGGTGCAACAATTGAGAACAGCACTTAATGGATCCCCGGCCTTGTTGTCTATAGTAAGTAAGAGTCAACAGAGTCTCTGCAAGGATTGCTGGTATCGGCTTGACCTTCTGCTTTTTTACTGCCCAGAAGATCTCCGTGACACCGCAGGTTATAATTCTCGAAGGCCCAGGGAATAAGATCAGGCCATAAATCCCCAAAGCTAGTGCTAATGAAGCTTGCCCCCATTATTCATCTCGGATGTATAGGTCCAACTGCTTCTTAAGGTAGGTCCAATACCACCCGTGTGTGTTCCCTTTGATAGTTTCTCTCGCCTTTGCTTCCTCTGGGGGAATTCCCAACATATGCGCGAACCATTTCCAAGTCTGCCTATGCTCGAGGTGTAGGTAGACTCGATTCTGTGCCACGTAAGGAATTTCCAACAGCGCCTGATATTCTTCCATAGTGGGGGTCGTATCGATGTCGTTGAAGGAAAACACTCCATACTTAGGGTTCCAAACTGACAGCATGGCTTTTAGCGCTGGAATTTGAACTTTGACCTATATCAAGGTCGCGATCCTTCCGTATTTTTCCTCGAACTTTGCCTTAATGTGATCGGGAAGCGACCTCTAACTACTAAATAGACTCTCGAGACCGGTCATCCTGACCTCAACTTTGCTTAGGTCTAATGAAGGTAACAAGCTAGTATCTGCCCTAGTGACATCACTTTGTGGGGGCATTGAACTATGAGGCGGTCCAAACCACGGTTTAGCATTCTATTCTGGTCTAGGAACTTCTTCTACTGACTGACTCAAGCATGCCATGTTAAAATTGATGTTTATTCTTTTGCAGACCCTAATTCAGTGATGCCTATGGAGAAAACTTGTAAGCAGGATAAATTCAGGTAATTTTGAATTATACTGTTGGCGAGGTGATACCTACACATTTATCAACATAGGAAAATGTGTAGATCCTCCTAACGGTATGATTCAATATTACCCTCAAAAATAAAAACATAAGAAAACACAAATAAAGTAGGGTGAGAGCAAGTATGTCCCTTTTGTCCTGAAATAGGGAAAATCCTAGCACTGGGTCAGTGCTATCTAATCGAATAGTTCTATCTTATGAGGTAGCTTGCTATGGCTTCCAGCTATTGTGATAGTTTTAGCTCAAGGTCTAATTTTCTAAAAGCCACAGGTTCCTAAATTGCCCATACTATAAACAGTAGAGCCCCATTCCATTACCATGATACTAACGGGAGAGTTCCACGAGTATCACAGTAAATAGAACAAGTTTCAATTTGAGCAGAAGCCTTCACGGATACTAACGGGGTAAAACCCACGGGTACCACTACATGACTCCCTCCTATTTCCTAAAAGGGTAAGAAAGCCAGGGTATAGGGCTAAAGTGTGTGAGGATATTGTGTGAGTGTTCAGTGTGTGAAGGGACACCTTTACCTCTTCCCAGTACGGGGGAGTTTTTTTCTTTTTTTTAGATGAAGAGTGCTTTGTGAAATAAGACAATCAAGATAAGCAAAATGGTTAGCAAGAATAACAATAATCAATATATTGAGATTTTTGAATTTTGTAAATTAAGCCCACTTAACTACGGTTTTAGTTTATATGAGCATAAATTAAATCTACTTTTAGACCTCTAAACCGGGGTTAAGGTGCAAAATCCCCAGTGGAGTCACCAAGCTGTCGCAAGGTGTTTTGCGGTCGCCTAGACGAAAGCTCTTCACCGAAGTGGGAAAGAGTGAGGAGTCGCCACTTTAATTTTGAGGGAAATTAAAGAAAACCATTTGTGAAATTAAATTAAAAGAAACCACTTCGAAAACAGAGATTCTAGGTTCGGAGTCCATATACGGGCGGGGAAAGTGTTAGGCACTCCGCCTCGTCCCTCAATGAAGGTAAACAGATTTAATATTATGCTCTTTTATAAATTAAAAGGGTAATTAGGGGGGTTAGGATAGTGATAATGTTAATCCTTTGTGCAAAATAAAGGAATATTTGATATTTCACTTATTTTTGGATTATCCCTAGAACACAAATTCATGAGATGACCCTTTAGTGATTAGGTGTCGAGTAAAATTATTTAATGTATTGGAGCTGCTTTGTTTTAATTTTGGATTTTGTTAAGAGAACTCGGATAAGAAGTTTTCCACCGATCTCTAGGTATGTTTTTAGAGTTTTAAGCGGAAGATTTCGGATAAGAACACTCCTCCGATCTCCTTGTTTTAATTTAGACGAGAATTAGGTAAGAACTATCCCCCAATCTCTTAGGGTGTTTGGCTTAAAGTTTGATGAAGGATCTCGAATAAAAACTCCCCTCTGATCTCCGCCTTTTTATTTGAATGAGGATCAGGTAAGAACTCTCCCCCGAACTCTTAAAATATGTGGTTTTAAGGTTTTTAATGAAGGATCTCAGATAAGAACTCTCCTCCGATCTCCGTGTTTTTGTTTGAATGAGGATCGGGTAAGAACTCTCCTCCAACCTCTTAAAATATGTGGTTTAAGGTTTCTAATGAAGGATCTCGAATAAGAACTCTCCTCCGATCTCCGCGTTTTGTTTGAATGAGGATTGGGTAAGAACTCTCCCCTGACCTCTTAAAATATGTGGTTTAAGGTTTCTAATAAAGGATCTCGGATAAGAACACTCCTCTGATCTCTGGGTTTTGTTTGAATTAGGATCAGGTAAGAACTCTCCCCCGACTTCTTAAAATATATGGTTTAAAGATCTCGGATAAGAACTCTCCTCCGATCTCCGTTTTTTATTTGATTGAGGATCAGGTAAGAATTCTCCCCTGACCTCTTAAAGTATTTGGTTTAAGACTGAGTCTTTCACCGATCTTTTATATGACAACCTTGTCTGAACTTTTTGGTTGGCTACATCCGATCTCTCTCGGTTACTAATCTGAGGTCCAACCTTATTTCGGTTCCCACTCTATTATGCTATTTCTTAGACTTGCCTAATAGCCCGACCTCCTGACTTTTCTCCCGATTCCCTATTCATTCCTTGATTATTTTACTTATTTCAAAAGACACTATCACGTTAGGATATTGTCACCAACACTTTGCTAAATTGCCTAGAAGCTACTTGTAACCGAAACACCTATATTCGAAGGAAATAAAAACTAAGAACAAATAAATAACCTAAATTGGAGAATAGAAAAAGTAAACTCAAGAGAGTAATTTCTGGCCTAAAGGATCCACATGGAGATTTTTAGTATGACTGAACTTAGTGAGAATTTTGAGAATACAAACAGATAACGTAAAACGAGCGTTGAAGGTGACAGTCTAGATACTTACCTGTATGAGGTCAAGGTTATCAAACTGACTTTGGAGATCACAAGTATTATTACGTTGGAGGCTGATGGTTCCGGGACCAATGCTTACTTTGAGATTGCGAGAACCAGGCTGAAATGTAGTTAAGTCAATGAGGTCAAGCTGAGAGAAGAATATGTAAGTGATAAGGTGATGAAGACAAGGCTGAACAGAAATGGTATAGCAGAGTGATGAACAAACTGAAAATGAAGGATTTCAGGGTTCGAAAACTCTCTATCAATGGAGATACTCGAGAAAACTAGTTTCTGAAGTTTCTCAATTTTTATACAAGCTTAAAATGGCAAAGCAGCAAGACTGAATTAAATTTCAGAGCATTTCCATTATAATCACCACCTTTTTTTTTCGTCCCTCCCCTCTACAGTATTGCATGCAGGTATTTATAGGAAACGGGTGCTGCTAATGAAGGGTCAAGATCTCCATTTGGGGAGACGGAAGGTTTGGATTTAAAAGGACATAATCCGATGTTTGAGAATTAAAGAGAATCAAAATGAATGGCTGGGATCCCATCCAGAATATCCGTCCTTTTCCTTCCTAATCCTATGGCTCAGGGTCTTGCCTTACAAGATGGATCCGAGGGCTGAGAATAAAAGGCGCCAGACCTGTCGCCTATTTTTGATCCAAGGGTTCCGAGTCCGTCCTTGCAAGTATGATCAACGGTGGGGATTATGATGTACAGAACTTTCGTAACTGTTTTGGCATCTATCAGCAATGTGGGTGATTTTGCAAATGAGGCCTGCGGTGAAGATTTGATCACGCCTGCAACGCTTTAACTACCTCGGCTCTGATTATGTAGAGAGTTATTGGAAGTCATCTCATCCTCTCCTTGCTTTCCGATCTCCTATCCCTTCCGATCTCTCTATTATAACCCTTTTCCGATCTCTCATATCGGGCCCCTCTCCCGATCTCTCCCATTCCAGAACCTTCCCCTCCATCCGAGCTGCCTTGGTCATAGCATTTAATCCTTCGGTTACCGATGCATCCGCTTTGGTTTCCGTAAGTAATAAATGCTCAGGCCCCCTATATATACACCTCTGTGGGGAATCTCTTCCACATTACATTTCTCCTTTTTCCATTTCTCACTTCTCCTGTTCTAGTTTCTCCGGCAATGTTCCGGCCATGGCGACCGCTTTTGATCATTTTTCGACTGTTCTCTTTGCTCCCTGACTGAAAATTTATGATTTCGGTAATCGGAGAATCATGAGAACCACATCTGATGACAGTGAGAGAACCAGACTAATTTACCGATCAAGATAAAAAATGTCGATCGTACCGATCTCGAATCAGTCTACCGATATAATCGGTGAACTGATATTAGGCGAGAGGACTAGTAATTTCCCTTTTAATATCAGTGACTGCCTCTTGAAGTTCATTTGGCTCCTCACCACATCGAGCGTCCCGACTGCAGCTCGGTTCTGGTCGATGACATCGACGATGACTCCACCTACCATCATGAAAGTCATAGTCACTCCATCTGAGCTGCACATCTATTCGGTGCTAATGGCTGGCTTTCTGATCAAATACATCTTTTGATTCAGCCACAAGACTAGGCTTTGACATAGGCCCTTACTAGGTAGGATGTAGTGCCGATCTTTAGAGATCGCCCAAATGATGTAATCTGACCTTTAAAGGTTCTTAATGATGTAATCCGATCTCTTGAGATCGCCCAAATGATGTAATCTGACCTTTTGGAAATGAAATGAAGTTTTATTTGACAGTTATCATTTAATTATTGCCTTGATTAATTTCTGCTCTCTGATGTGCATGTCCGATCTAGTTCCTAACTAAATCAACCTTAGCTGATCTGTAACTCTGAACATCCGCCTTAATCAGATGATCTTAGCCAGCCGATCTCCTTTTATTTTATTTATGGTGTTTCTGGAATCTTCCTGCGACGTGTCAGGAAAGCGGACAGATTCCGCTAACCGATGTGCCGCTTGGGACACTGTGAGCATTGAATGCTCAGATGGGTATAAATAGGGGAAGGGTCAGTCAGTTGCTTTCTTATGTCATTTTCAGCACTTTGCGAGCGATTCCGAAATTCTTTCATTTTTTTAAGTTTTTCTGACACCGATCACATTCCGGTAAGGGTTTTGATCTTTCCTTGGTTAAACTTCTTTGGTTTCTTTGAAAATGAGTGGTGCCAAGGGTCAGAGAGCTGTGAGTCCATCTTCTGTCCACATTTTGTGGACCTCAAAAGAGGGTGACATGATTAGATCGGGTGGTCAAGCCAGCAGAGCCCTTGTCCCGATAACTAGTTCGTGTGCCAGACCGAGGTGAGGGGCATCTTTGAGAAGAGACAACTTGCCAATTGATGAGTTGCCTTCAGTCTTGAGGGACACCGATCTCCAATCTATAAGCCAGGAGTACGATCTGTGGATCGACTCCTTCGAACTGATCAAATGCCATGGCGATCATCGGGCTGACCATTTCTTTGATGAGGGCGATCTCATCATGGTGTATGAAGAGCAACTGAAGGCTAGGCTCTGCTTTCCCTTGGACGAATTTTACAAAGCTGTCCTAAAATTCCACCATGTATCGGTAGCCCAAGTGCATTCGAACTCTTAGCGGACTCTAATAGCCTTCCGAGGCCTCTGCTGAGCTAAAGGACTGGAACCCACAGCCAAAGTCTTTGCGGAGCTGCATAGGCTCTCCCGAAGGAAGGACGATGAGTTCTGGTTCTTCCAAGCTAAGCCCCATTGCTCTCTCTTTACCGATCTTCCTTCTTCATTAAAGAATTGGAAGAATTGGTTCTTTATTTTGAGGAGCAAGATTCAGAACGGCTTTGAGGTGATCCCTCGGAATTGGCATCACTTGGTCGCTCTGATCCCAAAAAGGATCACATTAAATAAGGACGAAGATGCCGTGGTGAAAGAGTTAAAGTCTCAAGCGTCCACTCAAAAATTCTCTTGCTTAGATGCAGTGATGGCCGAACTGTAGCATTGGATGATGCGGCTAGTCATTGGCGAAGAATACCAGCTTCAGCTCTTTGACCTCGACCCTGATACTATCCATATCTCTGGTTTTTGAACCTTAGCAAACTCACTGACTTTCTTTTTCGTGCAGGTATGGCTAGCGGTTATGCTTCCAGGGAGAGCCGCAAACGAAAGAGGGAGGTTTCTAGAAAAGTAAGGGCGATGAAGGGGGTCGCCACTGTCAATGCTCAGACCCGTCATCATGAATCAATAGAGGTACCGAGCTCTCCCCCCCCGACCTCAGGAGCAACCAATCCCTGAGGTGGAAATCCTTCCCCCGGCTCCTCAACAAGTCGAGCTTCCACCTCCACCCTCCTCCTCCGACCTCTTCCCATGTAGAAGGGGAGTCTTTCGGTCCCATGATCAGGGTACTTTCCCGGGGCGCGCAACTTCTGATCCAGTCATTGGAAAGGAACCACTCTACTAGGGGGAACCCCAACCTGGCCAAAGTCATGGGGGCTTCCAAAAAGATCAGAACTGGTTGGCAGAGGAGAGCTTTGATGATATCTTAGCTCAGACAATGAGCTTAGGTTTAGAGGTCAACACAAACCAGCATATTCTTAGAGAGAAAGCCCACGGCTTAAAGAAAGAGATTCTTAAGGCGGTCCAAGATGCCTCTACCACACAAGCTCGGCTCTCCTCTACTAACGAGTATATCGCTAGAATGGAGGATCAGATAAAGCGTTATGAGGAAAGGATCATTGAAATGGAACGGGAACTTGAAGACTCTCGGGCTAGTTAGTCCGCCGATCTCGCTCGCTATGCTGAAGACCTTCGGGCGAAGGAGGAAGAGCTCCGAGCCAAGGATGAAGAGCTTCAAGCTAAGGAAGAAGAGAGCACAACGAAGGAGGCCGGGGCTTATGTGAATGCTCATAACGACCTTATGGCCGAGCTGAAGAAATGTTATCCTGAAGAGGATTTTTCCTGAATGAACGAGCTCACCCCAGAGGCTGAGGACGAGAGCGACGAGGAGCCCAAGGGAGATAGAGAGGGTGAGTGAAATGTTGATGTAGAACAGGCTGGGGGTGATCCTCCAGCTAAATGATTTGTACTTTTTATTTTGAAATAAAATGGAATCTTTTTTGCTCAATTTCTTGATGAGATAGAAAAACATCCAAATTGTACGAGTGCTTGATTGTTTGAACATGCTAGAACATCAAACTTAAAAGCGATTATTAATCCAAGTATGAGAGATCGGAGAAACATTGTAAGCTTAAGTTGGCCTAAGGTGGAACCAAACACCGAGTAGAACTTTAGATTATCAGAATTGGAAACTTGATTTAACTTCCTAAGCTCGGAAACACCATTAAGTTGGACTGCAACCTTAACTTTATTAAACGATTTTCCACAATATTTATAAAGGAGAGATCGGAAATAAGACTAAATGACACGGAGACCTGATATTGGTGTGATCTCCTTTGTTGAGAAATCGCAAAGCATTTGACTAGATGCGGGATCGGTTTATTTCCTAATCAAGTTACTTGTAACCGAAGAATGTCAGTTGGGGGTCGATTTTCAAAGTTCATTGACTTGGGTGATCGGCCAAAATATGGTGTCGACAAATTATATTATAAATTTATCATAATCAACTAAAAATAAGACTTTAAAGAGTCAAACACACTCTAATTTATACTGAAAATTCGACAGAGTTTTTCCTGTATTTAGGACCTACCTAACCTGCAAAGTGATTCAAATAATACTTTTAAAATCACACATCTCAAATCCACATCTCAACAACATCATATGGCCCCTCCTGGGCCCGCTAAATCAGGCAAACTCAAGCAAATCAGAAAATTCAGCTCTAAGTTTTAAAACTAATATTTTTCAAAAACCAACTAAACTAGCTCTAAAAATTCTAAAATTTTGCACCGCGGTCCTTAACAGTGCTATAAAGCTATTGCAAAAGGAAATATAATTTTCAAACTATCCATGAATATTTTTTGAATTTTTATTTAAAACCCAGCACTAGGTAAATAAGGAAATTTTGAGTTCGAGTTTACCTATGCCGATTCTGAAACTTGAAACGCATCTGGGGTGTCTGAAAATGGTGGTGGGGATTATAATTTTGACCCATATTTGAAGCAACTCTGGCAGCTCATTTGTCTGGCTCGAAAATGCAGATCTGATTATCGATGAAATTTCCTTGAAATGAAGGTACCTATGCGAAGTCCATAACACTAGGAATTAGAATATAATTTTTATGAAATTAAATAAGTTCATTTAAGGCTCAGAAAAATACTGCAAAGTCCATGAGACCCACCAATTTTTTTTTGCCAAAAAATTTTGTAATTTATATTGCCACGAAGCTCTTATTGAGTGGAGCATGCCGGTACTCTCGGAATCTCTATGGGGTTTCCGGTTTGGGATAAATTTAGCCCAAAAGTCGAAATAAGCTAAAACTTTTCTAGCTTAAATCGAACAAACCGCTTGATGAAAATGGGCATTCTAGGTTTCTTTGGAAAGCTCTCAGAGAGTAGAACAAAATAGACACAACACCCGGCCCTATTGGTGGCCGAATCGATCAGATTTCGATCGAAAAGTTGAAAAGTTGCACTATGCATAGGAGGGAGTTTCAATGCATTTTTTGGGGTCCTGGGATGGCGACCGGCAATGGAGAGGCACCCTGGTGGTGTGCCACTGAGCTAGGGAGGGAGGGGTGGCGGTGGTCGATGGTGAGGAGAAGAGAGGAGAGAGAAAATGAAGAGAAAGGTGGAGGAGGTGCTGCACATGGGAGAGGAGGGAGGAGAAAAAGGAAAGACCGATCTAATTCGACCAGTCTGATCCAGTCTAATTCAATTCAACCGGTTGAATTCAAGGCATTCAAAATTTGATTTTTACTCTACCCTAAGATCTAAAACAAGGCTAAAAAATTTCAAAAAATTACAGAAAATCAAAAAAATTTATGGAGTTCAAATATATTTTTAAATTTGCCTCATGATCTTTAAATTAATTTTTAAAAATAAATGAAATTTATTATTTCAAGAAAATCAAACTCGATTTTAAAAATTTGGAAGATTCAAATTTAATTTTCATAATATTTAATAAAGTAAAATATTATAATTTACAAGCAAAATAATTATTTAAAAAAAATTCGGGGTGTTACACTTAGTTAAGGCACAATTAGATGAGCCTCCAGAGGCTACTATGACACGTTTTCTAGCTGGTCTTAACATGAAGATTGTACATATTGTTGAGTTACACTCTTACACTAGTTTGACTGAGTTGGTGCACATAGCTATTTAAGTAGAAAAACAATTAAAGATGAAAAGAGCTTTGAATTATGGTAGTGGTGTCCATTCGGCTCCAAAGGCCCCTTGGAAACCAAATATAGATAAGACTCCTAAGGCTGAGAAAGAATTTCCTAAGTTTAGGAAAGAAGAGTGGAAGGAGAAAGATAAGGTAGAAAGTAAAGATAAGGAGAAAAAGGCTACTACCACTACTAGGACTAGAGATGTGAAGTGTTATAAGTGTTTGGGATATGGGTATTATGCTTCCGAATGTTCCAACAACAGAGTCATGATGATTAAGGAAGATGGAGAGGTAGAGAGTGAGGAAGAAAAGGAGGCCGAGCCTTTGATGCTAGTTGAGGGGAGTGAAAATAAAGAAGATGTGCATATTGAGAAACCATCCGATGTGTATGACTTTCCATTAGTTACCGTGAGGACCTTGAGTGCTCAACCTGTTGTGGATATTGATGAGTTGCAAAGGAAAAACATATTTCATACTAGGTACGTTGTGAAGGAGAAATTATGTAACATGATTATAGATGGGGATAGTTATTGCATTGTTGTTAGTTCCTTACTTGTGGAGAAATTAGGATTGCTTACCCTTAAGCATCCTAAGCCTTATGGGTTGCAATGGCTAAATGATTGCAACAAAGTGAAGGTAACTAAGCAAGTAGTGGTACCTTTCACTATAAGGAGCTACCATGATGAGGTTTTGTGTGATGTAGTATCCATGATAGCTAGACATATCTTGCTAGGTAGGCCATGGTAATATGATAGGTATGTGATTCATGATGGGAGGAAGAATTACTACACTTTGAAGAAAGATGGCCGCACACACGCCTTAGTGCCTTTGTCACAATCACAAGCACATAAGGACCAAATGAGAATATTGAGAGCTGTTGAGGAGAGAAAAGAGAGTTGAAGAGAAAAATTAAGAGAGGCCAAGCACAAGAGTGAGGAGAGTAAAGAAAAAAGTGATGGGAAAGAGAAAAAGAAAGAAGTGAAAGAAAAGAAAGTGAGTGTAATGGAAAAAGGAGAGGGCTCTAGGCAAAAGGAGAGAAGAGAGAAAAAGATGAGCTTGTATGTTGGGGGAAGAGAGTTGAGAGGAGCTTTGAGTGGTGAGATACCATTGTGCATTCTCATGTATAGAGAGAACTATTTAAATGTTTCCGACCTTAATCCCAGTCTTCCTTCTTCTGTTGTGTCTTTTTTACAGTTACCGGGATGTGTTTCCAGATGAGGTACCTTCGGGTTTACCACCTATTAGGGGTATTGAACACCAAATAGATTTCATTCCTGGTGCTCAAATTCCTAATAGACTAGCCTATAGAAGTAGTCCAGCTGAGATTAAGGAGCTTCAAAGACAAGTAGATGAGCTTTTGGTTAAGGGATATGTCCGTGAGAGCATGAGTCCTTGGGTGGTTCCTATTTTGCTTGTGCCAAAGTAGGATGGAACATATAGAATGTGCGTGGATTGTAGAGTTATGAATAAAATCATTGTAAAGTATCACCACCCTATTCCTAGAGTAGATGATTTGTTGGATGAGTTGCATGATTCTTGCATTTTTAGTAAGATTGATTTGAAGAGCGATTACCGTCAAATCAGGATGAGAGTTAGTGATGAATGGAAAACCACCTTCAAGACAAAACATGGTTTATATGAGTGGCTAGTGATGCCTTTTGGTCTCACTAATGCCACTAGTACTTTTATGAGGCTTATGAACTATGTTTTGAGAGCTTTTATTAGAAAGTTTGTTGTTGTTTACTTTGATGATATTCTTGTCTATAGAAAAAATATTGATGAGCATTTGCATCATTTAAAACTTATGTTTGATGTGTTGAGAGAAGAAAAGTTGTATGCAAATGTGTGAAAGTGTTCTTTTTGCTTAGAAAAAATTGTGTTTTTAGGGTTTGTTGTGAGTAGCAAAGGTGTTGAAGTAGATGATGAAAAAGTTAAGGCAATCAGAGATTGGCCAACACTTAAAAATGCATCTGAAGTTAGGAGTTTTCATAGATTAGCAAGTTTTTTATAGAAGATTTGTGCCTAACTTTAGTTCATTGGCTGCTCCATTAAATAAACTAGTCAAAAAGAATGTGACATTTATTTGGGGTCAAGAACATGAATATGCATTTGCTATGCTTAAAGAGAAATTATGTTATGCACCTTTATTAATTTTGCCTAATTTTGACAAGACATTTGAAATTGAAAGTGATGCATCAAGTAAGGGATTGGAGCTGTTCTTATGCAAGAGAAACATCCAATTGCTTACTTTAATGAAAAGTTGGATAGTACCACATTGAATTATTCTACATATGACAAAGAGTTGTATGTAATAGTTAGGGCATTAGAGACATGGCCACATTATCTATAGCCTAAAGAATTTGTCATACATTCTGATCATGAGTTTTTGAAGTATATTAAAAGCCAACATAAGTTGAGTAGGAGACATGCTAAATGGATAGACTTTATAGAGTCTTTTCCTTATATTGTGAAATATAAGCAGGGCAAAGAGAATCTGGTAGCTGATGCACTTTCCTGCACGTATAATCTTTTTACTACTATTAATTCTAAATTGTTGGGTGATTGCATCAAATTATATAGATATTTAAGGTTAATATGCATTGCATTTTGTTAGCATTTAGTATCCTTTTATGTTTATTTTAATGTGTCTTCATTGTTATTTTAGAAAACATATTAATCCAGCTCAATTCATTGATTTTTATATTTTATCAGGTGTTTTTATATGGTTCTAGAATCAAAGACGAGTTTGGAAGAAATTTGGAGGTCAGAACGTGAAGAATACAGAAAAATACCTCAAAACCATGGAAAACAATCGAATTTAGCCTCAAGAGGGTGAGGCCAATAAATCCTACGGAGTAATTGGTCTTGATCAGAGTATCATTTCCTTCAAAATAGGTGTTTGGGTAGAGCCCCACAGTGTAGGAGTGCAAAAGGAAGCTTGAAGAAGTAAAGGGACTGAGTATTGTTGCTGATACAAAGTACACGGGTCATGTAAGCCAAGCCCTAGACCCGTGTAACTTTCTGCCAGAAGAAAGCCAGATAGCCAATGGAGAAACAAAAGTACACGGGCCGTGTAACTTACCTCGTGTAACTTCCTGGACCTTATGTAACTCTCTGGACTGAAGAAAACGTGAAAAATGAAGTGGCAAAAATTTACACAGGGCATGTATCACTACACGGCCCGTGTAAAGTCCCCTGACAGCAATTCTGATGCGACTTTTCTTCGCTCCAACCCGACCTGGATGGACTCCGAATGCTTCTAGGACTCTGAAATTAGGGTTTTTACACCATATATAAATAGAAGAAGTCAAGAATTAAGGACAGAGAGAGAATTTACATCCAAGAACAGGATTTTACATCCAAGAGAGTCGATTTATATTCAATGATGCACATAAACTTCAAGGGAGGCAAGGGAGAAACAAGATCTGCAAGATTGCTAAGGGATTTTTAGCTGAAATTCCAAAAGTCCAAGGTTGCAACTATCCTTTTGGGTTCTTTCATTCTATTTTCTTCTCATGTCTTCTCTTTATCTTTTTATAAACTTGATTGTAAAGCTCACCATGGGTGAGTAGGTTCTTTATTCTAGGGTTAGGGTGTAGCACTCAATTTCATTATGGATCTGGTTTGATTTTATTTAATACATTGGGTATTTTATTCTTTGATTCAATCTCTTGTGTTCTTAATACATGCTATGTATTGGCACCCACTTAGTATTGATTTCAGATATTAATTAAAGGACTGAAAGGTGAAGATTAATATTAGAAAATCGAGATTTTGAACCTAAGAAATCTGACCTAGAGATAGGCTGATAACCTTTGTGGAGTTCCAAAATTAATCAAAGATCTTAAAGGGTTTTAATTAATTTAATCACCACAAAAGTAGGGTTTCTGTTAATTAAAATACACCTTGAGTGCCTTGAGAGAGGACTTTAGATAACTTAGAATTAATTTCCATTAAAGTAATAATTTCCCATTTATTGAATGAATCAAATTGATTTTATAATTGATTGAAGTGTGAACCCCTAGCTCTAGAATGGTCCCGTCCATTTGCATTTTGGTTTAGTTAATTATTTAGATTTTATTTCGTTTAATTTAGATATAATTATTAATTCTCTACAATTCGATCGTTTAGATAATTAAAATCACTATAGTTTGGTACTCAACACGGTCCTCGTGGGAATGATACTTTACTCATCACTTTATTACTTGTTAGCGATCCATGCACTTGCGGTGGTTGCAAAACCAGCAAACAAGTTTTTGGCACCATTACCGGGGACCGGTGCTTGATATTGAATGATTAGTGATTTGGTTACTCTAGACATTCTTAATTTTTTTATATAGTTTATTTCTTATCTAATTTTATTTTTGCTTATTTTTCTTGTGAGGTACATTGAGATGTTTCATCAACAAGTCTTCACAAGTTTTATTCAACAACACAATGAACCATTTTATAATGCTTGGAGAAGATTCAATGAATTGGTAAAGCAATTTGCCAATCATAGCCTCTCAAATTATGAACTCACTCTCAATTTTTACAATGGTCTGAATGAAGTGACAGGGAATTGGGTAGATTATGGAGCTTAGGCTACCGGTGATCGTGTTCTTCAAAGAAACTATGAGGATGCCATTCACTTGTTGAATGACATGGCAAATTTTGATTACCATAGGCATTGGCATCCTTCACTGCAAGGTTGGAGTCATCAATACCCTCCAAACATCTATCAACATAATATTTCACACCAACCATTTGAGCTGCAATTAGAGAAGGGAGTGGGACTTGAAGAGGCGATAGCTCCATTGGAAAATTTTGACAACCTTATGATGAACAATGAGCTATCACTCTATGAGGAGGAAACAAATGAACAAAGTTGGGAGAATGAAGAAGCTTCATGGGAATTTGAACCTATAGAAGAAGTTGAGCCTGAAGAACAAAATTCCTTTGAAGATGACTTACCAGTAAAGTTAACACAAGAGTAGGAGTTACTTGAATAAGAAATTGTACTTGAAGTTGAAGAAAACAACTCCTTTATTGTTGGAGGTGCATTAGAAGAGTGCTTACATGAAGATAGATCAGAGGTGAAGGTGATAGATGAAGAAATTGATGAGACTATCAATTTAAGTTCATTACCAATGTTTACACATACACCACCAGAAAATCCTTTTCTATCATGGACACCTCCTACATCATCACATGTTCTCCATGAGCTAAAGCAGTCCTCTTCCCAAGCATATAACTCTAAACCATGTGTTGTTCGTGCTATATGCAATCTTATTCCAAATCTTGCCAATCTTGAGGGTACCACAAATCAAGACCCATATGTGGTATTACATGACAACAACTATAGGCGAAAACCGTTTTTTGAGCAGCAATTCTAAAAGGGGTCAAGCTAATGATCTTAAATTAGTGCTTCTTGGGAGGCAACCCAAGTTTTAAATTTAATCTTTGTATTTTTTTTATTATTTATTTCTTTTGTTTATCGCCCTCCCAAACTTAATTTCAATATTTGTTCACTTTGTAGGTTCAAGAAGCATTTGAAAGGAGCAATGGAGATCAAACTCACAAATCTTCAAGGGAAGGCACGTTTCAAGGGGGAGTATTCTATATCCATTAGGCTTTCCTTATTATTATAATTATGATGTTGCTCTTAACCTGATTATGATATCTTGATGACATTGAGGATAATATCAAATTTGAGTTTGGGGGTGCATTTCATACATTGCATTCATATATTGCATTTCATCACCTTATTATGTCTATATTATATTTGTGTGTCAAAAATCCAAAAAATTTTTGTAAATTTTGAAAATTCTGGACTTTTTCAAAAAGTTTTTAACTTAGAATTATAACTAAAACCTTGAAGAGCTAATGATTGGACTCTCTAGGAAAGAGGAATGAATGTAACTGAATGGGCAAAAAGGCTTCAATATGTTGTTTGTGAAAAGCTAAATCACCTAAGTGGAGTTAAACTAGTTAAACCCCTTCATAGCCATTAATCTGTCACATTGAACTTAAAAAATTAGGAGAAAATTTTTGAAATACAAGCAAGCCTAAAAATGCCTCACCAGCTCTAGAACATGTCTCTTGAACCTATCGAAGCGAAATCCTAGCATATGCTTGATGAAGAGATGATTAAGACATTCTTTGATATAACCTCACTAAGCCTTAGCCACCCCTAATTAAAATATATCCCTTGTAGCCAACTTGAAACCTATATTTATCCCTTAGAATTTATTGCTTACCCATATTATTTACCTAGCCCCTAGCCAAAACACCTATCATATTCTTTTGAGGAAGCTAAATGCATAAGTAAAAAGTATATTAAGTACAAAAAAAAATGTGGAGAGAGGATGTAGAACTCAAGAAAGAGTACAAGTGTGCAATTGAAATCAAAGAAAAATTTTCCTTTCTAACCTAACAAAAGCAATGAGTTTGGGGGAGAGGACAAAAAGGATATGAAAAATAGAAAAACGAAAAAAAAAGAGAGAGAAAAAAAGAAGAAGAAGAAGAAGAAGTCCCAAGATAAGTATCATGGAAGCATGCTTCGCATTATAAAAAAATCAAAAGCCCCTTTTCTCCATACAAAATCAGTAAAATAAACTTAGTATACTTGATATTTTATGCATACATGTTATCCTCATATTTGCATTCCCTAAAATCCTTTCATTAGCAACCAAGTCATTATCCCCTTAGCCCCATTACAACCCTTTTAAAGACTTTTTGATCTTTTGAAAAGTGTATGTTACATTAGTGGAGATAGAAAATTGAGATATGCCTATAGAGATGAAATTGAGTCACTTTATCACAATTACTCACAATAGACGCAAATTTGGCGAAGTAAGTGTTTCTCAAGTCTATCCTAATAAAATAGGTTATTTGTGACTTATTAATGGCCTTGCATAGAGGAATAGTTAGTTGAAGCACCATAAAGGGGGTAAGGTTCTAGCGGGTAACTATTGAGGTCCCTATGCCTTGAGAGTGAGAATTGGCATGAAGGTTGAAGAGTGTCTAATTATGTGCAAGTTAAGTTTTCTGTTATGTTTCTAAGTACCCCCAATGAGTTTTTATAAAGTTTTAATTTGCTTGAGGACAAGCAAAGGTTTGAGTTTGGGGGTATTTGATTGCATCAAATTATATAGATATTTAAGGTTAACATGCATTGCATTTTGTTAGCATTTTGTATCCTTTTATATTTATTTTTATGTGTCTTCATTGTTATTTTAGAAAACATATTAATCCAACTCAATTCATTGATTTTTATATTTTATCAGGTGTTTTTATGTGGTTCTAGAATCAAAGACGAGTTTGGAAGAAACTTGGAGGTCAAAATGTGAAGAATACAGAAAAATACCTCAAAACCATGGAAAACAATTGAATTTAGCCTCAAGAGGGTGAGGCCAATAAATCCTATGGATTAATTGGTTTTGATCAGAGCATCGTTTCCTTTAAAATAGGTGTTTGGGTAGAGTCCCACAGTGTAAGAGTGTAAAAGGAAGCTTGAAGAAGTCAAGGGACTGAGTATTGTTGCTGATACAAAGTACACAGGTCGTGTAAGCCAAGCCCTAGACCCGTGTAACTTTCTGCCAGAAGAAAGCCGGATAGCCAATGGAGAAACAAAAGTACACGGGCCGTGTAACTTACCCCGTGTAACTTCCTGGACCTTATGTAACTCTCTGGACTGAAGAAAACGTGAAAAATGAAGTGGCAAAAATTTACACGGGGCGTGTATCACTACACGGCCGTGTAAAGTCTCCTGACAGCAATTCTGATGCAACTTTTCTTCGCTCCAACCCGACCCGGATGGACTCCGAATGCTTCTAGGACTCTGAAATTAGGGTTTTTACACCAGATATAAATAGAAGAAGTCAGGAATTGAGGACGGAGAGAGAATTTACATCCAAGAACAGGATTTTACATCCAAGAGAGCCGATTTACATTCAAGGATGCACATAAACTTCAAGGGAGCAAGGGAGAAACAAGATTTGCAAGATTACTAAGGGATTTTCAGCTGAAGTTCCAAAAGTCCAAGGCTACAACTATCCTTTTGGGTTCTTTCATTCTATTTTCTTCTCATGTCTTCTCTTTATCTTTTTATAAACTTGATTGTAAAACTCACCATGGGTGAGTAGGTTCTTTATTCTAGGGTTAGGGTGTAGCACTCAATTTCATTATGGATCTGGTTTGATTTTATTTAATACATTAAGTATTTTATTCTTTGATTCAATCTCTTGTATTCTTAATGCATGCTATGTATTGGTGCCCACTTAGTATTGATTTCAGATATTAATTGAAGGACTGAAAGGTGAAGATTAATATTAGAAAATCGGGATTTTGAACCTAGGAAATCTGACCTAGAGATAGGCTGATGACCTTTGTAGATTTCCAAAATTAATCAAAGATCTTAAAAGGTTTTAATTAATTTAATCACCATAAAAGTAGGATTTATGTTAATTAAAATATACCTTGAGTGCCTTAAGAGAGGACTTTAGATAACTTAGGATTAATTTCTATCAAAGTAATAATCTCCCATTTATTGAATGAATCAAATTGATTCTATAATTGATTGAAGTGTGAACTCCTAGCTCTAGAATGTTCCCGTCCATTTGTATTTTGGTTTAGTTAATTATTTAGATTTTATTTCTTTTAATTTAGATATAATTATTAATTCTCTACAATTCGATCGTTTAGATAATTAAAATCACTATAGTTTGGTACTCAACACAGTACTCATGGGAACGATACTTTACTCATCACTTTATTACTTGTTAGCGATCTGTGCACTTACGGTGGTTGCAAAACCAGCAAACATTGGGATTTGAGTATGTTAAAGAATTATATGAGCATGATGATGACTTTTCTGCCATATTCCATGCACGTGAGAAATTTGCACTTCAAAAGTATTTTAGGCATGATGGGTATTTGTTTAAAGAAAAATAGATTGTGTGTGCATAGGAGTTCGTTGAGGAAATTGCTTGTAAATGAGAGCCATAGTGGTGGCCTTATGGGGCATTTTGGTGCTCCAAGACACTAGATATCCTTAGGGAGCATTTCTTTTAGCCCCACATGAGAAAAGATGTTGAGACACTATGTGCTAGATATGAGACTTGCAAGAGAGCAAAGTCTAAGGTGATACCTCGTGGGCTATACACACCTCTACCCATGCCTAAGTATCCTTAGGTTGATTTGTCTATGAACTTTGTCTTGGGTTTGCCTAGGTCACAAAGGGGTCATGATTCTATCTTTGTTGTTGTGGATAGGTTTTCAAAAATGATTCATTTTATCCCATGTCACAAAACTGATGATGCTATATATGTTGCTAATCTATTATTTAGGGAGGTTGTTAGGTTACATGGTATACCTAGAACCATTTTGAGTGATAGGGATGTCATTTTTAGAAGGTTCTATAGGGAAAATTGAGAACTAAGTTACTTTTCTCTACTACTTGCCATCCCCAAACTGATGGCCAAATAGAAGTAGTGAATAGGACCTTAGTCACACTTTTGAGAATCTTAGTGAAATAAAATTTAAAATATTGGAAGGAATGCATACCATACATTGAATTTGCATAAAATAGGGTTGGGCGTTCATCTAGTGGATACTCTCCCTTTGAGCTTGTTTATGGTTTTAATCCACTTACTTCCTTAGATTTGTTACCATTGTTTATTGATCATGTTGCTTCATTGGATGGTGAGAAAAAGGCTGAAATGGTTAAAAAGATGCATGAATAAGCTAGGTTGCATCTAGAAAGGAAAAAATGAGAAATATGCATCTCATGCTAACAAGGGGTGAAAGATTATGATTTTTAAACCAGGTGACTTGGTATGGATCCATTTGAGAAAGGAAAGGTTTCCTAACCAAAGGAAATCTCTAGAAGTGATGGCCCTTTTCAAGTGCTTAAAAGAATTAATGATAATGCTTATAAGATAGAATTACCTAGTGATTATGGTGTTAGTGGTACTTTTAATGTAGCTGATCTTACTCCTTTCTTTGGTGCAGAAACAAATTTCAAGACGAATTCTTCTCAAGTGGGAGGGGATGATGAGGATCATCATGGAGCACCACCACCCTTCAAAGGGGCAATCACTAAAGCAAGAGCCAACCAAATTCAAAGCATGCTTATGGACCTTAAAAGAGCTTTCGGCTTAGGAGGGGAGGTGCATAAAGAAGGCCTAGCTTGCTTGCTCTAAGAATCCAAGTGAACAAAATGCAATGAATGTTAATCTTAAATATCTATATAATTTGATATAATCACTATCTCATACTTCGTTGAAGACGACACCATCTGTAAACCCTACATTGTGCACACAAAGCTCTGATACTAATTTGTTATAGTAGGCATACAAATCTAAGGAATACACACAATCGTACAATCACATGGTATAAGAACAAAAAAAGATAAATAACACAGAATTTAATATGGTTCATTGTAAGGTCCATATCCACAGATAAGACAAGAGAAAAAAGTTTCACTATGATTAAAAAAATAAGATACAATCACTCAGAACTCTCAAATTCTAATTTAAGTATATTTCCCGAATATTTCACAAGTCTATAGCAAAAGATAAAATATTATAATATTTATATTGGTCTATATCACGGGAGCCATGCCCTAACACTCGGCTCGTGCCTTCCATTACCACTACAAATCTCATTTTTTATTTTAATCGGATTACAATGTGAATCTTTTGAGTCGGATTATAACTTAAATTTATAAAAATATATCTAAAATTTAAGCCATATAAAAATAACGAAAACCACTTCTCTATCGATCCGGAAAAGTTGAAGATATGAAGCACTGTTGAGATTTTAAGAGCATGAAAAAAATTAGTTGAGATAATGTTAGATTATTTTAGCCTTTGATTTTGTGGTTCGTTCAACTGTTTTTAAGTGCCAACTTAAGCCTCTTTTGACTCTAATGGATATTTTTGGATGGGTTTTAGACTTCTGGTAGTCGTCCAGCGTGCATAATAATAATAATAATAATAATAATAATAATTATTATTATTATTATTATTATTATTATTATTATTATTATTTCTTTGCAAAGGTTCATTATAAGATTGTTAGGCTACTATTATATTTACTCAAAAGATAATATTAATAATAATTTTATATTTTTAAGTAAAATGAGATTTTTTTTAAATTATGTTGAATCTCAAAATTTTTTTTAGAAAAGGAAAATTTTCAATTTTGTAAATCATGTGATGTTAGGCTATTATTATATCTTGAATTACAGTTTATTGGGTTGCAAGAATTTACTTCGTTGAAAACTAAATTGTAATTTTAATTAACTTGCCTTATTAATATATTTTCTACATTAAGTATGTTAACATGTTCATTTTAATAATCTAGGAAAAGGGGAGGGGGGAAACCGTTGACACATGTACGTCACGTGACCATCTTCTCTCTTTTATTACCAGCTCCGATTGTTCTTGAACCCCTTTTTTATCCAAAATGTCCCTCCCTTCTCCCTTCGCTCCTCCCCCGTTCAAGTCTCACTTGTTCCCCTCCCGAAACGCCGTCGTTTACGTGGCAGCTACCTCCACTGTGGGAAGAAAGTCACGAAGAAAGAAACAGCAGCAGCAACAACAACAACAACTAAAAAAGAACGATGATTATGGACTTCCCGCAGTGGTTTCCGCCGCAGAGAAGGGCCTGCGGTTCAGCTTCATGGAGGAGCTCATGGAACGCGCGAGAAATTGCGACGCCATCGGCGTATCGGACGTCATTTACGATATGGTTGCTGCGGGGTTGAGCCCTGGCCCTCGCTCCTTTCACGGTCTCATTGTTGCTTACTCTCTCAATGGCAACCTTGAAGGCGCGGTACACTAACATTTTTTGTTCTTTTACCACTTCCTTTTTGTTTTCGTTGAATTTTAGGTCAGAATTCGTGTTTGCCAAATGCAGATGCAATCGTTGAGAAGAGAGTTGAGTGCAGGAATTCGTCCTCTCCACGAAACTTTTATCGCTCTGATTCGTTTGTTTGGCACCAAAGGCCATGCTAATAGAGGCTTAGAGATCCTTGCTGCAATGGAGAAGTTAAACTACGATATTCGCTTGGCATGGATTGTTCTTGTCGGTAAAAGTCCACGTCCTAACTCCTTTAATTTTATTTTATTGGAGAATACGTTTAATTTTTTTTCCCCTAATTTTTAGAGGAGCTTGTTAAGAATAAGTATTTGGAAGATGCCAATAAAGTGTTTTTGAAGGGCGCCAAAGGTGGACTAAGGGCTACAGATGAGCTCTATGATTGTTTGATTGAGGAAGACTGTAAAGTTGGGGATCATTCTAATGCCTTAGAAATTGCCTATGAAATGGAGGCAGCTGGGCGGATGGCAACCACTTTTCATTTCAATTGTCTTCTTAGTGTCCAGGTAAGTCATGTGAATTTCCATGTCCAACGGTATTGTTATTCGTCCTGCTAAATAGAGTTGCTAAATCGATAGGCTATTTCGTTCTTGTTCTTGCTGTCACAGTCAGTGCTTAATTTGAAGCAAATTGTGAATGTAACAGCCAGGTGTTTAAAATTAATGTGATTCAAACACGTGTTGGAAACATTATTGCTTTAGAATATGGGTTTAAGAGAAACAAATAAAGTGGTTCTTGATGTTGCCCATAGGCTGGATGCTGCTAAAGTTTATTTTATCCTGTATTCTCTGTTGTCTAATGCAACATTGATATTTTGTTTTACAAAGTGGCCTGCTTATTAGAATTTTTGAACCAAAACTCATAGTATTTTTTCCTTCATTTAGGCAACTTGCGGAATACCTGAAATAGCTTTTGCTACATTTGAGAACATGGAATATGGAGAAGGTTTACATTCTTTACTTTGATGTTCTTTACTTGGGATTAATTATTTGTTTGTTTAGTCATTCGAATTGTTTTTACAAAACAGTCAGTGATGCAAGGGCAGCTTAAATATTTTGCCCTTGGTAGAGAAGACAACATTCTTTGTGAAGATCTGTCAGGCATATAAAAAACTACGTTGCCTTGCTAAACTGGCCACTTTGTCGGCCCTTATGATAGGGTTAGTTTGTTTGTGAATTGGTTATCACCTGGACTTGGTTATGTTTACCCGAGCTTCATTATAATTCTGTCTACTTTTTCTTCTGTTAAATCTTGTTCACAACTTTCACATAAAATTAGTATCTTGAGCTCTAAAAAGATTACTTTTAATATTTACTGGAAATCAATACTCAGCAGAGGTCCCATTGTTTTAGAAAACTAATTATTTAGTAAAATTATGTATTTCAGAACTGAGTTCTAATAATATTTCTAGAGGCAGATTTTTGTATTTGTTCAAGTTGTACTGGCTTCTTTGGCTTTTTGATTTATAATACTTCTTATTGTCTGTATAACAGAATATATGAAACCTGATACTGAGACATATAATTGGGTGATCCAAGCATATACTAGAGCTGAATCCTATGACAGGTAATATCCAAGCACATCAAGGATGCAATCAATGTTTGTTTGCTAGTGGCAATCTTTGTCTAAAACTTGGTGTGTGAATTCTTCCTTATGACTTACATTAAAAATTTTAAAAATGGAAAACTCTTGCCTGCACAAATTTGTGAATGCACGATTTCATGCCAGTCGGTAGATTGATGGCCTTGCCTGATGATGTCGGACCCACCAATCTAACTGCTGTCATGGATTTGTGTTATTCATGAATTTGTACTGTATAGCACAGCTCTTAAAAAAATTTTAGGTTTATAATGTGTAAAAAGCCATATGACCCACCAATCTAACTTCTATCATGGATTTGTGTATATGAATTTGTACTGTATAGTACAGCTCTTAAAAAAAATTTAGGTTCATAATATGTAAAAAGCCATATCTTTGTTTGCTTACAACTATCTCCATTTTGAGTATATCTTTTTGATTGTATGCATGTAACTTTCCATCTTTGTTAATTGCTTGCAAGCTATTATTTTTATTTATATTTGCATCTCTGTGTCATTATCTTGGGATTTTGATTTGGAATATAGGGTACAAGATGTTGCCGAGTTGCTTGGCATGATGGTTGAAGACCATAAACGTTTGCAACCTAATGTGAGAACTTATGCGTAAGTAGAACTTCTTCTTACAGTGCAATGTAATTCAAGTAAACTTGTTTTTATTGCTGTCGGATTTCATTGTCTTATGTGAAACTTACAAAAAGATAATTTGGGGCATTTTTTATGTCACAAGTTTATGGCAAATATGATTCTGGGAATTGATTTATGTGACTTGTCAAGTATTGTTGTTTGACACATGCAATGAGTCTAGGGTTTTGCTGTCAAGTCTTGCCATCTTCATTATGTACATGCTATGTTGCTTAAAGTTAAAAATTGTATGGAGGCTGTTTGACTCAATCTTAGGTGTTTACAAGTCTTGAATGTTGAAGGTTCAGACTTGAGATTGGGGGTTTGATCTTGTTTTAGGGCCCTTTTTTCTTATAGAAGAAGCTGAAGAAACATCTAATACCACCTTTGAGCTTGTATTAGTTGACCTCTTCTCATTTGGAAGCAATGCTTCATTTCTTCCTCTTCGTCCCCCTCCCCCTTGGCCACAAATGGAATACTGAATATGATGCATTTTGAAAGGTAGCATTGTGTGGCTGGGAGTTGTGAGTTCAACCAGTAACATCCATATTGTTGTACATCCATTTCCTCTTCTGTGATAGCTATATAACATCATACCTGCATGTTCAGGCTGTTAGTGGAGTGTTTTACCAAGTACTGCGTAGTACGTGAAGCTATTCGGCATTTTCGTGCACTCAGAAATTTTGAAGGAGGAACAAAAGTTTTACATAATGATGGGAACTTTGGGGATCCACTTTCTTTACATCTTCGGGCTTTATGCCGAGAAGGTATTTACATGAATTTTTATTTCATTTCTTTAATGTAATATCAAATATATATGTGTTTTGAGTAATTAATTATCACCATAATTGCATTTTTCTAATTATTTAAAGAGCTTTCACTTATAGTTCATTACTGTATTTTGTTGCTAGCGTTTAACTGAATTTCCATCTCATGATTTATCTGGTAGACTCCTTTAAATTAATCCATGGATCTTTGACCTGTGTTTGGATTCCTTAACCAAAACATAACTTAAGATGGTATACCTGCTTGAATCAGGTAGGGTTGTCGAGTTGCTGGAAGCTTTAGAAGCTATGGCCAGAGATAATCAACCTATTCCACCAAGAGCCATGATATTGAGCAGAAAATATCGAACATTAGTTAGCTCGTGGATCGAGCCATTGCAAGAAGAAGCTGAACTTGGATACGAGATTGATTATGTTGCTAGGTGTGCATATTAATCCAACACAAAACGGCTTCTGCAATTCCATTTTGTATTTGTTATTGACTTGTATATACTTGGATCAGACATGTTGTTCAATTTAAAGCATGCATAACAGAGTTTTGAATGAGTTTTTCTTCACAATATACTCTCTAGTTTGTTTGTTTGTTTTTTTAATGCACAGCACTATACTTTATGTACAGTAACTTTACAATCATCTTTATTCCTCATATGTTTTAAGATGTTCTTTTATGTTTGACTTGATTTTTAATCTATTTTCTAGCATTAACCATCTTTGACTATATAACAGGTATATTGCAGAAGGTGGGCTTACTGGTGAGCGCAAGCGATGGGTGCCTCGAAGGGGGAAAGCTCCTCTAGATCCTGATGCTGTTGGCTTTATATATTCAAATCCAATGGAAACTTCATTTAAACAAAGATGTCTGGAGGATTGGAAGACGCACCATAGAAAGGTTTTGAAAACCTTACAGAATGAAGGTCTTGCAGCTTTGGGAGATGTATCTGAATCTGATTATCTAAGAGTAGAAGAGAGATTGAAGAAAATAATTAAGGGTCCTGACCAGAATGTCCTAAAGCCCAAAGCTGCTAGTAAGATGATAGTATCTGAATTAAAGGAAGAGCTAGAAGCACAAGGTTTACCAACTGATGGAACTAGAAATGTTCTTTACCAGCGAGTACAAAAAGCGAGGAGAATAAACCGCTCTCGAGGTCGACCCCTCTGGGTTCCTCCTGTGGAGGAGGAAGAAGAGGAGGTTAGTCGTTCATAAGCTTTCTCCTTCTTTTTTCTTTAATCATATTGTTTACCACCAAAAAAGGGTGAAGGAAAAAGAGAAAGTAATGCTCTCTCTCTCTCTCTCTTCCCCTTGTTTCTTCAATGTGGATATGAAGTTTTAGACCTTTAGTTCAGTTGCACATGTTTGGGAAGAACTTTTAATTTCAATAGGATTTTTTTTTCAGTTAATTAAATGTGGATTTTTTTGTCTGTTAGGTTGATGAAGAGCTGGATGAATTAATTTCACGGATAAAGCTGCAAGAAGGAAATACAGAGTTCTGGAAGCGCCGGTTTCTTGGAGAAGGCTTGAATGGTAATCATGTTAAGCCTGTCAACATGGGTAAATCAGAACTTCCAGATGTGTTTGATGATGTTGATGCTGTGGAAGATGCTGAAAAAGTTGTTGAAGAAGAGGAAGCTGATGATGAAGAGGAGGTAGAAGTAGAAGTAGAACAAACTGAGAGCCAAGACGGAGACAGGATTGTTAAAGACAAGGAAGTTGAAGCTAAGAAGCCTCTTCAAATGATTGGAGTCCAATTATTGAAAGACTCTGATCAAACAATTACAAGATCGAGAAAATCAAAAAGAAGATCAGCTCGAGCATCAGTGGAGGTTTGGAAACCCCTTAAAATATGTGATCTTTTTCTTTATATGCGTGCATGGGGGAAAATGGGGGGAAGGGGGGGGAGGTGTGCTGGGTGGGTTTGCTATCAGTCTTTAACTGTTGGGAGACTGCTTGGCTTAGATCAATCCTTGTGCATGTATTAGGATTTCTTCTCAATTGAAATCAACTAATTTGATCAAAACATGTGTCTGCTTGAAAGACTTGGATGTGCTGCATCTTCTTGGTATCAATTGTTGGGATCAGCAGATTTATTAACAATTAAACGTCATATAACTAATCCTGACAATGTGATGTAATGATAATCATGCATAGTAGTGCATACCATTATAAAGACATTAAAAGGTTATCCTTTTGCATATTGGTGTAGGATGATGATGACGATGACTGGTTTCCTGAGGATATATTTGAGGCATTCAGGGAGCTAAGAAAAAGAAAAATTTTTGATGTAGAAGATATGTATACCATAGCTGATGCTTGGGGTTGGACATGGGAGAGAAATAAAGAAAAGGCCTCCACGGAAATGGTCACAAGAATGGGAAGTTGAGTTGGCAATTGAAGTAATGCTGAAGGCAGGTTCATGTAGCTTTATAATTTTCATTTTCGATATTGTTGAATTTACCTTTTCTCCTCCTTGTGTTTTGATTCATGACCTGCATAAATTATTCTTGCATAGATGATAACACATCATATGCCCTGTACCATGGATATTTCCTTATTTTCTTCACAAAATCAATTAGTATGTCTTGTTTATTATATTGAAGCATAATGGCGAATGTTTTCAGTCACCTTTATGTTGTATGTTTACCATCATTTCACTTCAACTGAAAGAATTGCTGGATATTGTTTCAGGTAATAGAATTGGGGGGAACACCCACCATTGGGGACTGTGCCATGATATTGAGCTCAGCTATACGGGCTCCTATGCCTTCAGCTTTCTTGAAAATCCTGCAGACAACACATAGTCTAGGTTATGCATTTGGGAGGTAGGATCCTGCACACTGATTCAATATAAAAATGAAAACAGATTGCACATTGGCTTTTTGTGATTTAAAAATTATGTCAAATGAAGTGTTCTTTCAGTTATCCTTAGTACCAAGGTCCTTTACACCTGGTTTACGAGTTCAGTTTTGGTCTAGAGGGTCACATTATATCATTTATTTTACCCAGAGAGTATAAAAAAGGACAATATTGGCCCTTTTTTTTACATCCCTATCAAAAATACTTTGGCAATGAACTGAATGTCTTTCCAAAAATTATTTTATTTAACATGTAATCGGGTTATCTTCTGTCGCAGTCCTCTTTATGATGAAGTAATCACCTTGTGTATCGACCTTGGGGAACTAGATGCAGCAATTGCCATTGTTGCAGACTTGGAGACTGCTGGAATCACTGTCCCTGACCAAACACTTGACAAGGTGATTTCTGCTAGACAGGCGACTGACAATGCCAATGCCGACGCCGATGCCGATGCCGATGCCGATGCCGACACCAATGCCAATGCCAATGCCGATGATGAGACATCATCATATTCATAGCTAAAGTTGCTCATATGCTTCCATCTTCCTATTGACTATTGTACATTCTTGATGTGGATTTTGGCGGCCAACAGTTTTCTTGACCGAAAGATTCTGAGTCGGAGGTGAATTTAGGTAGTTGAAGAGCGAGTGTAAAATTATCTCATAAGTCCATCAAAATAAAATATTCAAAAAAATGTATTAAAAGAAGTAAAATAACTTAAACTATGATAACTGCCTGGTTATTATTATTATTATTATTATTATTATTATTATTATTATTATTATTATTATTATTATTATTATTATTATTTATTTTTTTGGGGTTTGGGGGGAAGAGTCGGATTCAAGAAATCATTTTTTTTGTGGAAGACGGTTGGATCATTGTCAGAATGTGGAATGATATTCTTGTAGTTTGATGTCTGTTGCTTGCAACTTTGCTTAAACAAAACAAAGGTCAACGAGAACTGGTAGGCTTGCCTTGAGATGAAGTGGAGGAATAGTTAACATTTGGTTGGTATGCTGAATTTGAAATTGAGGAAAAAAAAAAAAAAAAAGCTTTAGAACTTCACACTTCTTCCCCCCCCACCCGAAAATGCAATCATGTGGCATTTATTCACTCAATTAGTTTGGTCACCGTATTTGCTTAATGGGGACGTTTACAAATCTCCGCTTGAATCTGAAGCAACGAGACCAATATAAGAATAATCTTCTCATCTCATGATGCTCCTGCGATTAAGCAACCGTTGGTGTAGACCCGCTCGGGCTGCGGTTGGAAATTGAAATCAAATTGATCTAATTAAAAATTGAATTCATATGAAATTAGTTCTTAATGGCATTTGTCTGATAGGTGACATATGAAATTACTGAGAAATTTAATTAAATTCTATTAAAATCGGAATTAAAATTAAAATCGACATTAAAATCAAAGAAGACGTGTGATCCTCCTAAATGTTTTAACTGAAATCACCGGTTCGGGCCGGAATCGTTGGCCACCGCCACTCTAATACGGAGTACAGTACCATCGTCAATGGCAATAAAGTAATTAAAGTGACATATGATGTCGAATTTAATAAATGAGAGGGTTGAGTTCGCCATCTGATGAATGCTTGTTCAGGCTCAGTTCCAGCACCAAATTCCGAGTCCAACTCACCTAACCCGTTTGGAAATCATTACATTTCCCGATCTGTCTTCCGTTGAGAATGCAAATGTTTTCATCATCCAAGCCAAATAGTTTCTCTAACTTTTGACGCATACTTCAAAGCTATAATTCTCAGAATTCTAACTATACCCACTAAAGAAGAAGGCTAGATGGCAGTTCCAATAGAAGAAGCCATTGCAGCTCTCTCTACATTCTCTCTTGAGGTAACTTAATCATTCCATAAATGAGAGCTTTAATTGGTACTTTTTTTTTTTTTTGATATTATGAAATATCCTCGTGATGATTCTTTTCTTTCATTAGCAGAAAATTTAAAACTTTTCAAGCAATTTTTACTTCAAGAATCAATATTAGTCCTTTCTGTTCACTTTAAAGAATCCATCTCATATGTATATATTCTTTTCCTGTTCACATTATTTTCTGCAATTTTTAGGAAAAGAGCTACAATTGGTATTACTTTTGTGATTTGAAATTGCATCATTGTGCTTATTGTTATTACTTTTTCTTTTTTTCTCGAAATTATGTAAAAGGATGAGCAACCAGAGGTGCAAGGACCAGCGGCTCTGGTGTCAAGTGAGAGAGGAGCAACCGGTAGTCCAGTTGGTATGACTTTGTCAATATTTGTAAAAATCCATGAATTTTGACAGTTTTTTACTTTTAACCAAACCTTATAATTTTAAAGACAAGACATTAACTCTGATTAGTATTACAATTATGGCTAGAGATGAGCTACACAAGAGCATTCCATAACTTACAAGAATTTCAAATCATAACTTGTTTCATTACGGATGGTTTAGATCCCTTTTTTGGGCAAAAGTAATATATAAGTGAATTGGTTTTACCACGTTCAGACAACAGCATGGATATACTTAGAGAATAATACAAGTATTACTTTGTTGATAAATGATTTTGCAGCTTTGATATATTTGCAATACTAAATTACTAATTACCTTAAAACGGTTTGCTAAAATAAATGAAGGATCAAAAGTCATGAATTTTTTTGAGTAATATAGTCTGTTTGTATTAAAACTTCGCCTAAGTAATTTGTGTTTAGCCGGTCCCAAGTCCGGATAAAGGAGGAGGGTTGTGGTAGATGACAACTAGCGTAAAAATTTCGTTACACCTCGTGATATGAATTCAAATGCTATAAACGTTAGGGCATCCTCTACTTTACCGTACGATCGACTATGTTATATGGTAGTGAGTGTTGGGCACTGAAGTAGTCGTATGTGTTTAAGATAAGAGTTGCGGAGATGAGAATGTTAAAGTGGATGAGTGACCATATTAGACTGGATAAAGTATTAAAGAAAAGGCAGGGGTGGTGCCAATTGAAGATAAGTTGAGAGAAGGGAGATTGAGGTGGTTTGGTCATGTGAAGCGTAGACATACGGAGGCTCCAGTTAGACAAGTAGAGTATATTAGGTTAGAGTATAGAAAGAAAAAAAGGGGTAGACCTAAACTGACTTAGAGGAGTGTAATACAACATGACTTAAAAGCATTACACATTTCCGAGGATTTAACCCAATATCGTTTAGGGTGGAGAAAGAGAATCCATATAGCCGACCCCAAATTTTTGGGATAAAGGTTTAGTTGAGTTGAGTTGAGTATAGTATATTTGCATTAGCCTTTTTTATAGTTTAGATTAACATTTTTTGGACAAATGGCATTGTTTGAAATTCATAAATTACCACAGTTGAAGTCTGGATGTTAAACACTCAAAAGAAGGGAAAAAACATTGATATATTGACTTATGTTTATCCATGTTATACCTAGTCACCTTCCCGATCCCCTATACATGCAATGGTGGCCTCATTGTATACTCATTGTTAAGGAGTTGCTTTCCTTCTGTAGAGTACAGTGATGTTTCTGCATATCGCTTATCTCTATCTGAGGACACAAAAGCTCTCAATCAGCTGGTATGTGGCATTTGTTTTCTCTCTTTTGCTTCGACATTTTCCCCATAACATATTTACTTGCACCCCATTTCTGTTAGATAGCTTTTTTTTTTTTGATAATTTGTTAGATAACTTGGTTATTTGGAGTTAAATATTATTACATTTGATAAGTGCACTTCTTTGGTGGTTTTTTATGGTAAAATCTGCAATATGCGCAGAATTCGCTCATTCAAGAAGGGAAGGGGATGGCATCAGTGCTTTATACATATCGCAGTTGTGTCAAAGCACTTCCTCAGGTGTGTTTAAGTTTCAATTTAAATAATGCAACCAGGGACGTTTTATGTCCATTGGTTGAAATGGGGCTGAGAACCCTTTTTTTAATGTTATCAGAGTATTTTCCTTTCTATCATTTTTTTGGGCTAAGATGGCTTTTTTTTTGGTGTAATTTTGTGCATAGTTGCACATCCTTTCCCCTTTGTGTGTCACATCCTTCAAAAGAGAGCACAAAGAAAACCAATTTCCTGAAGATAAAAATTGGATAGTTAGAGATTAATGACAACACATAAATTTTAAAGGGTCAAGAAGCCAATTATGATCATGACTATTGGTGGTTAATCTTTCTGGTGAAGTCCATTTTTCAGCACTAGCTGAATTTATTTTGCTACTTACTGTACTTGAAGTATGTACTCTTGATATGTTTCCTTGCCTCGTGTGCAAGTAAAGAATTTAAACAAATTCATTCTAGGGGCAGACACAGAATATTGGTGGGGGCAAAATTAAATGGTATAGGAATGGAAAAATAAAATATGATACTCTTTTTTATGTAATTTTGTGCACAAGTTGCACCTCCTTTTCCCTTTTTGTGCCACTCCTACAAAAGAAAGCACAAAGAAAACCAAATTTCCTGAAGTTAAAAATTGGATAGACAGAGATTAATGACAACACAAATTGAAAGGTCAAGGTGCGAAGTATGATCATGAATATTAGGTTTTAATCTTTTTGGTGAAATCCATTTTTCAATAGTAGCTGAATTTATCTGGTTACTTACTGTACATGAAGTATGTTCTCTTGATTTGTTTCTTTGCCTCGTGCTCAGATTTTATAATTTAAACAACTTAAAGTCTTAAACTGATATATTAAGCCCAAGAAAATTCATTCCAGGGTGGGACACAGAATATTGGCGAGGGAAAAATTAAATAGTATATAAATGGAAACATAAAATATGATACAATGTGATACAATATATAGAAACATGATTCTTTTGAAAAAAGACAGAATATTAAAATATACATATTATATTTTAAATTAATTACATTGCAAACATCTATATATATAGATATATACAAACTCAACTCAATTAAGCCTTTATCCCAAAAATTTGGGGTCGGCTATATGGATTCGCTTTCTCCACTCTAAACTTTTTTGGGTTAAATCCTCATAAATGTGTAATGCTTATAGGTCTTGTTGTACTACTCTCCTCCAAGTCAATTTAGGTCTACCTCTTTTTTCTTTCTGTCCTCTGACTTAATGTGCTCTACTTGTCTAACTGAAGCCTCCGTATGTCTACGTTTCACATGACCAAACCACCTCAATCTCACTTCTCTCAACTTATCTTCAATTGGCACCACTCCTACCTTTTCTCTAATACTCTCATTACGGACTTTATCTAGTCTAGTATGGCCACTCATCCACCTTAACATTATCATCTCTGCAACTCTTATCTTAGATAAATACGACTCTTTTAGTGCCCAACACTCACTACCATATAACATAGCCGGTCGTATGGCTGTACGGTAAAATTTTCCTTTCAACTTATTGGGAATCTTGCGATCACATAAAACTCCAATGGCACGTCTCCACTTCAACCATCCGGCTTTAATCCTATGACTAACATCCTCCTAACATTCCCTATCTACTTGAAGGACTGAGCCTAGATATTTAAAGTGATTACTTTGAGACAGTACCACTCCATTCAAACTAACTCCTTCCCTATCACCAGTTTGGCCTTTACTGAACTTGCAATGCATGTATTCTGTCTTCGTTCTACTTAACTTAAAACCCTTTGACTCTAGAGTATTTCTCCAAAGCTATAGCTTTCTATTAACTCCTCGTGTCTCATCTATCAAAACAATATTATCCGCAAATATCATGCACCAAGGAATACTCTTTTGTATATGTTTCGTCAATTCATCTAAAACTAATGTAGAAAGGTAAGGGCTTATGGCTGATCCTTGGTGTAATCCAATTGAGATCGAAAAATCTCGTATCCCCTCCCACTGTGCGCACAATAGTAGTTGCTTCTTCATACATATCTTTCAACACTTGTATGTACCTAATAGATACCCTCTTTTGTTCTAACACATTCCATAAGACATCTATTGGAACACTATCATAAGCCTTCTCCAAATCAATAAAAATCATGTGTAGATTTTTCTTCACATCTCTATATTTCTTCACATCTCTATATTGAAAGATCGCTTCCATAGTTGAACGACCGGGCATGAAACCAAATAAATTGAGAGAGATAGAAGTATCATGACGTAGTCGATGCTCCACAACTCTCTCTCACAACTTCATAGTATGGCTCATGAGTTTAATTCCCCAATATATATATATACACCTAAAAAATAATTAGGTTTATATATTGTTTTTGTTATTTTGCTTTTTATATTTATGTTTTAAGCATCTCTTTAAGATTATAATTAGAACTCCATCATTAAATTTTAATACATATACCAATTCCTAAAATTTCTTGAAAATTTTCAAGATTTTCAAAAACTTTTGACATTTAATTGAAATACAATAAATAGCAAGAAACTTTTTTAAAGTTTTCTAGATGTATTTAAAAGTACTTGATAGGTTTCAATGTCTAAATTTTTTTTATATAAGAAAATTGACATTCTAGAGGTTTTCATGCTTTTTGGAGAACTAAAATTTAAATATTTAATTATCAAAATCAATAGAAATTTATATATTGTATTCACATCAAATATTAAATATTATAAGAAGACATTACATAATATAACTCTAGTTATATGAAGGAAATGTGAATATTTCTATATGTGATAAATAGTTAATATTATAAAAAAAATAAAGATTAATATTTTCACTTTTGCATTGAATTAATAATAATTGTTGCAATAAAGGGTTACAAACATATACTCACTATTTAATAATATGTTTATAAAAAGAAAATATATCCACATAATATTTTCCTAAAACAGATGGTAACAATTAGTAACATAAATTTAACCCAAAAAAATGTTTTTCAACAAGTTTAAAAAATATAATTAACATATTATTTTGTTTTTTGTGGATTAAGTTGGAGGGCTTTGGAATGAGGGATCAAATTGAAAAGAAGGGGCCAATATTGGATGGGGGCTAAATTGAAAAAAATTTTTAAAAAATATAGGGGGAGGGAGGGGGGTGGGGGGGGGAGGTAAAACTTGGGTGCGCCTCTAATCCATTACACAGAGAACCTATTCACAGTTGGCTGTTAACATACAGTGAATTCCATGCCCTTTTGCTGATAATAAAAGTCTAGTAAATTATGTAATTTTTCCAGTTCACTTCCCTTGCTTACAAAAAAAAAAATCTGAGACCGTATTTGATGTGGCAGCTTCCTGACTCTATGAAGCACAGTCAGGCTGACTTATATATGGAAACATATCAAGTTTTGGACTTGGAGATGAGTCGTCTGCGTGAAATTCAGCGATGGCAAGCATCAGCTGCATCCAAAGTATATGATCTTTTACCTTTTCTTTATTCTTTTTAGAATTATTACATGGTCTGCATTATAGCTCAACTGTTAATTTGCCAATGCAGCTAGCAGCTGACATGCAGCGCTTTTCTAGGCCCGAACGTCGTATTAATGGTCCTACAATAACTCATCTATGGTATGTGGCAATTTTTCCTCCTTTTTTTATCACTTATTTATTAATTTGCAAATTCTCATCACTTTGACTGCATCATTTTTCTTATTATTACCTTCTTTTCAAGTGCTGACCGCTAGAAAAGATGCTTCTTTTATTAATATATTCTTTGCTTCAGGTCCATGTTGAAGTTACTTGATGTTTTAGTGCAACTTGATCATCTTAAAAATGCTAAAGCAAGCATACCTAATGACTTCTCTTGGTATAAGAGGTATGAAAATAATTTGTTTGTTTTAGTTGAACCCACTTGGTTGGAGGGCATTAGTATTTTAGTTGTTTTATGTTCATGTTTATAGTTGTCTATGTTTAGGAGGAACCCTTGTGCTCCATGATGTACTCTCCTTTCTGTCTTTCTCAATAAATTTTCTTTTCTTATAAAAAAAATGTCCTTTATGTTCTTTAAATGCATACAGTTAAAGTGGCTGGGAGTTGAGAATGTTTTTTTTTTTTTTTTGGTATAAAATAGTGAAAGATTGTCTTCATTTTAACTTACTACCACAATGAATCTCTTTAGTGCAACTTTTTTTAGCAGTTTTACATTTGTTTTAATCTTATTTTGGCTCTAAAGCCTACAAAAAAGTCCTAAACTTTATCACAAGCAGCAAAGTCTAATAACTATGAAATATTATTTTGGTCAAATTTAAACTGATGTGATATGAATATTTTGAGTACAACTCAACTCAACTCAACTAAGCCTTTATTCCAAAAATTTGGGGTCGGCTGTATGGATTCGCTTTCTCCACTCTGAACGATTTTGGATTAAATCCTCAGAAATATGTAATGCTTCTAGGTCATGTTGTACTACTCTTCTCCAAGTCAATTTAGGTCTACCCTTTTTTTTCTTTCTATCCTCTAACCTAATGTGCTCTACTTGTCTAACTGGAGCCTCCGTATGTCTACGCTTCACATGACCAAACCACCTCAATCTCCCTTCTCTCAACTTATCTTCAATTGGCACCACTCCTACCTTTTCTCTAATACTCTCATTACGGACTTTATCTAGTCTAGTATGGCCACTCATCCACCTTAACATTCTCATCTCTGCAACTCTTATCTTAGATTCATAAGACTCTTTCAGTGCCCAACACTCACTACCATATAACATAGCCAGTCGTATGGCTGTACGGTAAAATTTTCCTTTCAATTTATTGGGAATCTTACGATCACATAAAACTCTCGTGGCACGTCTCCACTTCAACCATCCGGCTTTAATCCTATGACTAACATCCTCCTCACATCCCCCATCTACTTGAATGACTGAGCCTAGATATTTAAAGTGATTACTTTGGGACAGTACCACTCCATTTAAATTAACTCCTTCCCTATCACCAATTTGGCCTTTACTGAACTTGCAATGCATGTATTCTATCTTCGTTCTACTTAACTTAAAACCCTTTGTCTCTAGAGTACTTCTCCAAAGTTCTAGCTTTCTATTGACTCCTTCTCGTGTCTCATCTATCAGAACAATATCATCCGCATACATCATGCACCAAGGAATACTCTCTTGTATATGTTTCGTCAGTTCATCTAAAACTAATGTAAAAAGGTAAGGGCTTATGGCTGATTCTTGGTGTAATCCAATTGAGATCGGAAAATCCCTTGTGTCCCCTCTCACTGTGTACACAATAGTAGTTGCACCTTCATACATATCTTTCAATACTTGTATGTACCTAATAAATACCCTCTTTTGTTCTAACACATTCCATAAGACCTCTCTTGGAACACTATCATATGAATATTTTGAGTAATTTGATTAAAATTTGATGTTTCCAATTGTCTCCTCTACCAGTTTGCAAAATTATGAATACTATTTCTGGCTATTAGTCCTCTCAAACAGTTTTTGCTTTTGTATGTATCTTTTATCTGTATGATTATCTTTTTTCATATGAATTATGTTTTCTGTCTGAGGTTTCTTACTAGCTGTGAATTTTAGCACTTTCTCTTTCAATTGCTTAAGTTTTTTTAGCCATTTTTTCACAAAATAAATAGAGTCAGCTGCCTGTTCTGCTCAGTAGTCTAGCCTCCATCCTTGACTTCTTTCTTCCTCCCATCCCCAACCCGCCACCCTTGCAACTTTTTTCACTAATTCCTGCTTTTATCAGGACATTCACACAAGTCAGTGTTCAGTGGCAAGACATTGATTCAATGAGGGAGGAGTTAGATGATCTACAGGTTTGGTCTATTTACCATTCCAATAATGTGGAGTAGTGGGTCAATATCTTATAACTTCATCTTTAACTGCTGCAGATTTTCTTAAGCACAAGGTGGGCTATCTTGTTAAACTTGCATGTAGAGATGTTTCGTGTGAACAAGTATCCTTATTAATTATTTCTGCCAATTCAGTGTGACAGCAGAGAAAATAATTTACTTTATTTGACATTAAAACTTGATCTTGTTGGATGCCAATTCTCTGTGATACCTTCTTAGTGAACTTGGAAAACTTTGTCTATGGTTTACTTATTCTTCTTCTTATTATCTTTTTTATTTTTTAAAACTTCGTGTTTTTATGTAGTGGCTTTTGCTTTTTTTAAAAAACTGCAAAGTTGCATTATTAATTCCTTTTGAGGTCCTTGACAAAAAGTAGTGTAGAAGACATTCTTCAGGTTCTCATAGTATTTGCTGTTGAGTCACTGGAGTTGGATTTTGCACTTCTATTCCCTGAGAGACACATTCTTCTGCGTGTTTTACCTGTTCTTGTTGTCCTAGCAACATCATCAGAGAAAGATGGCGAGTCGCTGTACAAGAGGGTGAAAATCAATAGGCTAATTAATATTTTTAAGGTATGTGGCGATATCTTCTTGTGCATGTGTTTTTCTAAAACATCATATTGGTTTTGAAGTTTCAAAATAATTTTTCTTCCTGCTGTTGAAACCTAAAAATATTTCGTTGATGTTTTCTAATTTGTTTTTCTTTTGTGGCAGAATGATCCAGTAATTCCTGCATTCCCAGATCTTCATCTTTCTCCTGCTGCAATTTTGAAAGAATTGGCAATGTACTTTCAGAAGTTTTCTTCACAGACTCGTCTTCTCACCCTTCCAGCACCTCATGAATTTCCACCCCGAGAGGCACAAGAATATCCTTAGCTTCAATTTTCATTTTTATCATGCATCATTTTTCAGTTGATTAAGAAAAATAGCCTCACTTTGTTTTGACAAATATTGTCACGCATATAGGTCAGCATGGTAAAAGCTTGCCTAGTTATGTAAGTAATTGGAGCTATGGTTGTGAGGGTAAGAAAATTATGGATTACTATATTGAAAGTTCTGCAATAAGGATGGAGTTTTAATTGTTAATAAAAAAATTGCAGCTGGAAAATAATTTAATATCTGGTCACCTATCTGGAAGAAATGGTTCAAATTGGGTTTTATGGATTCAAAAAGGTTTTAGTTGACCTGAATTTCACCGAAGTCCATTCATAGTGGGATTGGGCTTATATTTTATGCCTTGATTACTGTATACTTTGCATTTAATGTCATTTAATTGTTAAACATTTTTTTATTGATTTATTCTTCTTCTTTTTGTAAGTATTTTGCTACATGCAATTTTGTTACTAAATCAAATAACTTACTAAATTTGATCAATATGTTAAATTTGATCAAATATGTTGGGGTAATAAAAACCTAAATTTGTCTTGGCAGTTTGGGGGTGGTTTGGTCCGTAATGAGAGTATTAGAGAAAAGGTAGGAGTGGTGCCAATTGAAGATAAGTTGAGAAAAGAGAGATTGAGGTGGTTTGATCATGTGAAGTGTAGATATACGGAGGCTCCAGTTAGACAAGTAGAGCACATTAGATTAGAGGATAGAAAGAAAAAAAATCGGTAAACCTAAATTAACTTGGAGGAGAGTAGTACAACATGACCTAGAAGCATTACACATTTCTGAGGATTTAACTCAAAATTGTTTAGAGTGGAGAAAGCGAATCCATATAGCTGACCTCAAATTTTTTGGGATAAAGGCTTAGCTTAGTTGAATTGAGTTGAGTTGAGTTGTCTTGGCAGTTTGGGCCATTTACCATTATCCTGTCGAAATATAATCCATCTACATATAAAGAAAGAGGAATAAAAAAAGACAAGTGTCTTCATGATGTTGCTTAAGAAAATGGTTTTAATGTGCATTGAGATGATTTGGATATCAACGACCAAATGTTATTAGAGTCTTATAATTCTCATTATGTTGCAAATTGCAATTACGTCTGATTTTTATACATTTAACTGCCACAAAACAAACAGAGAAAGAAATAAAATTTTATCTTCATAATTATTGTTTGCAAAGGTTTTAAATTTGGAAGTGAAATCAGTTTGCTTAAACTGCTTCTTATATGTGTGAGGCTTGTGATCAATCAATTAAAGAAGCTGGTGAATGTCCATACTGTTTCTTGTTGTTGGAATAGTGAGAGGAATTCTTTTATTCATTGCTTATTGCATCCTTTGCTCACATATGCTCCTGTTAGATCCATTGTATAGTTGAAACAATAAGTGTTTCTGGTTAAATGCTATGGAGATTGTTTGCTAGATCTTTAGTAATAGTATCATTAATGACCCTTAACATAGTTCACCTATCAGAGACAGTATCTGATTGTCAATCACATAGGAGCTATTCGTGCAGAGCATGATGATTTTGCAATTCGTTTTGCTTCATCGTTAAATCAGGTACGTTACCTCCTCAACCCAGTCTTTTACTCCTCTTTCTGTATACACTGATGACTAACAAGAAATCTTCTTATCCTTGTTTTACAAGAGTCTGATTTGTGTTTTCTTGCGTTTTAAACTTGTTTATACAGCTGTTGTTATTGAAATCAACAGATGGTGCAGATATTGAGTGGTGCAAAGAAGTCAAGGGAAACATGTATGATATGGTTGTTGAAGGTTTCCAGCTCTTAAGCAGATGGACAGGGCGCATCTGGGAACAGTGTGCATGGAAATTCTCTCGCCCATGCAAAGATGCGATTCCTTCTGAATCAAATGGAACTTCTGCAACAATTTCTGACTATGAAAAGGTATATTAAGGTTTTTTGTTTTTTTGGTTGGGTTGGTCAAACTAAGTAAAAACAATTACAGAATTCTTTTTTTATGCTTGGTTGACATGTATTTGATATGCTAATGCTTGGCTTTGCTCTGCTCACTTGTGAGCATAAGCTCCAATTATTTATAAACAACTTGGAAGGATATATATATGCTCATAATTAAAATGAACAAATTTGAGAATTATTGCCTTGCATAGCATACACATGACATGGAATGATATGGTTATCTATATCAACTCAACTCAACTCAACTAAGCCTTTATCCCCAGAATTTGGGGGTCGGCTATATGGATTAAGCTTTCTCCACTCTAAACGATTTTTGGTTAAATCCTCAGAAATTTGTAATGCTTCTAGATCATGTTGTACTACTCTCCTCCAAGTCAATTTAGGTCTACTTTTTTTTTTCTTTCTATCCTCTAACTTAATGTGCTCTACTTGTCTAACTGGAGCCTCCGTATGTCTACGCTTTACATGATCAAACTATCTCAATCTCCCTTCTCTCAACTTATCCTCAATTGATATCACTCCTACCTTTTCTCTAATACTCTCATTACGGACTTTATCTAGTCAAGTATGGCCACTTATCCACCTTAACATTCTCATCTCTGCAACTCTTATCTTAGACGCATACGACTCCTTCAATACTCAACACTCACTACCATATAACATAGCGATCGTATGGTATGCGGTAAAATTTTCCTTTCAACTTATTGGGAATCTTGCGATCACATAAAACTCCTGTGGCACGTCTCCACTTCAACCATCCGGCTTTAATCCTATGACTAACATCCTCTTCACATCCTCTTCACATCCTCCATCTACTTGAAGGACTGAGCCGAGATATTTAAAGTGATTATTTTGGGACAGTACCACTCCATCTAAATTAACTCCTTCCCTATCACCAGTTTGGCCTTCACTGAACTTGCAATGCATGTATTCTGTCTTCGTTCTGCTTAACTTAAAGCCCTTTGACTCTAGAGTACTTCTCTAAAGCTCTAGCTTTCTATTGACTTCTTCTCGCGTCTCATCTATCAGAACAATATCATCCGCAAACATCATGCACCAAGGAATACTCTCTTGTATATGTTTCGTCAATTCATCTAAAATTAATGTAAAAAGGTAAGGGCTTATAGCTGATCCTTAGTGTAATCCAATTGAGATCGGAAAATCTCTTGTGTCCCCTCTCACTGTGCGCACAATAGATGGTTATCTATATCAATTCTATTTTTTTGCTTTATAGGACAAGCTTGTTGAATTATGTTGTAGGTGGTAAGATATAATTATAGTGCTGAGGAAAGGAAGGCACTTGTTGAACTCATTACCTACGTAAAGAATGTTGGATCCTTGATGCATAGATGTGACACATTGGTAGCTGATGCCTTGTGGGAAACAATACATGCTGAGGTTCAAGATTTTGTCCAAAACACTTTGGCGACAATGTTGCGAACTACCTTCAGAAAGAAGAAGGATCTTTCAAGGTGCGCATTTCAGTTGGTACTTTGTGACATGTTTACCAGTTTCCAATGTGAAATTATTGATTTGTAATATCCATTAAAAGCTTGGTGCTCAGTATTGTATCAGCTAGTATGAATAATATCATCATTAAAAAATGGAAGTTTTAATGGGTAATTTTTGGTACAGTAGCAGTGGAAAAGTTAAGGGGCATCAACAAGAAACTGACTTTTCTTACTGTGTCAATCTGTACTTTTATTTCCTTGATGTTAGTTTCTGCTAAGATAGCTGGTGAACTAGTTCAGCATGTGTTGCTAACCTCATCATGAGTACTTAATTTATCCACTTAATTTCTCATATTGCAAAATTTCAAAAGACTACTTTACCGACTTATTAAGGTAATTTAGAGCAATGCCATTGTTGAAGAAATAACCAAAATAGAATCAGAAATTAGTGCTAGCAGCATTTTCTAATTGTTCTTGCCAATATTGTGCCAAAACAATCATATTGAAATTTCTTAATAAGCTAATTAAGACAAAATCTGCATATTCTAAATGGTTTTCCATTTAAAAGTTTCTCATTGCTAATTTGCTTTGTCCAATTGTTGAATTTCAGGATTCTTTCTGATATGCGGACTCTTTCAGCAGACTGGATGGCAAATACAAGCAAGACTGAATCTGAGTTACAATCACATGGAGGTGAAGATAGTAAAGGGAACTTCTTTTCTCCGAGGCCAGTCGCGCCAACAGCTGCACAGGTTATTGCTTATCTTTCAGCAGACGTAACATTTATTGAAACCAGTTGGTGAGGAATATTTTTAGGCTAATTTAAAATAAAAGAGGGCAAAAAGATTCTTGTGAACTTAATTATGGACACAACCACTAAAGGTTTAACGGATGACATGTGGTTTTACTGGTACAAAAGGCTTACATATAGGTTTTTGATATCATCATATCAAATACGTATCTTTGTACTTTTGCTGTGGATGAGGTTCTTAACACATTTATGAAGAGTCTTGTGGTTGTATGATGTTTGCTAATAGTATTAAGAAAACCTTAGAGAAGGAAAGATAAAGGAGAGTGGTTAAAGCAACTAAAGCACGAGGTTACATAGGCTTCAATGGAGTTGAGTAATAAATGGTTGACTAAGGATATAACTGATTCATGAGAAATGCTAAAAGAGTCCTTTTTCGATACTTGGAATTATCAATTTTGATATATAGAACTCGATGCATATAAGGTGTATGCCTGATAAGTTTTAATGAGAAGATCCTTGGGTTGAGAGTGTCATATGATGTACAAGGTATGATATGGGAATATCATTGGGTGTTTGAGAAACAATATATTCAAATTTCAACTTCGTGAGATCTATTACAAATCCTGATAAAGAGTAGAATAAAAATTAAAGTATCCTGAACAGACTCAAGTCACAATAATTAAGGATAAAACAAAAGAATTTTCTTGGGCTTGTGAATGAGGACAAGGAACAGGGACAGATTAACATTGAATGTTGTGCAAGAACTCAAGGGAGGCCCAAAAAACATGGGTTGAAATGGTAGAAGTGGGTGTAATTACAGGACTTTCTACTTTAAGAGAGGGGTCATTTCCTTCCAAATTTTCCCATTTTGGTAGATTCATATTTAAGAATTTAAAATTTTTGCCTTGGACTTCACCAGCTTTTTCCCTCTTACTGTGTTTTTCATGTTTTTGTGGAGAGAGCCTCTTCCTGCTGAAAAAATCAGTCCTGCTTGCATGTCTGCAAGCTGAATTGATGTTTTAGATAGTGATTTCTGGTGCCAAATATGCTGCCTTCCTGAATATGATAAATTTATGCTGTTAATCAAAGATGCAATTTTACATTGTAGATATAACATTTGGCATTAGACTGTGGATGTATCTTATGCAATCGTCCTATATTTGTCTTGCAAACTTATTATTTTATTTGGAGGCATTACAATATAGTAAACACATTCTTGTGTTCTAACTTCCTGGAATGAGACTGTCAATTTTCATTATTCAGGTCCATTGCTTGCAATTCCTGATATATGAAGTGGTATCTGGTGGTAATCTTCGGAAGCCTGGAGGGCTTTTTGGCAATAGTGGGTCTGAGATTCCTGTAAATGATTTAAAGCAGTTGGAGACCTTCTTTTACAAGCTTAGTTTCTTCCTGCATATATTGGACTATTCAGGTAATTTTCTTGCCTATGTGCTCTTAGTCGTAACGTGAAATTTTCTTCATGTTTTCCTCTCCATGATGACATTGTATCATGTCATTGTTATGTTGTTTATTTAACACTATCAATGGCTATGATAATGATGACTCTTGAGGTTACTACAACTAAATGTGTTGTATGTTCCCTCCTGTGCTTGAGTAGGTTAAGATTTTTGCTTTTCTGCATTTGTAAATTTCATGAGCTATTAAAATGAAAGTTTAATTTTGGTTAATAATTTTTGCAGCAACTATTGCAACTTTGACGGATCTTGGTTTCTTATGGTTTAGGGAATTTTATTTGGAGTCTTCTCGTGTTATTCAGGTAAAGAAATGAGATAGTGCTATCATTACTAATATAATTAGAATTTATTTGTATAACTTTTCTGGCTCTTGAAATTCTTGGAAAGCTAGATTAAAATGATTTAGTGTGCTATTCTGGAACGGTCAGATGTAGAAACTATATTCTCAGTTAAATTGTACACATGATGTAGAAAGCAAGGGGCCCACAAAAAGCAAACTTAAATGCAGAATCACCTATATAGCATTTTTGAAGAGCGTTGAGTGTATCTAGAATCTTTTGCAACTTTTCCTGGAAATGGAGAGGGTCTGGTGACAGCAGAGATGCTAAACTTATGTGGACTTTTTTTTTTCTACTGCTGCATTATGGAGTTTTTGATGCATAGGATTGTGTGCTCTTTTGAAAAATCAGACTATGTCCTTTAATTTGTTCAAGAACGAGTGTTCTTTTTTCCTGCATATATATTAACATAGTATGGGAAAAACAGTCAAATGTTACATAAGGATGCATCAAATCTGAACAAGGTTTCTGGGTCAAAGAAAGGTGTTTTATGTAACTGATTTTTGTTTTCTCTGAGAGCATAAATAATTAGTAGGTTTGCAGGTGAATCATCTAGCTGCTACTACTTATGGCTGGAATATACTATGTCATTCTCAAGTTTAGCATAGAGAATTTTTTATAGACTTTGTGCCGCCAGAATGTTGGCGAGATAATGTGGAAGAGAATTAATTGCCTATTTTGAAATTGTTTCAAGTGGACAAGCAGTAAAATAATACTCATGTCAAATAAAATCTTTCTATAGCAACTGCCTACTCAACTGTATCTTGCACTTGCTTTTCATGTATGAGTTTATTGAAACAATTTTTATTAGCACAATTTCTATAATTGTGAAGTTGATCTCTCTCTCTCTCTCTCTCTCTAATTTTGTTGTGTACACACATTGGTTTGCTTTGTTGCTTTCTTGACTTGTGGGAACTTGTTTGTTGTCTTTGCCTAGTTTCCCATCAAATGCTCTCTTCCCTGGATGTTGGTGGATCATGTGCTTGAGTCCCAGAATGCAGGCCTTATTGAAAGTGTTCTGATGCCATTTGACATCTACAACGATTCAGCTCAGCAAGCTCTGGTGATGCTAAGGCAGCGGTTCCTCTACGATGAAATTGAGGCTGAGGTAAATCAATATTTGTTTCTTTTCTATGTGTAATTATCTGAGTCTCTTTTTGGTATGTGAATATTTTATTTTTACTATTTTGATAAACTGTTACTTCCCTATTGATTACACTGTTTAAGTCAGATAAATTTCTTTTGAGTTTTTCCTATTATTCAAGCAGTTAGGTTCTTCAACTATGGTGGATCAATTAAGCTGTGCAATTGTACTGTAAAACCATTGAGCAGTCCTTGAAAGAACTTCAACATTCTGTCATGAACTTGTAAAGAATGGCTCACAATTCCATATTTAGATATGACTTTACTTACACGCACATAAACACTATATTCTCAAATTATTATTATTATTTTTTTCTATCAATCGAGCTAGATCTTTTGCTCATCAAGCTGAATTTGAATTCTCATTGCAGCTGGTGTCTTTTTGCATTTTGGACCAGAAATTTACCTTTATTCTGGAACTCACTCAATTCAACCAAGTCCCTTAATCCTTGTATCATAGGGCTGGTTACATGAATTCTGTTTGTGCCTCTCTATATGGGAGTAATATTGTCCATATTGATTCTGTGATGATCTGGAAAACCATATGGAGTTATTTATGTTTTTGCATTATGCGGTGCTTGTTTCATTAGCTGGGATTTTTATTGCATGAAACATTCGAAGCATTAAATCATCTCACATTCACATGTTCAAAGAGACAAAGGCCTGCATGCATAACATGACTCTTAGAATCCGTGTGTTTCTACACTGATTTTGGTCCAATAAGTTAAATGCAATGCTTTCCTTTTCTACAATGGAATGCTTTCCTTTTGTACTAACTCAATGGTTGCAAATTTATATTCTCTTTTTGTAGGTGGACCACTGTTTTGATCTATTTGTTTCAAAACTCTCTGAGACTATTTTCACATATTACAAGAGCTGGGCAGCGAGGTATGCCCTATTTCAGCTACTGTAGTAACTGTGCTTTGAAAATCTAACAACCCATCTATTGCTTGCTAAATTCTGTAGTGCATTACTTGATCCATCATTCCTTTTTGCCTTGGACAACGGAGAAAAATATTCTGTCCAACCTATGAGGTTCACTGCTCTATTTAAGATGACTAGAGTAAAGGTAATACCATAGCTTTTTATTTGTTGTTGTTAATGTTTCTTTTCTATTTTGCTCGCTGATTTGTTTTCTTCTATCCAAAATGTCTTGCAAGTTGCCAAGCACCATGACCTTATCCCCACTTGGCATGCTAACAATGACCTGAAATATGAAAATGAAAATGAAAATTGTTTGTTAGTCTTTTTACTACTATCTTTGACATGAATCCTTTGTCAATTGTCTTCGATTAAGAGATCTTCTTTTTTTTTTCATTTGGTCATGAAAGTCCTTACAAAAATGAGAGCAACTGAGGCAGATTTGGTGAAGGGGTTCAATGTGGGGACCTTAAATGGGCATGGGATCAGTGTTTCTCACCTTTTCTTTGCTTACGACTTTCTGATTTTTTACCATTTTTGTGCTGAGTAAATTTTTTTTTTTTGTTTCTGATGTATTTTTCTTAACTTTAAGGCAGTGTTAGCCTGTTAGGGTTGAAGGTTGATGAAAAGTAAAATCATTCCATTAGGTGAATTTGAGAACATCCAGAGACCTGCAGTGGATGATTTATCCTCTCATTGCCTATTTGGGCCATTTAATGGACATTGGTAAACAGAAATGAGACCATGCTCTTCATTTCCAATAACTATATATTTTTATGCAGTGATTATTGCTTTTGTTAATAGGCTTTATAAAGGTGAAAAAACTGTTTACTCCTTGTCTACATGGTTGGCATTCCTTTTATTGTTATTGATATAGCTGTACTCTTAGTTATCAAAATGCACACACACACAGGTATTTCCTAACATCAGAATTGAAGATGAACCATACATCTTCTTGTGATACTCACCATTACGATATTGGTTCTTTGTCAGATAACTTTTTATATTTATTTTACAATTTAGACATTGTCTTACTTCCTCACTTCTTTGGGATCTTTATGGTGCACAGTTGCTGGGGAGGACCATTGATTTAAGAAGCTTGATTGCTGAGCGGATGAACAAAGTTTTCAGAGACAATCTTGAGTTTCTATTTGATCGTTTCGAGTCACAGGATCTATGTGCAGTAGTGGTAAGTAAATCAATTCGTTGTTCTTCTAAGTAATACAACTGTTAAGTAATCTCATGTTAAAGTATAGAAAGTTTTATATCGTGTTACCTAGTATTTGGGTCTCTCCACCTATCAACTTAAGTTTTTTGTTTGGGTTATTGAACATGGTATTTGAGCAAGTCATTGTGCCATCCATTGTCCCGATTGGCTGAGCCCACTTGTTGTTGTTGTCTTTTTTTTTTCTTTTTTTTTTTTCCTTTTGTGAATTGTGCTAAATAGTCCTGTTATGGAAAGTCAATAGTTATAATTAGTTATATTCCTTATTAATATAGGATTTATATTCCTAATTAGTGTACGATTTATATTCCTAATTAAAAAAGGATTCCTATTCATTGTGGTATGGCACAATTATAAGAAAGAATTGTGTGTATATATATTTGTGTAATTTGCTTTGGAATTAATAAATAATAACGATGTAGCCTTTGATTTCTCTCTTCTCTTCCCTTTCTTTCTTTCTTCTACTTCTACTTCTTAAATATTAGCAAGTCCCATAATGATTAGATGCATGCAATGTATGGGCCTTTCTATCAACTATCTTGGACTATTAGGTTAGATCCTGTGACAGTCAATTATATTTAAATCTGCCATCCATAAATTCATAACCAAAAGATTATTTTGTTGCAGGAATTAGACAAATTACTGGATATCCTAAAGCATACCCATGAACTGCTTTCTAAAGATATTTCAATAGACTCATTTGGTCTCATGTTGAATGAGATGCAAGAAAACATCTCACTTGTGTCATTTTCTAGTCGACTTGCTTCTCAGGTGTGGGAAAACTTCTTCTGGCTTATCATTATCTTGGGGCATCAACCATAGTTTTGATGCATTATATTTGATTTTATAATGCATCTCTTTCTTAAAATTCCATGCTGTGGCATATATTATAACAAAAAATATTTTCATCACCACATTACTTTTCTTCTTCCTAACATTGATAAGACACTGTCTGTAACAATATATTGATTCCCTAACACAGATGGTTCCAGATACATAACTATAGAAACCTCTTTCGACTGTTATAGGATAATGCACTGATATGGTGGTACACTTTTACCAGATTAGAATTTGAGGATTCACTTGATCAGTTTTTTCTTATGCCCATTAGATTTGGTCAGAGATGCAAAATGATTTCCTGCCAAACTTTGTTCTTTGCAATACTACTCAACGTTTTGTCCGATCATCAAGAGTTCCACTTGTTCCTGTTCAAAAACCATCAGTTCCCCATGCCAAGCCTAACTTCTATTGTGGTACTCAGGTGGTCACCATATTTTGATTGGAACTTGTCAATATGTTCTTTTTTTCCCTCATATTTTTGATCTTCTATCTCTTATCTGTGGTCGTGATAGGAGTTGAATTCTGCACATCAGAGTTTTGCTCGCTTGCATAGTGGGTTCTTTGGAATTCCCCACATGTTTTCTGTTGTTAGACTTTTGGGATCCAGATCATTGCCTTGGCTTATCCGAGCCCTCCTAGATCATATATCAAATAAGGTATGCCATGCTTTCCAAATTTAGCTTATTTTCATTTCTTGATTAGAAACAGGATTTCCAGGATAATTGGTATTCAATTCTGTTTGAAGGATCCATCATCCATTATATCTCATCTCTGATTTTTCCTTTTTTTCTATAAGGGATGAGCCATGAGGGTGAGTGGATTATGAATTTGGAGTAGCTAGCACCTGCATGTTGCTATTCTTCCGTGATCATCCCTTTTCAAGACAGTTTAATCTCTTTATTGTGGTTTTTCACCTAGCTACATCTTTGAGAGGATATGTAATTGTATTGTTTCATATCAAGTACTTTGTCTATTTATGTCCAAACCTGTTATTGGCTACTCTTTAGGAAGCAGCTGAAAATTTGGCAGCATGAGATGTTAAGTTCTTGCAATATTATGTTTTATCTTTTATCTGCTTCCAAATTTTAACCATTCTGAATGACTTATCTGTCACATCCCTGCATCAGCATCAACACACAATTTGTTTCCCTTCATTAGTCTGTAAAGTATTCCGTAGTGTCATGCATATATTGAGTTTCTAGAAGATCAATTTCAATGAGATTCAGTCTAATTTTTCATGTTTGGCATGTTTCAGCTAACTACACTTGAACCCATGATTACGGGATTACAAGAAGCATTGCCAAAATCTATTGGATTGCTTCCTTTCGATGGTGGTGTTGCAGGTACATAGTTGTGTCATGATTCTGAAAGTGTCTTCATTTTTCTCTTCTTATCGTTATTGCTGGAGGTGTAAAAGATGTACATCCATTTGTACACTTGTTTACCCCACACATGTCTATTGAAATGCGGAACTTACAGGGCATGCAAATCCTTGGGATCAGTGAATAAAAGTTTATGGGTACAGCTAGGGACTTGATATTTATTTAGGAGACTTAGAAATGTAAATAAAGTTGTGGAAGAACAACATTGGCAGAATATACTTCGATATACTATTGGCATATACGCAAATGTTTCAATGACAACAAATGCTTGATATTTTCTAAGCAAATACCACTTAGATTGATTTTGATATCTCAGTGAAATGATGCCAAATTGGTCAAAACATCCACCTGTTAGTATCTTAACAGGTGTCATGACCAGTGTAATTGTAGTTAGAACAGCCTTTATCCTAATAATTCCTGTCTGTAGCCTTTTTCTTTTATTGTTATTATTATACTCTTCTCCCTTTTCTCAGCAACCACCAATTCTTTCAAGTCATGTTTTATTATTCAATGAAGTTCATGGCTAGTTAAATTCCTGGTTTAATGTTGATTTGAGTCATTTTGCTAATTTTGTGAAAAAAATTCACAGTAGAGGCAACCAACCTTCTCTGATCTGGTCCAATTCTGCTACATTGCACCTGATTCTTATTCTGTGACCCATTTAATTATTAAAAACCCTGTTTCTTAGGTGTTTCATGTTGGTAAGAGATTCCTTTGAGTGTAGAAAATGTAGTACAAAATCTATGTGAATGATTGTGAGCGCTGTGAACTTGACTCTAGTGTATAGGAGTTTCTGTGCAAGTTTATTTGTTTATCCCGGGGAAAAATATTTGGATGGTGAAAAATAATATTTATTTTCTTTTCCACCATACACCTGCATCCTTTGATCTTTTTTCAGTAAAAAAGGGAATTAGTGAAATTTTTTTGCTATTATATGATGCTGAATTTTATGTTGTAAACTTGACTAGTATATAATAGTTTCTTTGTTTATCCTAGGGAAAGACATATGGATGGTGAAATGATATTCATTTTCTTTTCCACCATACACCTCCATCCCCTTTTTTTCAGAAGAAAAAGGGGGTCAATTAAAAATTTTTTGCTATTATGCGATGCTGATTTTATGCATTCATTCTCTGTGTGCAATAACTTTATCTCATTTTTCCTCTTTCATCTTTTTAATTTTCTGTACTCAGGTTGTATGAGGCTTACTAAAGAAAATCTTAATTGGGGGACAAAATCAGAGCTCAAAGCAGAGGTTCTTAGAGGGATAAAGGAGATTGGAAGTGTATTATATTGGATGGGGCTTCTTGACAGTGTATTGGTTAGTATCCTATATTGTTCATTTAATCATTACAGCTTCAACAGGTGTAGATGTATAAGCTATGCATACATCCAGTTCAGATTTTATCATGTTATATTCTTATTTTTATAGCATTGCCATTGATGCTTTATTGTTGCATTTCTCCTCTTTTTATTTAAGCATTTTATGAAATATTGTTAATATAACTTATATTTTCTGCACTGGACAATTGATGGTATATTCTGTTGGAACCTGGTATTTTCTATTGAAATATTGAACCCTATGCATTAAGCTTTTAATGGAGGGATTGACTTTAAACCCACCTAAGCGAACTACATTTATATGTGGGACAGCAATATGAATGCATTTTTACATCATTTTTGGGTGTAAAACAACATGTAGAAGTGTCAAGTGTAGAATTCAGCAGGAGAAATTTAGATTTTGACCTCACAATTAATTGTTAAGAATTTTATTGTTGAAAGGAAGCTTGACAACCAAACTCATTTGTGCTATTCATCTCTAACAGGCTGATATCTTTTGTCACATTGTTAAATGAATTGCAAGTGGGTGTCAAAAGGTTAATTCCTTTTATTAGCCTATGTTGTATTATTGCCATTGTTGTAAAATGATTAGATCCTTGGTTAATTCTGTTAATGGAGTAATTATTGCTCTTTGCTTTTAGTCATATGTTCAATAGAGCATTGCAGGGGCTCCACATCTATCGCCACTTATAATGTGGCTGTGGCCTGTGTGAATTAAAGATAAGAATTGAGAGAAGAATGGAAAAGCTGGAGTCTAAAAACATTTAAAGCCTCTTTATTTAAGTACATTAATTTAAGAGAGTGAATTGCTTACCTGACAAGGTGATGACATTGATCTTGTCTGATAATATTGACGTTGTGTGAACAAAACATCATGATTGCCCTCTGGCTGATCAGTGATATGATTGGAAATCAAAGTTTGTAGCTGCTTACAGTTGCAGTTTCACATGTTTGACAGAGGGAAGTTGATACCACGCATTTCATGCAAACAGCCCCTTGGTTGGGCTTGCTTCCTGGTGTGGATGGGCAGATACTTCATTCTCAAGATGGCAGGGATAGTCCTCTTGTCAATCTTTTCAAATCATCTATTGCTGCAATTGTATCTAACCCTGGTTGTCCAAATCCCTCATCTTTCTTCACCATGTCAAAGCAGGCAGAAGCTGCAGGTGCCTACTATGTCGTTTACTCCATACGTTTTATTGTTGTTTAATTAGTTGCCAAAATTAATCAACAAGGATTAAAACTCTGACCAGTTAACATTATACTGTCCATGGTAAAATTTACCAGAAATTAGTTTTATGGGAAGGTTGAATTAGGAAGGAAAGAGTGAACAAGGTAGATATAGGGAAAGGATCGAGAGGAAAATATAGATAAGTAAATAGGAAATCTGATTACAAGCATCTGACAATATCCCGGAGCACTGTATTGATTTGCTGCGTTGTAATACTGGACTTTTTAATTGTAGATGACTTTCTAAAGATATTACTGCTGTTGTGGGATAAAAAAACTATTGCAATAAAAATTGAGAGGACTTGCAAAGCGTTAATCAACCATTCACAAATCCCTTTTTCCATGCTTGTGTTCTTGCCTATCACAAACTTGAATTAAATGGGCAGAGGCAAGTGAATGGGCCGAGTCAAGAGTCCATAACGAGTGAGATGGGTTTAGGTTAGAATTAAGCAATTAGGTAGCTAGTCCTTCACCCTTTAAGCCCTTTGAATTCTTTGTAATCTTTATATGTGGGACTCTTGAGATTGCCTATCCAGGAACTTGGCAACTTTCAATTTAGGCAGCTCTTTTACACACAGAAATGCTAACTAAAGGAAATGCGCCTCTCTGAAGTTGGGACAAAGTCTTTTCTTATAACAAAAGATAAAAACAACAGATGTTTAATGCGTATTTCTTATCCCTTATGCAAGATTCAATTCAAGTTTGCTTCTGGATAGGAATGGCAACGGGGTGGGTCGGGGGTCCCCTCCTCCCCACCCCATAAGAGTTCTAGGTCGGGGCAAGGACTTCCCCGTTGGGAGAGGGGCGGGGCTGGTTTCTCCATGGGGACTTTTCTTTTTATTTTTTCTTTTTAATTTATTGTTAAATAATATAATTTATTTATTAAAAAATAAAATATAAGTTAAAAATATAAGTTTTAATCATAATTTTAATAATATTTTTTTTTGCTAACATTATAATATTTAAATACATAAATACATAAAAATAAATTAGTTTTTAATAAAACAGTAGTATGTTATTGTAAGGGGTGGGTTACGGGGATTCGCTTGGGGATGAATCAGGTCGAGTTTGGGAACTTTTGCCATCCATACTCCTAGAACTAATTATAAATTTGAAATGCAAATAAATTTGAAATATTCCCTTGAGCTCCAACAGTGGTTAATTACTCTATTACCTGCCATCCATTATATTCCCCATTTAATGCTTCATTTTTGTTTTAGTTTTCAGTTTTATATTTCTGGTGTCTCCCTTTTGTTGCAGATCTTTTGTACAAGGCTAACATGAATACTGGAAGTGTGCTGGAATATGCTCTTGCTTTTACCAGTGCAGCACTTGATAAATATTGTACTAAGTGGAGTGCTGCTCCCAAGACAGGGTTCATTGACATAACAACTTCAAAAGATTTCTACCGTATATATAGTGGCCTTCAAATAGTAAGTAACATTGTTTACCATGTGTCTGAATACATAATCTTCTTAATGGTTCAATACGAGAAATTCTGCAATTGTATTTAACGGTTCAAATGCTTGAAATATGATATTAAAGTACTATCACAATAGCTACCTTTGGTAAAATCATAAATGGCCATTTGATTTATTTTCCTTTCTGCTGATCTGTTTCTAATGCTTTAACTGTAGGGATACCTGGAGGAGTCTGATAAACAATCATTCAACTATCATGAAGTGCTGGGTGATTCGGTTGCATGGGGTGGTTGCACTATAATATACTTGCTTGGTCAGCAGCTACATTTTGAGCTCTTCGACTTTTCATATCAAATCCTCAATGTTGCTGAGGTGGAGGCTGGATCACTCTCAAAAATGCACAGGAATCCTAATCTTACTCAGGTATAGAAATTTACGCTATTCCTAGAGTAGTTCTTGACATTTGTTTTGTTGATTAATATATCTCTATGTATAGAAAATTGATTTTGTAGTCTCTTTTTCTTTTGTTAAAATCTCATTGTGAATTTAAATAAACGGTTGCAGATCATTTTCTACTAGACTTTATGTGTTTTCACAGTTCCATTAGGGCATGTCTGTTAAAAAGAGTTAAAAGAAATTTTTGATCTTACATAGAACCAAGAGCAGTAAAATACACAATTTTTTTTCTGACCTGCTATCTCTCTGATATTTTTGCTTGCTTAATTCCCATGTTCTTTGTGAAGGGATGGGAAACTTTATTGGAAGCCATGAAGAAAGCAAGGAGGTTGAACAATCATGTTTTCTCCATGCTAAAAGCGCGCTGCCCCTTGGAAGACAAGATAGCTTGTGCTATCAAGCAAAGTGGCGCCCCTCTGCATCGGATTAAGTTCGAGAACACTGTTTCTGCATTTGAAACCCTGCCACAAAAGGGTGATTGAAAGATTCCTGCAACCCTTTAATACTTCAGGTCCTTTTTCTCATCATATAATGTCCATAATTATGGCGTTATCAAGCTGTAGGTGCTAAGATGTTTCCTGAACAATATGTTAAAAGAGTGTGAAATGAAAACGTATAGTCTACCCATAGAGGGGAATTCTTTAACTGCCATTTGTATTCTAACAGATGTCTGCGTAGTCGAAAATGAAGTGTTGGCATTTCATTTTTGAGAGCTTCAGCTTATTAACTGTGTGTGCCAGTGGGAATGGGATACTGCTTGCTTGTTCTGCTTTGGCAAAAAATTGGCACTTAGCTTTCTTTCATTCCAAGATTTTGCAATGAGAAATGGGCAAAGACCTCCATCATTTTTATTATTCTTTCTATTCTTCAAAAAAAGAGGTATATATATATATATATATATATATATAGAGAGAGAGAGAGAGAGAGAGAGAGAGAGAGAGAGAGAGAGAGAGAGAGAACTTTGGTACCAGAATCTGCTGTTGCTGCTAAACAAAAAGTGTTCCCAAAAAAAAAAATGTTGCATGATACTATTAATTATACTAAAATTGTCTTATAATTACACTTAAGTGGTTAAGCAGTGTTATTCCATTTCTTCAGTCAAGTTTTTGCCCTGGTCTAATTCATTTCTTGTCCTTGACCTTTATCTAAAAAGACACTTGTCATCCTCTCTTTTACTTGATTAACATTTGACACCTGAACTTTACAAAGTTCAAATGTATTCGTCATTTTAATTTCTATTAAAAGTTAATTTTTAAAATTTGGAGAAGCCTAATTAAATGAATCAATGGGAGAGGGAAAAATAAGTAAATTAAGTATATGACTTTTCCCTGATTTAATTTGATTAATAATTATGAAATGAAATCTAATTATCATAATAAAATTTTCTATAAATTGAGTGACTATGAAAGAAATTAAGGTGATTTTCTCCATTAACATTCAATCTTTTATCTTTAGGAAAATGATAAAAAGAGATTTTCAAATATTTGAATTTTTTTTTAAATAATTTATTTTAAACGAAGTTTCAAAGAGAAAAGAAAGGAAAAGAAATAAAAAGGAAGAGGAAAGGAGAGTCAAAAGGGAAAATAAAAATCCACAAACCTATCAAACGTTTCTTGCAAACCCAAAAGAGAATCTTAAAAATGTTATTTAATTTCAGAGATAATATATTTTTTAAAGGAATTTCAGAGATAATATAATATAATTGAGCATGATTAGGTGTTAAACATTTTTTGGCCATGTTTATGACAAGACGGTGTATGGTGTCCTTTTAATTCGGAAGTTGCTTCAAATACAAGTTGTATTGTTCTTATCCTAGGCCCATATGATTGGCTTTTGTGATGATAAGAAATGATAATATCAATAATAAAAAAAGACATGAATTATTTAATTTAATTTGTTGAAGCCAAGCTATGTTTTTGTTTGATTGCCATTTTTAAAAAATAAATAAATTTTAATTATTTATCTCCATTAAATATTTATTAAATTATTATTTTTTAATTATAAATTTTAGTTTATATTCATCTAATATACTTTATAATTAATTTTTACACGCTTAAAAAATTTACCTTTTTGATTTAATAAAAAAATTAATCACTGGGATTAAAAAAAAAAAATTGCAAAGAAAGAGAATGTATCATTTGGGGTTATAGAAAATTTACAAAGGAAAATATGTCTTTTAAGATTTGACTTTATAATTTTATGGGTGTGTTTGATAAAACATTAAAAAATTAAGGATTAAATGTTAGTTTTATAAATTTTTAATTTTTAATGATGATAATTATTAACTTAGATCCTCCAAAGTTAACATTTAATATTTCAAGAAGATATAAATATTGATGAGGTAAAAAATTAATTTATTACTTTTTTTAAATATCTAAATAATATTAATAAGAATTAAAAGTTACAAGATAACAATCACCGCTTGTTAATTTTGTACTCAACACCCCATAAGTTTAATTAATAAGATTGAGAGCACATTCATTTATTAATTTATATATATATTAAGATGGTATTTAATTTGATTTATAAGTTAGTTAATTCTACTTATAAATAAAACATTATAAGTATATTAATCTTTAATTTAATTTATAAGTTAAAAAAATACTTTAAGTTAGATGTAATAAGTAGTGATATCTTACTTATAATTTATCTACTTATTTTAAAATTACTATTTGATTAAATAAAATATTATATTATCTTAATAATTTTTAAAAATATAAATATTATCTTCATTTTAATAACTATAACACTTAATTATATATCTTTTTATATCATTTTAATTGATTAAATTACTTGTAAACACATTTTAACTAAATATTTAAAAATTATTTTTAAATAATTTTATTAAATAATTAATTATTTATTTTTAATTTAACATATAAATTAAAAATAATTTTAAGTTAAAAAGTGAAAAATAAGTATTCAAACTAGACAACCTTTGATATGTTAAAATGCAATATTATACCTAGATATAACCTAATGGCAATGGCATAAGGGAACTATAATTGTTTGTTTCTTTAATGGTTCTTTTACCTTTTGCTTATTTATATGTATATATATTTTTTTCTTTGAGATTTTTTTTTTTTGGGGATTTTTTCATAACAGGGGAATTCGGAGCTGCAGCAGTTGACTAAATAGAAGAGCTACGACTGCACATCCCACCACCACCAGTACCAGCAACAGAAACAGAAAGCCAAATCCACTTGAAATTCTGTGTGATTTATGACGCATTGGCCCACAGTTGCAAACTGGGTGGCTCAGCCAACTCATGGGTAGGCGCACCACACGCACCATCCCCCACTCACCTTTTCTATTTTTTTTATTTCTTTTACTTTCAAATGCTTCATCATTGACATCACACATAATTTACCAATTTCTTCACATTTTCTTTTTAATTTTATTTATTTTTTTTATATCATGATTGCTCTCTCAAGAATTATGGTTTGAGTTTTTATTTTGAGATTCTCCGAATCATTCTAATAATTCCACATTATAATTTATTCTATTGAATCTTAACACTTATATTATGCACTTCCATGGTCACTTTGAGAGTTTCAACACATAGTGGTTGTACCTCTTTTACTAAACCCACTTTGAGAGGACCCTGGCAAGGCAAGTACTACACTCCAGAATTAATTTTGTATAAAACCTGACAAAGAATCTACAGGAATTTTAGGATTTATTGATTTATCTGATACAGAGTTAAGGACTATGAATATAATAACTTTCCTGATGCGTAAGGAAAGTCGTCAGCTATGACTAATCACATGCCATTATATAATATCAAATACATCATACGTTTATATAACATAACATATAAGTTATATTCATGCCTAGTTTGGCTTACTTCAAGGCATATCATTCATCTTACAGATTCAGATTTAAAATCTCATTTTTTTAATTTTTTATTTTATATATATATATATGATTCATTGATTTGTTTGATAATAGAAGATCTGTTGATTTTAAATTCGCTTTGTTGTTTTCTTCTATAAATTAGAGAGAAAAAAAGCAAGCCAACTCTGAAACTCAGGATTTGAGTTTATGTTACTTATAAAGAATTATTTTGGAAAAATTGAAACTGAAAGCAAGAAGGAAAAAGACAATAATATAAACTATGAGTTTTACTTTCAGAAGCACTAAAATAATGCAGAAATGGAGTAAGATAGGAGAAAGTATTTTCATGCTTTGTCGGCCATACCTCTTTCTCTCTCATCATATATGTATTTATGATAATAAACAATGTTTAAGGTGTTTCTCTCACACATCGTTCCAATTCAAACCAAGTAGGATTTTCTTAATCATTGTATAGAGGACAAAATGAACACTGCCTTTCTGTTATTCTTTGAGATAATCATTCTATTTTAAAATGAAGTTGATAATGGTCACCATCCATTGCACTTGGGTTTTTATAATTCAATGCCCCATTAAAGAATACTAGCTCATATATTCAAAACTGGAGGTCTTCCTGGTAAAAATAGTCCCTCTAATATTCAATTTTCTCTTCCCAGTTCCTGTGTTTTTCTTGGGTTGGCTTTTTTTCTTCGGGTTGGTCGTTCACCCAAGAGGTATGTACAGTCGTTGCTTACTTTTCTTTGTCTATCGTATGTGGTTTTGAAACTTCTGTGATCTGCATATGCATATCTCAGATCCTTGAACCAATAGAACAACCTAGTTTTGTGATAGAAGAGGATTATTATGAGAGTTTAAAGAGATTATTGTCTGTGTAGTTCATATTTTGCTCTTTTGTTTCATATCCAACCATGAATTGTCTGTTCTTCGTGTGAATGCAAAATCTTGAGTATATATTCCTCTTCTATTTGGTAGGTATGGAGAAAATATCACGTGGGTCTATCACCTTTTTTGGTCTTTTTATCGTCCTTATGGTTCATCAATCTTTAGGGCTTAATGCTGAGGGTCAATTTCTCTTAGATTTAAAGGGAAAATTCGTTGACAATTATAATCATCTGAGTGACTGGAATCCCAATGATTCCGCCCCTTGTGGGTGGAAAGGTGTGAATTGCACAAATGATTACAATCCAGTGGTTTGGTCTCTTGATTTGAGCTATATGAATCTTTCTGGTTCTTTGTCACCAAGTGTAGGTGGCTTGTCTAGTTTGATATATCTTGATCTTTCTTTTAACCGGTTTTCTCAAAATATCCCTAGTGAGATTGGGAATTGTTCTAGTTTAAAGGTTCTTCGTCTAAACAATAACCAATTTGAAGGCCAGATTCCTGTAGATGTAGTTAAACTTTCTTCTTTGTCAATTTTCAATATCTCCAACAACAGAATATCTGGCTCCTTCCCTGACAAGATTGGTGACCTTTTGTCCTTGACACAATTGATTGCCTATAGTAATAACATCACTGGACCATTGCCAGCTTCATTTGGCAATCTTAAAAATCTAACTGTATTTAGAGCAGGGCAGAATTTGATATCAGGAAGCTTACCTCCAGAGATAGGTGGATGTGAGAACTTGCAGATTCTTGGTCTTGCACAAAATCAATTGGGTATGGAAATACCGAGAGAGGTTGGAATGCTAAAGAATTTGACAGATATAGTCCTTTGGGGAAATCAGCTTTCAGGGTCTATTCCAAAGGAGCTAAGCAATTGTGAAAATTTGGTGACTCTTGCTCTCTATGACAACTATCTTGTGGGGCCTATACCCGAGGAGCTTGGTGACCTAGTGTTCCTGGAAAAGTTATACCTCTACAGAAATCACTTGAATGGAACGATCCCAAAAGAGATTGGGAATCTGTCTTCTGCAGTAGAGATTGATTTCTCTGAGAACATGTTGACTGGAGTGATACCAACAGAGTTGGCTAAGATAACTGGATTGCAGTTGCTTTATCTTTTCGAGAATGAGCTTACTGGTGTCATCCCAGATGAGCTTACTACTTTGGTAAACTTAACAAGGCTCGACCTCTCCATTAATAATCTCACTGGTAGTATTCCTGTGGGATTCCAGTATTTGAAGCAGTTGATCATGTTGCAGCTCTTCAACAACTTATTTAATGGTAACATTCCTCAAGGACTTGGAGTCTATGGAAACCTATGGGTGGTGGATTTATCAAATAACTACCTAACTGGAACAATTCCACCTCATCTTTGTAGAAATGGTAACCTTTTTTTGTTGAACCTTGGGTCAAATAACCTCTCAGGTTATATCCCAACTGGTATCATTAACTGCAAGACGTTGGCGCAGCTTTATCTTGCAGGAAATGAACTTATTGGGAGATTTCCAGCTGATTTATGCAAGCTAGTGAATCTCTCTAGTATTGAATTGGGCCAGAACAAGTTTAATGGTCCCATTCCTCCGGAGATAGGTAACTGCCACGTTCTGAAAAGGCTGCATCTCCCGGATAACTACTTTATAGGTGAATTGCCAAAAGAGATTGGTAAACTTTCTGAATTGGTGACCTTCAACATCTCATCTAATCTGCTCAGTGGAACAATACCAGCAGAGATCTTTAACTGCACAATGCTGCAACGACTTGATCTCAGCCAGAACAATTTTGTAGGTGCTTTACCAAGTGAGATAGGAGGCCTTTCCCAATTGGAGCTTCTCATGCTCTCAGACAATCAAATTTCTGGTATTATACCTTTGGAGGTGGGAAATCTGAGTCGCCTAACTGAACTACAAATGGGAGGAAACTTATTTTCTGATAGGATCCCAGCTGAGATGGGTAGCCTATCAAGCTTGCAGATTGCATTAAACCTCAGCTATAATAATCTCTCTGGGTCAATACCTGAAGAGCTAGGAAATCTTGTGTTACTGGAATTCCTGCTGCTTAACAACAACCATTTGAGTGGTGAAATTCCAGGCTCCTTAATGAACCTTTCTAGCCTACTTGGATGCAACTTTTCTTACAATGACTTAAAAGGGCCTTTACCTTCCTTGCCACTCTTTCTAAACACATGCAACAACTGTTTTCTTGGGAATGACGGGCTTTGTGGTGGACCTTTTGGTAAGTGCAGTGAATCTCCATCGTCCTATCTTGCTTCAGCTACGGAAGGGAAAAATGCCCGTTTAGGTAAAATCATTGCTATAGTTGCAGCTTTTGTTGGTGGGGTGTCTCTCATTTTAGTTATAGTGATTATATATTTCATGAGACGCCCAGTTGAAACAGTTGCTCCTTTGCAAGAAAAATCATTCTCTTCTCCAGTTTCGGATATTTACTTTTCTCCGAAGGAAGGGTTCACTTTCCAGGACTTGGTTGCAGCAACTGACAATTTTGATGACAGCTTTGTGATAGGAAGGGGAGCTTGTGGAACTGTATATAGAGCAGTCTTGCCATCTGGTCACACTATTGCAGTTAAGAAGTTAGCATCAAACAGAGAGGGGAGCACCATTGACAATAGCTTCCGTGCCGAAATTTTGACACTGGGAAAGATCAGGCATCGGAATATTGTGAAGTTATATGGGTTTTACTACCACCAGGGTTCCAATCTACTTCTTTATGAATACATGGAAAAGGGTAGTTTGGGAGAATTACTCCATGGATTATCCTGTAGTCTTGACTGGGGGACGAGATTCAAGATTGCAGTTGGAGCTGCTCAGGGCCTTGCTTATCTGCATCACGATTGCAAGCCTCGGATTTTTCATCGTGACATTAAGTCCAATAACATTCTGCTTGATGACAAATATGAAGCTCATGTTGGGGACTTTGGGTTAGCAAAGGTGATTGACATGCCACAATCTAAATCAATGTCTGCAGTTGCTGGTTCTTATGGCTATATAGCCCCTGGTAAGCTATCTTGTGATACTTTTATTCATAAATCATTAATGATTCTGCATACTTACTAAAATTTAGGATGAATATGCAGTTGAAGCAAGGCATCCTTCTCTTTTTTTTTTTTAAATTCCAAATTCTTATGACATTATCCTATTTATTATATTAAAAATTCTTGGGAACTATTTAAACCTGTTAAATCTATTGTTGATTTATGTCCATTGAATTGCTACATCCATGAATAACTCTGATCATTCTCAATGCAGAGTATGCATACACCATGAAAGTGACCGAAAAATGTGACATATATAGCTATGGAGTGGTCCTTTTGGAGTTGCTGACTGGCAGAACACCTGTGCAACCACTAGATCAAGGTGGCGATCTAGTAACCTGGGTGAGAAATTACATTCAGGTTCATACATTGTCACCAGGAGTACTTGATGCTCGACTCGATCTGGATGATGAGAATACAGTCTCTCACATGATTACAGTCATGAAAATTGCTCTACTTTGCACAAGTATGTCTCCTTTTGATCGACCAACAATGCGGGAAGCTGTTTTGATGCTTATCGAAACCAATAAACGAGTAGGACACTTCGAGTCATTCCCAAGTCATCATGCTAATTCAAGTGAAGGACACTTTGATTCATCCCCAAGTCATCATGCTACTTCAAGTGATGAACTGATTGTACATGTTCAATAAATAATTTTGATAGATTGGGATGATTCTTTAGCAGCTAATTCATCCTAGTATTAGTTACATATAGAGAAGAACATGCTACTTGTATATTCCTAATACAATAATGTTGCTTTTGGCTGCTAGGCCAATCAGAAGTGCTCTTAAAATTTTCTTCTCAACTACTGCTATTCGAGAAGGATCATAATGTGTAGAAATGCATTGCTCTTGCTTTTGTTAATGTGTTTTTTTATCATCATTATCACATAAACTCACTCCATATATGTTATAGTTCCAAAACACGCAAAGGATTAAAGTTCATATAACGTACCCTATATGATAAATCACTAAAATATATATATATATATATATATATATATATATATATATATATATATATATATAAGATTAGTAACTAGCCGAATCGGTTGCTAATCCATTAAAATCGATTAGCAACCGATTCAGTAAGTTGCAATGAGCATAGTTACAAATAGCAACCGACAATCAAATCAGTTGCTAAATTAATTAAACTTGAAAAAAAAAACTTTTGGTAAAAAAAAAACTATCAGGTGCTAGTAGTAACTAGTTAGCAACTAAAATCGGTTACTAATAAAAATCGAAACATAATCAGTTATAAAAAATTTGATGTCTTAATTTTGTAATTTTGCAACCACTTTGTAAATGGGATGCTATTTGCAACTAATTTAGCAATCAAAAAGTAGATTGCTAATTTTAAAAAAATTATAAAAAATTTAAATTTTTGAATAAGAAATAAAAAAAATTCAAACAAATAAAATTTTCAAAAATGACTAAAGTAATAAATTATTAACGAAAATTAGCACTAAAAATTGATATAAAAATATTATAAAAAAATTATTAGTAACTAGTATAAAAAAATATTAACAAAAAATCAAATACAAAAATATATTTATAAGACAAATTACTAAAAAAATTACCATATATATTATAACAAAAAAATTACTAAAAATTAATACTACAAATAATTTACTAACAAAAAATATAATTGTACCAAAATTTTTATTTTATGCCAAAAAATAAATTAAATAAGAAAAGATGAGAAAGAAAAAAAATGATAAAGAAAATAGATGAGAAAGAAAAGATGATGAAAAAGAAAGTATATAAGAAGGAAAAGATGAAAGAAGAAAATAGATGAGAAAAAAAAAAGATAAAGAAAATATGCTAGAAAAGAAAAGATGATAAATAAAATAGATGATAATGAAAAAGACGATGAAGAAAATGAGAGAAAAGAGAAGAAAGAGAGAAAAAATGAATAGTGGAGAGAAAAAATTTGGAGAAAGAAAATGAACAATGGGGAAAGAAAATGAGTAGAAGTTTATGTAAGCGAATAAGTAACTGATTTTAGCATCCGATTGTTTTTTGGAGAGAAATTTTGCAATCGATTCGCAATTATTGTAAAATTAATTATTAATAGCAATCGAATTTAATCGGTTGCTAATAACAACTAATTTGCAAATCTGTTGCAAATCAAAATTAAAAAAAAAATAAAAAATGAATGGGAATTTTCGGAGGGGAAAAATCGGTTGCTAATAGTAATAAATTTTAATAAGTTTTAAAAATCAGTTGCTAAAGTAAATCCGTTGCAAATAAAAAAAATGGAAATTTTCAAAGAAAAAAATTAGTTGCAAATCAAAAAAAGAGAATGAAAAACTAGGTAGAAATTTTTTTAAGGAAAAAATTGATTGCAAAATCGATTGATGTTAGCAATCGATTCGCAAATCGGCTACAAATCGACAAAAGAAAAAAAAATTGGGCAAAAATTTTTGGGAAAAAAAAATTTAGCAACCGATTTACAATTGGTTGTGAAAAATTAGTTGTTGTTAGTAACCAATAAAAAATTGGTTGTAAACAATAAACAATTTTGGCAACAATTGCAAATCGGTTGCTCACTCTGGAGTCAATTAAAATAATTCTTTAATTTAGTAACCAATTCTCTAAATCGACTGCTGTTAACAGCCAATTTTAAAATCGATTGCTATTATTAATAAATTTTAGCAACCGATTTCTTAATTGGTTGCTAATAGTAATTGATTTTAAAATCGGTTGCTAATCAAATATTTCAGGTTTTTCTAATAATGATTAGCAATTGATTTTGCAGCTAATTACAAATCAATTACTATTAGCAACTGATTATAACAACTAATTATAAATCGGTTGCTAATAACAACAGACTTAGCAACTGATTCTTGAATTAGTTGCTAAATTTTTAAAAAACTAACTATTTTACTAAAAAAATGAAATTATAAATTAATTACAAAATTGATTACTAATAGAAATTGATTTCAGTCAGTTGTAATAATTGATTGCAAAACTGATTTTTTTTATAGTATATTATAATTTTATTGACAAATTGTATGAAAAAAATGTACTAAATTCTAGAGGAGCTTGTTAAGATCTTACATTGGTTTGGGATAGGTAATATGCTCCTTATAGAGTCTTGGGTACTTTTCCACTAGAGCTAGCTTTTAAGATTAAGTTAAACTCGACCCATTTTCTTATAATTTCCATACTAATAGAATAAATTAAATAAATAAAACTAAGAGGATGGATACGAGTGGTAAAGAATTCTATATCTCATAAGTAAGGTCGAGTATTCAATTCTTGTGAATTGAGAAAATTACTACTAGGAGCGCAAAAAAATATACATATAGTAAATAAACTAAAATATAAATTTACATCATTAAAATTAGAAAAATTATATGATTCATTGATTTGTCTCATAATAAATAAATTTCATAATTTTAAATTCTCTTTATTGTTTTCTTACTTAATTATAAAGCCTTATTTTGGAAAAAAAAAATTGAAAGCAAGAAGGAAAAAGACAATAATATAAGGGGAAATTATAAAAAAAGTATCACGTCGTTCCACCCATTTTCACTTTAGGGTTTGTGGTTTAATATGTGATAAAGTGACATTCTAAAATTTCATACTGTTAGTAAAAAGCGACTTTCTATCTCTCTTCCCTCAAGTACTGCTAACGTGGATAAAAAAGGATGACGTGAACAACATAAGGGCTAATGTGAATTAAAATAATGTTACTTTTTTAAATGATTTAAAAATTAAAATATAAAAAAAAAGGTTTAAAAAAAATAAAGTTGCATCAAGAAGTGTAAAATAAATACAGTTGCAATGGAGTGCAACACCTACTGACCTTGTGTTTAGAAATTTAATGGACACATAAATTGAACGCTTGCATTATCTAGCTAGGGTTCTTGAATAAAAATATAACAATTAGTCTACAATGTAAAAATCTCCTTGTAATTGATGACCATTCCATCCCCAACATTAATTACATCCTGTAGACTCCAATTTAATTCTTGGTTTATAACATGCTAGTTCTACAGCGGTGAGACATGAACTGGTAGTTGTTAAATCTTGGTGTATTTAAACTTCTGCATGAAATAAGGATGGTGGATCCATAATTGATAGCCATATGTATATTCATTCTCTGTTTCACTATGTTTTTTTCATAAAAATAAAGAGCATTTTTATTATTAGTTATGTTACCATTCTGATTGCTGAATATTTATATTTATCAAATATAATTCTAGTCCCCACACTATAAAGCAAAGCCAAAATATAGTACAAATATAATGCTTAATATACTATGCCATGTTCATATATTGTATAATACTTGCTAGTGCTATAATTTTCAAGGACTTTTTTTTTCCCTGAATTGTTGTTCATATCCAAACCAGAATGAAATACAATTAAAACAAACCAGTAGTACAAAACCCCCACTTCCATTTTTCCTTACTATATAAAATCCATTAAAGACGCATATTACATATACAGTTTATCATATCATTTGCTAATTTTGATTAGGTAAAGGAGGTTGCCCTCTTCTTATTGTAAAACCTTTGGTTCCATCAGGCATTTTAGGGTTAGGAGATGGCTTTGAAGGTTCAACGACATGGGCTGCAGATGTAGTTCCATGATCCACGCCATTAGCGGCACGATATTTATTCCTCCTCAGTTATCCCCGATTTTGAACTCTTTGTCCATTCTTTTCCTTAGATAAATGCTCTCTATCCTCTTCATCAAGTGTATAAGTGCAAGCAGTATAGCATATGAGTTTTATAGGTTTATCACTTTGTTATCATGGTATAGCAGGGGGGAGAAAGAAGAGGAGAGGGAGAGTGGATTTGAGGGTTAAATATTTATTTCTTTGTATTTTTTAATTTTTGTTTCAAATGGGACCATAATTATAATTAAAAATTATTGTTAATTAATAATTAATGCCACATCAAAATTAACAATGTTTGTATAAAAAACTTTTATTTGCTAACGGTGTGTAATATAAAGTATTATTTTGTTACAAATAAAATCTCATACTTTAAAATGAAAAATATGTGAAATTATATGATACTTTCTCGTAACGTTCTCGTAATATAAATTATGAGTTTTAATTTGAGAAGCACTAAAATAATGCATAAAATGGGGTAAGATAGGAGAAAGTATTTTGTTCATCATATCTCTCTATTTAGCCCCCTCTTTCGAAGATAGAAATGCACTGATGAAAGTGATTAATACAAAGTCCAAGCCTTTAAGAGCAAAACAGCATATAAGCCCAACTAATCACAGAGTTTCAATATAGAGAAAAGGCCCATAATAGTTAACCATAACAAACATAGAGTCTAAAGATCCTTAAAACTAAACCTTGGAGCTAACAGATAATATGGAAGAAGGCAAGCAAAAGCGCAGCCTGCCGCGTACCTTTGTTCCTTTATTTTTCTACAAGAAGACCATCGGAGCTCTTGAGCCAAAAGCAACCTGTAGGGTGCACACCCACAAAAGACCAAATTTTCAAAAACAGATCAATGGCCTCTAACAAACAAGCTTAGCTGAACTCGGTTTGTAATAAGAGTCAACTGGTCAAACTCAAACGGCGACTCGCCTTTTGGGGATAGGAGGCTAGCAGATCTTGCCTACTTACACTCGGCAAAGAAATGGAGCTTAGTTCTCTTAGAGACGCGAACACTAGATTAGGCATGGAGTGTTCAAAATTTATAAATTGTAAATCAACGTTATTTTTTTTTATAAATCACATATTTTATTAATTTTAAATAAAAAAAAAAACTTAACGAAAAGGTACATATCACTCTCAAGTTGGCAGATGCACTCCATACACTCAATTTAACACCTATAATATGAAGTGAAAAAATAATACAAAGACATCAAAGTACAACGTAAAACATAAGAAACTCTGAGGTTTTATTTCTTTTTCTCGTTATTTTTCATTATCTTTTTTATTTTCTTTTTATATCTTTATTGTTTTTTTTTTTTTAAGTTTTTAGTGTGTTCTATATAAATATTCACACTTATAATATTTAGGCTCTATTTATTTTACAAAAAATATTTTCTTTTAAAATATTTTTTGAATTTATAGAGTTTGGGGTACTTAATGAATTGGTCAATGAAAAATATTTATGATTAAAGGGAAAATTAAGTATTTTTAAGGAAACTAACTTTTTTTTTTCTAAAAAAAAAGTCATTTCTTGAATTTTGATAATCTTTTTGAAAAGTCATTTCTTGAATTTTGATAATCTTTTTGAAATATGAGTATAATTATGTATATAACTCATGTAATTCTTAACTTGACTTTCTCTCTATTTTGTAGAGAGAGAGTTTTCTTTTGGTTTCTTGCTGTTTCTTTCCTAGGGTTCAGGCATTCTCCTTGTCGCTCCGTCGACCTTCTCCTGCCCTTTTGAGCAAGGGAAGGCCTTCCTCCAACTCGATGTGGGTTCCCTTCCTGCCTCCAATGTTGGAGCGTAGATATTTAGTTTGCTTTGGTTTGCGGTTAGTTCTTCAAGGTTAAGGGTTTTATTAGGCTGTTATTTCTATGCTTTTCCTTTATTTCCTTATTCTATTTGGTTGTTGCAGGGCTTTGAGATCTTCAAGCATCGACGGTAGCTTTGATTATAATAGACGGAGGATATGCAAATGTGATGTTGGTGGTACATCGTTGGGTCTTAAGTTAGCCCATAAGGTATGAGTGAGTTGCCAAGGAGCTCTGCCACTGTCCTCCATTGGTTATGTGATGCACTAATGGTTCTACTTTTCCTTGACCTAAGGATGAGTTTCGAATAACTAAAAGCCTTAAAGCTTTAGAAGGCAACAACTGCTAAAGGGTTCTCCATGATCTTCAATAGGACATCAAGCCATGCATGGCGTTTATAAGTTTGGAGACTCTTAGTTGTTCACCACTTTTGGCTGTTAGAAGTCGTCTCCAATGACCGACGATGTTGCATCTGGGTTGCGACACTCTACGTTGGTTCTTCTCTTTCTCATCAGGTCAAGTTTTTTGAGTTGGAATACTCAGTGTAGTTAAGGGTTCTCTTATGGGTAGGCTTTGTTAGTTAGAAGCGGGCACTATTTGATTTGAACCAAAATAATTTACCAAATTGATTTAATTCAGGAATTTAATTTGATTTATACAGTAGATCATTTCAATTTTATTTTTAATATTTTTAATTAATTTAATTTAATTTTAGAGAAAAAAATTAGATAAAATTAAACTAAATGAATTGAAATAAATTAATATTTAAAATTAAAAATATATATTATAGTATTCAATTCAGTGGTAAAGTAATACTTTTACCACTTAAGTGTTTTGAGTTCGAGCCTATTTTTTATTTATTTATTTACTTTTATTGAAAATTAAATCATAATCAATCATTTTTAAGAAATGATCTCAACCATCTATTCCTATCAAATGTATTCTCACAAACCCTACCTTCCATTCACTTCATCTCTTCTATCGTCGCCCCCCATGTCTTACTTCTTACCTTCTCTTCTCCTTCTTCTCCTTCATTTACTCATTTCCTAATCTCTTCTACTCCTTCATTTCTTTTCTCCTTAATCTCGTTCCCACCTTCTTATCTTCATTTCTTCTCCTCTGCCGTTGCCACCCAAGTTTTACTTCTCACCTTCTCTCCTTCTTCGACTTCATTTACTCACTTCTTAATCTCTTATTCTCCATTTCTTTTCTCCTTCATCTCATTCTTTCAAAAAATCTAAAGGAATTTTTATTTACGAGCTATTATCTCGTTCCTTATCTAGAGCCCTATCCTGTTAGTAATAAAAAAGATGATAAAATCTTTCTTTTCTGGTTGCCAGGAACTTTTTTTTATTTACTAGTCATTATTAGTAAGCTTTGCATGTGCCTCTGCCTTCCCAAATCCAATCCAATCGTTTCTTCATTTCTGTCAAGCTTTGGATGCGCCTTCGGCCAATCATTTATTTTCTTCATCTCGGTCCATCCCAGTTGTTTTCTCTCCTCTACCCACCGCTGCCAGTCGACCGTCATTACAACACCGCAACATCTCTATTTTTTTAGTCAATTATGTTAATGAAATTTTTTGTTCTTAGTATTGATATTGTGCTTTTTCAAATTTGTAATTTTTGTTGTCGTATTTTTTTACATGTTGCGCTAAATTAATTTATTTTGTTTTAATTTGGTTCATTAAAAATATTTTTTAAAAAATAATTTTCATGAGAAATAATTTTCATATATAATAAATAAAGCTTTAATTATTATTTTTACCATGAATTTCATAAATTATTATTTTTATTTATACCCCTAATTAGAGTAATTATATTTAATTAGAAAAAAGGTGCGCGTCTGCCTCTGGAAAAGAAACAAGAGAGCTCTCTCTCTACTAGAGGGAGAAGTGCTAGAAAAAAAAAATCAATCCACGCGTCCTCCCCACCAAAAAAATAAAATAAAATAAAAGCAAGTAGGATTTTTTTAATCATGCGTAGAGGACGGAACGAACGCTGGCTTTCTGTTATTCTTTGAGATAATAAAATGAAGTTGATTAAGAAAACTCGAAGATCCAATGACTAAATGACTTTCTGTCAACAAAAGTCCATCCATTCCATTTTTGACTTCATCAGTCAATGAACCAATAAAGAAAACTACCTCATATGTTCCAATATTCAATTTTCTCTTCCCAGTTTCTTTTGTTTTTTTGAGTTGGCTTCCTTTTCTTCTGGTTGCTCGTTCACCCAAGAGTTATACAGAGTCGTTGATTGCTTTTCCTTGTCTTCGTATTTGTTATACGATGGTCGTATGCGCTTTTGGAACTTCTGTGATCTGTATATGCATATCTCAGTTCCTTGAGCCAATAGAATTAGCTAGTTTTCTGATAGAAGAAGATTGTTATAGGAGTTTAAAGAGATGATTATCTGGGTAGTTCATATTTTGCTCTTTTGTTTCATATTCAACCATGAATTGTCTGTTCTTCATGTGAATGCAAAATCTTGAGTATATATTCCTTTTCCATTTGGTAGGCATGGAGAAAATATCATGTGGGTCTATTACCTTTTTTGCTCTTGTTATTGTCCTTATGGTTCATCAATCTTTAGGGCTTAAAGCTGAGGGTCAATTTCTATTAGATTTAAGGGGCAAATTCGTTGACAATTATAACCATCTGAGTGACTGGAATCCCAATGATTCCACCCCTTGTGGGTGGAAAGGTGTGAATTGCACAAATGATTACAATCCAGTGGTTTGGTCTCTTGATTTGAGCTATATGAATCTTTCCGGTTCTTTGTCACCAAGTATAGGTGGATTGTCTAGTTTGATTTATCTTGATCTTTCTTTTAACCGGTTTTCTCAAAATATCCCTAGTGAGATTGGGAATTGTTCTGGTTTAAAGGTTCTTCGTCTAAACAATAACCAATTTGAAGGCCAGATTCCTGTAGAGGTAGTTAAACTTTCTTCTTTGTCAATTTTCAATATCTCCAACAACAGAATATCTGGCTCCTTCCCTGACAAGATTGGTGACCTTTTGTCCTTGACACAATTGATTGCCTATAGTAATAACATCACTGGACCATTGCCAGCTTCATTTGGCAATCTTAAAAATCTAACTGTATTTAGAGCAGGGCAGAATTTGATATCAGGAAGCTTACCTCCAGAGATAGGTGGATGTGAGAACTTGCAGATTCTTGGTATTGCACAAAATCAATTGGGTATGGAAATACCGAGAGAGGTTGGAATGCTAAAGTATTTGACAGATATAGTCCTTTGGGGAAATCAGCTTTCAGGGTCTATTCCAAAGGAGCTAAGCAATTGTAAAAATTTGTTGACTCTTGCTCTCTATGACAACTATCTTGTGGGGCCTATACCCGAGGAGCTTGGTGACCTAGTGTTCCTGGAAAAGTTATACCTCTACAGAAATCACTTGAATGGAACGATCCCAAAAGAGATTGGGAATCTGTCTTCTGCAGTAGAGATTGATTTCTCTGAGAACATGTTGACTGGAGTGATACCAACAGAGTTGGCTAAGATAACTGGATTGCAGTTGCTTTATCTTTTCGAGAATGAGCTTACTGGTGTCATCCCAGATGAGCTTACTACTTTGGTAAACTTAACAAGGCTCGACCTCTCCATTAATAATCTCACTGGTAGTATTCCTGTGGGATTCCAGTATCTGAAGCAGTTGATCATGTTGCAGCTCTTCAACAACTTATTTAATGGTAACATTCCTCAAGGACTTGGAGTCTATGGAAACCTATGGGTGGTGGATTTATCAAATAACTACCTAACTGGAACAATTCCACCTCATCTTTGTAGAAATGGTAACCTTTTTTTGTTGAACCTTGGGTCAAATAACCTCTCAGGTTATATCCCAACTGGTATCATTAACTGCAAGACGTTGGCGCAGCTTTATCTTGCAGGAAATGAACTTATTGGGAGCTTTCCAGCTGATTTATGCAAGCTAGTGAATCTCTCTAGTATTGAATTGGGCCAGAACAAGTTTAATGGTCCCATTCCTCCAGAGATAGGTAACTGCCACGTTCTGAAAAGGCTGCATCTCCCGGATAACTACTTTATAGGTGAATTGCCAAAAGAGATTGGTAAACTTTCTGAATTGGTGACCTTCAACATCTCATCTAATCTGCTCAGTGGAACAATACCAGAAGAGATCTTTAACTGCACGATGCTGCAACGACTTGATCTCAGCCAGAACAATTTTGTAGGTGCTTTACCAAGTGAGATAGGAGGCCTTTCCCAATTGGAGCTTCTCATGCTCTCAGACAATCAAATTTCTGGTATTATACCTCTGGAGGTGGGAAATCTGAGTCGCCTAACTGAACTACAAATGGGAGGAAACTTATTTTCTGATAGGATCCCAGCTGAGATGGGTAGCCTATCAAGCTTGCAGATTGCATTAAACCTCAGCTATAATAATCTCTCTGGGTCAATACCTGGAGAGCTAGGAAATCTTGTGTTACTGGAATTCCTGCTGCTCAACAACAATCATTTGAGTGGTGAAATTCCAGGCTCCTTAATGAACCTTTCTAGCCTACTTGGATGCAACTTTTCTTACAATGACTTAAAAGGGCCTTTACCTTCCTTGCCACTCTTTCTAAACACATGCAACAACTGTTTTCTTGGGAATGACGGGCTTTGTGGTGGACCTTTTGGTAAGTGCAGTGAATCTCCATCGTCCTATCTTGCTTCAGCTACGGAAGGGAAAAATGCCCGTTTAGGTAAAATTATTGCTATAGTTGCAGCTTTTGTTGGTGGGGTGTCTCTCATTTTAGTTATAGTGGTTATATACTTCATGAGACGCCCAGTTGAAACAGTTGCTCCTTTGCAAGATAAATCATTCTCTTCTCCAGTTTCGGATATTTACTTTTCTCCAAAGGAAGGGTTCACTTTTCAGGACTTGGTTGCAGCCACTGCCAATTTTGATGACAGGTTTGTGATAGGAAGGGGAGCTTGTGGAGCTGTATATAGAGTAGTCTTGCCGTGTGGTCTCACTATTGCAGTTAAGAAGATAGCATCAAACAGGGAGGGGAGCACCATTGACAATAGCTTCCGTGCTGAAATTTTAACAATGGGAAAGATCAGGCATCGGAATATTGTGAAGTTATATGGTTTTTGCTACCGCCAGGGTTCCAATCTACTTCTTTATGAATACATGGAAAAGGGTAGTTTGGGAGAATTACTCCATGGATCATCCTGTGGTCTTGATTGGCGGACAAGATTCAAGATTGCAGTTGGAGCTGCTCAGGGCCTTGCTTATCTGCATCATGATTGTAAGCCTCGGATTTTTCATCGGGACATAAAGTCCAACAATATTCTGCTTGATGACAGGAATGAAGCTCATATAGGGGATTTTGGGTTAGCAAAGGTGATTGACACGCCACAGTCTAAATCAATGTCTGCAATTGTTGGTTCTTATGGCTACATAGCCCCTGGTAAGCTATCTTGTGATACTTTCATTCATGAATAATTATTTATTCTGCATGCTTACTAAAACTGAGTTATGGATATGCCATTACAGAAAGGCATCCTGCTCTCTCTGTCTCTCTCTCTCTCTCTTCCTTGTTTATAATTCCTAATTGTTATGATATAATCCTACTTATTTTACAAATTCTTAGGAACTATTTAAACCTGTTAAATCTATGGTTGATTTTGATTTATGTCCATTAAATTGCTACATTGATGAATAATTCTGATCATTCTCAATGCAGAGTATGCATACATCTTGAAAGTGACTGAAAAATGCGACATATATAGCTATGGAGTGGTCCTTCTGGAGTTGCTGACTGGCAAAAAGCCTGTGCTACCACTCGACCAAGGCGGCGATCTAGTAACTTGGGTGAGAAATTACATTCAGGTTCATACGTTGTCACCTGGGGTACTTGATGCTCGACTCAATCTGGATGATGAGAGTACTGTCTCTCACATGATTACTGTCATGAAAATTGCTCTATTGTGCACAAGTACATCTCCTTTTGATCGACCAACAATGCAAGAAGTTGTTTGGATGCTTATCGAATCCAATAAATGTGTAGGACACTTCAGTTCATTCCGGAGTCATCATGCTAATTCAAGTGAAGGACACTTTGATTCATTCCCAAGTCATCATGCTACTTCTAGTGATGAACTGATTGTACATGTTCAATAAATAATTTTGATAGATTGGGATGATTCTTTAGCAGCTAATTCATGCTAGTATTAGTCACGCGCAAAGAAGAACATGCTACCTTGCATACTTCTAATCAGAAGTGCTCTTAAAATTTTCTTCTCAACTACTGCTATTCGAGAAGGATCATAACGTATAGAAATGCATTGCCCTTGCTTTTGTTAATGTGTTGTTTGATCATCATTATCACATAAACACAGTCCATATATGTTATGGTACACAAAACATGCAAATGGATTCAAACCCATAGCCTCAAGCCCATATGTTTTTGATTTCCTTGGATCTACACATGGAGTCCTTCTTCTTGTTGCAATGACTGACAGGTCGTTTCATGTGACTTGTCAGAGAGAGATCAGAGATGAGAGGCGTTCAATTGTTCATTTGTTTCCCATGTCAACAATGGGCTGATTATGTGGGCTAGCTCGTTAGCCCACAAGCCTTTAATTCTTTGAGCCCCTTTATTTTTCCATATCAAATACAACAATCACAAGTAATTGTATATTATTCATATAACAAATTTAAGGTTGAATTATATGCAAATCCTTAATAAAGTTTGTCAATATTGGCAAGGATACTTAAATTTGGAAATGGAGAATTATTATATGAGTTTTGAGATATAAATAATTTATTTTCTAGAAAGATAAACTTATTTTATGTGTAAATATGGATTTAGGATGTCAGTATGATATTAAAAAAATCAATAATCTAAAAAAATAGCTCATGATACAAATTAAAAAAAAAGATATCTTTTTTTAACATTTACAAAATAAAATTTGAATAATAATGATATTTAGATATTAATATTTAACCTAAATTGGTTTCTTTCACTAATTAAAGTTAGTCTAATATTTTTTTTTTCCCGCTTTTAAAATGCAATGAGAAAGAAAGTTTCAAATTTGAGTTTTCTCATTTACTGACTGTAAAACTATTCACGTTTATAATGAAGAAGCGAGGGACTGTAAATCATGAATGTCAAGAGGGAAAGGAATGGCATGAGATGCAAGTAAGGGTTGCCACGGTCCGGTTTTAAATCGGAACTGAATCAGAATTGGTTGGGTCAAAATCAGATCAAAATAGGTCAAAATCGGAACTGGCTTCGAATCGGACCGAAACCGTCCTTATGCGGTTTGGTTCAGGTTCATATTTTTTAAGAATCGTGAACCGGCGATTCCGAACCGGATTGAACTGATGATTTCGAACCGGATTAAACCAGTGATTTAAATATAAAAAAATTCAATAGATATGTTACGTCACTCCTAATTTATTTATATATATCATTAATTTTCTATACAATTATTCTCTGCATTTTCTTCAATTCTTAATATTTTTTCAATTTTTCTCAAATTTTCTAAATAATTATTTTCTACACTCATTTTAATTTCTAACACTCTCTCAATTTTTCTACTCTATTATTTTATATACTTGCTAAAATTTTTAATACTATCTCAATTACTTTGTTATTATTTTAAATCCTCAATAAAATTTTTAATACCCTCTATTTTAATTTTTTTCACTTTTATAATTTTTAATTATCAATTATTATATAATTTTTAAAAAAAGGCAAGTAATAGAACTAGAAATTTTTATTCCTCTAAATCCTAAAGGGATATATAAGCAAAATTAAGTTCATACACTTTTTACTAATTTCTTCAAAAAAAATTAATTTCATTTCTAGTTTTTTAATCAAGGTCAAGTCTTTTTTTATTGAATTTTTCTTAATGATAATTTTTTTTCTTATTTTATTTTGATTGAAAGATTTCTAAGAAAAATTAAAATATTTTTATAAATATAACTTAAATTTTAAATCAATAAAATTTTTCTCTAATTTTTTTTTTGTTTAAGCTACCCTTAAAACATCCCTAAACCACCTCTAGATCGTCCTCCAAATTATTTTGAACCGTTATTTTTTGAACCGCCTTTCAAGCCGTTTTAAACCGGGGCTCAAACCGGAATTGGTGGTTCAGGAACCGTCTTCCAAACCGTCCCCTGACTGTTTGTTTCAGGTTCATGATTTCATTAAACCTAAACCGACGGTTTAGAAACCGTAACCTCTAGTTCCTAAACCGTGGCCACCCCTAGATGCAAGTTTATCAGCTGGAAATGTAGGCCTCTCTAAACACGCGAACCAGTATTTGGATTTGTATTTTTTTTTAAACACTGATAATATTAAATAATAATGTTAATTGTTTTAGTAGTTTAGTTATTTTAATAATTATTAATTATTTTTTTAATTAATAATAATTAAATATTAATTATTAATAATTAAGGTGTGTTTAGTATGAGGTTAATAAAAGTTAATAATTAACTTTGTAATTTTTAATGCTGTTTGGATGATTTAAAGTGAGCAGGTTAATTTTTAACCTCATTAATAATTTACTTATATTTATGGTTTAAATATTAACTTTGGGTGGGTAAGTTAACATAAGATAAACACGATATTTATATATCTTTTTTCTATTTCTTCTAAACTTGTTTTATTTGTTGGGTCCATTCATCTCTAAAAACTCTTCATCTCCTACAACAATAAGAATGTACGAATTTTTTTTTTCAATTACATGAGCAAGACTATAAATTTTCTGTGTGTAAAAAATATTAATTTCTATCTTGTTTATTTTATTATGAGTTGAAAAAAATTATATATATATATATATTTAAATTTCCTTTATTTGCTATGACCTAATATAATCTATATATATAATCTATAAATTGATAAATTTTTTTTTATTATATCAATCAAAATATATGGGCATCCCTATATATATATATATGTAATAAGTTTTTTAAATTAAATTATTTATAAATAAAAAATAATATTACCAAAAATAAAATAAAAAAATAATTTTGATATTTATTATTAAAATATAAAAAATAAATATTTATATATTTTCATGTAAACTTAATTTTTTAATTTTATATTAAACATCATTAATTGTTACATCGTTAAATATCTTTTATCCCCTTAATAATTATTTTCTTAAATTTTATAAGATTAATATTTAATATTTAATTTTTTAATCTTAACGCATATTTAGTTATTAAAATATTTGATATAAAAATAATAATTAAATATAAAATTATTAATATTATTTATAAAATAATATTATTATTTAATAAATATTTAATAAATATTTGATATAAAAATAATAATTAAATATAAAATTATTAATATTATTTATAAAATAATAATTATTAAATATTTGATATAAAATAATAATTATTAAATAGTTATTAAAATATTTATTAATAAAAAAAAATTATTAAATATAAAAATAATAATATAATATTATTAATATTATTTAAAATGAGCTTTTAAAATTATTTTTTAATTTTTAAAAATTAATATAAATATTATGGTTGATCAGCGTTTTTTAACTAAGGTTATAGTAAGGCAGGATTAGGGAATTTTTATTACCATATAAAGACAAAAAGGACCAGCTCATCAAGAAGCTACATAGATACGTGTCAGAATTAAACCGAATCTCCCAATACAAAAGCAACAGCAAATGTATCGTATCATCGCCGTACACTTCAACGGTCCAGATTTATCCTCACCATCCACCTCCTTATTTATATGCTCTCTCTCTTCTCTAGCAAAACGATAAAAAAATTTGATAGTTCCATTCGCTTTAGCCAAAAAAAAAGGAAAAATTAGGAGAAGCAAAAAGCTCGAAAAAACCCCAATTCTAGCAGTTTGCGCACGCTAGGGTTTTTCTTAATCGAGTTCCCTGCTTCTTCTTTGTTCGTTGGAAATTTCAGCGTGGTATCTTTTGGAGTTTAGATCTGATCTGGAATCGTGTGTTTTTTGATGGTTGGATTTTGTAGCGGGAGTGGTTGATTTTTATTTTTCTGGAGTTTTGGTTTTAGGAGATCAGGATGATTTCGTTGCAGACCGGTCCTCGGGCTTCGCTCGGCGGCTCTGCTCGCGATGATGCTAGCTTCCAGGTGAAGCTTGAGCCATCTTCGTCTTCGCTGAGTCTTGTGCCTTTTAAGGGCCGTGATTCTCATCACGAAGGTGAGTTAGCAGTTGGTCATTCTGTTGTTTATCTATTTATTTTTAATTTATGGATAAATTGTGTGTAATTGGCTTTATTTTGTTGTTGTTTTATTTGTTTATTTGTTTTTTTTTTCTGCGTATAACATTTTGTTGGATTTAGAAAGTTTAAGGATTTCTATATACTTTTTTTCCCGTTTCAAAATTCCTATTTGTTCAATGTTCCAGTTGTGTATAATAATAATAATAATAATAATAATAATAATAATAATAATAATAATAATAATAATAATAATAATAATAATAATAATAATAATAATAATAATAATAATAATAATAATAATAATAATAATAATAATAATAATAATAATAATAATAATAATAATAATAATAATAATAATAATAATAATAATAATAATAATAATAATAATAATAATAATAATAATAATAATAATAATAATAATAATAATAATAATAATAATAATAATAATAATAATTTTTTTTGGGGGGGGGGGGGGGGGGTGTTTGGGGGTGGTGGGGTGTGGGTTCGTTAGTTTAGAATGATGGGAATCAATTTCACAGTTGTTATCGGCTTGCATTTTCCTTTGGCTTGTCATGGGAATAATAAGAGCTATCTCTCCCTATTCCCTCCCCTTCTTCCTTTTGGGAGGAGACGGGGAACTGAAATAAAAAAAGACCTAAACTTGTGTGTGTGGGGGGGTTGGTGGGGTGTGGGTTCGTTAGTTTTACGCACACGCACGTGCGCGCGGGTGTGTGTGTGTGTGTGTGTGTGTGCACGCGCCTCCGGGCTCGTGTGTGTGTGTGTGTGTGTGTGTGTGTGTGTGTGTGTGTGGATAATTTGGGTTTCCAATTTATTTTGAATGATACAGTTATTGATTCTATTTAGTTTGTAACTTCTTTTCCAAATAAATTTCCTTTCCAATTTGTTTTTGGTACAAAGAATGTCTATGTACTTCATGAGACGGTATCTCATTCTGGTGCTGGAAGAATATTAGGCAGTTTTCTCACTGTTGATTGGTGAAAATTGTGACTGGAAGGGGTTCTAGTTTTGTTCTTCTAGAAGAGAGTTTTTTCACTGTATGAAAGATGGATTAGTTAGTGATGCTAGTGGTTTCAAAATTCTAAGCTAGAGAGTTTTATAGTTAGTGATGCTAGTGGTTTAACAATTCTAAGCTAGAGAGTTTTAGGCTACTTAATGTTGATGTGGTCAGTCATCATGTGTTTATTACTAAAATGAATTAATTTGATACTTTATTATTATTATTATTATTTTTTTAATTTATGAACTTTTTCTTTTTTAATGCAGTTGATGAAGACATGCACCTGGCCCTTGCTCATCAGATGTACAAGGCTGGCAACTATAAACAGGCATTAGAGCATAGCAATACTGTTTATGAGAGAAGTCCCCTGCGGACTGATAATCTTCTTCTTTTGGGTGCTATTTATTATCAGGTTTGCTTTGTTTTAAATGTAGCTGTTGTTGGGCACTATCAGTATGTGTTTTCACTTTTTAGATAATTGTCAATTTTAACTGTTTGGGGAACCATAAATTCTCTGATCTTAAACTTTCATGTTTATTCCTCTGCAGTTGCATGATTATGATATGTGCATTGCAAAAAATGAGGAAGCTCTTCGACTTGAGCCACGTTTTGCTGAGTGTTATGGAAACATGGCAAATGCTTGGAAGGTATCACTATCTATATAAATCATTTTGAGCCATGATGAAGCAATTAACCTTTTTGGGCATTTAAATTTTTGTTGGTACTTATGGTGGGTTTTTTTATTTTAATACAGGAAAAGGGTGATATTGATCTTGCAATTCGTTACTATTTGGTTGCCATTGAGGTTTGTATGCACGTTCAGAACTTTAAGAGTTATCTAGGAAGTTATGGTACTGAAGGACTTTGATACTTTGTTTAGTGTTCGCATTTCTATAGTGATTAATAAACATTGGAAACTCCTTATTGTCAACGATCATTTAATGTTAGGACAGGTAAAAATGAATTGGGTGGTGTGTTTGTATCTCATTTGGGGCTAATTTGTTTCCTGCTGGTTGGGCGAAACCTTGTTACAGAATCACTTTGAAATGAGCAGGGATTGGGTGGCTATGTGGGGCTCAACTTTTGGGCCAATAACCACCTCTAAATTTGTGGGTTAAAATTTAAAGCTTAATGGATCCTCAAATGATAAATGTAAAGTAGGAGGTTCACCTTCAGAGTCTCCTATAATGTGATTCATGTTGTAAAATTGGTGTGCAAGCTCCACTGTCTGATTTAAGAACCTTTCTCACCCTCATTTGCCCCTGTACTTGCACTTTGTGCCATTTTCTTTATTAGTATTTTTAATAATACTGCCTTGGTTCATTTTTATGGCAGCTGCGACCCAACTTTGCTGATGCTTGGTCAAACTTGGCTAGTGCATACATGCGAAAAGGAAGGCTTAATGAGGCAGCACAGTGTTGTCGCCAAGCGCTTGCATTGAATCCTCTATTGGTATATTTTTTCCTGTTAGATAATGATCATCTGTATTGTGCCATAATGATATTATTATGATCATCTATTGATGCTCTAGTTAGTTATCACTTGGATGGCTCAAATGATCAGAAAATTCGGGATTCTATTTTTCTTGTTAGTTGCATGGTTTGAATGAGAATCCCTAATGACTTCCCCAACAATTGGAATGTAGGTTGATGCTCATAGCAACCTTGGGAATCTAATGAAGGCACAAGGGTTGGTGCAAGAAGTAAGTATATCAATAAATGAATGCTGCAAGTTGTCTAGTTCCTTTTAACTTGTTCTTCATAACAGTTAGCTGTACTTAAATTTTCTGGGCTATAGGATTTTGGTTATTTTCAGTGTTGATCTTCAGCTACCATGCCCAATGCTAGTGTTAGGATACTTACTGATCACTTCCCCATCCAATCGCAGTGGGGGGAAGTGGTCCATTGGCAACCTGGCATCCCAGTCTGAGTTAATCCACTACTGGACTCGCGTGGCCCCAAATTCTTACCCTTTCTGACCTCATGGAAGGAAGACACCCTTTCCATATTTAGATTTTTGTAGTGTGCATCTCTCCTTTTCCAGTGAAGTTACTGATTTACATACTTCATGTGTGGAACTGTGTCTTAAATCACAGTTCGATACAGATATCAAGTTGTTATCTTCAGGCCAGGGCTCAGATGATGGTTGGTCTTGTTGTAACTTCCATGTGAAAGACTCCAAATTGTCAGAATCTAATGTTTTGTGCAGGCATACAGTTGCTACCTTGAGGCTTTACGCATACAACCAACATTTGCTATTGCGTGGTCAAATCTTGCTGGTCTCTTTTTGGAGTCTGGTGATCTTAATAGAGCCCTTCAATATTATAAGGTACGCTTGATTTTGCTTATGCCATTGCTTTTCTGCTTTTATATTTCCCTACTAGGCTTGATAATGCATGTTTGTATCAAATTTGGCTTTCTTGCCTTCTCCTTTTTGGGTTTTAGATTCACTGTCTGCCTCAAATCACTTTCAAGCAAACTGTGGTTATTTTTGTTGCTAATTATCATATCAAATGTTTTATGTGGTCATCATATCAAAACATTCAAACAATTGCTTTTAGTGTTTTTTTTTTTTAATAAATTAAAGTCAGTGATGGGAAAATGATCGGTTCTAGTCATTTTGCTTTTATTTTTTTGGGTTCCTTTTTTACTACTGCTTGGATTGTCAACACTAGCATGCTAGTTTTATTTGTTGTTGGAGTTTATATTGAAGTTCTTTGGTAGTCAACATTTTTAAATGTTTGCACATTCCAATTACTTTGTTGGCAACATATACTGAATTTCATTTTACAATGTGTACTCCAGGAAGCTGTAAAACTCAAGCCCATGTTTCCTGATGCCTATCTAAATCTTGGAAATGTTTATAGGGTAAGTTGTGGCTTTGTGTTCATAAGGTAGGCTAGCTGCGTGTGCCTGGATTAATATTGCTTTATCAGAGGAAAACAAGATGTTTGTTTTGCCTTTTCCAGGCCTTGGGAATGCCCCAAGAGGCTATTGTGTGCTACCAGCAAGCTGTTCAGACACGGCCGAACTATTCAGTCGCTTATGGTAAGTTATTATTGGACCTTGAAATCTCTTCTAATGGCAGTTTACTGATGTTCATATAATTTGTTCCTGGTTAGTAGATGGTGCTGCAATTTCCTTTTGTATCCCAAATATGCTTTGTCTTGTTGAGGTGGACCTATCATTGACTGTAACTGTGTGCTCCTTGTTGTCTTTAAAGCAATTAGTAATATTTTACTAATATCTTTTAAGCGAGTTGGTGATTGCTGTTAAAGGCTTTTTAAGATCATTACTTTGGTCAATGCCTTCTTTGCTTAATATTGAACTATTGGCTCAGCAGACTGCTATACGTTGTCAATTTTGATTTCTTGAAGCACTGAGCATTTATTTTATTTCTTTTATTAGATTTTGGGTTAAAGGCTGTGCATGCATGTAAACTTTGGTTGACCATATGATCTATTACATTACATGGTGCAGGAAATTTGGCCAGCACTTATTATGAACGAGGCCAACTGGATTTGGCAATTCTTCATTATAAGCAAGCCATAGCCTGTGATGGAAGGTTTTTGGAGGCTTACAATAATTTGGTTGGCCCCCACCCCCCTTCTCTCTCTTCTTTTTCTTTCTCTGATTTGTGCTTTTCTGTTGTCTGGGAATTTTTCAATTTTTAATTATATGAGTAACTAACTTCTCAATATATTCTCCAACTAAAAGGGTAATGCACTGAAAGATGTGGGTAGAGTGGATGAAGCAATCCAATGCTATAATGTAAGTTCGCATTTTATTCCCCTTTTTAAATTCATTCCTTATTTCTGATTGACTTGCATTTGTATATTCGTAAACTTTTCTCGCCTCTCTGTCTCGGTGTAGCAATGCCTTGCATTACAACCGACCCACCCACAAGCACTCACCAACCTTGGGAACATATATATGGAATGGTATATGGCATTTAATTTCTTATGTCTTCATGATTTTTTCATTTATGTTAATGTAGATATGACTTTTTGGCATTAATCGAAATTTATGTGGGTGATTTTCTGAACATCCAGGAATATGGCATCAACTGCTGCTTCATATTATAAGGCTACATTGGCTGTTACAACAGGACTGTCTGCTCCTTTCAACAATCTTGCTGTAATCTATAAACAACAGGTAATGACGGTTGGAGGATTTTCAGCTTGCTAGTTAGATGTTAACTTCTTTTGTGTATCAAACAAATTGAATATCAGCCTTCTACCTTCTAGGTCTTGCTGAATTCTCTTGTGATGGTTCTGACTACACTTTTTTCTTTCCTACTTATGGCAGGGAAATTATGCAGATGCCATATCTTGCTACAATGAGGTTCTTCGCATTGATCCCTTGGCAGCCGATGGACTCGTAAACAGGGGCAACACTTATAAGGAGATTGGTAGAGTGAGTGAAGCAATTCAGGACTACATACGTGCTATCACTATCCGACCAAATATGGCTGAAGCTCATGCAAATTTGGCTTCAGCTTATAAGGACAGGTATTGTGTTGGATGGTACATCCAAAATTTTTGTGAATGTCCAATTTTATATTGCTGCCACCACCCCCACCCCCCACCCCCCCCCACCACCTTTCTCCCTCCTCTTTTTTTATTTTTCCCCTTCTCTCCTTCTCCCTCCCCTTCTTTTTCTTTTTTCCCCTTTTTCCTTGGTATAGCTTAAAACTGTTCATATTTAATCCCAGATTGTAGGGAAAGAATAAGGTTAGAATTAAACCAATGATTTGAATGCTGTTGCTGTTGGGCTATAGAATATTGCTTTTTTCAGCAATGGAAGTATTAATTTATATGCTATGCAGTGGTCACGTGGAGGCTGCTGTAAAGAGCTATAGGCAGGCTTTGCTTCTTCGACCAGACTTTCCTGAAGCGACTTGCAACCTTCTGCATACATTACAGGTATAACCAAATGAAATATGCTGCATAACTAAAATTTTTGTTTCTTCTTTTAATATATGTATGTGGTTTGTTCATAAATTTTGGCACTGGCTGCATAAATTACAGGTACAATGAAAATGAAATATTCTGCATATCTAAATTTTTTGTTTTGTCCTTCTCTATATGTGTGTGGTTTTGTTCATAAATTTTGTCACTTCAGCTTGTTGAAGCTGTTCTGATTAGGAATTTTGGAGGAATCTTTTATATTTCTCATGCAGAAGATTTTTGTAAATTAATTTATTTGAGGATACTTGTCTCAGTGCGTCTGCAGTTGGGAGGATCGCGCTAAGATGTTCACTGAAGTTGAAGGGATTATACGGAGGCAAATTACTGTAAGAGTTGTGATGTTTGCTAATGCTTATCAATAGATTCTCTGGTTTGTTCACAGCTTAAAAATATTGTCATGTGAAGCTAATCTATTTTCTGCAACAATTGTATCATTTCAGATGTCCGTCCTTCCTAGCGTGCAGCCTTTTCATGCTATCGCGTATCCCATTGATCCAATGCTGGCACTTGATATCAGGTAGGAGAGGCTAATTTTTGCAATCAACCTGTGTGACTTAAGGCTTTGCATTCTCATTCTTCCTTTTCTATCTTGAAGCCGCAAGTATGCAGCTCATTGCTCCATGATTGCATCGCGTTTTGGACTTCCTCCTTTCAATCATCCTCCACCAATTCCTATAAAGCGTGATCGTGGCGAGAGACTTAGGATTGGTTATGTGAGCAGCGACTTTGGTAATCATCCCTTGTCACACCTTATGGGATCCGTCTTTGGCATGCACAACAGAGAGAATGTTGAGGTTTGAAAATTTGGAATTCTCTCTTTTTTTTAGCTGAAGGGACTTTAACATGCATTTGCCTTTTTGTAATATTTTGTTAGAACTAACAAAATCTGGGCAGGTTTTCTGCTATGCTTTGAGCCCAAATGATGGTACAGAATGGAGGCAGCGTATCCAGTCGGCTGGGCATTTTGTAGATGTTTCTGCCATGTCGTCAGACATGATTGCCAAACTGATTAATGAGGATAAAATACAGATCCTCGTTAATCTCAATGGTTATACCAAGGTAAGGTCTTTAATTTTTGGGATAATTACATCCAAAATTGAATCCCATGTTTTAAAGTATTAGTGTCAAACCCTATTTCAGTTTGGATTACAGTATCTACTCTCCCTTAATTGTCTCTTTGAAACTCCTCTTGACCCACTTTGTTTGATGAAATTGCTTTAGGGTTTTAATTACCTGCAGACTAAAATTTTAATTTGACATATGATTATGCAAATAGTCAAGTATTGAGCGAGAAATCTTACAAAGATGTTTTAGACACAAGGTTGACTCTTTAATTATTATTTGTATGTTGACTATCGTTGCATGTAAAATTGAATACAAACCTTTTCTACTTGGTAAGTCTGTCCTGATCTTAGACTTCTAAGAGCCCCTGGAGAAGTGATGAGAACTTCGGAAAGAAATTTTTAGTGTGGTTTTCAATTGCATTTGTTTGTAAACTTCTGGGTTGAAACTGTAACGTTTTAAAGCATGAGATTTGATATGTAAAAATCCCTAAAGTGAGTGTTGGTTGTAATTATCCTTTGGAGCAAGGACTAAACAATTTTTGTAGCAATTTGCGTTAATCAGGATTGAAGTTTCAAATGTATTTTTTTGATGGTTACAGCAGTGTAATTTTATTCTTCAATGAGTATTTCAGTGGTGTAAACTTTCTGTTAAAGAGTATATCATCATTCCTCCTAATATATATTCCTTCTATATCATTCAGGGTGCCAGAAATGATATATTTGCTATGCAGCCTGCGCCCATACAGGTGTCATATATGGGATTTCCTGGGACCACCGGAGCAACATACATTGATTATTTAGTCACTGATGAGGTGGGAGATTAGCCTCAAATCTGTTCGTAAACTTAAATCACACTTGTTATCTTGTTTTCATATTTTTCTGATATGTATGCTCTTTGCTCTCAGTTTGTTTCACCCACACGTTACGCGCATATTTATTCTGAAAAGCTTGTTCACATGCCACATTGCTACTTTGTGAATGATTATAAACAGGCAAGTCTTTAGTAAAATCCTTATAGAAGAGGATTTTAGTTGTGTGCTTTGAACTATCTTTTATTGGTGTTTCAATTTTGGAAATGAGTCTCTGGAACTGCAATTATTGTTATTCAGAAAAATTTGGATGTTTTGGATCCAACATGCCAACACAAGCGATCAGATTATGGTCTTCCTGAAGATAAATTTATATTTGCATGTTTCAACCAATTGTACAAGATGGATCCTGAAATCTTTAATACTTGGTACTGTAAAGCTGGCGCTGAGTTCATTTTATACTATGCGACGTATCACTTTCAGGTGTCTTACTGTTTTCTCTATATGTTTTGATCATTTTAGGTGCAACATTCTCAAACGTGTGCCCAACAGTGCCCTCTGGCTCCTTAGGTTCCCAGCTGCAGGCGAAATGAAACTTCGTTCATGTAGGTGAACTTGTTTTGTTTACTTGTAGAATCCACATATTTTCAGGGATTTGTTGGACTTTTTATAAATAACCCCCTCTGTAGAATTGTCAAGTATCTTGTTCTATTGCCAAAGAAAGAAAATTGTGAATAAATTTGCAGCAGAAAATGCTTATTTAGCATATTCACTTTGTTGTCTGGTGTCAAATACTGCGATTGTTTTCAGATGCTGTTGCACAAGGGGTGCAGCCAGAGCAAATCATTTTCACTGATGTTGCCATGAAACAAGAACATATCAGACGCAGTGCTTTAGCAGATCTATTCCTGGACACGTAATTACTCTCTCTTTATATGTGTGTATATGTGTTTCATTTATGTTCTGAAGGCAGTCAATTTTATTGCTGGGTTTCTGGAAGCTAATGGTTGGATCTCTCTTTAGGCCATTATGTAATGCACATACAACAGGGACAGATATTTTGTGGGCTGGTTTACCTATGGTAACACTGCCCCTTGAGAAAATGGCTACAAGAGTTGCTGGATCATTGTGTCTTGCCACTGGACTTGGGGATGAGATGATTGTTAGCAGGTAGGATTTTAATTTTCTATGTGCATGCACAGGTGGAATGCTCTTAAGTGGGGCTGTATTTCAAAAACATTAACTACTGTGTTGGATTTTCTGGTTGCTCAGCATTATGAAATATTGATCAAACAGTTCATGCATGGAGCATCATGATAACTTCTAGATAAGATAGTTCATTCATGATTTACTCAAGCTAGAATCTATGGCAGTATAGGGCCATGTTCCTATTTTTTCTCCGGTTGGTTCCTGTTAAAATTGGTCTGAACTGTATTAACTTGCCGATTTACCTTGTGACAGTATGAAGGAATATGAGAAGAGAGCAGTTTCTCTGGCTTTGAATCCGCCAAAACTACAGGCTCTTACCAATAAACTGAAGGCAGTCCGTATGACTTGCCCTCTGTTTGACACGACACGCTGGGTAAGCCTACTAAAGTTTTCCTTACTGCATTTTTCTTTTTTGGCGTAAATGAGAGACAGCTGGTTATGATTTTCTTATGGTAATAATTATGCAGGTTCGAAATTTGGAGAGGGCATATTTCAAAATGTGGAATATACATTGCTCGGGGAAGCAGCCCCAGCACTTCAAAGTGCTGGAGAATGATTCAGAGTTCCCTTGTGATGGATGAGGGGAGAGTGAATGGACGGCATTGTAGATAAGAGCAAGAGAAAAAAAAATAGCGTATTTAGGATAATGATATTGGTAAGATTATTGAGATGATGCAATGGTGATGTGTGTGGATTATACAAAATTGAGTTTGTACCTCTTTATTTAACCAAATCAAAATTCACGCAATTCCATTCTGTGGTTCAGATTCAGTTCGAAGTCTAGTTTTTTTGGTGTTCAGGGAAATTTCAGGCGACGCAAGTGATGTCTGCTAGTAACACACTCTACTAATAATAATTGACCAGTCGTCTTTTCTTGGGGCAACCGTAATTTTGCAATTAAAGTAATGGTAAACTCTGGGTTTGGAAGTTCTTTCATCCAAATTTTTATTAAAAAATAGTTGTAATTTACCAAGAGTGCGAAGTGGATACAGAGTGCAATTTAACTGTACTTTGTCCCACCAATCTGTTACTTATTTGCCGAAGGTGTGGTGGTTTTGGAAGGTCAAGTGACGTGTTGACTGTATGCCTGGTTGCCCAGTTTGTGCTGTCATTGAGCAGACTACTCTTTATGCACTGGTGGAATGTGATGCTGCAAAGGAAGCATGGTTGCTGAGTGGGCTGGGTAGGAGGATGTCTTCGGGCAATTGATTGAGGCGCTTGATCAGCGCGATGACATGCATTGAAGTGAATTGGCTCTTGTGCTCTTTTGGGCCTGTGCTATGATAGAAATGGAGTGGTTTGGCGCCAGGGGCAACTAGCCACAGCACAGGATGATGACGCTAGCCAAATCTGCTCTTGATAAGTGGCAAGAGGCTCAAGTACTTTGGCTCTTTATGCAACCTGTTCAACCAGCCAGTCAATGGTTAACCTCCACCGCATGGCACGATTAAGTGCAATTTGGATGGGGCTGTTGACCTTTGCAATGGGAGAACGGGTATGGATGGGTACTAAGGGATGCGGAGTGTCACTTTTTATATGCTACAAAGCAACTCCACGGCTTGCAGAAGTTTATGCGGTAAGAGGGGCCCTAGTTGGCTCAAGGAACACAGCTTCTCCCATGTTCAAGTTGAAACTGATTGCCTTTCTTTTCTTCAAGCTATCAACGGTGCAACTATGGGTGAATCTTATTTTGGTAGTTTGCTCTTGCTGATGTAAAAGCTCTTTTGGATTAACTATCTTTTGTTTATGTTTCTTTTATTCGTAAATAAGCGAATCAGACAGCCCATGCTTTGGCTAAGTTATTGTTTCTGCGTCTGATTTGGATGGCCACCATTCTTGTTTGATGTTTTCCATTTTTGACGTTGATAATATATCATTGCAATTGTTTTAGTTTAAAAATAAAAAAAAATAAAAACAAAACTTACCAACAGCAGGGCTGAACTAGAAATTAATTTTTGAAAACAAGATAAATATTAATAAAAATTAAATAAAATTTTAATAAAAATATAAAAATTAAAATAAAAATATAAAATATTAAAAATTTTAATTTAAATAATACAAAAATATGAATAATATTTACATAGAAATGTAATTGTTTAAATTAAAATAAAAATATTAGAGAGATAAATATTAATTTTTAAAAAAATAAACCAAATTTTGCAGATAAAATTTTAAATTTAAAAATTTCAAAGGAGGTAAATAATAATTGTTTAGAAAAAAAAAAATTAAAATCTATAGATAATATTTATATAGCATCATTGTAATTTCAGGTTTGACGTAAAATGGCAATTCAATAATTAACTCAACTCAACTCAACTATACTTTTATCTCAAAAATTTGGAGTCGGCTTTATGGATTCGTTTCTCCACTCCAAACGGTTTTGGGTTAAATTCTCAGAAATGTGTAATGCTTTTAGGTCATGTTGTACTACTCTCCTCCAAGTCAATTTAGGTCTACCATTTTTTTTCTTTTTATCCTCTAACCTAATATGCTCTACTTGTCTAATTGGAGCCTCCGTATATCTACCATTCACATGACCAAACCACCTCAATCTCCCTTCTCTCAACTTATCCTCAATTAGCACCACTCCTACCTTTTATCTAATACTCTTATTACAGACTTTATCTAATCTAGTATGACCACTCATCTACCTTAACATTCTCATCTATGCAACTCTTATCTTAGACGCATACGACTCCTTCAGTGCCCAACACTCACTACCATATAACATAGCCGGTCGTATAGTTATACAGTAAAATTTTCCTTTCAACTTATGAGGAATCTTGCAATCACATAAAACTCTCATGGCACGTCTCCACTTCAACCATTCGGCTTTAATCTTATGACTAACATTCTCCTCACATCCCCCATCTACTTGAAGGATTGAGCTGAGATATTTAAAGTGATTACTTTGGGAATCCCTATTTCATTGTATCGATTATGACTAATGAATGAAAGAAGTAGCCTGTTCTTGATATACTGGTGCCTTGTTCTTTATTATGCTTGAGTTGCTTGTTGAAATGTGATGTTTGTGATATTTTTCTTAATTGGCTTGCCAAGCCATGCTAATATATTTATCATATTGAACAGATTCTCTTGGCTGACTTGTCTTGAAAGAGTTCAAGCCAAGTGCCGCACGGTTCCAAGTGAGGGCTAAAACCTGGACTCGTGAACTCCATCTAAATTAGCTCCTTCCCTATTACCAGTTGGGCATTCACTGAACTTGCAATGCATGTATTCTGTCTTCGTTCTACTTAATTTAAAGCCCTTTGACTCTAGAGTACTTCTCCAAAACTCTAGTTTTCTATTGACTCCTTCTCGCGCCTCATCTATCAGAACAATATCATCCGCAAACATCATGCACCAAGGAATAATCTCTTGTATATGTTTTGTCAATTCATCTAAAACTAATGTAAAAAGGTAAGGGCTTATAGCTGATCTTGGTGTAATCCAATTGTGTCCCCTCTCACTGTGCGCACAATAGTAGTTGCTCCTTTATACATATCTTTCAACACTTGTATATACCTAATAGATATCATCTTTTATTCTAACATACTCCATAAGACATCTCTTAGAACACTGTCATAAGCATTCTCTAAATCAATAAAAATCATGTGTAAATCTTTCTTCATATTTCTATATTTCTCCATCAAGCTTCTAATGAGAAAGATCGCTTCTATAGTTGAACGATCGGGCATGAAGCCAAATTGATTGAGAGAGATAGAAATATCATGACGTAGTCGATACTCCACAACTCTCTCCCACAACTTCATAGTATGGTTCATGAGTTTAATTCTCTTATAGTTTGAGCAACTCTTTATGTCTTTCTTATTTTTAAAAATAGGAACTAAAATATTTCTCCTTCGTTCATCAGGCATTTTCTTTGAGTTTAGAATCTTATTAAATAATTTAGTTAACTAGCCCACTCTCATATCTCTCAAACACTTCCACACCTCAATTGATATTCTATCGGATCTACAGGCTTTACACACTTTCATTCTCTTAAGTGCTTCCTTTACGTCTAAAGATCTAATCCTTGTAGTATAATTAACATTTTTTTCTATTGTTCTATAGTCTATATTCACACTATTACTATTTTGACTATTATTAAAGAGATCATTAAAATAATTCATTCATCTTTCTTTAATGTCCTCATATTTCATCAACACTTTTCCTTCTTTATCTTTAATGCACCTAACTTGATTTAGATTAAATTCAATAATCAAGTATTATATAAATAATAATATCTATTATATTTTATAATAATTAAACACTCAATCTTATTTAAGAGATATAAAATTTTTTACTACTCATATTATTAATTTTATAAAAATTTTAATATAAATATTTAATTTAATAATTATTAAACATAAAATTCAACTTATGCACCGAATAAACAAATCATAAACGTTTGTTTCACCGCCGAGTCCACATGGTGCATGCGGATTTCCGATTGGGCCTATGCCTATCTCCGCTCCATCAGTCGGTGGTTCGTTCATCGCACGCCTTGTCGAACAGTCGAACTCAATCGAAATGCTGAGCTCCACTAAACTCCTCCCCAGAACCATCAACAACCTCCAAACCCTTCGCCACCTCAATTCCCTGACTCCCTCCTCCAGCACCACCAACAAGGACGCCTACTTTGCTTTGATACACCACATAACCAACATAGTCCGCCGCGACATCTACCCTGAACGCACTCTCAACAGACTCAACCTTCCCGTCAACTCGGATCTCGTCTTCCGCGTTCTACGCGCCTGCTCTCACTCTCCTTCTGAATCCTTCCGTTTCTTCACATGGGCCCGCGCCCATTATTCCCCTACCTCCGTCGAATACGAAGAGCTCGTCAAAACCCTTGCTCGCGCAAAGCGATATGCTTCCATGTGGAAACTCATTACCCAAATGAAGGTCGAAAACCCCAAATTCAGCATTTCCAGTGATACGGTTTGTTCTATTATCCAAGAGTATGGGAAACATGGACTCATCGATCAGGCCGTTGAGGTTTTTAACAAGTGCAATAGTTTAAATTGTTCACAATGCGTTGATGTTTACAATGCTTTGCTCTATGCTCTTTGTGAAGTGAAAATGTTCCATGGAGCTTATGCTTTGATTAGGAGGATGATTAGGAAGGGTTTGGTTCCCGATAAGTGGACTTATGCTGTTCTTGTTAATGGGTGGTGCTCCAGTGGGAAGTTGAGGGAGGCACGGGTGTTTTTAGACGAAATGAGTAAGATGGGGTTTAATCCTCCTGTGAGAGGGAGAGATATGTTGATTGAAGGGTTGTTGAATGCTGGATATTTGGAGTCTGCCAAGCAAATGGTTACGAAGATGACTAAAGTGGGCTTTGTGCCGGATGTTAATACGTTTAATTCTTTGATAGAAGCTATTTGTAAAGCAGGGGAGGTTGATTTTTGTGTTGATATTTATCATGGTGTTTGCAAGTTGGGCCTTTGTCCTGATATAAACACTTATAAGATTTTGATTCCTGCTGTTTCAAAGGTGGGCAGGATTGATGAGGCTTTTCGGTTATTGCACAATCTTATTGAGGATGGCCATAGGCCATTTCCTAGTTTGTATGCACCGATAATCAAGGGCATGTTCAGGAGAGGGCAATTTGATGATGCCTTTTGTTTCTTTAGTGAAATGAAGGTGAAAGGACACCCTCCAAATAGGCCGGTATATACAATGTTGATAACTATGTGTGGACGTGGAGGGAGATATGTGGAAGCAGCCAATTATTTGGTTGAGATGACTGAGATGGGTTTGACGCCAATTTCAAGGTGCTTCGATATGGTTACTGATGGGTTGAAGAATTGTGGGAAGCATGATCTGGCTAAGAGGATAGAACAGCTGGAAGTGTCTCTTTGCAGTGTCTGATTGTGGCGATTGATGACAACAATTTATGCATTGAGGATGGATTTTGGTAGAAATGTACAACATTGAGCTCATGGATGATAGAAGTTCTGCTGAATATGAAAGCTGCCTGACTTCGGACAGGTAGATACCTATCTATTATTCCCAAATTTTGCACTTGAATGTCACTTAGTTCTTAATTCACCATTTAGAAATGCTCAAATATTAGTCTTAGTTTAAGTTGACCTGTCTTTTTATGTATATAATTCAGTCCCAATTAGAACTCGAGTCTTCTTCTTCCTGAACTCATTATTTCTATTAAATTCCAATTCCAATCTCTAAAGCTCAAAATCTATTTGTGCTATTTTTGCAGTGTGCTTTGCAAGATTAATTTCTTTATTATGATTCCCATATCTATATTCGACAACTCTTCATTTGGGTAAAATATTCATGATTAAATTTGCGTACTTGTTTTACCTCGTAGAAGGCTTGTCCTTGTTAATCTTTATTGAGGAGTTGGAAGTACATCTCCAGTGTGTTTGATGTGGCGTGTAGAATTTGGAGTTGATTGAAATGAAAATTTTCTAGTGATCATTATCTGTAATTCAAGTCTTCAGTTCAAATACTGTGTTGTATTGTATGGGATAGTGTTAGTTGTCCTAATCCTCTTTAGATCATCTTAAAGTTTTGTTTCTCCCTAATCTTGATGTACATAGTTTTTAAAGTTTAGTTGTCCTAATCCTGTTTCTGGCCTTTTGTTGGATAAGCTATTGTTGTGACGAGTAATGATCAATGGTCATTCTCTCCTATCTCTAACATATTGAAGTCTGTTGGGATTGTAAATCCTACGTTAGAAAAGTATAAAAATGAAAGGGTTTAATATAAGTGGTTAGATTACAACATTAATTTGGCTAGTTAGTTTGTTATGTAAAGCAATCTGATTACTTATATAAACTCCAATTAAAATAAATTAAATTGTAATTTGATGAGCACTCTAAATTTAACATGGTATTAGAATCCGGACTGGATTGTATGTTTCAGTCGCCCATAAGGATGCATAATTGGGCTCGTATTGGGTTACAAATACAAACTAATTGTTAAGTGACAACCATGTGGTTGCACTTGAGGGGTAGTGTTAGGATTATAAATCCTATATCGAGAAAATATAAAAATGAGGTAAATATAAGTGGTTAGATTGCAATATTGATTTAGCTAGTCATTTTGATATGTAAGATAATCTAATTATTATATAAGCCCGAATTGAAATGAATTATTATGTAATTTGACCAACACTCCAAATTTAACAAAGTCATTGATTGGACTGTCATTGATCTTTTCCTTCCAATTTGTTTCCTAGATTAGTGTTGTCTAGAATTTTGGAATCTAATTTAATTGTTTAGAAAATAATATAATTGTGTTGTGTGCCTTGGCAAAAGATTAGTGATTGCCACCGTTTGCACTGTCAAATTAAGAAAAATAGCTGAGTTTTGATTTTAGTTATTTTGTTCTTCCAGTTCCTACAGTTATTGGTCATCAGTGGTTGCTCAGCCTTCAGAGCCTATCCAGTGCATTCTTTTCATAGCAGGAGAAGATAGAGTAAATTGCTGGCAGATTATTTCGTGGGATCTCTCTGAATGATGTGTGCCCAAATTGTTCTCACTCGTTTGTTACAATTGCTCTCTTTTCTGCAGCAGTTGAGAAAATTGGGGATTTGTTCTGAACTGGAGAAAAGAGAGCAACAGGAGGAAGTTTTACACGTTGTCACAGAAGCGGGCATCGAGCAGGAGTTAGAGATCCTTTTGTAAAGTCTAGATGAAGTGATGGATTCTGTAGATGTATAATCCAGACTCATGTTTATACAGTGATCTGTTTTGGAGAGGAGTGTGTTGAAGGTTAAGCATAAATAATAATTTAGAGCAAAGATGAGAAGATGGTAAAGGAAACCACTTTCCTCAGCAGAATATGTGATGTGTTGTTGGTCTTCACATCAGTTTGTACATTCTTGAACCTTTTCTCTTTCCCTTTCAATTCGTTATTTACATGTGCTCATCTTCTAAGTTTCCTAAATGCAGGGGCAGCATCCCTATGTGTCTTTTTTACGTTATTGTCATGCTGTAGGATTAAGAGCAATAGAAGTACCAAATCCACTAGACAACCCCAGTTAGGAATCTCCCTTTAGTGTAACGAACTAACGATGACTGTATGGTTTCAGATTCTTTAGGGGGACGGAGTTTCTGCTTCTTGACACCCGGCTCTGGAATCTGGATATAAAATGAGGACGCATTGGTATCAAGAATGCATAGACTAAATTTTTACATGAAAATGCTAGTAAAAATAACTGATTTTTTTTTTTTTTTTTTTTTTTGTGAAAAAAAAAGAGGAGGAGAAATCCTGGCAGCAAGTAAAATTCAATAATCCACTCAAACACTGGAGAAACCAGGGAGGAAATATGAAAAACCTTGTTTTCTTTAGTTCAAGCATCGTGTTTCCTTAGATTAAACGACCGCCCATCTTCCAATTAGTCTTGTCACTGTGCTATGTTGCGGAAGGACTTTTTTTTTTTTTTTTTTTTTTTCACAAAGAAAGAAAAACATAACAGTAGACTGATTTAAACCCAGAAGCCTAGCAGGTGGTAAGCTTCCTCTTCAAATTTAATCCAACGATGTATAGTGAAGCATTGAAGATTTTGCAAAAACAACACCTCGAAGTAATGCCTTTTCTTTCGCAGGTCAGGATGATGGCAAACGGAATGTTCAATTTCGAGAGAGTGAAGAAAACTTCTTTTTACTTTATTTGTTTATTATATATAGCTGTATCAAAGTTAAAAGGGTCAAAACAGAGGGGTAGCTAAGCTAGTTACGTTTTGTTTAGGAAATTTCTGATCAGAATTGACACTTTTAAGTACTTTAGTCAAATAACTGTAGATAGAAATTAAAATTTTAGTCTACTTGCTAACTGAGCTGCTGAAATAGGAGGAGAGGGAGTTTATTTGACAAAAATTCGAATGTTTCATACTGCAACCAAAATGAACATAGACAATGGCATGTAATAGGAAATCACTCTTTGTTTTATTCTACTACAAGGAATATTGGACGACATTGATTACCATAGAAGGTTACTGGTTCACTGGTGGTTTTATGCATGTCTGCCTAGTTGTTGCTCCCACCAAACTTTTTCTGAAGATTTTCCACTACTTTCTCGTCTAGCTGGAAGGCCTTAGCGAGGACATCAGGATTAATAGGTGGATTAGTTCCGAATGTTGCATTTGCTACAGTGATAACTCCAGGATTTTGGCTGTTTAAACTAGCAATAGCAACTCCATTGGTCTTTGCAATATTGAACTGAAAGTGAATGAGGCCAATTGGAAACACGAAAACATCTCCTGGGTTTAATACTTTGCTGATAAGGCGGTTGGGGTTGGATGTGACAAAACCAACGTAAAGGTTGCCCTCAAGGACCAGAAGGATTTCTGAGGCACGAGGATGAATGTGGGGAGGATTTAAACCACCATTTGCTGCATAGTCTATACGAGCAAGTGAGATAGCAAGAGTGTTAACCCCTGGTATTCGGTCAACGTTTAAGAGGGTTACATTTGATCCAACTTGATTCCCTGTGTTTCTAGGAATGTTGAGTCCCGAAAAAGAGAAATCATTGGCTACAGTAAGGTTTGGATTCTTGCAAAATTTTCCATTCACAAACACTGCATGAAAGAAATGTTTTGTTTACTATCACCATTACATGTAAACCAAAATAAAGACTGCAAAAAAGAATAAATTATGACAGAAACTTTGAATGACACAGAAGAACATAAACGAGATTATACCAGCATTGAAGGGGTTATTTATTGCCACACAGAAGTCCTGGAGAGGGCTTGGGTCATAGGCAGAGGCATATGAGAAAGTGAAAGCCAAAAGCGCCAAGGCTAAAAAGATATGAAAGCTCTTCATTTGATCAGGCTTTCTCTAGCTTGCTATAGCTTTAATTTTGGGGTGAGAAATGCTTCATGATTGCATTTCTATTTATAGATGAATTCAATTGTACAGTTCTATGTTAGTGCTTGTATCACATGGAAGTAGTCATATATGTATTTCCTGTTTTACATGTACATTCATATGTCTAAATTGTTTAAAAGGAATTTTAATTGCTACATTAGAAATAAATAATTTGGAAATTTTAAGTATCTGTATTAACAACTCAACAAATATATAGTCTTGCAACTGAACTAGAGGATAATGCAATATTTTGTTGGCATAATTATGAGGCTACTAAATCATTTTCTAATCTCTAATAAATAATGATAAAATGTTAATTCGTATTAGGTATGTAAAAAAGGAAAATAATGATGTTTTTTCAAAGAGTGGTTTTGGTTGGTCATGTTCTTCAAAGCTATGGCCATTATTAAAATGAATTAGGTGCAGCCTACATCTTAATGTCACGGAAAGCTGAACTCTGTAAAAATGTCCTTCCTTGGGTTGTTTTTTTTTCACCTGCCCCAAATGTTTCAAAATTTTTTACCCAATTTCATGGCTATCTTATACTTTTTAGTCTTATTTCGATTAGCTAGTAAATTTTCAAGTTCGTTTTCAAGTGGTTCGTTAGTGTAGTATTTTTGGCTGCTTGACTTCTGAGTTCGTGGCAGCACCTAAATCCTTATTTTAATGATAATAATCTGCAGTAGGTATATAACAGAAAATAATTAATCTTATTTAAAATTGCAACTTCTTATACATTTCCAAGAAGTGGTTTCGCTTGGTTATCTTCTTCAAGCTATGGCACAATTTTTCTTTTTTCTTTTTTTATTAACAATGAAATTATTTTACTAATAATTTAGGAAAAGCTTAGTACCATCTTTTCTATATATATCCAATTAATAGATCGTTTAGAAACATTTAATTTAAAAATCAACATGCTAAATGTAAAAGACTTGTGATTATTTATGATATACTCACATTAAATTTTTTTTTTTTGACTTTTTACCCTTTAATTTAATGATTTTAATTTTGATCCAATTAACTAACCCTTTAAAGATTAAAGAAATTAAACTATTAAATTAAAACACAAAAAATGAAAAGATTTAGATTTTACCTCCAATAAGGGTGACCATGGAGAGACAGCAGAAGACCTTCTCTGCTAATTTAATTATATGTAATTGCAAGCCTCAGATTGTAATAATTAAGCTCTTCATAATTGGGTTTAGGACTATAAGATTTTTTAGTTTGAATAATTCGTAAGATTTTCAAGTTTAAATTCAGTCATAATCTAGTTAAAAAAGAAAACAAAAAAAAAATTATATTAAATTAACAAAATACGAAATGCAGATAAGTGCACATAATTAATTTATTGTAGCAAGTGTTTTCTATATTCTTAATGTTTATGTATTATAAGTAGTACTTGATAATTTTGTGATAATGGTGGCTAAGTAGTGATGATGGCGGCAACTACAATAATTAGTTAATGATGATAGGGGACATAAGATAGTGGTTGTTATAGAGGTGGAAGTAACTAAGCAGTGATAACGGTAATTAAGTGGTGGTATCAATAAGCGGTAATGATAGTGTTGGTAATGTAGAATGATCATTACGTTACTTTAAATATAATTGATTATATTATGTAACTAGGAAATTACCCGTGTTAATAATTTTAATTTATATATTTTTTAAATTTTAATATATAAAAACAATATAATGTCTTAAATTTTATTAATTATTTTATAATTTATTTTTATTATTTTTATCTCTCTAACTTAACTTTTTAATAAAGATTTCACTATATATATATTATAGCTTCCCTTATAGTAATTATTACTTATTATAGTATTAAGAGCATAATTATTAAATAACATATGAGTTACATATACACTTGCGGAATTAATAACTTAATTATAATGTAAAATAATTAAATAAATAAATAATTAAAATAAAAAAAATTTAATAGAAAATGCCACGTGGTAGCACTATGAGAATATCTTTACATTTTATATATATATATATATATATATATATATATGCATGTGTGTGTGTGTGTGTATGTATACACATTACCATGCGTAGCACGGGTATTATGCTCATATATATATCAAAAGAGAGATAAAAATAATAAATTTATATAAAATTTAATTAGGTCATTAAATCATCATTAATTAAAAAAAATATTATTCTTTAATTGAAAGAATTTTAACATTGCTATTTAAAATATTAAAACTCTAAAACATTAGCAATAATATCTATTTAATTCTTTATATATATATATATATATATAAATAGTGATTTCCTTGATTATTTAATTTAAAATGTAATAAAAATATTTTATTCAAAAAGAATTTAAATTTCATGAAATTTTTATATTTTATCTCATAATTAATGTAAATCAATATTTATTTTTTATAAATTATAGAAAATATATTAAATTAATGAGAAAATAACATTATTTTAAAAATATATAAGTATAATATTTTTTATTATTAATATAATAAAAAATTAAATTACTAATAATGAATTGAATTATTTAATTTTAATAAAAATAAAAATATATAACATTATTATTAAATAAAAATAAAATTCTATTATATTATTTTTTAAAAATACAACATCTAAGTGTAAATTCTTTTTTTTTAATATGATATATTTTTTATAAGTTTTTTTAATGGCAATAAGTTCTTCTTTAATAATAATAATAATAATAATAATAATAATAATAAATTATTTTAAAATAATAAAAATAAAATAATATTAAAGTAAATTAAAATTTATTAAATATATAAAAAGAAATAGAGAAAACTTTTAAATATTGATTTTCATTCAAAATTTGATTCAACTATACAAAATTAGAGAACATGATAATGTGCGATAACTATATTTAGTAACTATATAAATACAAAAAAAATTAATGTTGACTTTTATTTTTAAAGAATTTTTAAAAATTATTATATTGACATTACCTTTAATAATTAAATATATTTAAAAGAAAATTTAATCATTAATTTCTTATAAAAATTTAAATATATGCTTGGTTGTAATTTATAGTACATATTTTTAAAAAAATTAAACTTTTAGTTATGAAAATAATTGGATAGTTATAATAATATTCATTAAATTTTAAAACTAAACGTCTTTAATTGATAAATTATCAGTAATTAAATACTAAATTTAATTACATTAAATGTGTTTAAAATATTTTATTAAATGGTTTTGATTTTCCTTTAAAGTAATATGAAGTTTTGATTTTTCTGTCAATAACATTTTTAAATTAAAAATTAGGAAATCTCGTAATAAGTAATAATTATATTTAGTAATTAATATTTTTTCATCATTTAAATTTGAAAAATCAAATTGATTAAGGATTGTATTTAAAAAATTAAATTTTATAATAATTATATATTGCAACTATTTAGGAAATAAAAAAAATTGCTAGCAATAAATTTAATTAAAAATTATCACTTGGCATAAATGTGATATATTTAAATCCAATCTTCTCTTATTTTTTTTTTTATAGAAATCTGGATCACCTTTTTATTAGAAAGTAAAAATAGAACATATATAAAATTAGTATATGTATTTATTGGATATAATTAATAAATTAATCTAATTAACTCTTAGTTTTTCCTATCTCTATTTAAATTGAGCTTTTTCAAGTGTTTGTAATAATTAAATAATAAGTAAATAATATTTTTTTATTATTTAAATTTGAAAGATCAAATTAATTAAAGATTATATTTTAAAAAAATAAATTATATAATAATTGTATATTACAATTATTTAGAAAATAAAGAAAAAATTTAATGTTGAATTTTCTTTTTAAAATAATTAAAAATTAGTGAATAGGCATTATCTTTAATAATTAGATATTTTTTTTAAAAAAATTTAATCATTAATTTTTTACGAAAATTTAAATATTCTCTGATTTTTTATTCTAATTTAAAACATATATTTTAAAGAAAATTAAATCTAATTAATATTCATTGAATTTTAAAATTAAACATTTTGAAGTTGTCAAATTATCATCAATTAAATATTAAATATAATTAAAGTAAATATGTTTAAAATTAAATGTAACTATTTTCTAATTAAAAAAAAAGTGACTATTTTCTAATTTAAAAAAGGTAACTTTTTTCTATTGCTTTTCTTAAGAAAAGTACACATTAAAATTATTATAAAAATAAATTATTTAACTATAATAAATAGAATTTCACTTAATTTAGAATTATAAATTATTAAATTAAAATTTCACTTAAAAGTCCTACCTTGGCTTGTTTTCTTTTCACCTGCCCCAAATTTTTCAAAATTTTTTACACAATTTCATGGCTATCTTTTACTTTTTAGTCTTATTTCCATTCGCTAATAAATTTTCAATTTCGTTTTGGAGTGGTTCGTTAGTGCCGTAACTTGACTTCTGTGCTTGTGACAGCACCTAAATCCTTATTTTAATGATAATAATCTGCATTAGGTATATAACAGAAAATAATTAATCTTATTTAAAAATGCAACTTCTTATACATTTCCAAGAAGTGGTTTCCTTTGGTTATCTTCTTCAAGCTATGGCACAATTTTTCGTTTTTTTTTTTTTTTATTAAAAATGAAATTATTTTATTAATAATTTTAAAAAAACTTAATATGATCGTTTTTATTTATATATCCAGTTAATAGATCGTTTAGATACACTCAATTTAAAAATCAATATGTTAAATGTAAAAAACTTGTGATTATTTATGGCATACGGTGGTTTATCAAAAAGGAGAGGAACAAGAATAGAGTGGGCATAATTATAGATAGGATATTGAAAGATGCCATAATAGCTGTAAAAAGAGTAGGAAAAAGAATTATACTAGTAAAGCTAGTACTAGAAGGTGAAATAATAAATATAGTTAGTACTTATGCCCCACAAATAGGACTAGATAGTGAAAGTAAACAAAGGTTTTGGAAATATATGGATGATCTAATGCAAAACATACTAAACGAAGATAATGTTTTCATCGGTGGAGATTTGAATGGACATGTAGTAAGTGATAGGTAAGGTTATGAGAATATTCATGTAGGTTTTGGTTTTGGTAGCTGAAATGAGGAGGGGAAAAGTATCATGGATTTTGCTATGGCTACGACCTAATACTAGCAAATACTTGCTTTATAAAAAGGGAGTCACATTTAGTGACTTTCAAAAGTAGGCAACATAGAAGCCAAATTGACTTCCTCTTAACTAGGAAGACAAATAGAGCTCTATGCAAGGATTGCAAGGTCATTCCGGGAGAAGTTTTATCATGTTAACATCGGTTAGTAGTCTTGGATGTCAAGTTTAAGAACAATTTAAGTAAGGCTAGAAGAAATATTATAGCTCAAACAAAGTGGTGGGAGTTTAAAGGAGTAAAGCAAGTGAAGTTTAAAAATGAGCTTCTCGAGTCCAAAGCATAGAAGCTGGATGTAGAGGCCAATGATATGTGGATACAGATAGCATCAAAGATTAGAGAAGTATCTAGAAATGTATTTGGAGAGTCTAGAGGACATGGACCACTCTCAAAAGAGAGATGGTGGTAGAATGAGGAAGTACAAAAGGCAGTAAAGAGAAAGAGTAAATGGTATAAGAAATTACCTAAGTGTGATAATAATGAGGCGTATGAACAGTACAAGATAGCAAAGAAAGAGGTAAAAAAGGTAGTTAGTGAAGCAAAAGCACAGGCTTTTGAAAAGTTATATGAGAAACTTGAAACTAAAGAATGAGAGAAAGATATTTACAGAGTGGCAAGGAGGAGAGAAAAGAAATATCAAGATCTCAATCAAGTTAGGTGCATTAAGGATAAAGAAGGAAGAGTGTTGGTGAAAGATGAGGACATTAAAGAAAGATGGAGAAATTATTTTGATGATCTTTTTAATAATAGTCATAATAGTAATAGCATGAATATAGACTATAAAGCAATAGAAAAGAATGTGAATTATACTAAAAGAATTAGATCTTCAGAAGTAAAGGAAGCACTTAAGAGAATGAAAGTGGATAAAGCCTGTGGACCTAATGGAATACCAATTAAAGTGTGAAAGTATTTGGGTGATATAGGAGTGGCATGGTTAACTAAATTGTTTAATAAAATTCTAGACTCAAAGAAAATGCCTGATGAATGGAGGAAGAGTATTTTAGTACTTATTTTTAAAAATAAGGGAGACATACAGAGTTGCTCAAACTATAGGGGAATTAAACTCATGAGCCATACTATGAAGTTGTGGGAGAGAGTTATGGAACATGCCTAGTCGTTCAACTATGGAAGCGATCTTTCTCATTAGAAGCTTGATGGAGAAATATAGAAATATGAAAAAAGATCTACACATGGTTTTTATCGATTTGGAGAAGACTTATGATAATATTCCAATAGAGGTCTTGTGGGGAGTGTTAGAATAAAAGAGAATATCTATTAGGTACATACAAGTGTTGAAAGATATATATGAAAGAGCAACTACTATTATAAGCACAGTAGGAGGGGACATAAGAGATTTGGATGGAACGGTATTGCTCCAAAGTAATCACTTTAAAAGAAGGAGTCGGGACGTACGAGGGAGAAGGAAAGAAAAAAAGAAGAGGTTTGGTTCGATTCGACTAGTTCGATTCAAGATACCTGAAATTGAATTTTTACTTTGCCCTGGGACAAAAAACGAGGCCCAAAAATTACAAAAAAAATTTCAGAAAACTTAAAAAAATTCGTAGAGTCTAAATATATTTTTAGTTTTGCCATGTGGTCTTTAAATTAATTTTTAAAAATTATCAAAGTTTCACATTTTCGAAAAATTGAACCCGATTTCTAAAATCCGAAAAATTTCAAATAATTTTTCAAAATTTAAATAAAATAAAATATTAATATTTACTCATAAAATAATTAATTTAAAAAATTAAGGGTATTACATTCTTTCCCCCTTGTAGAAAATTAGTCCTTGAATTTTTACACAAGGCAGAATAAAAGAACAAAATTACACATTGAACAAATAAGGGTACTTGCTACGCATGTCTCACTCTGACTCCCAAGTGCATTCTTTCACTGACTGGCTCCTCCACAAAACCTTAACCATAGGGATATGTTTTGATCTTAGTTGCTTCACTTGGTAGTCCACTATGGCTACTGGCTGCTTCTCAAACGTTAAGTCTTCTTTCAGCTCTACTGTATCCTGATGTAGCACAAGAGAAGGATCAGGTATATATTTCCTGAGCATGGAGATGTGAAAACACAGGGTGAACATGAGAAAGGCTGGGTGGTAACTCCAACCGATAGGCAACTGCTCCGACTCTATTAGTAATCTCAAAAGGTCCAATATACCGAGGTGTCAACTTGCCCTTCTTTCCAAATCTCATAACTCCCTTCATTGGAGAAACCTTCAGGAATATGTAATCGCCTACTGCAAACTCTACATCCCTCCATCTAGGATCTGCATAACTCTTTTGCATGCTGGATGTCGTTTTCAATCATTCCCCGATTAAAGGAACCATCTTAAAAGTGTATTGCACTAGGTCTACATCATGCACCTTTGCTTCTCTCATTTCTGTCCAACATAGAGGAGACCTATTTTGTCATACAGTGGCCCTCATAGGGTGTCATCCCGATACTGGAATGATAACTGTTGTTGTAGGAAAACTCCACCAAGGGTAGTTGATCATCCCATTGACCTTTGAAATCCAAGACACACATACGAAGAATATCCTCCAGTGTCTGAATTGTCCTTTCGGACTACCCGTCTATCTATGGGTGGAAGGTGGTACTAAAATTTAACTGCGTGCCAAGTGCCTCTTGCAGCTTTTTCCAAAACCTAGAAGTGAACTGGGGTCCTCTGTTAGATATTATGGAAGTAGGAACTCTATGCAATCAAACTATTTCTCGAACATAGAGCTTAGCGTATTGTGCAACAGAATAAGTGGTTCGCACAGGCAAGAAATGAGCTGTTTTAGTCAAATGATCTATAATTACCCATATCAAATCATATCCCCATGTAGTACGAGGAAACCCAGTTACAAATCCATCGTGATCATTTACCACTTCTATTCTGGGATAGGGAGCTCTTGCAGCTTCCCTGACGACCTCTGGTGTTCAAACTTCACCTTTTGAAAAGTCAAGCACTTGGACACAAAGTCTGCTATGTCTCTCTTCATGCCATTTGACCAGTAGCTATCTTTCACATCATGGTGCATCTTGGTGGAGCCTGGGTGGACACTATAGGGTGTATAGTGTGCCTCTTGCATGATCTCATTCCTGAGGTTATCCACGTTGGGCACATATATCCTGGAAGCTTGCATAAGAGCGCCATCACTAGCAAATCCAAATTCACAACCTTCACTCTACTGTACTCTTTCTATAATCTTCATTAATTGTGGGTCCCTGTGCTGAGAAACTCTGATTCTATCTCTCAGGTCTGGTTTTACTAAAAATGGGCCAATAATACCCCCTCATATGAAATATCCAAGATCAGACATTGATTCATCAACTAGTGTACTTCCTAAATTAACGGTCTCCTCACCGCTAATATGTGCGCCAAGCTGCCAGAAGATTTTCTGCTCAAAGCATCTGCTACTATATTAGCCTTCCCAGGATGATACTGTAACACCCTCACTTTAGCTAGTCTATGCATTCGATTGTTTCGGTGACCAATGTCTGTCTGGACAGCTAGAATGTCTGAAACAGTGAGGAGTCATAAATAGACAAAAAAATAGTAAGAAAAATTAAGGAATAATTTTAGAAATGAAATACAATGAAGTTAAATGAGCTGGTGCCCTAGTGATGAGTGACCCTAACAGGAAATTGCTGCTTTCACAGCTAGTAACCCTAAACTCGAGGGGAATCCCGTGAAATGCACGGAGGGCATTTTGGTCATTTTGTTTTCAGAGATGATTTTTGATCAACTTGTCTAATTAAGTAAGTGAATTATATGACATAAGATATGAATTAATATTGGTGAGAAATTAATTAAAAATGAGCAAAAGAAAGACTTATCGGGAACGAAAGAAAAATGCAAACTGAAAACTCAGTAAGAGTGAAAATTCGGTCAATAAAATTTTGAAGTCGCACATTGACCAGAAATAAAATTTATTAAGTCATAAAGCTAAATTAGTTTAATTAATGGAGATTATAAAAATTAAATATAATTAAATAAATAATCAAACTAAAATGATTAGGAAATTCAAGGTAATTACAAAATTGTCATTCCACTTATTTACAAATTTGCCATTGAATATTTAATTAATATATAAATCACTTTTTGGGCAGAAAATTCAGGCACCTTCTTCATGTTTCCCATCCATCCTTGCTTTCTCTCTCTTTCTTATATTTTCCTCCATTAACACTCAAAATAAAGCTTGTATTCCTAGGTTTCTCACATGATTTTTTTAGGAAATCAATAGAAACCACAAAATTTAGCCTTGAAAAGAAGAGAGCACTCAAGAAATCAAGAAAATTTGAAAACTTGGAATAGCAAGAAATTCCGCTAAGAAGGGTTTACCAAGGGGAATTGAAGTTTGATTGAAGAGAAGGGTGCTTAAAGGTTGATTGAAGCTAGCACACAAGGTTAGTGCTATAAACTTCATTTAATTTTGAAGTTTGATAAATTTGGTTAGGGTTTGATACATTTGGGAATTTTATTATCTATGTCTTATTTATTGCAATTAATCAAATATTATTGCTATTGGGATGTATGATTGTTCAAATATGTTGAGAAGATACCAAATGAGTTAAGGGAGTGTGGTGTTGTGTTTATGCAGGATTTTCTAGACCTTGAGTCCAGTGTGGTTTTTAGGCCATAAGTAGAATTGTGCAAGTCCAATTGGTGCAAGGCTAATTGAAGATGAAATTAGACACATAATAAAACAACTTTCATGAAGAAATCTTGCCAAGATAACCAAGTTATAATGGCCTAGAAATTGCCCCAATCTGGGTGACCAACAAGCTGTCCCTGGAAAATGATCAAATGAACAGTGTTTGTTCATCTAGTCATAACTCACTGTAGAAATGTCCAATTGACCTGAAATTTATATCAATGGAAAGACTAGAAAATTTAGAACAACTTTCATGAAGAACACAAACTTAAATTTTGAACCTAACCAATTGAAATTTCTAGCCCAAGTTAGGACACTAAAATTGGCTGAACCAAATTCTGCCCAAAATTTCTGGACAAGACCAATCCGGTCAGTTATGGTATTTAGGCCATAACTTGAGCTATAAAACTCCAAATTAAGTGATTTAAAAAGGGAATTAAAAAAGATACATAAAGGAACAACTTTCATAAAGAAAGTTTTGTCAAAATTCTACTGTAGCAAGGTCCAATGGAATAGTAAACTTGGACCTCAAATTCTAAAAAATTGAAATAAAACCTAGGAGGCTAGGAATTGAGTTTGGCAATCAATGCCAACAAAAATAAAATGCAATATGTGCTATCTTAGTGAATTTAGGCTCAACAAATTTATTACAAATCAAAAAGTCAACCTTTGAATGGAAATGGTCAAATGAATAGTAACCACTAAATTATGTGAAGTAAAAAATCAAACTATAAGAATCATTGTAGTTATTAATATAGGATTTGGTAGGTAAATTGTGAATGGTGAATTTGAGTGACACTAAGATTTAAGGAAAATTTAACTAAATTTGAAATATATGAAATATTCATGGATTACTTGAAATATGAATGATAATTCACCTAAATCATGAGGGATAGATAGTTAGGGCTTATATGCCCATTACAAATAGAATTAATGATACATTAGTAATATAATTGGAAATATGAAATTGTAATTAGCATAATTGAACTGTTAAATGTATAAATGAAATGAAGTCAACATGAGAAATTATGTTTCATTGTAATTAGAATAATAATAATATCCTACCCAATAAGTAGTACATGAGAGGAATTAAAGTGAATTGTAAATACTTGTTCTCATCATAAGGAAAAAGAGAAATTAAAATTAATACATAAATAAGTTTGTATCTCAACTACATTGCTAGGGAAAATTTTATTTTCAGTTCTGGACCTCATAATATATTTATAATACAACTGGGAATATAAAATGTGAAATATATGCATATAGACTGTTAAAGGTGAAAATGAGGCGAAATTATCACTAGGGCTTATGTCTCTTTTGTAACTAGAAATTAATACCTTACATAATTAATGGCATATGAGAAACAAAAAGAAAGTTTTGAGTACAATGATGCATGAGAACTATTGTTGTGAATTGTGATCAAAATGAAGGATAAAATGAATGTATAAATTTTGAGAAATGTATAAATTATGTATAATTATGATTCAGAAAATTTATGTTCCCACTGGAAACAGAATTAAGTGATATAAATTGTAATTAAAACTCATAACGAATTAATGATATACTAATACATATTGACACTTAATGGCACTTATGTGCCCATGTATCGCCTAAACATATGTGTCAGATTAGATAGATTGACATGCCAATAGAGTATTGTTTAGCAGTACTGCGTAAGGTTTTATGCTTGTACTCATGGCTTTATGCCTGCACTCATGGCTTTATGCTCGCACTCATGGCTTTTATGCCTGATTATATGTTATAATGGCTTTTTAGCAATACTGACTGCATAAGTGATTGACGTTCCGCGTCCCATGATATAACAACCCGATGTACAATGGTGTCCAGTGCCAATAATCCATTATCCAGTTTAGTCAACCTGTCATAGGTTACCTGAGCAGTGTAAATTATTGAAATTATTTAAGAATATTGGTAATTAAAAATATTAGAAAGTGTTAAATGAAATGAGAAAAAAGATTAGCAATAAAAACATAATTGAATTAAGTAGTACAATGAAATTTTCAGAACTGTAGGAACCGAAAATACAATACTCCTAGAATTAATCTGTATATCGAATATTATTACTGTATAAACTCCTTACTTCTAAAGAAGGACAAAATAGAATATAAGATAGTTGATATTAGAAATATCATATAAAAATTTAGTTGATACCCGAGGATCTAAATTATACTTTATAATTATACTTCAATTTTTCTTTATTTGTATATATTATTTTTTTTTGTTATATTATTGTACCACTAAGGAGAAATGCTTAGCGTAATGGATTTATTTCCTTCGCGCAAGTACTGAAACTAAAACCCAGTGGACATTTAACTGGGATTTTTGGAGTCCAGATCTACAAAAGTGTCAGAAGTGATCAAGGTTATTACCTTCTCAGCAATGCATGTAGATAGGGCTCACATTAGTCATTTTATGTATTTTGTATATTATAAATATTTCGTATGTTGTAATGTAAACTAAGAATTTGTAAATAATATTTATGTGATGTAAATTAATAAATTGATTAGTTCATATATAATTAATTTGTATATTATGTAAATTGTGAATTTATTCAATTGGTATATAAATTATGTAAATTAATGGAAATATGAGAATTTTGATATGTGAATGGAGCATGAATGATAATGTATAGAAATGAATGTGAAATTGAATTATACAGAGAATATTTGAACTGATGAGATAATTATGATTAGTATGGCTAAGATTTTATTGTGAAAATATTGTTAAAATTTCAAGTAGGTGAATAGTAAAATACTCCAAATGGTAATAGAAATAGGAAAAACTCCGCTGGTTTCTTTATAGAAAAATAATTGATATTAAAATATACGAGAACAAAATTTTTAAAGGAATAAAGTAAGATAAAATAGGGTGCTCCAGCCTCAAGTGTGACATAGTTTGCTCAACTACATTATAGTCGAGTGAGGGGTGTTACATTTATTGGTATCAGAGCACGGTTTAGACGTTCCTAGGCATAGATAGATAGAAAGAGATAGTGTGCATAACATGCATTGCATTCATATGAGTCGAGGTGACACTAATACAAATCTATTTTCTTTGGTTATTTTAGGTTAAGGTATGGACCCAGAATCGCAGAGGGCAATAGAGGAAGAAGTAGTAAGCCATATCCCGACTGGAAATGATGTTGGAAATAGGGGAGATCCTGCTGTGCAAGTGCCAAAGGAGCCTGCACAACCCTTACAAGCCTTATTTGTGCAGATGACTGAATTCTTTAGGCAAATGACTGGAGCAATTCCACCACCATCGCCTTAGCAAAAATCACCTTTGGGAAAAATTAGGAAGTATGGAGCTGTAGATTTCAATGGTAGAAAGGAATACGATTCTTTAGCGGCTGAGTATTGGTTAGAAAGGACTGAAAGAGTCTTGCAGCAGCTCCATTGCACACCATAACAGAGTTTAGAGTGTGCAGTTTCACTGCTACAAGAAGCTGCACATCGGTGGTGGGATGTCGTAACCAAGGTAGTGCCACCAGCCGAGGTGATTGGGAATTCTTTCTGATAGAGTTTAGAAAGAAATATATTAGCTGTGTTCATAAAGAGGAATAAAATAGGAGTGGTAATTAGCAAAAGAGGGAATTTGGACAGTCTAGTAACAAGAGACCTAAAGAACAGTTAAGTCAGACATCGGATTAGAGTAGGAGACACAGGCCCAGGCCTATACCCAGAAGAGGTCAATCAGAGATACCAGTAGTGAGTACACCAGGACTAGCAAGAAAATGCGGCCATTATAACAATTGGCATAAAGGTGAATGTAGGAGATTAACTGGAGCCTGTTATAGATGTGGGGCCATGGATGATCGTCTGAAAGATTGTCCTAAGAGGAATTTACCACGAACCCAGACAGAGGTCGTGGAAGGACCAGGCACAACAGTAACACGACTTGCAAATGTCACCCAAGTCGGAGAGGAGCAAGGTGCTCCAGATGTGAATTTGAAGTAAAGTATCCTTCCTTTATGATATACCTAAGTGCATAATGATAGATTTGAAAAGACTAAATAATACTATATGTATAAAAGGAGCAGACAGAGGGAGCAATAGAAAGGTAAAGGAATTATCTCAGATACCTACACCTGGTAAATTTTGAGAATGAAATTTTTGTTAGAGGGGAAGAATTGTAACACCCTCACTTTAGCTAGTCCGTCCATTCGACTGTTCCGGTGACTAATGTTTGTCCAGATAGCTAGAATGTCTGGAACTATAATTAAACTACATTGAGGAGTCATAAATAGGTCAAATAATAGTAAGAAAAATTAAGAAAAAAATTTAAGAAATGAAATACAATGAAGTTAAATGAGCCGGTGCCCTAGCGATGGGTGACCCTAATGGGAAGTTGCTATCTTTACAGCTAGTAACCCTAAACCCGAGGGAAATCCCGTGAAATAATTTCTGGGATGCCAGAGAAGAGTTACGGCGGCCTAGTTAGCATTAGAATGCCAAGAAAAGGTTAGGAGAATTTTTAAGATCGGTACAGACAATTTTAGCTCCTTAAGCTAAACGAAGGGCATTTTGGTTATTTCATCTTCAGAGATGATTTTTGACCAACTTATCCAATTAATTAAGTGAATTATATGACATAAAATATGAATTAATATTGATGAGAAATTAATTAAAAATGAGTAAAGAAAAGACTTATCGGGTACTAAAGAAAAAGGTGAACTGAAAACTCGGTAAGAGTGAAAATTCGGTCAATGAAATTTTGAAGTCCCACATTGACCAAGAACAAAATTTATTAAGTCATAAAGCTAAATTAGTTTAATTAATGGAGATTATAAAAATTAAATATAATTAAATAAATAATCAAACTAAAATGATTAGGAAATTCAAGGTAATTATAAAATTGTCATTCCACTTATTTACAAAGTTGCCATTAAATATTTAATTAATATATAAATCACTTTTTGAGCAGAAAATTCAGGCACCTTCTTCATGTTTCCCGTCCATCCTTGCTCTCTCTCTCTCTTTCTTACATTTTCCTCCATTAACACTCAAAATAAAGCTTGTATTCCTAGGTTTCTCACATGATTTTTTTAGGAAATCAATAAAAACCACAAAACTTATCCTTGAAAAGAAGAGAGCACTCAAGAAATCAAGAAAAATTGGAAACTTGGAAGAGCAAGAAATTCTGCCAAGAAGGGTTTACCAAGGGGAATTGAAGTTTGATTGAAGGGAAGGGTGCTTGAAGGTTGATTGCAGCTAGCACATAAGGTTAGTGCTATAAACTTCATTTAATTTTGAAGTTTGATAAATTTGGTTAGGGTTTGATACATTTGGGAATTTTATTATCTATGTCTTATTTATCGCAATTAAGCAAATATTATTGCTATTGGGATGTATGATTGTTCAAATATGTTAAGAAGATACCAAATGAGTTAAGGGAGTGTGGTGTTGTGTTTATGCAGGATTTTCTGGACCTTGAGTCCAGTGTGGTTTTTAGGCCATAAGTAGAATTGTACGAGTTCAATTGGTGCAAGGCCAATTGGAGATAAAACTAGACACATAATGACACAACTTTCATGAATAAATCCTACCCAGAAAACCAAGTTATAATGACTTAGAAATTGCCCCAATCCGGGTGACCAACAAGCTGTCCCTGGAAAATGATCAAATGAACAGTGTTTGTTCATTTGGTCATAACTCACTGTAGAAATGTCCAATTGACCTGAAATTTATATCAATGGAAAGATTAGAAAATCTAGAACAACTTTCATGAAGAACACAAACTTAAATTTTGAACCTAACCAATTGTGATTTCTAGCCCAAGTTAGGACACTAAATCTGGCTGAACCAAATTCTGCCCAGAATTTCTGGACAAGACCAATCTGGCCAGTTATGGTATTTAGGCTATAACTTGAGCGACAAAACTCCAAATTAAGTGATTTAAAAAGAAAATTAAAAAAAAAAACACAAAAAGGAATAACTTTCATGAAGAAAGTTTTATCAAAATTCTACTGTAACAAGGTCCAATGGAACAGTAAACTTGGACCTCAAATTCTAAAAAATTGAAATAAAACCTAGGAGGCTAGGAATTGAGTTTTGCAATCAATGCCAAAAAAAATAAAATGCAAAATGTGCTATCTTAGTGAATTTAGATTCAACAAATTTATTATAAATCAAAAAGTCAACCTTTGAATGGAAATGGTCAAATGAATAGTAACCACTAAATTATGTGAAGTAAAAAATCAAACTATAAGAGCCATTGTAGTTATTAATATTGGATGTGGTAGGTAAATTATGAATGGTGAATTTGAGTGACACTAGGATTTAAGGAAAATTTAGCTAAATTTGAAATCTATGAAATATTCATGGATTACTTGAAATATGAATGATAATTCACCTAAATCATGAGGGATAGATAGTTAGGGCTTATATGCCCATTACAAATAGAATTCATGATACATTAGTAATACAATTGGAAATATGAAATTGTAATTAGCATAAGTGAACTCTCAAATGTATAAATGAAATGAAGTCAACATGAGGAATTATGTTTCATTGTAATTAGAACAATAATAATATCCTATCCAATAAGTGGTACATGAGAGGAATTAAGGTGAATTATGAATACTTGTTCTCGTCATAAGGAAAAAGAGAAATTAAAATTAATACATAAATAAGTTTGTATCTCAACTACATTGCTAGGGAAGATTTTATTTTCAGTTCTGGACCTCATAATATATTCATAATAAAACTGGGAATATAAAATGTAAATTACATATATATGGACTGTTAAAGGTGAAAATGAGGTGAAATTATCACTAGGGCTTATGCCTCTTTTGTAACTAGAAATTAATATCTTACATAATTAATAGCATATGAGAAACAAAAAAAATGTTTTGAGTACAATGGTACATGAGAACCGTTGTTGTAAATTGTAATTAAAACTTATAACGAATTAATGATATACTAATACATATTAACACTTAATGGTACTTATGTGCTCATGTATCTCCTAAACATGTATTTCAGATTAGATAGATTGGCATGCCAATAGGGTATTGTTTAGCAGTACTGCGTAAGGCTTTATACCTGTATTCATGACTTTATGCTCGCACTCATGACTTTTATGCCCGATTATATGTTATCATGACTTTTTAGCTATACTGACTGCATACGTGGTTGACGTTCCCCGTCCCATGGTATGACGTTCCCCGTCTGATGGTATGACGGCCCGAGGCACCGCGGTGTCCAGTGCCAACGACCTGTTTTCCAGTTTAGTCAGCCTATAATAGGTTACCTGGGCAGTGTAAATTATTGAAATTATTTAAGAATATTAGTAATTAAAAATATTAAAAAGTGTTAAATGAAATAAGAAAAGAGATTAGCAATAGAAACATAATTGAATCAAGTAATACAATGAAATTTTCAGAACTATAGGAACCGAAAATATAGTACTCTTAGAATTAATCTGTACATCGAATATTATTACTGTATAAACTCAATACTTCTAAAGAAGGAAAAAATAGAATATAAGATAGTTGATATTAGAAATATCATATAAAAATTTAGTTGATACTCAAGGATTTAAATTATACTTTAGAATTAGACTTCAATTTTTCTTCATTTGTATATATATATTTTTTTGTTATATTATTGTACCACTAAGGAGAAATGCTTAGCGCGATGGATTTGTTTCCTTCGTGTAGGTACTGAAGCTAAAACCCAGTGGACATTTGACTGGGATTTTTGAAGTCCAGATCTGCAGAAGTGTCAGAAGTGATCAAGGTTGTCACCTCCTCAGCAATGCATATAGATAGGGCTCACATTAGTCGTTTTATGTATTTTGTATATTATAAATATTTCGTATGTTGTAATGTAAACTAAGAATTTATAAGTAATATTTATGTGATGTAAATTAATAAATTGATTAGTTCATATGTAATTAATTTGTATATTATGTAAATTATGAATTTATTCAATTAGTATGTAAATTATATAAATTAATGGAAATATGAGAATTTTGATATGTGAATGGAGCATGAATGATAATATATGAAAATGAATGTTAAATTGAATTATATAGAGAATATTTGAACTGATGAGATAATTATGATTAGTATGGATAAGATTTTATTATGAAAATATTGTTGAAATTTCAAGCAGGTGAATAGTGAAATACGTCAAATGGTAATAGAAATAGGGGAAACTCCGCTGGTTTCTTCATAGAAAAATAATTGATATTAAAATATATGAGAACAAAATTTTTTAAGGAATAAAGTAAGATAAAATAGGGTGCTCCGGCACCAAATGTGACATACTTTGCTCGGCTACACTATAGTCGGGTGAGGGGTGTTACAGGTACAATCATAGTCCTTGAGAAGTTTCATCCATCTCCTCTGCCTCAAGTTTAAATCCCTCTATTGGAAGATGTAGTTCATGTTAGTAGTATGCCCTAAAGCATATCATTTAGTATGTATCTTGTACATGTTTTATAAATAAAAGGCATTTTCACTTTTTTATTTACATAATATATTTATGTGTAATAGAAAAGGTTCATTGATATTTTGTTAGAAATTCTATTCTTAAGTTGTTAAGAATATGAGTGACAGTATTTCTAACACAAAGTATCATAAATTGGTTCACAATCGATGATACTTCACACAGGACATGACTTATCTAGAAAGATTGTATTCATGTTTGTTCCCAATGTATTTATATGAGATATAAATAAGATGGAATTGTGAGTCTCATGCTATATAACAAATATGATAGGTACTTATACATGATAAGTAGGTCGAACCAGTGACATTTATGATAAGCACATGGAGTTTACTCTTGTCAATGTATTGTCATAAATCATATCAGTGTATATAATCTTTAAACCTGAGATAGCACAGTTATCTTGTATATAGGTGGTTTGAGTTTGATACTGCTTTCATACTTGTACTGTGTAAGGGTATATGGGCATGTGTTGGCTCCTACTAGTTATATATGGAGGTAGGTGTTGATCAAGATGGAATCTGTTACTCTAAGTAAGTAGGGATAAAATCCTATGTTCATTTAATTGTTCTTGATATTTCAAGTTTCTGGCCAGGACAGATAGATTTAATCAGAAAAGAGTTTCTGATGAGAAAATCTTTTTAATCAAGATCTGGAATTAAAAGAGAACATAATATTTATAGCAAATGGGGATTGACATAAACCATGACTCCAGCTCGAATTGGGATCTTGTAACAGAGAGATTCTAGTGCATGGTAACATATGATTATAGGTTCATTTAAGGTAAACCTTATTACTGATTGGGTGGCTATGGCATGCTATGCTAGGTATTAACCATAGTCTATGAGCTGCCTAAAATGATTTAGAGAAATCATTTATAGTAAGAAAGAGTTCGGATGATATTAAGAGTTGATATCATATCTCATTGCCAATTAGTGATGAGCCTAGTGAGTCACACACATACACAAGTAATCACCAAGTTAAATGTAATTTAATTAATTAATTAAAGAGTTTAATTGATTAATTAAATAGGTTTGGTTTGCAATTAGATTGCAAAGTCCCTAGCATGGCTTGAAACCAAATCTAAGTTATTGGATGTATAGTATAAGTTAAATTTATATTTAAAGTATTTAAATATGAATTTAACTATGAGAAATTAATTAATAGAGATTAATTAATTAATTTATATTTGATATAAATTGATTAGAAGAAGAGAAATAATTATTTTGGATTGAGAACTCAAAATTAAGACACAGGGGTATTTTGTTCATTTCACAGGTGATATGTGGCACCATGAGATTGTGACACATGGAACTATACATAAGCTTGCCAATTGTCTTTTAATCATGTAAGATGATCAAAGTCAAGATTAAATCTAAGTTTGACACCTGGCACAATGTGATTGGGTCAATTAAACTAAGAGCTAATTAGAAGGTGACATGTAGAAAGGGTTTTAAGTGGTGACATGTAGCAAGGGTTTTAAGTAGTGACCTAGCTATATAATGTGTTGTTATGAAAGAGTAAAATAATAAGCTACTGTTCTTCATAGGTGCCGCCACCCTTGGAGTCCTCTTCCTCTCTTCTTCTTCATCTCTCATCAATTCAAAGAGAATTTGCCAACATTCTCTTGAATTAAAATTCTCTTGAATTAAAATTGCTAGAAATCGTTTCTAGTGTCCTGTATACATCTGTAATCTCTCTAAAGGGAAAACTTGAATTTCTAATTGATTGGAAAGGTTTGAGAAGCTGTTCAAGGGACTGCCATTAGTGATCTTGGTGTTGACAAGCTAGAGGGATAACATCTGGTGTCCTAGGTGCATTCCAAAGGTGCCAAACACAACTGCAGTGCATCAAAAGGTTAGTACACTTATTCTTGATCTAATCTAGGGTTCTAATGAATTAATCTGTTAATTCCAAAATCTTAAATGGCAAATGTACATCTAAAAAATATATTAAAAGTGTTTTAATATGCTGTTTATCATTGAAATCAAATAGATAAAAATTAATCTTGCATGATGCATGTGACCCTAGAAGAAAAATTTTTTAAATTCAATGATCTAAACTTATGTTTTTCATGCTTTCGCTCCTTCACTTTAAATTCTTGTGGTCAGTGTATATCTCACACACTTCACCATATAGGTAGTGTCTCTAGATCTTTAATGCAAAGATTACAGCCGCCATTTCTAAGTCATGGGTGGGGTAATTCTGCTCATGCCTCTTTAGTTGCCTTGAAGTATAAGCCACTACTTTCCCATGCTATATCAAAACACACCCCAAACCAACTCTGGAGGCATCACAGTACATGATATATCCTTCACCACTCATCGGTAATGTCAACACAAGGGCTGTAGTTAGATAGTCCTTAAGCTTCTAGAAGCTCTCCTCACAATCATCTGTGCAAATGAATGGAACATTCTTTCGAGTTAACTTAGTTAGGGGAGCTGCTATCCTGAATAAATTATGTACAAAACGCCTATAGTAGCCAGCTAGGCCTAGAAAACTTTGCACCTCAGTAACTGTTGTAGGCTTAAGCCAATCAGTTACTACCTCAATTTTCTTGGGATCCACTTGAATGCCTTCACTAGAAACCACGTGTCCCAAGAATGAGATGTTTTCTAGCCAAAATTCACATTTTGAAAATTTTGCATATAGCTGGTGCTCCCTTAAAGTCTGCAACACCATCCTCAAATGTCACACATGTTCTTCCTCGGTCCGAGAGTATACCAAAATGGCGTCTATGAATACAACGATAAAATGGTCCAAGAATGGCCTGAACACCCTATTCATCAAGTCCATGAAGGCCGCTGGTGCATTAGTGAGTCCAAAAGACATCACCAAGAACTCATAATGACCATATCTTATCCTGAATGCTGTCTTGGGCACATTCGCATTCCTAATTCTCAACTGATAGTAGCCTGATCGTAGATCTATTTTGAAAAAGAATCTAGCCCTTTGGAGTTGATCAAACAGACCATTGATCCGAGGAAGTGGATCACAGTCACCTTGTTCAGCTGTCTATAATCAATATATAACCTTAAGGACCCTGTTAGTAATATACCATAGAGCATATCATTTTGTATGTATCTTGTGCATATCTTATTAATAAAAGGCAATTTCAATTTTCCATTTACATAATATATTTATGTGCAATAGAAAAGGTTCATCGATATTTTGTTAGAAATTCTATTCATAAGTTGTTAAGAATATGAGTGACAGTATTTCTAGTACAAAGTATCATAAACTGGTTCACAATCGAGGATGCTTCACAAAAGACATGACTTATCCAGAAAGATTGTAATCATGTTTGTTCCCAAGGTATTCATATGAGATATAAATAAGATGAAGTGGTGAGTCTCATGCCACATAACAAATATGATAGGCACTTATACATGATAAGTAGGCCGAACTAGTGACGCTTATGACAAGCACATAGAGTTTACTCTTGTCAATGCATTGTCATATATCATATCAATACATATAATCTTTAGACCTGAGACAACACAGTTATCTTGTATATAGGTGGTTTGAGTTTGATACTACTTTCATACTTATACTGTGTATGGGTATATGGGCATGTGTTGGCTCCTACTAGTTATATATAGAGATAGGTATTGACCAAGATGGAATCTGTTACCCTAAGTAAATAGGGATAAAATCCTATGTTCATTTAGTTGTTCTTGATGTTTCAAGTTCCTGGCCAGAACAGACAGATTTAGTCAGAAAAGAGTTTCTGATAAAAAATCCTAATCAATCAAGAACTGGAATTAAAAGAGAACATAATGTCCATCGCAAATGGGGTTTGACATTAACCATGACTCCAGCTTGAATTGGGATTTTGTAATGGAGAGATTCTAGTGCATGGTAACATATAATTAAAGGTTCATTTAAGGTATTCCGTATTATTGATTGGGTGGTCATGGCATACTATGCTAGGTGTCAACCATGGTCTATGAGATGCCTGAAATAATTTAGAGAAATCATTTACTGTAAAAAAGAGTTCTAATGATATTAAGAGTTAATATCATTTCTCATTTCTAATAAGTAATGAGCCTAGTAAGTCACACATCTACACAAGCTAATCACCATTTAAAATGTGATTTAATTGATTAATTAAAGAGTTTAATTAATTAATTAAAGAGGTTTGGTTTGTAATAAGATTGCAAAGTCCCTAGCATGACTTGAAACCAAATCTAGGTTATTAGATATATAGTATAAATTAAATTTGTATTTAATTTGATTAAATGTGAATTTAATTATGAGAAATTAATTAATGGACATTAATTAATTAATTAATTTGTATTTGATATAAATTGATTTAAAGAGGAGAAATTATAATTTTGAGTTGAGAACTCAAATTAAAAAGTAAGGGCAAATTGGTCTTTTCACATGGTGACATGTGGCACCATGATATGGTGACACATGGCACCATATGATCTTGCCACTTGTTTTTCTATGATGGAAGACCACATATCATGATTTAAATGGAGCTTGACACTTGACTTCATAGGATTAAATCAAATAACAACAAGATGGGATCTTGTGATGACATGTGGCAAGGGAGTTAGGGTTTGACCTAAGTATATAAAGAAAAGTTAAAAAGAAAAATCAGCCACTCCTCTCTTCTCTCGTATGTTGGACGGCAACATGGAGTTCTCTTCTCCTCTTTAATTTTTCAATTGATTCAAATGGAAAAACTTAGATTTCCTCTTGAATTAAAATATTAGAAAGTGTTTCTAACACCTAATACATTCATACAACCTCCACAAAGCATAAACCCCATCTCAAAATTGGTTAACAAGGCTTGAGAAGCCAATCTAGGGGCTGCCATTGCAACTTTGGTGTGTGCTTGTGGTGGACAAACTAGAGGGATAATATTTGGGGTCCTAAGTACATCCTAAGAGGCTTCAATTGTACATCAAGAGGTTAGTACCTAAAAATCTCTCTTTTAGTTAGGGTTTAATTGAATTAAATGTTAATTCACAATTTTTAATGGCAAATGAAATTTTAATGCATGCTAAAATATGTTTCGGTATGCAATTAGGCATTGGAAATTGATTAGGATCATAAGACACTTGGTATGGTGCATGTAACCTTAGAAATAATTTTTGAAATTCAACGTTCTAATGCCCTTTATTCACGCTTCCACTACTTCAGACCCATCTTTCTTCCTCACAAATAGAACAGGAGTGCCCCAGGGGGAGGTACTTGGATGGATAAAACCCTTGTCCAAAAGCTCTTGCAGTTGCTCCTTCAATTCCTTCAATTCTGTTGGGGCCATCCTGTAAGGTGGCATTGATATGGGGTTTGTACCCGGCACAATATCAATGCAGAACTCTATTTCCCTACTTGGTGGTAACCCTGGAAGCTCCTCAGGGAAGACATCCATAAATTCTCTGACAACAGGAACATTCTCAATGTCAACACCTTCTACAAATGTATCTCTCACTAATGCCAAATACCCCTGACACCCACGCCTCAACATCTTTCTAGCACTAATTATTGACACCAAGTTATATGGAGCTACCAAGTTATATGGAGCTACGCTCTTGTCACTATCAAAGCTAAACTCTTCCACACCAGGTATATGAAAAAACACCTTTTTGTTCCTGCAGTTTAAAGTGACATAATGAATTGCCAGCTAATCCATGCCCAAAATTACATCAAAATCCATTACCGATAAAGGAACCAAGTTTGCTGGGAGAATTCTTCCATCCACCACCACGGGGTTACCCAGAAAAACCATATCTACATCTATGTTGTCACTAAGAGGGGTAGCTACAAACAAGGGGCATTCTAAAGTTGTAGGGCTCCTACCCAATCTCATGGCAAAAACGGGGGAGAAAAATGAGTGCATAGTACTCAGATCTATCAAAACATGAGCCCCATAGGAATAGACTAAAAGAATACCTACCACAACTGCATTGAAAGCCTGAGCATCCTGATGGGTTAAGGTGAAAACCCGAGCTTGACCCCTACCCTGCATTACAGAACCTTGAAGTTGACTTCTACCTCCTAACCTGCCTCTAAATCCACGTCCTCCTTGTCCTCGGCCCTATTGGCCATTGAATTGACTGCCTGCCATGCTGGAAGTACCAAGACACAATTAACGAGGAACATTTACAATAGAACCCTGTGACCCCATCTGTGGCTCGGTGAACATAGGACATTCTCTAGCAAAGTGACCTTGTTGGCCACATCGGAAACATACTCCTAAACCCATCATACAAGGTCCTGAATGTCCTCTTCCACACTGCATGCAAGGTGCCAAGAAGGATCCTGAACTAGACCCAGAACTGCTATAACCCAAACTGTGACCACTGCTGGATCCGTACCTTGGTCTAAATCCTCTAGATCTGTGTTTAAAACCACCCTTCTTGTTATTTCTACTTCTTCCTCTGTAATGACTTTGGCCTCCATTATCCATGGTACCCATGTAGGGAACACCTGAAGAACTCTCTACTCTATTTGTCTTTGCCCTTCCACTGTCATCTCCTGTATAGCTGATTTCAATCTATTGAGCTCGATCAACTACCATATCAAAAGACTAATCAGACATCATGGCTAGGTTTGCATACTTCTTGTCCAACCTCTTTAGGAACCTCTTTACCTTCATACTTTCTGTAGCCACTGCTGTGGGGGCATACCTGCTCAGTTCCAAAAATTCTGTAGCATATTCATCTATGGATTTGTCATTCTGCCTTAAAGCCTCAAAGGCCCACTGCTTTTGGTCTCTGAAGCTTTCTGATACAAACCTGTTGACGAACAGTTCCACAAAATGGGTCCAAGATAATCCCTCAATACGAGGTAGTACGTAGCCTGTCATCCCCTACCTTGGCATTGGCCCTAATACATGCTGCACACACTCTACCAATCTCCTGTTAGTTAACTACAGTTCCACCCCTACTTGTTTGCCAAAGTCTAAAAACCGGTAAGCATCATCAGTTACATCATAGATACCAGGCACCAACTTCTTAAAAATAATTATTTTTTTATAAGGTTCCCCTCTTGGTGCGGTGGACTGCTGCTGTTGTGGATGGTGGACCATATATTATGCCATCATATCGATGGTTCTCTGCAATCTGGTTAGGGTAGTTGCCATTGGGTCCACAGGACCCTGGGCCACAAAAGACTGTACCTGAAGTGGTGGCGGCTGCTCTTCTACTTGAGCATCTCTAGGTCTCCTACCCCGCCTCCTCGGGGCAGTTGCTTTATCCTGTGCTGACACCTCGTCTGGCATATCCTCTCTGGTGTAGTGGTAACTCTTCTGTTTCTGCGCATTTTCTTGAAATTCAGAAGCATTAGCCCACAAAATTCAAAACAGCATGTTACACAGCTCTATAGACTCATATTTACACACAATTACATGAAGCAGAAACTAGAAGCAAGGATGACAATGCAAGGACAAATGTGGACCCTATTCTTCACATATGACTCCTATTAGACTCTTCCCTAAACTTTAGACATATATTCCCTATGAATCTGAAGCCTAAGCTCTAATACTACATTTGTCACAACCCAACCTATGGGCCGGACCGGCACTAGGACCTAGGCCAACCTCAAACCCCCGAGGCCCATAGTAAGCCTAACTATTCCTTAACTCAATCCTAAGGCCTATTTTAAGCCTAATTTCAAGAATTCAACTAGATAGAGTCCGGCCATAATATGGACCATAAACGGGGAGTTTTTGACTCGCCCGACCTGTAAACACAATATATAATAATTTGGAAAGCTCAGCTCACCCTCCACATACTCATCATGTCATAAATCAAATGAGAGCTCAGCTCCCTCATCCAATCCAATCACACTCACACATACATGCATTTAATGTTCTTACAAACTTAACATAATATTATATTACAGTCCCAAATTGATTAAAATACTCCTAACACACGCAGAATCTAAAATTTTGGCTAAATTGTACAAAATACATTAGATATTACCAATTGACCTACGAAAAAGAGGAGTAAGTTAGTCACAACAAGTAATCCTCCTGTAGCCTGGAAAAATAAGGTGAACAGGAGTAAGTGCTCGACTCAGAGAGTAAAATACCAATTTTAACTATAATTTCTATAGCTACCTAGAGTTAATACATCCTAAGAAGTGGAACGCAACACCATCGAAATTTTCATACACATCACATCATAATAGCAAAAAGGCAATTTAGAGCACTCACACACCCAATAATGTTCACACAGTATATATATGGGAGCTGATCCCCTATACAGCTCTCTTAATCCAACCTCTGTCAGCGAGTGTCTCTCAAGCCGAACTTTCTCTCGATAAACTAAATGCGGGGGCTAGTGAGATCATCTCAAGCCATACCTACCCCGACTTATCTATAAAGAACCAGGTCCCAACGAGTGTCTCTCAAGCCGTGTCTACCTATCCTATCCATATCTAATACCACACACCACACACACGCCAACGCACGCACACTGCTCTAAATTACCATAAACAACATCCATGATGCTTCATCAATTAAGAATGCAATATAAAACGTACCTAATGTTTAACTACATAGATACATATTTATAAGTGATGCATGGGCATGCCTGAATATATAATAATATTGAAATTATAATTAAAATTAATATTTTACTCACAGACTTGAACCGAGGTCACTACGGCGGTTGGGTGGAGGAGGAAGGCTGTCCGAGCTTACCTGACAATTTCATTGCAATTATTTAATATATTTGACTTAATACAAGTTTAGAAAGGACCAAAGACGCCCTAAGTCATGCAAAAAATTCGGCAGAATCTCCCCTATACCTAGGACCTACTCAACCTGCAAAAAGATTCAAAATACACTTCTATATTTGTAAGTCACACATCCCCTCCTGAGCCCTCCAAATTGTTAACAACCACAATTTGAAAAATTATAATTTAGTCCCTACAATGAACCCTTTTGCAAAAACTATCCAAATGAGCTCTAAAAATTCTAAAATTTTGTCCTGTAGTCTTTAGCAATATTATTAAGCTAATGGAAAAGGAATTATAATTTTTTAACTTATCATGAACATTTTATAGATTTTTAATCGTAATCAAGCACTAGATAATTAAGAAAAAATAAGGTTTGGGTTTACCTATGCCAATTCCGACCTTGGGGACACGTCTGGAACATTTGAAAACGGTGGGATAGCCTATAATTTTGACCCAATTCTGAAACTTTTTTGATAGCCTGCTTGTTTGGCCCGAAATTACAGACCCGAATAACTATTGAATTTTCATGAATTGAGGTACCTATGTGAAGCCCACGATAAGAGGGTTAGTAAATAATTTTTACAAAATTTATTAAGCTAATTTAGTGCTCAGAAAAACACTGCGAAGTTCCGTGGGACCTATTGAAAAACGATGTCAGAAAAATTTGAAATGGGTATTGTCTCTAAGCTCTCGCCGAGGGGAGCACTCAGGTACTCTCAAATTTTTCGTAGGGTTCACGGTTTACGAGAAATTTAGTCCAAAAATGGAAATGGACTAAAACTTCCCGGATAAAAATTGGACAAACAGCTCAATGGATTTTGGTGTTCCTGGTGTCTATGGAAAACTCTAAATGGATTTTGGGACAAGACCCGGTCCAATTTGTCGCCGGATCGGTCGAAATCATCTTGGGAAGCTGAAGCGGCATGTTGCGCAAAGGGGAGTTTTGGGGCTCATTTTTCGGCGATTCCAGGCGGCAGCCGGCAAGGGGAAGGGTACCAGGGTGGTCGCCGACGTGAGGGGAAGGGCTGGGTGGCAGCGACCGGCAATGGGGAGGAGAGAAGAGAGAGAAAAAGGGAAGGGAAGAGAGGGAGTCGGGACACGCGAATTTTTACTCTGCCCTGGGAATAAAAACAAGGCCCAAAAATTTTGAAAAATTTCAGAAAACTAAAAAAAATTCGTAGAGTCTAAATATATTTTTAGTTTTATCACGTGATCTTTAAATTAATTTTTAAAAATCATCAAAGTTTCACATTTTTGAAATATTGAACCCGATTTCTTAAATCCAAAAAATTTCAAATAATTTCTCAAAATTTAAATAAAATAAAATATTAATATTTACCCATAAAATAATTAATTTAAAAAATTAGAGGTGTAACAGACCTAAACTGACTTGGAAGGGAGTAGTAAAACATGACCTAGAAGTATTATACATTTTCGAGGATTTAACCCAAAATCGTTTAGAGTAGAGAAAGAGAATCCATATAGCCGACCCCAATAAATTTTTAGGATAAAAACTTAATTGAGTTGAGTTGAGTTGAGTAACAAAACCTTTAAATATTAAAGAAATTAAACTATTAAATTGAAACACAAAAAATGAGAAGATTTAGATTTTACCTCCAATAAGGGTGACCATGGAGAGACAGCAGATGACCTTCTCTACTAATTTAATTTTATGTAATTGAAAGCCTCATATAGTAATAATTAAGCTCTTCACAATCGGGTTTAGGACTATAAGATTTTTGAGTTTGAATAATTCGGTAAGATTTTCATGTTTAAATTCAGTCATAATCTAATTAAAAAAGAAAATAAAAAAATATTATATTAAATTAATAAAATACAAAATATAGATAAGTGTATATAATTAATTTATTGTAGCAAGAGTTTTCTATATTCTTTAATGTTTATGTATTATAATTAGTAATTAGTAATCCTGTGATAATGGTGGCTAAGTAGTGGTGGTAGCGGCGGCAATAGTAATAATTTGGTAGTTGTAGTAGGGAGATGAGATGATGATAGTAGTAGAAGTGATAGTAGTTAAGTAGTGATAATGATAATTAAGTGGTGATGGTAATAAGTGATGATGATAGTGTTGATAATATTAACAATAAATAAAAAAAATTAAAATAAGTAATTATAATTACATTAATTACATTCATTTGTATGAATGGTCATTATGTTATTTTAAATATAATCGATTGTATTAAATTTTTTTATTGTCAAACATCATAATTAAATGTGTAATATAATTATAATTATTTTGATTATATCATACTAAACATGACCTGATATCATAAATTAATACTACGAAAATGATCCTATGGAATTAATTAATTACTAGTGAACATTAAACAGTGGTACATATTCATGAAAGGATCTTAAAATAGAATGATTCCATAGCAAGCATTAGTAGTGATGGATATCCTAAGCTGCTAAGCTAGTTAGGATACTAAATTGAATTCTTTGATGCTTCTTCTCCTAGTGTAAATAAACCTGCTATGGCCATTGGGTCAACATATAATACTGTTTTATAGTGTAAGAGATCAAAATTTAAAATTTAATAAATTTATTTTCTTTAAAAAATTTATCATGTATTAAAAAGGAATCCCCATACAGATGGGCTTCAAGAAATTAAACATTACGAAATATATCTTAATATTTTCTAAGGATATATACATGCATTATCAATAATTTAAGGTCCCAGGTGACCACCCTCTGTCCTTGCTCTCTCTCTCTCTCTTCCTCAACTCTCTCAAAAACTTCTTGTTAGAGAATAGGAGAGTCTAAAATATTTGGGAGAATTCTTCGTTTTGTGAAATAACATATTCATGAGCCATTAATTACAAACGTTAGGCACTTTACGTATGCTTACATTTCATCAAATATATTTAACAACTTGCATGTCAATTGAATTTTCAGTTTCATTTTATTAGACGGAATCAAGCTTACTTCAATTATATGTTGCACTTGTAGTTGGTAACTGAAAATTTTCTATAGTAAGGAATCAGAGGAGTGAGAACTCAAATATGAATTTGTCAGATAAATTATGTGCCTTTACTCACTTGACCAAATCAGATTAGGCAATGAAAATATTTTTAATTGCTAGTTCTTGCAAATTTCCAAGTTGGTTTTGGTTGTTTATTAACTCTTTTCTTAAACAACCTAACTCAAAACTTTAGAATAACAAATTTTCATTGTTTTGTTCTTTCCTTCAAGAAAAATAATTTGAAAGCTATTAGATAAAGATCCTAAATTTTCTTGTAACACCTTTAATTGAGCAAGTCTATGGATATGTGAGCAGTGGAAAGAGCGAGAGAGAGAGAGCACTTAACAATTATTATCTCATTAATAAAATAAAAATCAACATCGAGAGAGCTACGCAGAAGCCCCTCCTTACTTTATTACAGAAAAATATCAATCATTCTAGTACTGGTTCACGATTTTTCCATATATACGAATATGATTCTAGTGATTGTTGACCCAGAACTGTTTCTGAAGATAGTTCACTACATTCTTATCGACTTGGAATGCTTTGACAAGAACATCTGGATTAATAGGTGGATTAGATCCAAAGATTGCATTTGCTATTGTGATGACTCCGGGATTTTGGCTACTCAAAGCAGCAAAAGCCACTGCATTAGTATTTCCAATATTGAATTGGAAGTGAATGAGGCCAATTGGAAAAACGAAAACGTCTCCTGCATTTAAGACCTTGGTGATGAGGCGATTCGGGTTTGATGTGACGAAGCCAACATAGAGGGTGCCTTCCAAGACTACCAAGATTTCAGTGGCACGAGGGTGAGTATGGGGTGGGTTTAGGCCACCATATGGTGCAAAGTCTATACGAGCTAAGGATATGCCAAGAGTGTTAAGTCCTGGTATTTTGTCAACATTTAAGAGAGTGACGTTGGACCCAACTTGGTTTGTTGTATTTCTAGGAATATTGAGACCAGAAAATGAGAAATCATCTGCTGTTACAAGCACTGGGTCCCTGCAGAACTTTCCATTGACAAACACTGCATAAGAAAAAAAAAAGGCTTATATATTAGCACTAAGAACGAAGAAAATGATCGTGAAATGGATATTTTACTTCATTTTTTAAGCACATACCACCATCTTTGCTGCCATTGATGGCTACACAAAAGTCCTGAAGAGGGCTAGGGTCAAAGGCAAAGACATATGAGGAAGACAAAACCAGAAGGAGAAAAGCAACAAGTAAATGAACTCCTTTCATTTTGATTAGGCTGTTTCGAGCTTGCTATAGCTTATAGTGCTTTCAGGGATGAGAATTCTTGCATGGAAAACAAATGAATTTATAGATTGGAGTCATTGATCTAGTCTCTGGAAAGACATAATCAAACTTCACCAGTCTGAAGGTGTTATGTTCAGTTTTTAATTTCACCAATGAACCATTCTACTATAACTACACGCACTTTCATCTTTGTTTATTTTCCTATTATATATGCTTATTTGCAGTAATACAGTATTGGTGAAGAACTGGTCTTTTTTTCCATATCTTATAAACAATAGTAATTATAATTTCATTCCAGGCAGATGATTTCGATACATATTTTTTGGTGAATTCAACACAACTATTTCTACACGCCATTTTTGATTTTATTTTCATTTGAAAACAAAGCTAAACTTTCAAACAATGTGCATATATAAAAGGATTTTTCTAGTTTTACTGAATGGGTCATAGATAAAAGTCCGATGTGACCGCCCCGCATCAAAATTATAATTAATTAATATCCAAATTCAAAATTGGTGTTCTATCAAATCTATTAATTAATAAGAACAAAACAAATTAATCCAATCTTTTTTAACGACCAAATGTGACCATATATGCAACACACTTTAAATGTCATCTATTACCAAAGAAAGACTAAAAATCCAAATGAAAAATAACCTCTAAGAGAATTAGCATGGGTGGATAAGATTAGGTAGATTTCAATTTACATGGTATCATTTCAGATTATGAATTGATTTAGTTATTTATTAAGTCACTAATTTACTATTAAAAAAATATGAAATCAAATTTTAATATTATTTAATTTTTAAATTAATTTTAAAATTAAATCATTTAAATTACTGGTTAAATTTTTAATTTTATGGACAATTAAATTTGCAAATTAAATAGAGTTAAGGGTGCATTGGTAAATTGAATTAAAATTTATTATAAAGTAAATTAGTCAATAATCATAATAACAAGTAAATAATGCATTCTGACTTGAAATTTGAAAAATTTATAAATTTCACAAAATTATGGGAGTGTAATTTAGATCTAAGAAAATTATTAACTGAAAAATAACGCATTACATAAAAAAAAATTGTTGAGCATTAAATTTTAAAAAATTATAAAAGACACTTTTATGAATAAAAGTACATATATACCGAGTGTACACAATAATTTTGATTGAAATTATAAAAAAAAAAAATATTCCACTTATGTCACCAAGGATATACCATGGATGATGAAGCCTTCACCAAATGGTTTAGGTCTAGCTAAATCATGCATTATATATAGGAGTCTGGCAACAAGTAATAATCATCAATATAAGTAGGAGAGGTTTCTTTTTGGATTTCTTAAATGTTGGGATGATACATTGCTCATCAACACTATAAGCTTCCACAAACTAAAAAAAAAAAGAGAGTAAGTGTTTTAGTTAAAAAATTGCATTTAAAAGTTAATCCATCCAATAATCATCAAAACCTTGTACAACTAAAATTTTAATTAATTAATGTCATTGAACTATCTTCACATCAAAATAATGATTAGTGATCATAATCATCTTCCATGATTTAATTAGCTTAATAATTTAATAACACCAAGTAAACTTGTACTCAGGATACACGTCGAACTAATGATATTCTCCTATCCTAATAATAATAAGACAATAATCTTTATGTTTAGTTAAGCAATTAATTGAGAGAATCAATGAGCTTCAGTTGCGTACTTTAGCCTGTGGCATCTTTATAGTCATTTTGAGATGAAGATTGGGGCTTGAGTATTGTTGTTGCTGATAGCGGTGATAGCGTGGGTCTGCTAGTGCTTAGTCATTGGTTTGTGGTGTTTTATAGCCTGTTTTGTGCTAATCTTCTGCTGAATTTTTATCTTAAGATTTTGTTGCTGTGAGTTATCCTTGTGATTATTGGGCACAAGGCAATTGTTGTTTGCATTTTTTCTTTTATATATATTTTGTTGTTGCTTTGTTTATATTCCTTTAATTTGGCTTTAGGTTTTTTCGCTTAACATATGTTAGCCCAGATTGATTTTTATTGATTTGGAGAAGGTTTATGATAGTGTTCCAAGAGATGTCTTATGGAATGTGTTAGAACAAAAGAGGGTATCTATTAGGTACATACAAGTGTTGAAAGATATGTATGAAGGAGCAACTACTATTGTGCACATGGTGGAAGGGGACACAAGAGATTTTCCGATCTCAATTGGATTACACCAAGGATCAGCCATAAGCCCTTACCTTTTTACATTAGTTTTAGATGAATTGGCGAAACATATACAGGAGAGTATTCCTTGGTGCATGATATTGGCGGATGATATTGTTCTGATAGATGAGACACGAAAAGGAATCAATAGAAAGCTAGAGCTTTGGAGAAGTGCTCTAGAGTCAAAGGGTTTTAAGTTAAGTAGAACGAAGACAGAATACATGCATTGCAAGTTCAGTGAAGACCAAACCGGTGATAGGAAATGAGTTAGTTTGAATGGAGTGGTACTGTCCCAAAGTAATCACTTTAAATATTTAGGCTCAGTCCTTCAAGTAGATGGGGGATGTGAGGAAAGATGTTAGTTATAGGATTAAAGCCGGATGGTTGAAGTGGAGACGTGCCACGGGAGTTTTATGTGATCGTAAGATTCCCAATAAGTTGAAAAGAAAATTTTACCGTACAGCCATACGACCGACTATGTTATATGGTAGTGAGTGTTGGGCACTGAAAGAGTCGTATGCATCTAAGATAAGAGTTGCAGAGATGAGAATGTTAAGGTGGATGAGTGGCCATACTAGACTAGATAAAGTCCGTAATAAGAGTATTAGAGAAAAGGTAGGAGTGGTGCCAATTGAAGATAAGTTGAGAGAAGGGAGATTGAGGTGGTTTGGTCATGTGAAGCGTAGAAATACGGAGGCTCCAGTTAGACAAGTAGAGCACATTAGGTTAGAGGATAGAAAGAAAAAAAGGGTAGACCTAAATTGACTTGGAGGAGAGTAGTACAACATGACCGAGAAGCATTACACATTTCTGAGGACTTAACCCAAAATCGTTTAGAGTGGAGAAAGCGAATCCATATAGCCGACCCCAAATTTTTGGGATAAAGGCTTAGTTGAGTTGAGTTGAGTTATATGTTAGCCTAGATTGGGTATACTGGAGAAGGTCTTTTGGACTTGGTTTAGTTTGGCTAATATATGGTAAATTTTTCTTAATTTATTAATAAAATTTGTTTATAAAAAAAAATTGTGAAATTTGAGTTGAACACTCGAGTAAAATTAAATGGACAAACAAAATCAATTGAGAGAGGGAAAGAGAAAGAGAGGAGAGGTGCTTAATTTATATTATATATGAAAGATCAACTCGGAAAGAGGAACGCCTTTTCCTTATTTTGTTACAATTAACCATGCATGCATGAGATTTTCACAAAGAGGAAAGTTTACCAAATGATTCATCATGAACAAATGGAGCGAATTACAGGAAGCATCCTCCTTATTAATATGTTACAAACCATGAGATATGATGATCAAAATGAGAGAATTCATCAATAATGTCATGGATTAACCCAATTTTCACTTTGAAGAGTGACCACCAAACTTTTGTTAAGATGGAATGCCTTGGTGAGAACATCAGGATTAATAGACGGTTTGGATCCAAATAGTGCATTTGCTTCTGTATTGACTCCAGGATTTTGGCTGCTCAATGCTGCTATGGCAACTGCAGGAGTTTTACCTATGTTCAACTGGAAGTGAACTAGCCCAAATGGAAATACAAAACATCTCCAGCGTGTAGGATTTTGCTGAATAGGATATGATCTGGGTTGGCTGTCACAAATCCAGCGTAAAGAGTCCCCTCCAAAACTGTGAGAATCTCCGCTGCTCGAGGGTGGTGGTGTGGAGGGTTTAGACCGCCATTTGCTGCATAGTTAATACGTGCTAACGATAATCCATTAGTATTAAGTCCTGGTATCGAATCAACAGTTAAAAGAGTGATATATATTCCTAGTTGATTTGATGTGTCTTGAGGAACATTAAGCCCTGAGTAGAAGAAATCATTTGCTGTGACTTTCGCCGGATCTTTGCAGAATTTTCCATTCACGAACACTGCACGAAGAAGAAACTATTATATTAATTATCATCCAAGATTGTTAAAGAAATTAAAGATGATGAAAACGAAATCATTTACCACCAAACTTTGTGTCATTTATTGCTACACAGATGTCCTGAAGAGGCGCAGGATCAAAGGCATCGGCAAACGAGAAAGCCAAAGCCAAGAAGACAAAAGCAACTAGGAGGAAATTAGCAACTCCCATCACTATATACTCATTAGTCTCCGTCTACTTCTGGTGTTGCTGGGTGAGGGGGTGATGAGAAATCTTACATGATACATAGGGCTATTTATGCGCTAGATATGTCTTCCATAAAGCTAATCTCTGGTTGTTGATCCCTACACGAAAACTCAGAAGACAACGTCCCAAAATCTTCACTAATTATTGTCTCTTTTTTATTTCAATTCCAAATATTATAAGGCAGAAATTATTATTTTACTTAGCTTCACCTCACGAAAATGATTGCATGCTACTATCTGCACGAAACAAATTGTTATCTGTTTCCTCATATGAGTTTCAACTGTAATCCTTCTAAAATTTCTAAATAATTCCTCCTTTTAGCCAATCATCAGAAATATAATCTGTGCATTCTACATAAAAATATGCTTGCATGAGATGCATTGAATTGAATGAATGAAAACGTAATAATTGATAATTCTTCTTTTTTTTTTTTTAGTAATTTAACTAGTAACTGAATTAGATTATTGGAGACGCGAATTTAGGGCTACTATGCTTTTAACTTCTTATATTAAGCTTAGACTAAGCGAGTCGGCTTATACATATTAAGTGAATAGAATATATATTTATCAAAGATAATGGACTATTTATCCAAGATCATAAACTAGGAATATTAGAATCCTACATTATCAGAGCTAATATTCTAGGTTTAGACGAACCCGTATTAATTAATATATAATCCTACAACATTTAAAATGTTTGCTTGTTTTTCCTTCAATCTTTGCCTATATATTATTGATTGCATTTTCCATGTATAATAGCGACACACTAGTATTTAATTAGTTTTGAGGCTGCAGCTGAAGCCAATAAATCTTAATTATATTGGGAAATTCTGATCAGATTAATGATCTTCCCCTACTCAATATGGGAAAGAGGATCCGATAATATATATATATATATATATATATATATATATATTGGAAACAGGAAGAAATAATGGAAATATATATCCAGGGAATGTTACGCCCTAAAAGGAGATCAAATCTATCATCTTCTTTTTTTTTTTTCCCCTAAATACATGCACATAGATCTTATTCACAGGGAATTGAGTATAGAACGTTGCAGCATTAAGATTTTATACCTAATTAATTAAGAAAAATAAAATAGAATGAAAATCTGACTTAACAAAAAAAAAATTTACCAATCATTTTATATTAAGAGAATTAAAAAAAATTTACCAATCATTTTATATTAAGAGAATTACTATCTAAATTTTTAAATATTTTTATTAATTTTAACCAATCATTTTATTTTTAAAACTCAATTAATTACTCTCCGTTTTCTAAAATTACTAAATAATAATTCTTCTCTTATATTATTTTTTTAATAAAAAAATTGAAGAAGTAGATATTCAAATCTGACTTTATCAATATGTTTTTAATAGATTATAATCTATAAGCTACTTTTTGTAGTATCATGGAATATCATTAATACCTTAATCCATAATTTTTTATCAGGGAATTAATTCTGTAGATGCACACCTCCATATATACTTAAAAGCATGGTAGGGAATTAGGTGCATAGAATCACTAAGTATTGGGAGAAATTAATTAATTTCCTATTCATCACATATGAAAATCAAAGAATACGATTACACTCGTATACCTTTTTTTTAAAGAAAATTAAAAATAAAGTCTTTATTAAATGAAAATAAAATATAAATTTAAAATGTAAAATTTTATACTGCTATAATTTTACATAAAAAAAAATTAAATAAAACACTTATAAAAAAAATATAATAGCTCAGTAATTATCAAAAATTTTGATATAATATTGATAGGTCATTTGAAAAGTATACTCTACTTGGTAGTAATTTATTATTATTAGATTCTTAATGATAATTTTTTATAGTATGAATTTGAGGTTTTTTATGAAAATATAACGAGATCTTTATGTATGCAATTATAATTTGTAAATTGTCCTAAAAAAAACTTTAATTTTGAGTTCTTATAAAATAATAATGATTTACAAATAAGTCTAACCATTTTTAAATTAATAATATTATTAATTATATTAAGGTTTATGTATTAATTATTTTAATTTTTTATATATATATTAATTAATTTTATATAAATTAAATAATTAAATTTATTTTAATATAAAATCGAGTTTAATAATTTGACAAGTAAACCCTAATAAACTACATGCAAATTATTGCTGCATTATTAGCGTTATTCTTTTGCATTTCCCATTTCGAAAATAAATATCTTTATAAAATGATTTTTTTTTTATGGACTCAAAAAGCACAAGAAACACAAAACGCAGAAGAAACTTCCAAATAGCGTTTGCAGTTTGGCCACCTCAATTTCCACTCAGCTCAATAGAATCCGAATTCTTAGAAAAGAATTCTTCTGGATTCACAGTTCTTCTTGTTCCTTTCCCATGAATCCTTCTTCCACTCCATATCCCAATCCCAATTGCTACCTCTTCCCTTATACCCCTCAAAACCCCAACCCTGCTCCTAATTTCCTATTCCACTCTGTTCCCCAAATCATCACAAATTCCTCTGACCACCACCACTCTGAATTCCGATGTCTATGCCATTCTTTCGTCTCTAATAGATCTTGATACAGTGCGTAAATCAATATCAGACCTGAAAATTTTTATTTTTCTATTTTCACAAGAATTTCTAATTCTAACAAGATTCTTTATTTTTCTAAATAAATTTTATTTATATTTTTTAGTTTATTTTGGACTCTAAAATATTATTTTATTTAATTTAAGTTTTTAAATATATTTTCTATTTAGATTACGACTCTTTAGTTAATTTCTACGTAAATTAGGATTTAAAATTCTAGAAATACACACATTGTATTTTGATTATGTGAAAGTTTTCTTTTTTATAAAGTTATGTTCACTTCTTTTTTTTTTCCTTAAATTCTAAATTGAATCTTGTGTTTCTTAAAATCTTGGATTAAGTGTTTGATTGTGTGTCGATCCTTATTCCTCGCTACATGCTACATCAGGAATTTCACCACCACCAGTATTGGTTATCATAATAAGGGTGAAATCTCTGAAGCAGTAGCGCCGAATAAAGATCGACACACAATCAAACACTTGAAAATAAATAAAATCTAATCTAAAACCTTAAAATAAATAAGATTAAATCTAAAATCTAAGGATAAAATAAAGTAAATATAGCTTTATGAAGAAAAAAACTTTATTGAGTAAATATGAAAACTTGTTTATAATGAAAATACAATGGATAAATTAAAGAGTTTTTATCTAAATAGAAAACATATTTAAAGACCTAAATTAAATAAAAATAATATTTTATAGTCCTAAATAAACTATAGAGTATAAATAAAACCTATTTAGGAAAATAAATAATCCAATTGGAATTAGGAATCCAAAATTGGAAAATAAAAGTCTTCGGGTCTGATATAGATTTACGCACTAAAATCATTCACCACACTTTCGAAAAAATTTGACCTCGAATTTAAAGTGTTAAAGAATAAAAAAATTTAATTGAAAGATCACACCATATCTCTTTCTTGAATGATATGAATAAGATTGAGTTGAATAAAATTGAATTGAAAAATTTTGTATTGTCCTTTGCATCCATTAGAACATTTGGACACATAAAATTAATCAAGTTTCATTGAAATCTCTATGGTTTGTTGTTCTTCATTTTCTAGTATACCTTCTTCAAACTCTTCGTCATTCACCATAGGGAATGACAATAAAACCAAAGTTTCAGATTCTTTAATTTCAAACCCTTTAAACTTAGGATATTCAACTTTAAGTTATTTTTCTAATGCATGTTAATTCTTTGTTCTTAGTTTAAATCTTCAACACCCTTTAATGTCTCAATAAAATTTATTTTCACCTCTAAATTCTTTATTTATGTTGAAGTACATAATTTCCAAACACCACTTCTTCAATATAAATTATTAATAACAAATGTTCTTTTATAATTAAAGAGAACAGAATCATAATTGACTCATGGTTGACTCTACCATTATTAACTCTCCTGACTTGATTCAATTTATAGCTTCTCTTTTCAATATTACGAACTCCAAATAAGCGGCAAATATTTTGCAAGAGTCACATAATCTCTATTATAGAATTTTGATTCTCTTCAATTACTCTCAAAACAGCCGATAATCCTTTATCACTTTCACAAGATTAATTACTATCACCACCATCAGTGTTGGCTATCTAATGTGAGTGAAATCACTGACATGATAACACCTGCTGCGAAATAAATAAAATCTAATACAAAATTATTCATTTCAAAATTTAAAAATAAAATAAAGTAAATTTTATTGATTAAACGTGATATAATGAAAATATAATGGATATTTTTAGAATTTTAAATGAATGAGTTACGATCTTAATAAAAAATATATTTAAAGATATAAATTAAATAAAAATAATATTTTAAAATTTTAAATAAAATATGAAATATAAATAATTTATTTTAAAAAATAAAAAATCCAATTAGAATTATCAATGCCCGTGAAAATAGAAAAAGCGCACGACGTCAGGCCTCCTTTCTCTATCTGATCAAGCCCTCAATTCTCTGTCTCATCTCCTCCAGCCTAAAGCTGCCTCCTTAAAACGTTCTACTTTGTGCCCTGCCCGTACAACCCTCACCACCTCATGCCACCAGAATCACTCTTTTTTCATTCTCTTCGCTGCCCATCTTCTCTCTTTCAAGGCCCCACTTCTCTTATTGATTTCTTCATTACCCAAAAATCTTAAACACCAAAAACAATGACAAAAATTTCATTGCTCAGTCAATTCTGGACTCCGACAATGCTGAACTTTGCTTCGCTTTAGATGGTTATTTCAACGAGTTCCGTTCCAATTTCTTTTACAAAGATTGCCCAGGTGTTGTTAATTTCAATGATTTAGAAAGCTCAAAATGTTCAAGTTACCTGGAAACTGTTGTTTTTGTAGGAGATGAACAGCCTGAGTCAATTACTAATAGACTTCTGGAAACTGGTGTGATGTATATGGTTCTGTGTGACTGATTCAGTTAAGATATTGCATTTATTCATTACATGTGGAACTTTGAACTGAATGTTGTGATTTGTGAAGTTTTCAGTTTTTCTTGTTTTTTTTTCTAAAAATGCTCTGTTTGTTGGTAATTGTTGATTATGAGGAAACATTAATCAATTCATTTGCCTTTAGGAATTGGGTTTCTTTTCTCATCTCCCTCAATTAATTTGGCCTAGTGTTCTATTTTTCACATCATGTTTGAGCAGATGTTTCATTATGTTCAATGTAGCTTGTAACTTATTTCATGTGTTTTTATTTATTTTATAGCTTCATAGTCTGCATAAGAGTTATTATAAAATTGCTCAAAAATGCTGCAAGTATTTGCAGGATGGTTGAGCATGATTATGTTTCAAAAAGAGCGGATGAGGAGCGTAAGAAACATTCTAACTACAAAGCTATTATTGAGCATGATGGCCTGCCTTCAAGGCAATCAAGTAACCAGGCACATGGGACAACATGATTCATTGGCATGCGTTATTTATACTGTTAGTAGGATCAAGTTCATTTATTCCAAACAAGCTCTTAGTGATGTTTTTGCCAGCATAGTGTCCTTAAATTTTCTCTTGACAATGCTTCCTATTTATAAAAGTTGCTATTCTTGTAAATTTTAAGAATCTTTTGTATTTGCAGAAGGAAACAAGCAAGACTAAGACTAGAGAGGAGTTGTTGTCCGAAGAAAGGGATTACAAACGCCGAAGGATGTCATATCATGAGAAGAAGTCGAAAAGGACAACTTTGCAGGTAGGAAGATGTTTTCATGTTGAATTAGTACACTTTGAATGTTTTATTGTTATTGAGTCCTTATTCATGATTAGTTGATTAAACCCTAGAGGCTAGATGTTTGGGTTAAAATATGTTTGCGATTTACAGTATCTTTTGGCAAGAATTGTATGCCTACATATCCGATCGCTGAATTGTGAACTGATTGTTTCTTTTTCTTATTCTTCTGTGAAGACGTGGATTGAATTGAAATATTTTTAATATAATTTATTCATTATCGTACTTCTAAAGAATGTTTAGCTTTTATTCCCAAATTGAGCATCCAGGTTATATGAATTCTATGATATTTTATATTGCATGCAGCATCAGACTTCATCACTACCTGCAACAATTTCTATCAATTTAAGCATGCATTAATTTTTTGGAGGCAATCAATCCTCCTACTGGCTTTGGGCTTTGATCAGATGTCCAACGTTTTTTAAGAGATTCCTACTTATTGTTCTTGGTGCAAATAAATGCTATAGGGTTGTTATTAAGAAAAACCCATGTGAAGTATGTGAATTAGATGCATCAAGTTCCAACCACATTCTTTATATTTGGTGGCATTTCACTTTTTTTTTTCTTTTTGTTTGAGAACCAAAATGGGAGAGCTCAAATTTGACAATAATTTCTTGCATCTGTAATATTCATGGTTGTCATATTGACAAACCAACAGCTATCCTCCGTATTTTAGTACTGTAATTTCACCCATAGGTGATGCGGGATATAATAGATGAATACATGGAGGAAATCAAGCGAGCTGGAGGGACTGGCTGTTTTGACTAGGCAGCTGAAGAAGAAGGGATGTCCCCTAGACCACCCTCCACTACTGATGTTGCTTTGGATGTTAATGAAGTAGAAGTGCTAGCGAGTCTTCTGAAGCAATAAGATCTACTCCAAATAGTTACCAAAAACTATTGCACTCTGGTCATAGCAACAGATCTACAACTTCCAAGAATGCTTTGCATCCATATTCTGTTCAATGGGGACAAGATCATCATAGGCACCATGAACAAGCAGAATATCCAAAAAGTGCCTGACAGACATGGTAGGGAACTCTATTCTGGAAGTATAGAAAGACATAGAAGTCATGGCAAGTTGCATGAACAAAGTAGCCGCTATAGAAAATGAGATTATGTGGAAATGACCACTCCTAAACATCATGAAAAAAGATCTTCTAGCAAGGCCAACTATCAAAATTACAAGTCATCTCATTCTTTGCCAGATTCTGCTAATAATTCTGGTGTTCAGAAGAATGATGAGCAATTGGCTGTTAGGGATCGACATCTAAGAAACTCATATGGGAATCATAGTTCAAATGTTCTGGCAAAAATGCATTTGAGGACAGATACAACCCCGCAGAATCTCAGGACACATATGAAGATGGTGTCTACACTGGCAACAAGTATGTATGATCAGAAGAATTCTGTGAATAAACTAGCAGCAGTTCTGCAAAGGCTGTGACGACTTCCATGGGCCATGATTATCCTGGGGGAATTCCAACTAGTTTCCTGATGTGGGGTAAGTCATTCTTTTCATTCTTCTTTGTAATTTGAAAATGAGTTAATATGTATAGTTTTGCTCTTAATGCAGTTCTTTCACATAACTTTGCAGTAGGAAATCATCAGGCTTCAACATTTTATCCACGTCTGTATCTTCCCTTGTATCCTTGACTGTTTGTTTTTCCTTTGTGGTTCCTTGCGTTCAGGGAGGCGACTCCTTTGATTTTCTCTTTTTACCTTTCTAAACCAATATTAAAATATAGAAAGCAATGCTAGTAAGGTTTTTGTCAATATGAAGACATTGGAAATATTACATTGGTTAGACTGATAGTTACTTTATTGCCAAAAGCAGTACATAACCAATCAGCAGGGTTTTCAGGTTTGGCTGGGATTAGAATGGTGTCCAGCTTAAAATTCTTTTTCTTGCAGGAGAAAGCTGAAAATACGACTTGGCATAATTTTTTTATGTTGAATTTTCTCAGAATCGTATATATACAAAAGAGGGTTATCATTTTGAATTTGCTTATAGCTCACATTGCAACTTGTAGATTACAAAAAGAAGGCGAATGTTTTCCAGAGAACATGTGAAGTTTTTGTAGTTCCAATTTCCATATGGCGTTGAAAGAAGGTTGACAATGAAATGAAAGAATTTCTCACCATGGTAAGATGATATTCATAGGAATTTTTCACCAAAGGCTTCACCTTTGTATCTTAGTGGCTGCACTTAGGATGTAGAACTGAAGCTAGTAGCCTGGTACTCATCTGTTGATGTGATTTCTTTTATTAATTTTTTTTTTTTTAATTTTTTTGCTTTCGATTGGAATACTCCCACCCCCAATTCCCAAAGTTATGATAAAGACATAGTATGTTATTAAGTCCATATTTTCTTATATTTATTAAATATAGTATATAGTATATTTAAGACCTATTTTTAAATAGTTTAACGTTATCATTAAATTAAGATAACAATTTAATTTTAATAGTATACTTAAAATTTTTCATGTTTACTTTGAATTATAAATTGAAAAAAAGAATTTACAAAATAAATTAATGAATCTGAAAGAAAGGACAAATGTTAAATGCATGAGAGAGTATGTAATTAAAATATTTTGGAGAGAACATTTAGTGTGTATAAGCTAATTTGAGAATATTTTCAATAAAACATTAAGTTTTCTTGGTGTTATATATATATATATATATATATATATAAAAGTAAGATTTAAATGAAATTTATTTAAAAATTAAATGAATTCCATATTTATTTAGTCCAAATATTATGTAAAAATTTTGAAAATTTGAATAGAGCATTATATATTTAAATGATAATGAGGAATCAATTAATTATAATTATAATTATAGATATAATTTATTATAATTATAACTATAATTAATATATTTTTTTTTTAACAGGCTAACTCGCATTAAAAGTTCATTAAAGTGCGAGATTAGAACTTGATCAAGATACAAAAAGAGAAAAGGAGATTTAAACTAATGGCACAAACCCATCCAATATTTCATAACCAAACCAAAACTCAAACAAATCAAATCGACCCACTCTTAACCAACCCACCAAAATAACTTTGCCCGCCCTAAAAACCCTTGGAAAACACAGAGAATAAACTAAGCTTGAAGACGGCACGGATCACCACCATTGCTCACCATAGATTAAACCCAGCTAATTTTGCCAGCATTTTAAAGACCACCAAACATTGCCCATCCCGAATCAGCATCTCCCAAATGTTAAAATGGAAATGTGTTATGCTCAAATGTTTCTAAAAACCGTGGACACCTCCACTTGCCACCGTGTTTTGAGCCGCCGGTGAAAAATATTTTATTAAAAATTTATTGTCTCCTTTGCTTGTAATTAATATATGTAAAAATTAAAAAAAAAAAAAACAAAGTTGACCATATAAAAAAATAATAATAATAATAAAACGACAAATTTCAATGAAAATGTGGGCACTGTCATTTCCCACATAAATATCCACATAAATTGAAATAAAAGGGTTTCAATTTTATATTAATTAATTTTTTAATTAATTATTATTATTTAATAGAAGAATTGATTTTGTCAAATAAAATAATATACCTTTAATCCAACTAGGTTACTTGAGCCTAATCAAATGACCTCAATGGCGATGGAAGAGTGAGTTGTGTGATTAGCCTACTAAGATCCATGTGGTGTGCATGTAAATTGATGACTCAACCACTAGCAAACGAGCTCTGTGTCAGTCCCACAACAATTAATGATCATTTCATCAATTAAAGCCACCATATTAGTTCAACATGCATTCAATAGAATTAAATCTTGTTCCTTTAATCTTAAATAATGTATATTTTAACTTTTAATAAAACAATAATTTTAACATATTAAAATTTTAAATAAATAAAGCTTAATTATTCAGATCAAACTTACCTAAATTAAGACTTTGTTTGTATAGAGATAAATGGGTTAAGGAATTTTAAATTTTTAAAAAATATAAAAAATTAACTTATTTAATTAAAAGTAAATACTTATTTATTAAAAAGAAAAAAAAAGCTATTTCTCAAAAAGTAAATTATTTGAAATAACTTATTCTTTGAAGAATAGAGTTCTCAACAGGTAATTCATTTCAACCAAACAAAGGCATAAGATTATACAAATTCCAAACCACACAAAGTCTAAGAGCCTGTTTAATATTATTATTGAAATTGTAATTAAGAAGATTTTTTTTTTTAAATATATTAATTAAAGATCATTAAAAAATAATTAAAAATTAAATTTAATTAATTTTAATCATAAAAATATTAAAATTATAAAATAAATTTTTTAAATTATTTTTTTAATAATATTTAAAATAATACTTTTATTTAATAAAATAATTACAGTTCTAAAACTCAGAACCAAATAAGATTTAAGTTAAACTCTCATTAAGGTTATGACCATGATTGCCGCCTGGACTAAGCTCTAGTGCGTGACAAGTGGTGGTTCAGTTTTGACTTTATGTGCAGTTTGACTAAGCTGCCTGGACTTGCTCTCGTTGGAATTTGGTGGCAAGACACTAGCTAGCTTGACTATTTTGTTTTTGATTTTTACTCTGTTGTGCAATGATCCATTGGGAGTATTTGTTTTCTCCTCTTGATTTGGTATTTCTCTTATTTTCTCCACTGGAATGATTTATTTTAATATTTTTTTTATTATTTTAAATAGAAGCATAATTACAAGAGTACATATTTTATTGTTATAAAAATATCAAAATTTAATAATTATTAAATAAAATTTATATAAAAATTATAAAATTAAATAGTAATAAATTGTTATCGAGAAAAATATTTTTCTCATAAATTAATTAATTTAAATTTTTTATTAACACGAGCAATTCCTTTAAATTAATATATTTTATATAAATAATTTATCATAATTTTTTTATGTTAAATTATAGGAATATGAAATTTTATATTTTAAATATGTATTATGTATTCAGAAAGTTTTATCTTTTATTTAAAAAAAAAAAACAATGCTAACAATGCTATGAATTAGATTAAAGAGCATAATGAGTTTAGAGGAAAATCTCATGCCCACTTGAACCTGTGGAGCTAAAATGGGCTTTTTACCTAAAAACATTTGAAAAATGGAAGTTTGAGTACTTCACAAGCTTTCAAAGGTTGGGTTTTAAATAAAATTTGGAGTTTTCCCACCATTTTTTTTAAAGGAAAAAAAAAATATTGGACATTTAAAAGGTTTTGAGGATGCTTACATGGCAAGAAATGATTGGTTTCCTAGACTACAGTGCACAGACACGTTGGCAATAGAGGAGTCATATTATGGACTATATATATGCCAAGTGTAAACCAGGCTGCTCTCAAGAAAGATACTAAATCAAGAAACCTGCTGATTCACACAATATATACAAACACAATTCTCTCTTTCTGTTCTTACTCAATACTCGCATACCCATTTTGTTCCTTTTCTTTGTTTTTTGTTTCTTGTTTTCACAATCCTCTTCGTGGCTTTTTATGGCGAAAACTGTTGGGGTTCTTGAGGCTAGTTCTTCTTCTACTAGTACTGCTGCTGTGCCAAACTCAACTGAGTTGAAGAAGGAACTGGAGAGGCAATTTAACAAAATTCTTGGTGAGGAAGATTATAGCTTGGAGATCATTGATGAGGTTTTAAGGATTTTGACTGCTTTGAAGGAATTGAAATTGGAGAAATCATCTAAGTCTTTGATTGATGACAATACGGTTGTTCCTGATGAATTTAAATGTCCCATTTCAAAAGAGCTCATGATTGACCCTGTCGCTTTGGTTACTGGGCAGGTTAGAGATCGCATTTGTTGTTTAACCTCCTCTTTAATTTCTTTTTCCTTTGATTTTCTTTTGAGGTTTTATTCAATTATTTTGTCAAGATTATGTGTCAATATTCATACATGTATAAATTTCGCTTTCTTGAGGGATTTTAATTGAATTTGTTCTTGTTTTGAATGTTTTGCCACGCATTTGCAATGGATTTTAAGATTTCTGCTCCCTTGGATTTTGCTTGTGCTTCTTGATTTCTGGTTTTGGGTTTATATGATTTTGATACTGGAGTTGATCATTCCTTCATCCTCGCGTAATTTAGCAAGAATCAAGGTTCTTAAGAATCTTAGAAATTAAAAATCATTAAAATATGAAAAAAGAAAAAAAGAAACTGTTAATTACTTCCCCCCCTCCTCCTTTTACTCTCTTCCTTGGTGTTTGTATTTAATTTCTTCATTTGTATGTAATACCAGAATAGGAATCAAGAACAGAAAAATTCAATTTCAGTAAGTTTGATTTTCTTGAGGAAGTGGGGCCCAAAGCAAAGAATTTCGTAGGTGAAGAATCCAGTTGATAATTAAGAATAATTTTGAGATTAGAAGTAAAGATAGGTCCAGTTTAAAATACTGAAACAGCCTGGCTATTTATATTGGAAACTTTCACCATTGTTTTCCTTGTAGGAGATAATGTAATCAGATGGGAAACCTGCATTTTGGATAGCGGCCTTATAAAAAAGGATAAGGAATTGACCCTCATTGATTTCAGAACATTAATAAATATGTTACCAATAAAGTGCCAATGTTCTTGTGCATTAATTGATGCCAGTCTGATTTGTTTTGCCAATTTACACATAATGACATAAACACTAGGATGAGGAATCAATTTTGGAGCCATTTAGGATATGCTATTCACAGAGCAGCAAGATTTATATTCCATTTTTCTGTCCACCTACTGATGCTTTGCCATTGAATTCCTTTGATATGATAGCTGGTTCCAATATTTTCTGTGATTTGAATCTTGAAGACTCATAGTGTATTCATTCATTTTTGGTTTATCCTGAAATGTGTCTTGATTTGCAGACGTATGATCGGTCATTCATCCTGCGATGGTTAAATGATGGGCACCAGACATGTCCTCAAACTCAGCAAGTCCTCTCCCATACTATCCTTACCCCTAATCTCTTGGTACGAGAAATGATTTCACGTTGGTGCAATGAGCATGGAATTGAGCTCCCCGGGCCTGTTGAGGATGTTGAGGAAATTGTTGTTGTTGATGCAGACAAAGACTACTTGTATTCACTGTTGAAAAAGATGTCCTCTTCCTCTCTGATCAAAAAGAAGCTGCAAAAGAGCTGGCTGCTTACTCAAAAGATGCCATCATATCGGGCCCTTTTTGGTCAGTGCACTGATTCCATTTTGCTTTTACTCAAGCCACTATTAACAGGCAGAGTTGATTCTCATCCTGATCTCCAAGAGGATTTGATTACAACAATTATGAACGTCTCCATTCATGAAAATAATAAGGAAATAGTTGCTGAACATCCACTTGTCATTCCTCTGCTTATTGAATCTCTGAAATATGGAACCATGGAAACAAGAAGTAATGCTGCTGCAACTCTCTTTACCCTATCGTCTCTTGATTCAAACAAGATTCTTATTGGGAAATCAGGTGCTCTCAAACCTCTTATTGACCTCTTAGAGGAAGGGCATCCATTAGCCATGATGGATGCTGCATGTGCAATATTCAACCTATGCAAAGCCCCGAGAATAGAGGGAAAGCAGCCTGTGACGGGGCAGTTAGGGTGATCTTGGAAAAGATGATGGAGAGCGTACTTATTGATGAGCTGTTGGCTATTCTTGTTTTGCTTGCTAGCCATAAGAAGGCGGTTGAGGAAATGGTGGAGCTTGGTGCTGTGGGTTGCTTGCTCAGAATTATCAGGGGAGGCACTTCTGAACGCAACAAGGAGAACTGTGCAGCAATCTTATACTTAGTCTGTGTAGATGAGCGGGCCACGTGGAAGGAGATTAGGAAGAGGAAAATGCTAATCATACACTTTCTAAACTTGCTGAAAATGGTACTTCAAGAGCCAGGAGAAAGATCAACAGCATTCTCGAGAAGGTGCAGAAAGCTGCCCATACTGCGTGATAAAAGAAATCTTTACTCCATAGACATGATCAATTACTTCCTATACATTCTTTCATCCTTCACTCTGCCATGGAAACACTAATACTAGCTCAGTTACCTGTAAAAAGTTCACATACACAATTGTACATGTCATTGTCACCTATTCTCATAACAGGCAAGTTTTGGTCCATCTGAGGCTAATAGATAAGCAAAGGGCATTGAATTTTGACCTCTAGTTTCATGAATTAGTAATTGTGGTGAGTTTTGATATCCATGTCTAAACCCTTTCTAAAATCCACAATACAGGAAGTTTTGTGCATCAAGATATTTGCAAAAATCCCAACGTAGGATTGTTAATGTTTTGGATTGATTGATTGTTATTATGGTCATTGACATTGTTGACATGTTAGCAGAGCCGGCAGCGGCAGGGCCTACTGATAGGAAATGATTATCACAGATTAAGATGGTGATTGGCAGCAACTCAACTTTAGAGTGTCGGCACCATATAGCAATATATATATGATTTGTTTATTACCAACAACTGGTTTTGAGTATTAAAAAATATAATTTTTAGTGTATGTATTTTTACAAAATTTGGACAGCTCTATACGCTTCAGTAGCTTGAATAATACAAAGCAAATGAAGTAGATTGGTATAGATATCCAGTATATCCAATCCAAGATGCGCTGACTCCTTATTCCATCGTTCGCTATGCCCACCTACTAATGAGGCTATAAATCGATTGATTATTTTTAGTCTAGCCTTTTAAGACATTGTTAAAGATTGTTGTCGGTGGCGAATGTTATAAATTATTATTTTCTTAAATTTCGACGGGTAATTGCAATGATTCCAAAGTGTTCCATTTTTAATTCTTGTTTGAAATTGCTCCTATCACCAGCCGACAGCCATGAGAACTCATATTCAGTTGAAATGTATATTCTATCAAGGTCACTTCTGTATATAACAAAATTAAAGTGAATTTAAAGTATTTTTTGAGAAATAATTATAAAAAGCATAGTGCCCACAGTATGGTTTCTACATCATCTACAGAGTGGAATTGATTGGTTTATATGTATATGATAGCTCTAAATACATGTAATATGATAAGAAAATAGCAACCACAATGTTCTAAAGACATGGAAAACCTCCATTATTGTACTTGATCCACGATGAGTCGCATGCAGATTTGGCAATTGCAATGGAAGCTAGATTTTAAAGGTAGGAATCTAAATTTTGTTGTGACTTTATAGAGGACTACTGGTAGATACCAAGTGATATCACTCTCAATTTTAATGGATTTGTTGGGGGACAATTGGACTCTACTAGTCATGTAAATAATACTGTTTTAACTTTCAGTTAAGTGGTCCAAAGCAGAGTTGGGGAAGAACAATTCTTTTTTAGATTGGCAAGCAATAGCACAATATTGGATCAAGATTATCAAAGGGGTTTAGACAAACACGAACAGGGTTATTAATCAATGAAAAAAATTGTATCCGCAGGCAAATTAATAAAGAATTTTATCTGTAAAATCAAGAGTTTAAATTTTGTTATTGTCATTGTTGAGACGACTTTACTTGAATATCATTTCCTGCTTAAACGCAAATCAATTGCCTCTGTAAAAGCTAAATTGACTTAGGTTTCCATCACCTGATACTGATAGCTAAACCCAATAAAAAGGTTGAGTTATGCATAAAGAGTCAAAATCCAATTCAATACCTCATTTTGGTATACCGATTGATGTTGAAAATACATCATTTAAGCAGCAATGCTATTTCACTAATGTGGTTGCATGGTGGTCTCATTTTGGTATACCGATTGATGTTGAAAATACATCATTTAAGCAGCAATGCTATTTCACTAATGTGGTTGCATGGTGGTAGGCTTTTGATGTTGATATATCTAATTTTGGTTCGAATCCGTATCAACAGGTAGATCTCCTCCTGGTATGTGGATTGATTGACTACACGTTGTTTGCACTCGAAACACTTTGAAACTCATTTTAAATTCTATGGGATTGATTTAAATCAAGAACATCAACCACCAGCTCAAACATTGACCTAAAAGACTACCAAAATCAAAGAACTCTCATCTTTTTCAATTAAAAAAAAAATATTTCACTAATAATTTAATATAAATATGCATTTTATTAATAATTTAATATTTGAACATTTGTCTCCTAATTAAAAAAAAAAAATAAGAAAAAGAAAAAAGGTTTTACCTTAGATTATTTGGTCCTTGGTCTGTCTGCTTCAGGCCCATGACTTTAAGAATGATTAGTATTGGACCCAAAGAACAGACACGGTTCATGTTTGAAAATTGAAAGGATCCCTGAGGCCCTCTTCTATATGTCTTATCTTTTAATGTCTATTCAATTCAATAGAAATAAAATTATTATAACTTTATGTATCTATAGACAATTTAATATTAAAATGTGTATCAATCTAGGGAGTTGAACTTTGAATCTATGTAAATTTTTTGGGAAAGCCACAAAGATTCATGATTCATCCATGCAAATTATTATCTTCGTGGGATTCGAAATCAATTTGTAGGTTTCACACAATAATTGAAAAGAGATATGAATTTTGTGCCACGAGAAATCAAATAACACAGCATAAGCACATCTATTCTCATTCATGGTTTGGTCTAATTAACTATAATGTGAACAAATATGTTCATACATCTCTTTTCCACTTTCTTCTTCTTCTTCTTCTTTTACTTTTTTCACATAAAGCAGTGATCTCATCTTGGATTGCTGCAAAATTTATGAAGCACAGGAAGGCACAAGGCATGAAAAGAACCCTGCCACCTTCTTCTTCTGCATCAAAAATTTTACCAACATTCAATTCCAATATCGCGAAAAAAACCTCGAACTATTGGCGCAAATCCAAACTAGCCTTGTGGATTCCTATGATTACCTACAAAATTTCAAGTGACATTTCCACTTTTTTTTTTTTCTCTCTCTCACGAATGGTACACTTGACATCTTCATACTCAAAGTTGAAATATTTCCACCCCAGAAACTCAATGATAATCACTCAACCAGCTCATCATTAGAAAATTGATTTGAAATTTGGTAGTGCGCAATTAAGACCTTATAATTTATAAACACAGTGATGAGGTGACTCAATTTCCTTGGTTGAAACGCATCCACTAAGTGCTGCCTACCTAACATTTCAACCTCAATTTTGAAATCTGTGGACTCACTCACCCACTGGAAAACTTAATCCATATATTACCGAACTTCCATATCTTCTTTTCTTCACTTTATTTTATTCTTACCTTTTAAGAGCTCCAATGAAACAACTCACCAGAAGAAATTAAATAATGCGTAAATGGAAGGGGAATGGGGGAGAGAAACTGACCCGCTTGGAAGATCGGAGAAGCTCAGGAGAGATTTTGTAGAGGTCTTCATCAACAGGTTTAGGAGGTCTAACAGGCAATTTAGGACGTGGGTGAACCGAGACACCATTGTTCTTTTCTGACACACTGTAAACAGATATGGGTTTCTGGCACTGTTGTTTTCTTGGCGGTTCAGTCACGTCACTAACTTTGACTTGTTTCTTCTGCTCCTTGACATGTGGGAGTGGGACTCGCCTCTCTTTCACCCTTGTCTGTTACACGATTAACCCACCATGAATTCCACTCCAAATCATCATTAATAACATCATTATGGTATTCATTTTTCAACCTCATCAAATTTGTCAATACCCACATGAAATTATCACCTCTCAATGTGAAAGCATCAAACATAGATCTAATTCTAATGGTGAGCAGCAACGTACCTTTCTTGGAGGACCAAGATCACGAGAAGGTTTCTTGAAATCAGTAGCATACAAATCACCACGCATGTACTGATCGCATTCTCCAGAAGAACTGTATCGAATCAAGCCTGCTTGTCTTGCACTTTCGAAATATTGAGTTATTGGCAACTCATTTGCGTGCTCCCAGTCTCCAAATGCTGGAATTTGTCCACCCTTAAACCACAAACATTCATTTTTAGCTCACACAGAAAGACAACAAAATTTCCATTAAAAAAAAAAAGGCTTCTTCAAGAGTTACTGCCGTTGAAGAAGAGCCAAGAATTGTTTCCTGAAATTCGATTGAAAAACTAAGCAAATGATAAAAGAAGCCTTGTAAAGGGAAAAGAAAGCTTACATCCATGTTGTGAGGCAGATTTTGGCAAGCCAAGAAGAGCACAAAAAAAATAAAAGAACAAAAAAAAAGTGATTATAAAGGCAACAAGAAAAAAGAGATTGAAGAGGTTCTTATCTGAAAAGGAAGACAGCAAAGGGGGTTTAAAAAGAAGATTTGGGGATTCTCAAAAACACCTTCACATGATAGGGAGGGATATAAGAGCTCAGGGTTTGCAGAGAGAATCTAGAAAGAAAGATACATTTCAGTTCTTTATAGCACACAGTGGTAGTACAGTACCAAAAAGTAGAGAGAAAGATGGGTTTGGTTTTGTTTCTAGGAGGCTGGTAGAGTTTGTCAACTTTTGCAGATTATAAAATAGAGTCCTCTGTTGAATTCCCTAATCCCATTTCCCACGTATAGCATGAGCTATGGAGAAGTCATTATATTTTAGTAAATTATAAGTTAGTCTAAAATTATATATTAATTTTTATATTTTTATTTTAATGGAATATCATTGTTGTTGACAGAAAATGTGAGAAACTTAGTTATTTTAAATTTTCAAAATAAAATTAAAGTTATTTTAATTTTGTACAGATAAATCATTTTATTGAAAAGTAAAATTAGATGAATAAATAATAATAAGACGGCCATGTGATTTTTAATAAATTTGAGAATTAATTTGTAATTTGCCTTTTTTTTTTTTTTTTTAGCTTTCTTGGGCTAAATTCAAGATAGGGTCCCATGATTTCTGGGTTTTTTACCTAGAAATGGGAGTTTTAACTGTTACAAAAAGTGAAAGTGAAAGCCACTGAAAAAGTAATAAACAATAAAGAAAAAGCTCGAAATTGCTTAACAATGGCTCTGCCGTACCCAACTGGGATTTAGAATTTTAGACAAATGGCTACTGTTCTCTGTCTTCACTGATTCATTTAATAATTCCAACCTCCCATTACGTTAGTCAGAAAAGGCACAAGTACTTTTAACCGAGTTAATTTGATTAAAATTTAATTTTATAATTTCGTAATTCTAAATATTTTTATTATATAAAAATTTATTAATTATTATTAATAAACTTTAATTTAATAATATTAAAGAATCAATTGAATAATTTTTTTTTTATGTTTTGAAAATTAAAAAATGTAGAAAAATTGTGTGGAATTTGATTTTTGCATCCAACTGGAAACAGAATTTGATTGTAAATTGTGAGTGTCATAAGCAAGAAAAAAAAAAATGGCAAAGACTTTGAACTTGAAAGTTGAAATCATAATGAACCCTTAATAGAGACGTTTGTGATGAGCAGGAATAATGGTGTTGGGGTTTAATTTATATACTTACAGGAAAGTTGATGTTTATAAAGCATTAAATTATATTTCCAGATTAAAGTAGTATCAGTAAATGCATACTATGCATATATATTGTAAGTTAAATTTTTATATATTTATATACTTTTTGAAAATTTAAAGTTTCATAATCCATTTGCTCCAATCAAACAAGATCTAAAATATTGGATTTAAATATTCTCTTTCTTAGACTTGTTTCTAGACTCATCAACAAGTTAAAACTATTGATTTAGTTGGTCTTACAATTTAGACTAATTTTTAGTTGAAATAATTTAAATTCGATATAATCTTAGTCCTGCTTTAATTCAACCTCGATTTTAAGGTAAAAAAGTTAAAAGAATTTAATATAAATTAAAAAAAATTAAGAAAAAATAATAGAAATTGAAATAATTGACTTAATTTAATATCGAATTTGATCTGAATCAGCCTAAATTTAATTTTAATTCAGGGTTCATAATAATAGATTATGAAATGGAATACTAAATTCTATTGATTGGAAAGAAAATAGAAGAAAAGACCCATATCATATCAAAGTAGTAGAAGTAATAACATAAACAAACATTTTCTAAGGATGAGGTCATAATCAACATATTCTTTAAAGAAATCCAGAGAAAACAAAAAGACTTAAAGGCGCACAAAGAATAAACAAGAAAAGGGTCTAAAAATGGGTTCCCATTTGGATATTCAGAACTGAAGTGGGTAATTTGCCTCGTAGAGTGATATGTGCCGATGCAAATTTGACCTAGAATACAAAATTAACCTCTTTAGACTTTGGGGGGTGTGTGCAAAATCCCTCAACAGCCCGTTGCCATCTCCGACTCCGCGGCTCGTAATAAACTAACAGGGAAGGAAGAAAACAAATTGGGACTTTGATCAGTAGAGAAGCAACGCCAAGGGAAGTCAAGGGGTGCTGTGGACTTGTCTCTGTTGTCTTGCCAAGCCGAACCAGACAGAAAAGGGTAGATTTTTTTTATAAATATGAGGATGGAGAAGATTTGTTCACGTGATCATGTTGCCACCTTGAAATTGGGGAACTAATTAATAAGTGTATCAATTTCAACCCAATCAAATATAAATTCTTTAATGCAATTCTTTATTACTACATTAGATAGCATTTGATAATTAATCTACTAGCTCAATGGCAGAAGAATTAAAATACTAAGGACATGTGAACTTTAGTCAAAATTACTCTTGGCCTTGGGAGTATGTTCAAAAGCATGATTTTTAGTGGAAAAACATCCATTATGATAAGTTTTATTCTCTAGCAACTTGGGCGTGGACCACCGACAATGTTCACTTCTGGGCCCTTCAAGCTAAGAGTCGGCTCTACACTTTAGAGTGTACTCTCTCTATTGGGCTTTCATTGTAACTTAGATTTTGGACTTTACTTATGGCTTTCCCATAGATAGTCCATATATATATATATATATATATATATATATATATATATATATATATATATATATATATATATATATATATATTATCAAAATAGACAAACAGTGTAATTTAGACTACACCGAGGTGACTAGTTTGTTAATAAAATTAAATTTTGAAAATTAAATTGTTAAATAAAAATATATCAGGTATTAAATTTTAAAGTCTACCTAATTATATTATTATTTTAATTTAATTTTAAATAAAATTTTATCAAAATAATTTTATGATTTACATTATTCACAAAAATAGAAAAATATTTTATTTATATGAATCACTTTTTTAATGAATTTTAATAAATTTTAATAAATTTTATATCTATCTTATAATTATTTATATAAAATTATTTTAATACAATTATACTTGAATTTGAGTAGAAAAATAAGAAAAAAATTAATTTTTATCAGCTAAATATGTGAATTTTTTATTAATATTTTTTAAATTTTTTTAATTTAATTTCTTACAAATTCATTAAAAAATATTTCATATAAAATAAATTTATATTTTTCTTAATTATAGATATATTTCTAAAATTCTTAATTATTACATTAATATATAAATTAGTTCTAATTAAAATTAAATTTATAAATCTTATGTAAATACTACTAATTGTTAAGTATGTATATATATATATATATATATATATATATATATATATATATATATATATATATATATATATATATATATTTGTGTTTGTGTGTGTACGCGCGCGTGCAACAACGCAAAAAAAATCATATTCACTAATTTATAAAAAAATATTTAATTAATATGTAATATATATTAAAATTATATGAATTTAAAATTTTTAAATAATACATATAATTACGTATAAAACATAAAAAAAATAAATTATATATATGAGAAAAAATATTTAAATAATTTAAAAAACTAATAATTAATAAATTATGTTAAATTTTAATTTAATAATAAAATTAATATAATTAATATGATTATTATAATTTATAATACTTTTTTATTTTAAAATGATACATTATTAGAAGTTTAAAAAGGTTAATATCTGTACATATAAAAAAATATAATTTTTTTTTAATTTTTTAATACTATAATGTTATTCTAACTTCGTAAATAGTAAATACGTATTAAAAAAATTAGAAATCATAATTTGAATATTGACCTATGAAATGACTTCCTATGTAGGACTAGGGTGCAATAGAAAGTTGTTGGCTCAAGTATTATAGAGAAAGTATAAGTTCCACTATAGAAATCATAAGTGATAAGACTATGTAAAGCTTTTGAATTAATGACGGGTCTGGGTACCCAATATCTTAAGTTTTAGCTAATTGAGTGGAAATGGGAAAAGAAAATTCATGCAAATCCTCTCATTGAAATGGTAGAGGTTAATCTGAAGTCTAACAAACAGGAACATAAAACATGCAGTGAATGCATGGTTGTTGTTTCCTGTGTTTCTTCTCAACTTCAAACGGCCTAAGACAAGAGTATACTCTAAGCAAAGAAAAGGATAGAGGCAGTAAGTTAATAAAGACAGATTGCAGAATACTAATAGATAGAGAAAGTATTAAAAATGAAAGTTAGGACAGTTGGTTCAAATGCAATAGGAGAGATAGCCCAAATGTTAATGAAAATGATAGCCAAAGTGGTTAGAATACAAATTCTAAGTCAAATAAACGAAGAAATAACTTGGCAAAAACACTAAAGGGTACCATTATCCAACATAGCTAGCAGGTCAAGAAGAAGTGCAGAGCTAAGGATAGAGTAGTTAAACTTTTATTCTGAGTTAGATGAAGGGGTGATGGACAAAAAAGCAAGACTAAAGAGCCCAACACATGACCACATTAGTGAAGACAATTGTCAACATATAGAACCCAAAAGTACAGGATTCAGAAAAAAAGTTGTGACTAGGGTAGTGTAAGGGGACAGAATGTGGAGCTTGGAGTTAAAGGATTGGATCAAACTCTGTTTGCTTTCTGTTCTTAAGTTTAAGGACCTGTTTGGTACTTTTGTTGGAACTGTTATTGAGAAAATCACTTTTTTAGATATACTAATTAGAGAGTATTAAAAAATAATTTAAAAAATAACAAAACAGTTTTTTTTCAAATTGTTTTTTTAACAGCATCTAACATGTGTGCTTTTATTCAGAAAAATAGTTTTGGACCTACCAAACAGGCACTAAGTGGGTAGTAATGGGGTAAGATTCCTTTAGCCTGTTGACAGTATGAGGAAAAAAAAAAAGGTGAGGACTACAACCAAAGAGAGTAGCTGTTAGGGAGTGTACAATGGTGTCCTAAACTGTCCTGTTTGACTGAAAAGTGAGATTAACAAGTAGTTAGTTGCTTAGAGATCAACGTAATGGTTTAAATATGCTTGATGAGAGAAAACAATGATGAATAGTAGTACTTAGACTTAGAGATAATGATCTGGAGACTGTTTTGAGGAATCAGACAGATATCTTCAAAGTGACCAATAGAGTTATTAATTTGACAAAATATTTTATTGTAAACTGAATATTTGTCTATATATTTTTTACTGTAATCATTTCAATTAATGATAATAATAATATATTAACATCTGTGTTTTTTTATTCTATTGGCATCGATATTTTATTTTTTATCCAAAAAGAACATTTTAGCTATTAATTTATTATTTATAAATAATTTATTAGTATTAATATATTTTTCAATCTTATTTTTAAAGTTTTTCTCTATATTATAAAAAATATAAAATTATGTAAAATATTATATATAAAATAAAAATTAATAATATTAATACTTATTGATATAGGTGTGCAAAATTAATTTTGTCAAACAAAATTAGAAAATCAAATTGAAAATAACTAGAAATTTAAAAAAATATGTTATATAAAATTATACCAAATTGAATTTGTTTTACTATTATGTATATAAACTCTTAAATAGTGTTGAAAAAAATTTAGATTTTTTTAAATTAATTATATATATTTTATAAAATTATAAAATGGTAAAAATTAATTAGTTTTGATAGATTCAACGCTTCCGAACTAACAATGTCACGACTCAGATTCTGGGCCGGATCAGCACTAGAATTTGGGTTAGCATAAGGCTCCTAAAACCTGTAGTAAGCCTAACTATTTATAACCCAACTACAAAGCCCATAATTATAGTCTAATTTCAAGAAAATAAATAGACAATGTTTGGCCATAAATTGGGCTACCCAACAGGAGCAATAGCTCACCCGCACTGTAATCACAATATCTCAATTTGGGGAGCTTAGCTCACCTTCACAATCCTCAAAGAAATACATATAATCCAATGGGAGTTCAGCACTCTCATCCAAGCACAACCATATAATAACCTTTACAATATCCAACGGAATAAGTTATCACAGTCCCATAAAGTTTAATACACTAATGGTATGTGCAGAGTATCTAGAATATAAACAAGGAAATAAGAATGTAATAAATCTACTTTTGGTAAACCAGCGAGTAAGAAAGCAGGTTAAACTCAAAGAACTCTCTTATTACTTGAGAAAAAATAGTTAAACAGGAATTATCGTTCGACTCATAGAGTAAGATATTGATTTTAAATATAATTTCTATAACTATTTAGGACTAATGCATCATTAAGGATGAAATGCAATATATACCAACACATTCAACAAATTTCAAACAATATTCATACAAATAATATTTTGGAGCACTCACACACCCGTATGTCATATCAATCAAATATATATATATATGGGAGTTGATCATCTACATAGCTCTTATAATTCCAACCTCTGCTGGTGAGATCAAATCGAGTTAGACTTTCTCTTAATAATCTAAATGTGGGGGTCAGCGAGATTAACTCAAAACCGTACTCATCTCGACTTATCACAAAAAGAACCGGACTCCAACCGAGGCTAGCTACAGTCGATCTGTCCGTCCTACCCATATCAAGTATCACACCTCACGCACGCCGACACATGCACGTAGCTCCAAATTACCCTAAGACGACATGTCGACCCATATCAATTTCATCAAATAATAATGCAATGCAAAGTTTGCCTATTAATAACTATATACATATACTTATAAGTGATTTATAGGCATGCCTTAAATATATAATAATATTGAAATCATAAATAAAATCAATATTTACTCACAGATCCATCAGATATCACTGCGATAGCTTAGCGAAAGAATAAGACTGATTCTAATAACCTAAACAATTATATTAATAAATTCATCAGTATCAATATAAAAAGATTATTTAAAAATTTAGGGTGTTATATTAAATAACAAATAGTTAAATTTATATATTTATAAAACCCTTATAATTATAAAAATATATTATAAATTTTACCTCTAAAATTTTTTATTTTCATTGATGTACTTTTATTTTCATTAACTTAATTTAGAAATAATAAATACAAATATAACATATATATTACGAAAATAAAAAATTATTATATAATAATAATAATAATATATTATAACAATATTGTCATATAAAATTTAATAAAAAATAATATATACAAATATTAAATTATGAGTTTATATAATAAGCATAAAACGTGTAATGCCCGTTTAAAAAACCTACTACTATAGTAAATTACTCATAAAAAAAATTAAATCAGAAATTTGTAAGATGGAACGTAATGGGAGGGCTGCTTGCAGCTTGCCCGCTAAGCTGCTTTATTAAAGGTTAGTTATTTTAATTTGTGAAATTGAATTGAATAAATACAGTGTAAGGATATGCGGATGAAGTTCAATTATATTAAAAATTATGAGTTTATATTAATTTTAATTAAAGCTTAAACTCGGGATTCTAATAAAAATATTCACAATCCTTTTTATAAAATAATTTTAATATTCAACCCGTCGCATAAAATGAGCGCGTGCAGATTCTTAGCAAAACATTCTTCAAGAAGTTGATGAAGCAGAAACCGAATCCCCTTCTTATTGAAGTAGCTTATTTAGGCGTTCTGCGATTTTCTTGTATATATATGTGCTCCCTCTTTGGTCTGTTTCTATATGTGCAGAGTGCAGAGACAAGCCACCGATAACCAACACTGATTTTGAATTCTCAGGTAATGATGCTTTTCTTTCACTAATTTAAGCTTTATAATTTCTGGGTTATTGGTTACAATTGTAGAAAAGCAAGCTAGTATGGAACAAGATGACATGCTTTTATCTGGGTTTTTCATTTTCTTGGAATCGGAGTGTTTATTCACAGCAAGAAAGTGATTTTTGTTTTCCTATATATTGGGTTGTCGAATTAGCTGAATTTCTTTTATTACATATTCTCGCTAACGAACAGAAAGTGATTTTTGTTTTGCAATTCCTGTGGATTGCATTTTCTTTCGCCGTAAAAGAAAATTCAGTTTTTGAAGTTAATGAAAAGGATAAAGAAATTTGTGAATAGGAAATAGAAGTCGATAAACGTGAACTAATTTTCAGTAATCTTGAGGTGATTATTGCATGTTATATAAAAGAAAAGAAAAGATCATTCATCGGTATTCTTTTGTTCCTATCCTTTACAATCAATGTCAAATTATATGTTGTTTAAAGCTCTCAGTGGAGGCTGGTGTTTACAAGTTTGATTTTTAATTTATTTTTTATTCTCTCTTGCTGAATTCCTTTAGCAATAATTACTCTTCTTAGGCATTCTGCTCACAGAGGATTACCGTGAATTCAATGGCTTACATTCCTCCACATAAGCGGCATTCAAAGGACAAAGGAAGGCCATCACCAACTCCAGAGTTGTTTGTTCCTCTCTTCAAGAGAAATGTTGGTTTGAGATCACAGGATTCTAAGATAGACATGAGTGGAAAGATTGTGTATGCAGATCGTGCCATATCTAGATGGTTTGTGGTTGGTTTGAGTCAAAATGATCAGTTTCCTTCTTACATTCGTCTTGAGCCAGTTTCCTTGGAATCTTTTGAGCGCAGATTAGGGGAAAAACCCCTTACCTTCGTGAACAGTCTTGTGACTGGAGGTTGGTAATCTATGCATTTTAGAATTGTTATCTTTTATGTTCTAGTTTTGTTGCTTGAATCATGAACAGGCAACTTAATGGGATTAATGCCCATGCACACAGTCCCCCTCTCTCTCTCTCTCTCACCTTTTTCATTTTCCCCTCAAAATTTTTATGTTGTAGAGAATAATGAGCTGAAAGAGAATTATGTGAGAAGTCCATGGGTAACAATAGCAGAAAATGTACAGCCAGATCTACTCTCCTCTTTCAAGAATTTGAAGAATGAAATGGACTCCCAAGGGTTGGAAAAAGTAAAGCCAACATTGGTTGCTAGATTTGGTAAAATTCTTTTTCATGGGTAAGCAATATGATTTCCCTTTATTGCTAATCTACTTTATTTCATTGACTTGCCTGAATATTACAGTTCAGATGACATTTTCTAGGTAAAAATGAAGTGAATCTATCCATGAAAGTGAGTCTCATCCTCGGTTATACTAACGGATGAATAAGCAATATTCATTATATTTGCTTTTGTGATGCAGGAGCCCCTCAGTAAGGCTAGGAAGTGTTGAAAGAAATCAGGTTGATGAAACCATTTTGAGACAGTTGAAAAGATCAATTTACACAAATATTCCTTCTTCATATATGGAAAACATTATAGATGGAGTTGTCCCAAAAGTTGGAGTTGATTTTGAAGAGGAAAAGGACATCTACCATATAAAGGTATTCCTTTACTACATGCCTCTTCTTTGCACCACTCTTATTATAATTCTGATTCAGTTTGATAATGGTTTTTTTCCCCAATGAATGTCTTGTTTTTTCGTTGCCTACGTAGTTGTCTGATAATACACGACCAGATTCGACTGTTTCATGCAAATGCAGTGTAAAGGCAGATAAAAAACTTCTACTCTACAAGGCAGGTTTTTCTGCAGCGCAACAAGAGTCTTGTCCCTATATGGCTATTACAAAATATGTTTACATTTACCTTAAAAACTTAAAATATAAGCACTGTCCTTGTAGGTTGAACTAAACCCAGTGCGCCAGATGGTCACAGATGTATTGTGCCTTGAAAAGAATCTTGACCTGAGGCTAATGCTATTCACCAAGAGGATCTTAAGTACTCCTACTGTAAGTTAATGTTCCATCACTCACTTGAAAGGGCAATATTATTGCACCATCTGGGTGGTAGACACTCATTAACTTGTTTGGGGGTTATGTTTTGTGAAATAACAATGATTTTCTGGGAGAGAAGTTAGCTATAAATGGGCTTGAAATTGCAACATTGGATAAAAATTTGGCAAGTAGGATGAGAAGTTTAAAAACGTATTCCTAATTGTGCTTCTCTCATACAGGACAACCTTTATTGTCATAAATCGGACTTATTTTATGTATTGTTGCAGGATGATGAGATGAAAAGCATAAGGGATCTAGTTTCTTCTGCAGTTTTGGATTCAGATGCGAAGGGTGGGTTGAGATGGCCTCTTGGGAAGACATCTTTTGGAAATAGATACAGTGTGATTGGGGCTTGGCATACTGTAACTAAAGCCTTCAGAAGTCAATCACTCAGGCTCAAAGTAAGACATGCCGATCGATTTGATTTGAGGACTGGAAATGGAGAAGTTACAAGGGAAATTTATCTGAAGTTGAAAGGAATAGTTTCAGAATTGCAGGTGAGTTCTTTTCATTCATTTTGACAGTTCTCTGAAGCTTACCTAACCTTGTAGTCTTATATTTATTGCCCATAATTTTAGAGTGTCCGAAGTGTTATTGGTTTTGGCTTTTTCCATAGTTTTATCTAATTATAATTTGATTCTTATCTCTGACTTCATAAAGGTTGAATTTTTCTGCTAACATCCTAACTAGTCAGTGATATTAGCTGAAGCACCTTTTTTTTACCTCCTTGAATTTATGTGTGTGCATGTCTGTATCCTTTATATTCTTTCTACATCATCTTTTTTACCACTCTATATTCATATGTTTTCCCCTTCTTTGGTGGCAGAGTTTGTAATAGATATTTTCCATTGGAAAATTGTCTCAACATGACTTGTACTTTCCTCTACAATAAGCATCCATAGACTATAGTCACAGTCTCACACAGATCATTATGCCAATATCAGTACAAAATTTTTTGACATAAACTTGAACTTGCCGCTGATATGAAATTTATACATTAAAGGATAAAAGAATGGAAATTCCATGTTCTGCTTGCTGTAGAAAAACACGGTTAATTCACGAATTGAATGGAAATGTACTTCAGTGGTTTTCAGGATTCTCTACGTGTCTATGTCATGTTGTTGCCTATGCTATTATTTTCTCAATGAACCTTGAGGAGTTAACAGCTACATCTCTCTCTCTGTAGTTAATCTCGCTTTTCTTCATTTGGTATAAAGACCTTTCTTTATTTACAGCTTTATTTCTTTCCAATTTTCAGGAACAAGGAGCAGAAAGTGATTCAGTCTCCACCATGCTCAAAGACAGCTTAAGATTGATATGGGACAACTTCTTAAGCTGCGATCGTTTCTTAACATGAAGATGTCATCAAGCATATGCTACTGTCTCTCTCTCCCTCTGTGAATGTTGTACTTCTTTTAATGTCATTTAAGAGTGAAGCTAGGTGTGCTTGAAATGGGGAGGGATTTTGAAGAAGATGACGTTATAAAACTGTGGTTTGCTTTGGTTTCTTTGACTGCATTGTGTAATATAAAAATTTTACTATTTGGTATTTCTAGTTTTAAGTGTTTGGACCTTTAATCACATTTTAATTAATTGCTAATTGTCTATTATTAATATTGTAATTGCAATTAGCCATTGTGACTAACAATTGAAATTAACACTGAGTTGATGGAGACTAGCTCATAGTTTTTAATTAGGTCAGTATATTTAGTAGAGTTAAAATATCAACAGCTAATAAACTAAAAAACTAAAAATATATTTAAAAAAGAAAACTCTAATCGAAACAAATTGCTTGCTCAAATCCAGTCTAATTCAGGGGAGAGGGGTCGAAATTAGTTCCTCTCAAATCGATTTCGATTTGGGTCCGATGTAAATATTGATCAAGCCTTGGACTTACATCTTAAACTTCTTATCTACTTGTTTGAAAATTATAATTTTATAAAAAATTAATTTAATTAATTTTTTTTTATTAATTTTAACATTTAAAATGAAAAAATTTAATTATTTTAATTTTAAAAAATAATTTATTTAAAAAAAAATAAAATTCATATATAATTATGTAAGAATTTTTTTTAAATTTTTTATTAAATAATTTATTTCAAATAAATTCATTATAAAAAAAGTAAAAAATAATTTCAATATTGATTTTGAATTTTACTAGTGTGACTTTCATTCCTACAATTTTAAATCAACATGGTTCGATTCTTAATTTACAACGTTAATAAATTTGAATTAAATGATTATTTAGTGAAAATATGAAATAATTATTAAATCGAAAGAAATTAAGTGTATTGTTTTTAGTTTATTTGTAGTAAAAAATTTTCATAGAAAAACTGATTTACATTATATATATATATATATATATTTTATTATTATTATGTTAATTTTTATATTTATATTAATTAATTTATTTTTATTTTTTAATTATTTTTTAAAAATTTAAAATAATCATTAATGAATTATATAATAAAAATTAAAAAAAAGTGGATATTAACTTACATTTAGCCAAATTGTATTAATTTTCTCTTATTATTATTATTATTATTATTATTATTATTATTATTATTCTGTTATGTTACCAAGGCAAAGGAGTAGCTTCCCCTGGACGAGAACTCGTTTGCCTTTCAGCTCTAAGCCTTCCTTTCGCTTCGACCATGAAACTCAGTCTTACAACTCTCAATTCCTTTCGGGCTTTTAATTCCTTAAATCCAAGGAATCCAATTCCCTTTCCTAGACCCTCAAATCCATTCTCTATCTCTAATCAGTCACTCTCTGTAATCCACCAGTCTTCCAAACCTTCCCGTTTCCTTCCTATTTGCTTTTCAAATACCACTAAACAATCCAATTCCAGCAACGAAATATCGTCTCTTTCCAACGCCGAGTTGACTGGGACTTCAAATCAAAGTCTTGGTGAAGATGAATTGGAGAAGAATTTGGGTGTGCAAGTTGGAAATCCCATTGTTCCCTCGTATATTCCGCCATCTGCTAAGCTTAGTTTGAGTGACCAAGCTTTCTTTCTCTTGTCATTTATCGCTTGCACGGTACTAACAGCTGAGAAGTTTTGAATTCTTTCTATTAGAGCATGATTTCTTGGAATTTGTTGTTTGCGGATTAGAGCCTTATTGGCTTTTGATTTTTTTTTTTTTTTTTAGTCTTTTAATTGGTCGTGTCTTCATCAGAAATAAGCTGCTTCTTAGATGTGCTAATTTGGGTCGCTAGTAAATTTGATGTTAATGCTGGTGATATGGATTTTCATGAACTAGCAATTGTCTTAGATTATTAGGTTCTTGGCTATTTTGAGCAGTAGTTTCTCTTGGCATTCATTGATTGCGTGCTATAATGTTCTGGAGTCTTGACTGTAACTTAGAGCCTAGAAGCTGTGAATTACATCATGAGATTATGAACTAACTTGGAAATTTTCCAATTAAAATATACTCATATATCAGGCATTTTATGTGTTTTTCAGTTGGACAAATAAGAAACTTGGATTTCTCTTGAAGAAAAATCAATGAAGAAAAATCAGTGACTTTGTCTTTACTCTATGGCTTGTGAATTTGTTGACACTGAGATTTATTAACTTGGCTCATTGCTGATAAACATTAGTAAATTTGACTGCGTGCAGACTTCTATAGCTTTTACAAGCTTTGTCATCGCTGCCATCCCAACACTCTATGTAAGTCATATGAAATTACAAACTCTATTGAAGAATCTCATATCTTTTAACATAAAGTTTAGTATTAATTTTCAGATTTGAGTCCAATTTTCTTTTTAATTGCTTGCTTTATTGTGGCTTGAATGTAATATCATTTCTAATGGCAACATTAAGGCTCTATAAGAATTCTATAAAATCCATTTGTTTATATATATATTATGGCTGCCATCTCTTGGTTATATCAATTTTGTTATAGTATGATTAATTTTCATATTGCTTGCTGCCAGACTAGGAGAAAACTTGGGATCTGTAGCATTAAAGAACGTTATCAATGTTATGTTTAGATCATAGTTTTTGATATCTTTGTCACTGCAATTCGTGTCGGAATTAAGCAATTCTGTCTCTCACCATCCAAAATTGACTTTGATCAATTTGAGCGGGAGTGTGACAAAAGTTGTATAGCCTTTTTCTCACATGTGTATAGGATCGCGGGCAATTCATGTAGGGATTAAGCAATTCTGTCTCTTCCCATCCAGTAATTTTTATCATCTTGTTTCCACACTAAATTGACTTTGATCAATTTGAGCATGTCAAAAGTTGTATAGCTTTTTACTCATATGCGTGTAGGATTGCGGGCATGTCAGGGACACTAAGGTCCCAATTGTGTAATGTGAATGTACTGGTTTGACTTCTAATTTGAACGATTGTGAAGCGTGAAATAAATGACTTAATTTTCCTTTAGATTCCTTGATTCCATTAGGATACGCTTCCACAAGATTTCTACTATATCAACTTGGAAATTTGAGAAAACTGTAGGCTATAAAAGAGATTTGTGAGCAAAAGAATGATTGAAGATGAAATTGCTAAAGTTTGCTAGGAAAATATGTACTGAGAGCTTGATTGGAAATTGAAAACAGAGTTGAATTAAATTGTAAACAGAACTATGAGCAGTGAAATTGTAAAACTGAGCTGGAATTGAAAACTGGATTTGAAAGCAATATAAAATTGACCTATAAATTAAAAAGATCACTTGAAGAAACTTGGAATTGATTGTTGAAATTAAAAGGGAGTTGGTGCATGAAAAGTAAAGGCTGAGAACGCATAATTAATTTCGGCCCAAAAAATTAAAATTCAATTATGGTGCAAACACATCTTTAAATTGGGGAACCTACACACACAAGCTTAGAGCATAGTCAAACACTCCTAATTCTTAAATATGGAAATGCTGACCACAGTTTCTTTTTCTATCAAAGGAGATATGTCCTCTTATGAGGGCTTTATGCTTTTATCATCTGACTGACCATTTCTGCTTCCTAGTCTCCATCCATTTATGTCTAGTTTTGCCCTAACACCTGTGATTCGCTCTTCTCTGGCAGTGGGAGAAGGTTCACCATTTTTACTGCAAGCATACAAATTCTTCATTCTGTTTACATTTGTTTTTTTTTATTCAATTTAAAGTTCTCATTCTTATTTCTTTCAACCCAATAAGTCCTTTTAGGAGTTGCAGTTGTTCTGGATAGCCCTATTTTTGGAAGAGATATTGTGTAAATCATCTCATGCATTGAATTATGAGGAATGTGTTTTTGTTTTGCAAATGTGGAGTTCTGTTTGTATATTTTTTTACTGTTTGATAGGCAATGGGGAGAGCTGCAAAATCTCTTTCAAAGTTAGCAGATACAGCTCGGGAGGAACTCCCTAGTACAATGGCCGCAATTAGGCTTTCAGGCATGGAAATCAGTGATCTTACATTGGAATTAAGTGATTTGAGGTGACAATAAAATCCTTATCATTCACTTTGCTTGCTATTTATTTAAGTATTATCTCTCTATTTCTCCCTTTTGGCCCCATTTTCCCCCCTTGGATCAGTTCTTGGAATGCAATTCACACTGTTGTCTTTTATGATAGAACTTGTGTCTTGCAAGAAATGATGGTTTTCCTTGAACCGCTAAAAGGATGCCCTTTGAACATAAGATTATCACATATCTCATAGGACAGGAGGAGTAGGAGTGTGGATGAGAAAGGGGGGGAATTGAAAAAGGGCAAAAAAAAATCACGCTATTAACTTAATGCGTTGCTAACCTTTGTGATTAGAGTAAGGTAACGGTTCTTATTTGGAGAGAAAAGCATACATAATTGCACATCTCTTAAGGACCCAATAGCATTTATCTGTTGATGTTTTATTCAATAATATTGTTTATATTGACACTCAGCCATGAGATAGCTGATGGGGTCAACAAATCAGCTCAAGCTGTGCAAGCAGCAGAATCTGGGATTCGACAAATTGGTACACTTGCTCATCAGCAGACTATCTGTAAGCATTAACCTTTTCCCATTGTCCATTTTTAGATCTTTACCTGGACTGATTTTTGCAGCTGTTTCATTTCATGTAGCAATGATTCAAGAGAGAGCCAGCCTTCCTATCATCTCACTGCAGCCTGTAGTTGCTGGGGCTGCAAAGAAGACTTCCCGTGCTGTTGGCCAAGCCACCAAGACCTTCATGAATATCATCTCACGAGGGGAGTTTACCTCAGAAAATGAGGATAATAATGAAATTGAAAGGTTGGACATTTAAGAGTCACTTCTGATTTAAATGATTACTTGTGTACATATTTTGGAGAGCTGCTACTGCTGCTACTGCTATACGGATATTGTAAATGCTTTTGGTAATCTACAAATTTTTGTCCCAGACCAACACTAAATTTAAATTTCATTAACCAATACAGGTTGGCAATAAAACATTTTCTGCTGATAAAGTGAGGGATTTATGAACTTGGCTCATTGGATCATATGATTTGTTGGATTCCTGTGGAATTATGATCATACGAAGGATTTATGTGTTTCAGCTGTTGGGAGCCTATATTTACTGATACAAAATTTTAAAAGGTTTACATTTTGGTTTTCATTGGAAGAATAAAAAAGATATAAGAAAATAACAAAAGAAAGATTTACATGGTTTGGCTATCGTGGACACGGCCGCAAAATCTCCAAAGAT